>NC_069499.1:512667641-513410141 GCF_027579735.1 Bombina bombina | reverse complement strand
CGAGCCAAAGAGATAGCTACTAAAAACAGAACTTTCCAAGATAAAAGCTTGATATCTATGGAATGCAAAGGTTCAAACGGAACCCCTTGAAGAACTTTAAGAACTAAATTTAGACTCCAATGGCGGAGCAACAGGTTTAAACACAGGCTTGATTCTAACTAAAGCCTGACAAAACGCCTGAACGTCTGGAACATCAGCCAGACGCTTGTGTAAAAGAATAGACAGAGCAGAGATCTGTCCCTTTAAGGAACTAGCTGATAATCCCTTTTCCAATCCATCTTGGAGAAAAGATAAAATCCTAGGAATTCTGACCCTACTCTATGAGTAACCCTTGGATTCACACCAATGAAGATATTTACACCATATCTTATGATACATTTTCCTGGTGATAGGCTTTCGAGCCTGAATCAAGGTATCAATGACCGACTGAGAAACCACGTTTTGATAAAATCAAGCGTTCAATCTCCAAGCAGTCAGACGCAGAGAAATTAGATTTGGATGTTTGAATGGACCTTGGAGTAGAAGGTCCTGCCTCAGTGGCAGAGTCCATGGTGGAAAGGATGACATGTCCACCAGATCTGCATACCTTGCAAGTCCTGCGTGGCCACGCAGGTGCCATCAAAATCACTGAAGCTCTCTCCTGCTTGATCTTGGCAATCAGACGAGGGAGGAGAGGAAATGGTGGAAACACGTAAGCCAGGCTGAAGGACCAGGCGACTGCTAGAGCATCTATCAGTGCTGCCTGGGGATCCCTCGACCTGGACACGTAACAAGGAAGCTTGGCGTTCTGACGAGACGCCATCAAATCCAGTTCTGGCTTGCCCCATAGTTGAATCAGCTGGGCAAATACCTCCGGATGGAGTTCCCACTCCATCACTAGGCCGATCATTTCCATACACTGGGCCACTGACGGCTGAGAAGTGGAATGAAGAATACGACAGGAAGTTAGAAGCTTTGAGATCCTGACCTCTGTCAGAAAAATTTTCATTTCTACTGAATCTATCAGAGTTCCTAGGAAGGAAACTCTTGTGAGAGGAGAGAGGGAACTCTTTTCTCTGTTCACTTTCCACCCGTGAGACCTCAGAAAGGCCAGAACAATGTCCGTATGAGACTTGGCGAATTGAAAAGTCGACGCCTGAATCAGAATGTCGTCTAGGTAAGGAGCCACCGCTATGCCCCGCGGCCTTAGAACCGCCAGAAGGGACCCTAGAACCTTTGTAAAGACTCTTGGCGCCGTGGCTAACTCGAAGGGCAGAGCCAAAAACTGGTAATGCCTGTCTAGGAAGGCGAACCTGAGGAACTGATGATGCTTTCTGTGAATCGGAATGTGGGGATAAGCATCCTTTAAGTCCACAGTAGTCATATATTGCCCCTCCTGGATCATAGGGAGGATGGTTCGGATTGTCTCCATCTTGAAGGATGGGACCCTGAGAAATTTGTTTAGGATCTTGAGATCCAAGATTGGTCTGAAAGTTCCCTCTTTTTTGGGAACTATAAACAGGTTTGAATAGAAACCCTGCCCCTGTTCCTCTCTTGGAACTGGGTGGATCACTCCCATAACCAGTAGGCCTTGAACGCAACATAAGAATGCCTCTCTCTTTATCTGGTTTGCAGATAATTGTGAGAGATGAACCTTTGAATTCCAGAAGATATCCCTGGGAAACGATCTCTAGTGCCCAGGGGTCCTGGACATCTCTTGCCCAAGCCTGGGCGAAGAGAGAAAGTCTGCCCCCGACTAGATCCGGTCCCGGATCGGGGGCTACTCCTTCATGCTGTCTTAGAGGCAGCAGCAGGCTTCTTGGCCTGCTTTCCTTTGTTCCAAGTCTGGTGAGGTCTCCAGACTGGTTTGGACTGGGCGAAATTTCCCTCTTGTTTTGCATTAGAGGAAGCCAAAGCTGCGCCACCCTTGAAGTTTCGAAAGGAACGAAAATTATTCTGTTTGGTCCTTATTTCATTGGACCTATCCTGAGGAAGGGCGTGACCTTTTCCTCCGGTAATGTCAGAGATGATCTCCTTCAGGCCAGGCCCGAATAGGGTCTGCCCTTTGAAGGGGATGTTAAGAAGCTTAGACTGACCAGGACTTAAGCCATAGCGCCCTACGCGCCAGAATGGCAAAACCTGAATTCTTAGCAGTTAGCTTGGTTAAATGAAAAACGTCGTCAGAAATAAAGGAATTAGCTAACTTAAGAGCTTTAATCCTGTCTAAGATATCATCTAACGGGGACTCCACCTGTAGAGCCTCCTCAAGAGACTCGAAACAAAAAGCCGCTGCAGCAGTAACTGGAGCACTGCATGCAAGAGGCTGGAGAATAAAACCTTGATGAATAAAATTTTTCTTAAGGAGACCCTCCAATTTTTTATCCATAGGATCTAGGAAAGCACAACTATCCTCGACAGGGATAGTTGTACGCTTAGCTAGGGTAGAAACAGCTCCCTCCACCTTAGGGACCGTCTGCCACGAGTCCACTTGGTCTATCCCATTCCTTAGTAATAATTTCCGAAAACCTCTTAGGGACTGGAAAAACATCAGTGTAAACAGGCACTGCAAAGTATTTGTCCATTTTACACAATTTCTCTGGAATTACAATGGGGTCACAGTCATCCAGAGTCGCTAAAACCTCCCTGAGCAATAAGCGGAGGTGTTCGAGCTTAAATTTAAACGCTGTCATTTCAGAATCGGACTGAAGTAAAGCCTTCCCTGAATCTGAAATGTCACCCTCAGATAGAAGCTCCCTTGCACTGGCTTCGGAGCCTAGTGAGGGTATATCGGACACATCGGACACAGCTATTAAAGCGTCAGAAAGCTCTGTATTTGTTCTAGCCCCTTTGCTGTCTCGCTTTCCTTGTAACCCTGGCAGTTTGGACAATACCTCTGTGAGGGTAGAATTCATAACTGCTGCTATGTCCTGTAAGGTAAACTAATTAGACGCGCTAGAGGTACTTGGCGTCACTTGGGCGGGAGTTATAGGTTCTGACACATGGGGAGAGCTAGATGGCATAACCTCCCTTTTGTCAGTCTGAGAATTCTCTGGTGATAAATCTTTAAAAGCCATAATATGGTCTTTATAGTTTATAGATACTTCAGTACATTTGGTACACATTCTAAGAGGGGGTTCCACAATGGCTTCTAAACATATTGAAAAAGGAGTTTCCTCTATGTCAGACATGTTTAACAGACTAGTAATGACACCAGCAAGCTTGGAAAACACTTTAATAAATGTGATACAGCAATTAAACAAAAACGGTACTGTGCCTTTGAGAAAAAAACTAGCACTGAAACTGCAAAACAGTGTTAAAATGTAGTAAAGACTTCGAAATTTTTACAGTGTGAGTAAGGGACTAAAGCAACATCGCACCCACTTGCAAATGGATGATTAACCCCTTAGCCCCCAAACCGGATTTAAAAAACAGTTAAGCACCTTGCCACAGCTCTGCTGTGGCTCCTACCTGCCCTCAAACACGATTAGGGAAGAAATAAGACCTCTATAGTGATCCTCTGATTGCAAGAGGACTCCTCTAGGGAAGCTGGATGTCTCAGTCTGAAAGAAACTGCGCAACAGAAGCGCGAAAATAGGCCCCTCCCACCATGTACTCAATGTCAGAGGGGCCTTAAGGAAATACTCCTAGCAGTACATGACTATGCCATGTAGAAAACTAGGCCCCCAACTAAAGACTTATCACCCTCAGAGAAAAAAACGTCCCATTTATGAAACATATAAACGTTTTGCCACTAATTAATATGAGTATGAAGATGAATATTACCCCAGTTTGTAAGCATGATCCCAGTCGTTGCAAAATCACTGCATCTAGCTTACCTCAATATACACAAGGGTCTGACAGCATTTTCTAGACTTATCCTTTCTCTAGAAATAAAATACTGAACATACCTCAAAGCAGGTAATCTGCAGACAGCTCCCCCAACTGAAGTTATCCCATACTCTTCAGTTATGTGCGAGAACAGCAATGGATCTTAGTTACAAACCGCTAAGATCATCAACCTCCAGGCAGAACTCTTCTTCTAATTTCTGCCTGAGAGTAAAACAGCACAACGCCGGCACCGTTTAAAAAAAACAAACTCTTGATTGAAGGCAAAACTACACTAAGTCACCACATATCTCTTTATACTTTCTATCTTGTCGAGAGTTGCAAGAGAATGACTGGAGGTGGGGGTTAGGGGAGGAGCTATATAGACAGCTCTGCTGTGGGTGTCCTCTTGCAACTTCCTGTTGGGAAGGAGAATATCCCATAAGTAATGGATGAACCCGTGGACTGGATACACCTTACAAGAGAAATAAATGATAAATTGGTAACTGGGCGTAATGCTAAGGCAGACTCTAGGAAATGCAACCAATACAAGCAAATTTAACACTTTTTTAAAAACATGAAGTGAGAGGAATGTAAGGTCAGACTTCCCCAATTTTATGTGCACTTTGCATTAATAAATGAGAGGATTCAGTCATATGCAGATTTATAGGCACAATTTTAGGAGAATTGCTTTGATAAATCCTGGTCGTACTAAAATACCATTAGATATATGTAGAAATATTTATTTATGAATATACGTCTATGTGAAGAACATTGGAATGTGAAACATTCATATTTTCATGCTGTGTTAGCACACATGAGAATAAGCGATCGTGTTTGCATGCGAGTTTTAACTTCGTCTTTTGCTCTCGTCGTGTTAGTGAGAGAGCAAAAAGAGTTTACTTTCAACTCATAATACGAGTGGCAACCAGGGGAGCATAAAAAGCATACTTCTAGGGCAGTTAACCTTGACTTCTATCTTAAAACACACACAAATAACTGACAATACAATTCTTAATATATCATAGAAAATATTTTAGAACCATATCAAAAGCCAAAACAGATTATTCCCAAAAGAGACAAAACCTAATGCAAACCAGTTCTTTACATTTTCATGTTTTACTTTTGAGAACAAAAATTACTTGTATCTAGAAAGGAAATCACGCCCAAATCATTGCTGACCTTTCAAGGAATGTTTTTACACACTGCCGAGCATCCTAATGTAAACATGTTGTTTTATATTTATTTTGGAGCAATTACAAGAAGATACATTATTGGACCAAATATGTAAAGCCAGACTTTTTTTTTTAAAGCAAAGTCTCAAATATTTTTTTTTCAGGGTACCATGTTATGTTCAGAGCAAACAGAGCGGTGGGAAAGATATTTCTATTTTGTTACTGCCAAGCACAACTTTATTTCACATCAAAGGGTTGTTACACTTCACATGCTATGATTATTAACCAAAAGCACACAAACTAAGATGAAACCTAGACATTTTTGGATGAGGTCAGGTTTATAAAAGGCAACAGACTCACTGAGGAAGTGTTAAATTCAAACTTTGAAACAAATGAGCTGCAATGGTATTACACCTAGCCTTACTTAACCACTTATACAAACCTAAGTGAGATCACCATAAAGCAGCTTCATTTTATCTGTACCTGCAATACTAACCTTTGGAAAAAGGTTAAAGGGACAGTCAAGTCCAAAAAAACGTTAATGTTTTAAATAGGGCATGCAGTTGTAAACAACTTTCCAATTTACTTTTATCACCAATTTTGCTTTGTTCTCTTGGTATTCTTAGTTGAAAGCTAAAACTAGGAGGTTCATATACTAATTTCTTAGACCTTGAAGACTGCCTCTAATCTGAATACATTTTGACCACTAGAGGGCATTAGTTCACATGTTTCATATAGATAACATTGAGCTCATGCACGTAAAGTGACCTAGGAGTGAGCACTGATTGGCTAAACTGCATGTCTGTCAAAAGAACTGAAATAAGGGGGCAGTCAGCAGAAGCTTAGATACAAGATAATTACAGAGGTAAAACATGTATTATTATAACTGTGTTGGTTATGCAAAACTGGGGAATGGGTAATAAAGGGATTATCTTTTTTTTTAAACAACAAAAATTCTGGTGTTGACTGTCCCTTTAACTCATATTTCTTGGCCGATTGCCACAGTACAATAGGTATGCTCTTCAATAAAAAGATTCCAATTTTTTTTTGCCCACAGAGGTTGAAAAATGTATTATTCCAAATCAAGAAGCCAGCAATAATATTGAGAAGCTAGACAGAGTAAATTAAAAACACAAAAGCAAAGTATTCCTAAGTGCGTTCTAAAATCCCTGTGGGTGCATATTTAGTCACTGCACTGTTTGCCATTTTCAAGCATTTATTTTACTGGACAAGCTGGGCAGTACAGCCAATCAATCAATGAAAGAAAGAGGGCGCTGCTGGCACCTCTTCTTCAGCACTTGCTTTCTGTTAGATGTGTCACCCTTCAGAACTGCGCTTGCACGATTCAACAGAAAAGCAGCAATAAATGCAGAGGTGCCAAGAGTGAACGCTTTTGTTTTGCAATGGAGTGGTTGGTATGCAGTGCGCCTTTTAAGGAAGTGCCTATGTTCAGTCTGTAATGCTTTGTGACCCCATGCGGTAAGCACCAAATTGTAGCGTTACAGAGACCTATTACACATTAGCTTTTACTGCTTAATCAAAATCTTGCTGAGGATGGCTGTAATTATGTTTACATGTAAATAGTGCAGTGTCCATATGATAAATACTTTGTTTTGCAGGAAATGCATTTTTAAGATATCTTTGCCAGTCACCAGAACCAGTTAATAAAACATCTGATCAAGTATGAAGTTAAATTGCTTTAACTGAGGGCAGTAAGATGGAAGAAAGTTCTCTTGTACCATAAACGTTTTTTTTTTTAATTTATAAGGAACTTATGCACGGTTTTCAAGAACGCCATATAAACGGAAAATCAAAATGTTACACACTGGATTACAAAAAAACAACTTTTTTTTTTTTAAATCTTGTTTTTCATAAATGTCACTTTTCATTAAAAATTACAGCTGATCTGCGCAAGATCTTTAGTGATATTACCGAAAAAAGTTAAACATAAACTTGGATTAGCTTTAACAATAAATTACTTCAGTTTAAAAAAAAAAAAAAAAAAATGGTCTGGTTTATTATACATCAGAATTCAAGATGTCAGCAGCTACAAAACAGTTTCACATTATTTGAATATGTATGTGTTGTGCATGGAGGGAGGGACGACAACAGAAGAGAGGAATGAATAGATACACTCACCTTGTGCAGAATAAACTAAATCCATAACTGAATCATGGTGCCAATGGAGTGAGGAATATGTGTATTCTTGTTTGTGGTTGAAATTTCTCCTTTTAGGGACAAATAAAAACTAATTTAATACCAAATCAAACATGGTAGAACAGTAAAATGCTAATAATCATAAAAAACAGAATTTATGCTTACCTGATAAATTACTTTCTCCAACGGTGTGTCCGGTCCACGGCGTCATCCTTACTTGTGGGATATTCTCTTCCCCAACAGGAAATGGCAAAGAGTCCCAGCAAAGCTGGTCACATGATCCCTCCTAGGCTCCGCCCACCCCAGTCATTCGACCGACGGACAGGAGGAAATATATATAGGAGAAACCATATGATACCGTGGTGACTGTAGTTAGAGAAAATAATTCATCAGACCTGATTAAAAAACCAGGGCGGGCCGTGGACCGGACACACCGTTGGAGAAAGTAATTTATCAGGTAAGCATAAATTCTGTTTTCTCCAACATTGGTGTGTCCGGTCCACGGCGTCATCCTTACTTGTGGAAACCAATACCAAAGCTTTAGGACACGGATGAAGGGAGGGAGCAAATCAGGTCACCTAAACGGAAGGAACCACAGCTTGCAAAACCTTTCTCCCAAAAATAGCCTTCGAAGAAGCAAAAGTATCAAATTTGTAAAATTTGGCAAAAGTGTGCAGTGAAGACCAAGTCGCTGCCTTACATATCTGGTCAACAGAAGCCTCGTTCTTGAAGGCCCATGTGGAAGCCACAGCCCTAGTGGAGTGAGCTGTGATTCTTTCAGGAGGCTGCCGTCCGGCAGTCTCATAAGCCAATCGGATAATGCTTTTAAGCCAAAAGGAAAGAGAGGTAGAAGTCGCTTTTTGACCTCTCCTTTTACCAGAATAAACAACAAACAAGGAAGATGTTTGTCTGAAATCTTTAGTAGCCTCTAAATAGAATTTTAGAGCACGGACTACGTCCAAATTGTGTAACAAACGTTCCTTCTTTGAAAATGGATTCAGACACAAAGAAGGTACAACTATCTCCTGGTTAATATTTTTGTTAGAAACAACTTTCGGAAGAAAACCAGGCTTAGTACGCAAAACCACCTTATCTGCATGGAACACCAGATAGGGCGGAGAACACTGCAGAGCAGATAACTCTGAAACTCTTCTAGCAGAAGAAATTGCAACTAAAAACAAAACTTTCCAAGATAGTAACTTAATATCTATGGAATGTAAAGGTTCAAACGGAACCCCTTGAAGAACTGAAAGAACTAGATTTAGACTCCAGGGAGGAGTCAAAGGTCTGTAAACAGGCTTGATCCTAACCAGAGCCTGAACAAATGCTTGAACATCTGGCACGGCTGCCAGTCTTTTGTGAAGTAAAACAGATAAAGCAGAGATCTGTCCCTTTAGAGAACTTGCAGATAATCCTTTCTCCAATCCTTCTTGTAGAAAGGATAGAATCTTAGGAATTTTTATCTTGTTCCATGGGAATCCTTTGGATTCACACCAACAGATATATTTTTTCCATATTTTATGGTAAATTTTTCTAGTTACAGGCTTTCTAGCCTGAATCAGAGTATCTATTACAGAATCTGAAAACCCACGCTTTGATAAAATCAAGCGTTCAATCTCCAAGCCGTCAGTTGGAGGGAAACCAGATTCGGATGTTCGAATGGACCCTGAACAAGAAGGTCCTGTCTCAAAGGTAGCTTCCATGGTGGAGCCGATGACATATTCACCAGGTCTGCATACCAAGTCCTGCGTGGCCACGCAGGAGCTATCAAGATCACCGAGGCCCTCTCCTGATTGATCCTGGCTACCAGCCTGGGAATGAGAGGAAACGGTGGGAATACATAAGCTAGGTTGAAGGTCCAAGGTGCTACTAGTGCATCTACTAGAGTCGCCTTGGGATCCCTGGATCTGGACCCGTAGCAAGGAACCTTGAAGTTCTGACGAGACGCCATCAGATCCATGTCTGGAATGCCCCATAATTGAGTTATTTGGGCAAAGATTTCCGGATGGAGTTCCCACTC
The DNA here is from genome assembly GCF_027579735.1 of Bombina bombina. Classification (NCBI taxonomy): domain Eukaryota; kingdom Metazoa; phylum Chordata; class Amphibia; order Anura; family Bombinatoridae; genus Bombina; species Bombina bombina. Next base: position 513,400,985 of record NC_069499.1, on the reverse strand, counting down.
CCCCGGATGGAATGTCTGACGACTCAGAAAATCTGCTTCCCAATTTTCCACTCCTGGGATGTGGATCGCAGACAAGTGGCAGGAGCGATCCTCCGCCCATTGAATTATCTTGGTCACTTCTTTCATCGCCAGGGAACTCCTTGTTCCCCCCTGATGATTGATATATGCAACGGTCGTCATGTTGTCTGATTGAAACCTTATGAATTTGGCCTTTGCTAGTTGAGGCCAAGCTCTGAGAGCATTGAATATCGCTCTCAGTTCCAGAATGTTTATCGGGAGAAGCTTTCAGGGATTCCCAGACCGCGCCCCAGCCCACAAGACTGGCGTCGGTCGTGACAATGACCCACTCTGGTCTGCGGAAGCTCATTCCCTGTGACAGATTGTCCAGGGTCAGCCACCAACGGAGTGAATCTCTGGTCTTTTGATCTACTTGAATCATCGGAGACAAGTCTGTATAATCCCCATTCCACTGTCTGAGCATGCACAGTTGTAATGGTCTTAGATGAATTCGTGCAAAAGGAACTATGTCCATTGTTGCAACCATCAATCCTATTACTTCCATGCACTGTGCTATGGAAGGACGAGGAACAGAATGAAGTACTTGACAAGAGCTTAGAAGTTTTGATTTTCTGACCTCTGTCAGAAAAATCCTCATTTCTAAGGAATCTATTATTGTTCCCAAGAAGGGAACTCTTGTTGACGGGGACAGAGAACTTTTTTCTTTGTTCACCTTCCATCCGTGAGATCTGAGAAAGGCTAGGACGATGTTCGTATGAGCCGTTGCTTTTGACAGGGACGACGCTTGAATTAGGATGTCGTCCAAGTAAGGTACTACTGCAATGCCCCTTGGTCTTAGAACCGCTAGAAGGGACCCTAGTACCTTTGTGAAAATCCTTGGAGCAGTGGCTAATCCGAATGGAAGTGCCACAAACTGGTAATGCTTGTCCAGAAAAGCGAACCTTAGGAACTGATGATATTCCTTGTGGATAGGAATATGTAGGTACGCATCCTTTAAATCCAGGGTAGTCATAAATTGACTTTCCTGGATGGTAGGTAGGATCGTTCAAATAGTTTCCATTTTGAACGATGGTACCCTGAGAAATTTGTTTAGGATCTTCAGATCCAAAATTGGTCTGAATGTTCCCTCTTTTTTGGGAACTATGAACAGATTGGAATAAAATCCCATTCCTTGTTCTCTTATTGGAACTGGATGTATCACTCCCATCTTTAACAGGTCTTCTACACAATGTAAGAATGCCTGTCTCTTTATTTGGTTTGAGGATAAGTGAGACCTGTGGAACCTTCCCCTTGGGGGTAGTTCCTTGAATTCCAGGAGATAACCTTGAGAAACTATTTCTAGCGCCCAAGGATCCTGAACATCTCTTGCCCAAGCCTGAGCAAAGAGAGAGAGTCTGCCCCCCACTAGATCCGGTCCCGGATCGGGGGCTATCCCTTCATGCTGTTTTGGTAGCAGTGGTAGGCTTCTTGGCCTGCTTACCCTTGTTCCAGCCTTGCATTGGTTTCCAGGCTGGTTTGGGTTGTGAAGTATTACCCTCTTGCTTAGAGGATGCAGAATTAGAGGCTGGTCCGTTTCTGCGAAAGGGACGAAAATTAGGCTTATTTTTAGCCTTAAAAGACCTATCCTGTGGGAGGGCGTGGCCCTTTCCCCCAGTGATGTCTGAAATAATCTCTTTCAAATCTGGTCCAAATAATGTTTTACCTTTGAAAGGAATGTTAAGCAATTTTGTCTTGGAAGACACATCCGCTGACCAAGACTTTAGCCAAAGCGCTCTGCGCGCCACGATAGCAAACCCTGAATTTTTCGCCGCTAATCTAGCTAATTGCAAAGCGGCATCTAAAACAAAAGAGTTAGTCAATTTAAGTGCTTGAACTCTGTCCATAACCTCCTCATACGAAGATTCTCTACTGAGCGACTTTTCTAGTTCCTCGAACCAGAAACACGCTGCCGTAGTGACAGGAACAATGCATGAAATTGGTTGTAGAAGGTAACCTTGCTGTACGAAAATCTTTTTAAGCAAACGCTCTAATTTTTTATCCATAGGATCTTTGAAAGCACAACTATCTTCGATAGGAATAGTACTGCGTTTGTTTAGAGTAGAAACCGCCCCCTCGACCTTGGGGACTGTCTGCCATAAGTCCTTTCTGGGGTCGACTATAGGAAATAATTTCTTAAATATAGGGGGGGGAACAAAAGGTATGCCGGGCTTTTCCCACTCTTTATTTACTATGTCCGCCACCCGCTTGGGTATAGGAAAAGCGTCGGGGGGCACCGGAACCTCTAGGAACTTGTCCATCTTACATAATTTCTCTGGAATGACCAAATTGTCACAATCATCCAGAGTAGATAACACCTCCTTAAGCAGTGCGCGGAGATGTTCTAATTTAAATTTAAATGTCACAACATCAGGTTCAGCTTGATGAGAATTTTTTTCTGAATCTGAGATTTCTCCATCAGACAAAACCTCCCTCATGGCCCCTTGAGATTGGTGTGAGGGTATGTCAGAACAGTTATCATCAGCGTCCTCTTGCTCTTCAGTGTTTAAAACAGAGCAATCGCGCTCTCTCTGATAAGTAGGCATTTTGGATAAAAGATTTGCTATGGAGTTATCCATTACAGCCGTTAATTGTTGCATGGTAATAAGTATTGGCGCACTAGATGTACTAGGGGCCTCCTGTGTGGGCAAAACTGGTGTAGACACAGTAGGGGATGATGTAGTATCATGTTTACTCCCCTCATTTGAGGAATCATCTTGGGCAATATCATTATCTGTGGCATTACTGTCCTTACTTTGTTTGAACACTATGGAACAATTATCACATAAATTTAAATGGGGAGACACATTGGCTTTCATACATATAGAACATAGCTTATCTGATGGTACAGACATGTTAAACAGGCTTAAACTTGTCAACAAAGCACAAAAAACGTTTTAAAATAAAACCGTTACTGTCTCTTTAAATTTCAAACTGAAAACACTTTATTACTGAATATGTGAAAAAGTATGAAGCAATTGTTCAAAAATTACCAAAATTTCACCACAGTGTCTTAAAGCATTAAAAGTATTGCACACCAAATTTCAGAGCTTTAACCCTTAAAATAACGGAACCGGAGCCGTTTTTAAATTTGACCCCTATACAGTCCCAGCTATATGCTTTGCTGAGACCCAACCAAGCCCAGAGGGGAACACGATACCAAATGACGCCTTCTAGAAGCTTTTTTAGTGATTCTTAGATCCTCACACATGCATCTGCATGCCTTGCTCTCCAAAAACAACTGCGCAGTAATGGCGCGAAAATGAGGCTCAGTCTATAACTAGAAAGGCCCCCAGACTAAAAAAGGTGTCCAACACAGTGCCTGCCGTTTTTTAAACGGTCCCCAAGATTATAATGCCAATTATTAGCTAGAATCTGCATAATATGCCCCAATAAAGCAATCGTTTTAGCCCATAAAAATGTCTACCAGTTTTTAAGCCCTTTTTTAAGCCCTTTATTCTTTTATGTTTGACTAAGAAAATGGCTTACCGGTCCCCATGAGGGGAAATGACAGCCTTCCAGCATTACAAGGTCTTGTTAGAAATATGGCTAGTCATACCTTAAGCAGAAAAGTCTGCTAACTGTTTCCCCCAACTGAAGTTACTTCATCTCAACAGTCCTGTGTGGAAACAGCAATCGATTTTAGTTACTGTCTGCTAAAATCATCTTCCTCTTACAAACAGAAATCTTCATCCTTTTCTGTTTCAGAGTAAATAGTACATACCAGCACTATTTTAAAATAACAAACACTTGATAGAAGAATAAAAACTACATTTAAACACCAAAAAACTCTTAACCATCTCCGTGGAGATGTTGCCTGTGCAACGGCAAAGAGAATGACTGGGGTGGGCGGAGCCTAGGAGGGATCATGTGACCAGCTTTGCTGGGACTCTTTGCCATTTCCTGTTGGGGAAGAGAATATCCCACAAGTAAGGATGACGCCGTGGACCGGACACACCAATGTTGGAGAAATGTATATACAATAAATATTGTTTTAATCTCCAGTTTTCAAACAGATGTCTAAGTACTGACCAAAACTACTTTTTAAATATATTTCTATTTAGGTTTAAAAAAAAAAAAAATGCTAGACATATTGCAAACTATTGTGTAGTTAAACACCCCATATAAAGCCCAGTGCCGAGTAGTATGCCAGCAAAGTAATATTTTAAAGTTTTTATCAAACCGTTATTTTTGTAATCTATTAAACATACAAGATTTGATCACATAGATTGCGTGATTTTGTTTGTTTATCAAGCGTTTACATAAAAACTTTGCTCCAATCTTAAACACTTAACCCCCCCCCACCCCAACATGAAGGTGTTAAGGAACAATAGTATTTATAATTATCATTTGTTATTTCTAGAGCGCCAACAGATTCTGCAGCGATATAAACAAGGTCTAAAATGGAAGGTAGCATTTATGGGACACAAATGGGTAGAGGTCCCTGCCAAGAGTTGCACTGCTGTGGATCAGTTCGAAGATGGGGACAATCTGGAGAAGTCCTGGAAATGGGAATTTGAAGAGGTTTAAACAAAACAAAAAAAAAAAACAAAAAAAAAAAAAGAAGAAAGAGGAAAGGAGGTCATGTGCAGAGCGAAGGGGACAGGAGAATATTTGGAGATGAAGTCAGATATAGGGGAAGTAGTGTTAATTAACGTGAATGTTAGGGTCAGGATTTTGTGTTTCATTCTGGAGATTAGAGAAAGCTAGTGAAAGGATAGGCAGAGAGATGCAACAGATGAGCAGCGACGCGTGAGGAAGATCAGGCTGGTAGAGGCATTCATTATGGATTGTAAACGAGATAGACAGCAAGACAGCCAGAGTTGCAATAGTCAAGGCAGGAAATGATGAGAGTGAATTACAATCTTAGTTGTGTCTCGTGTGAGGAATTAGCCAAAGACTGGCTGTGGGGAGTGAAAGAAAGATCTGAGTCAAGTGTGACCCTACATTGCAGAAAAAGTTTGGAAAATAAAAAACTAATGATAAAAACTAGTTAAAAAAAAACGCACCCCCCCCCCAAAACAGACAAACTCTAAATAAAATATTGGCAGACTGTCAGTTTCTGCCAGTACTTAAGATGGTGGGGAGGCGAAAGAGCTGTTTGGGAGGGATCAGGTGGAAGGGTAATCACTGCATTATAAAAACTATTACCCCTATCAGCTAAATAATTAACCACTACACTGCCAAGAATTTCAGAACTGTGATGCACAGCTGTAAGTAGAAGCCTTCTAATTACCAAAAAGCAAAGGCAAAGTAAATCACGCTTGCTGTTACTAAAAAATAAGGATCACAGAGAAGTTTTTATATCTATTTGTGTTATGATTGCATAAGCAGCATGTAAATAAAAAAAATTTAGTGAGAATTACAACACTTTAAAAAGTTTGGGTGACCACAACTGCGTGATACAAGTTTTTAGAATTGACTGTACCCTTAAAAAGGGACATGAAACCCAAAATTGTTTTAATGATTCAGAAAGATAATACGATTTTAAACAACTTTCTAATTTACTTCTATTATCTAATTTGTTTTATTCTCTTACTATCATTTGTTGAAGAAGCAATGCACTACTGGTTTCTAACTGAACACATGGGTGAGCCAATGAAAATCGGTATTTAAATGCAGCGACCAATCAGCAGCTAAAACCTAGGTTCTTTGCTGCTCATGAGCTTGCCTAGATAAACCTTTCAGCAAAGAATAACAAGAGAAGGAAGCAAATTAAAGAGAAGTAAATTAGAAAGTTGTTTAAAATTGTATTCTCTATCTGAATCATGTAAAATAGTTTAAAAACCTTACTGAGTACACCGATAAGAATAGTGTAAGCCACATACAAGTATAACTTCTCTACAACAAAAACACAATTCCTGTGGATTTCAAAGCTTTCATCTAATTTTAAGCAGTCAAATTCAGTGTTTTTTTTTTAGTGCTCAAGAAATCCACACAGGCTGTATTTAATTGATTTCCCTAATTTAAGTTGAGATAGTTACATTTGAGCTACTTAAATAGCCCAAGAAGGGACATAGCTAAAATCTTACCTGTTAGGCTTACTTGAAGACTGAAATTGAGAAACACTGCTCTTATTTGTAGCAGCTAATTTAAAAATGGACACTCAATCAAAATTAAATTTGTATTATTCAGATAGAGCATGCCATTTTAAAACAACTTTCCAATTTACTTCCATTAACTAAGTGTGCACAGTCTATTTATATTTAAACTTTTAGAGTCACCAGCTCCTAATGAGCATGCGCAAGAATAAGTGTGTATGCATTTGTGAATGGCTGATGGCTGTCACATGGTATGTGTATGCATTTGTGATTGGCTGATGGCTGTCACATGGTACAGGGGGAGTGGAAATAGACAACTTTTACTACTCATATGAAGTTCAGACTAAGTGCTATTTCATTTTCTTGTTATCTTGCATTTGTTGATTATGCAAATCTACTGTGTTGACTTTAAGCGTCCAAGCATACTAAGAGAACAAAGCAAATTTGATGATAAAAGTACATTGTTAAGTTGTTTAAAATTGCATGCCCTATCTGAACCATGGAAGTTTAATTCTGATTAGACCGTCCCTTTAACTTATGCATCAGGCTGCCCCTTTAAAGTTCAGCTAGCCCTCATAAGTATACTTTAATTATACAAGCTATTTCCATCCTACACACTTTTAAAGCTCTTAACAAAAACATTTTCTTTACACTAAACACCACAAATATAAAAATGGGTTCTAGTGAACCCAACTCCACACTGAGAAATTGAGAACTATATACCTCCTATAGTGTACAATTTACCCTGATAAGACAAATAAGAGTAACACAAATAATGAAGAGCAGAATATATCCAGGTAGAAGTTCAGAGGGATTAAGTTTGGGTCCATGGCGGCGGCGTTTTCATTAAGCAGACTATAAAATCACTCACCATAGACGGATCCTGCCGTCTTTATGTCCTGTGGCAATGCAATCCTCTCTGGGGTGACAGGCCACAACTGTGAAGTTGTGATTAGCACCTTTCTTGGATGTGGCGCTTAATGGGAACCTTAAAGGTAGAATGGAACAAAAAGCTTTTAGCTTCTCATGATAAAAAAAAAAAAAAAAAAGTTATGGGCTCAAACAATTTTTTACAAGAATGTTAATGGGATTGCACTAATTGTTCCTAACAAAATAGTGTTTTCTTTAAAATGTATTTTATTTTTGTGGAGAGAAAAAAAAAAAAAAAAAGAATGGTGCTGCAATGAGTAAACCTAATATTTCTAGTCACTTTTCTCGCTAACTAGTTATCTACATTCTAATTGTACAAGGTTGACTCCTCCCTTTCATATAGTGTGTGTATGCAACAGATCTCATCATTACTACCTCCCATTATCCACCTCCAAGGCTTCTCACAATGCTGCTCCCACAATCTTAAAAAACTCATCTATTTAGACTTAGGCTTTCCCCCCTCTGCTCTGAAAGGAAAGATCTTTTACTTCCTCGCAACAAAAGGCTGCACCCAATAAGAGAGAGAGAGAAAAAAAAAAAAAGTTATGAATGTGAATACTCTATCAAAAGTGATATGGATAAATAGTGCACAAGTCCAACAAGTTCTTTAACTATTGTTCCCCCTCTGCCCAGGCTGCTCCTTGGCCAGGGTCTCCTTGAACCTTGATGGCGAAGAAATCTAAAACACAAATGAAACAAGCCCAGCAAACAAACGGCCCAGCACAGTCTGTATGAAAACTCCAATTGTTGACATCTGATGATTGAATATTGGAGTACCTGTGTATCCTGCTACCTGTGATCAGTCAGCTGGAAAGTTCCAGCGGCGCTCGCTTTTTGTGAGTATTCTGTAAACTATTAAAGGACCATTATGCACTCAAAATTTCTAACATTTATTGTATACATTTATTGTCAATTAGTGTATATGCCCCAATGTTATTGAAAAACATTATTTTAATAGAGGTAAATTTAAAATTTGAACTTACACATTCACCCTTTGTCCGTCGCCGTAATGCTCCGCCTTCATAGAAGGGCAGAGCTAACACACAGTATGGTAACAACTACTGACCAATAAGGTTGCATATGCAAATTGTCGGTTGAACTGTCCCCTTTAAATTGTGCATGCGCCAGCCCTTACGTGCACGGCTTGCTCGTTCACTGTATTCTTTTGTGCAAGCGCATTGAATTCCATATAGAATGACGTGCTGTTACAGAAGCTGTGTAATGCTTGTGAATGAAGTGCAGCGTTTTCATATGTATACCTACTTTTCATATATACACACTGTACATATAAAACTGCTGCACTTCATTCACATGCATTACACCCACAGCTTCTGTCACAGCGCATCAGTGGATCTGGAATTCAATCAGTATAATCTTCCAAAAATGTGAGCAGCAAAGTCTGCAAGTTTTAGGTTTCAAGAAATCGGCAATAAATAATCCAGAATCCGGTTACATTTGTCAAATAGAAAAGGATAGATATGAGCCACAGAATTGTTACAAGAGCATTTTTATATTATCACTCTTCATGCTGACACTACCCAATCAACACCCGCATTATTTTTAGAGTCATCTCACAATGTATCAATAAAAAGTTAAAAACAGGAATACAAATATTATTAGTTTGTAAACCATTATTATGTAGGCATTAATTTTTACAAAGTATGGAGCCTCTGACTAGGTTTAAACTGGTGGGTCTTAGGTTACCGACAGTGGAACATAACTAAACAAGGATTAGAGAAAAAACGTATGTCATCTGCTGATTTGGCACTTAGCAGAGGCAATAAACATATCTACAAACATTATATTATTATATTATTTTCTTATGATCTTTGTATTGCTTTTTAAATATGAAATGAATTTCATTTTTATACATAATCCTTTTTTTAATTTATTTATTATAGACTTTTTTTCTCAGTTTTTGGATAACAAAGAGAATAGTGCTGTTGTAAGGAAATGTCACAATATATGCAGATCACCTTTGTTTGGTAAAAAAAAAAAAATTCAGAACAAAAGATGATAGTATAAAAAGCAATGTATATAATTCAAGAGCCCATTTTTTTCACCTCACAATGGATAAGAAGCATAAAATGTTGTGTGGAGTGTAAGGGATGCCTTTTTCTATTACAAACTGCTGCGTGTATATGAAAACATATCCAGATCTTTATAGCTTCATATCTACTTTACACAAATATTTATAAAGCCATAAAAAGGTCTCTTTTCCCACAAACACACCAGTCCTAGCAGATCAATGTCTCATTTACACAAACACAGCTAAAGTGTTTGTCTGACAAATACTCTCGAACCTTGCCAGATATCCCAAATTTTTTTTTTCTACTGACAGTTCTACTGTGAGGAGCATTTGATTACGCTCCTCAGAATAGAACTGACATCACCACCAATGAGAAGCATGGGATCGCGGAAGCGTACACAGCAGAGCGCAATCCCATGCTGAAGACAAGGTGACGTCAGAGACAATGGCACACATGTGCTGTACAACGGATCCTTACAGGAGCGCGCATACCTGAAGCGGCTGAACGTATTCACAGAAACGGTCTGGGCTTGGTAAGTATTACAAATGTTAGTGTTCACATGCTAATAAATACTTTTTCCTTTAGGTTGACAAATGTCAGGAGGGGTACAATAACTACACATACAATGCTAAATCCAATAAAGGAAAGAAAATATGAGTGCATAATGTCCCTTTAACCTTTTGATACAGAGTGTGCTTGGCCATTTTGATGACATTGTTGCCTTTGTGTTTTACATTTTGTAATGTTATAACATTTTCTGCTATCCAAAGCACAAATCAATCACATAATTTAACATAAATGTATCTAATGATAATTAGTGCAATAAAACAAGTAAATATTAGCTAATGTTGGCTTAAATTTTAGCCAGGTGGTCTGCATAATCAGCTGGGTAGTGTGCCAATTAAAAAAGGTCCTTGGGAGAAAACTGGTTTACATAGAAATGACCAATTCTTACCAAAAATAATTCTTACTCTTGAAAAAGTAGACTGAGAGCTTCAAACCTTTGACTGTTGCAACATATTTACCCTGCAAATTAAAATAAAAATTACTTAATGTTTTACATCAGATAGGATGACAGAGGAACCATGCATGAGTATATTTATAGCCAATAAAATCTATACAACATATTAACCAAATGCATATATATATATAATTTTTTTTTTATTTATTTGCTTGATAGATAACTATAGCTCACATCTCTTCCCAATGCGGTGCATTTGGGCGACTGGCTGATATCTTCAAAGAGAACAACCATTTCAGTGACTTCAGATTCTTGATCAGATGACTTTGGCAGTTTCATAGAAACCAGCTGAAAAGTATCTATGAGAAAAGCAAAAACAAAACAAAACCAACAGTCTTTAGTTTAAAGGACCATTAAATACAGCAAGTTTGCATAACGATAAGACAATGCAATATCACTTACTCTGATAAATTACAAAATGTACTTCAATTTGACAGCCCCCTGTACCATATTACAGCCATCAGATAATATACTGCAAACTCTTGCACATTCTCAGTAGTATGAAAACTAGTTGTCAACACTAGGTGTCGTTTTAAAAGGTGTATTGTAATTTTGATTGCTATAGGTAACTTAACAGGTGGATAGGATTAAGGTACCATTTAAGTCACATACTTGTAGTGTTGTCTTAGCATGATTAAGGGTCTGTTATGACCGAAACCTTGCTGTTTTTCTGGTGTATGTCACCCTAATAAAGAGCAATCATTTTGCTACTACTAAAGAGGTGCTGCGGTCTTTCTTTCTATTTGGATTTTGGAAGGGGTTAGCAGAGACCCTATTTGGCCCACAGGCACTATGGTGAACTTTTCTAAAATGTGCTGCACTCATCTTACTTGGTTTCCATATTATGGATTCTGCAGAGCAGCGTGCACCAATGAATAATGAAGGTGATGAATCTTCTGCAATATTTTCCTATACAGACGTTGATGCAGCTTGTACAACAGCCCTAGTAAGGGGATCTTGTGACTTTTTGAGACCGTGAGGTAAAGTGTGTTAAAAAAAAAAAAAGATTATGCAAAAGCAAAGAAAAAAAAATGTATTATGCTTGAGTTACACTCTACTACCTTGGCTGAATATTATTGTGTCAAGAAAATACCAAGAGGGCTGACAGTTAAATTGCGTCCAACTTTGATGACTGACAACTCTGTTTATACTTTGAAAGCATTTTATACAAATTTCATTTGATTTAGTTGTATGGACTGTTGATCGCCTGAACGTTGAAGTGAAAAAACAGACTGTCAATGAGTTGGAGACGAATATTCAAACTGCACTTACAATAGAGGACCTGCAGGTTATGAAAGACAACATTGAAAATAAACTACAGCAATATACTTGGAGGGGCGTAAGAGGTTAAAATTCTCTAATGATGAGGATGATTACGTTGGTGGCCGTGTTTACAACTGGTTTCTTGACAGTGCGCAACGTCATTGGAGAAGTTGGAACTATGCCTGACCTATACAACGCCGTAAGGAAGACACGTGAGCTCTGAAAGTGGATTAGATTCAGTGGAATCTGATATTTTAAGCTCCAGCTCTGATCAAGACACAGGAGAGGAGGCAGCTTCGGTCAATGGACCGGAAACAACCAGTGAAGATGCTGGCATCACGGTATCAACCTACAGGGAATACATGAAATCGGAAATAGAAAAGTTTGTGAGTAACTGGGGTGTTTCTACTAATATGGGGACTTTGACATTACACAGCAAGATTTATGCGTTGAAGGTATGAAATTTTGTATTGATGCACCCCTGGTAGATACTCAATAATAAGGGACTTTTATTCTGCCGAGTAAGGACATTAATTTGTTCTTCAGATCCATCAGGCTTAAATCTTTCTATTCTTCAGAAATTAATATTGCACCTAATAAAGATATTATTGTTGATGTACCTTTAGACATTAAAGGAAAGTAAATCAATTTTTTTTTTCACTTTTTAAGAACTACTATAAATGTTAAGGATATTTTTGATTTGTACCTTTTAAACATTTTCTTTAATTTTTTTGTAATTTGGCCTGTAAAATTATTATTAAGCCAAACCCATTATTTGACTCATTATGTGAGCCCTATAATAATGTTCTACCTAGGTAGAAACATCATGGCGGCCTGCATGCGCATCAAAACTGTGTACACACCAACGCATGCGCAGATTCGGCCCCTCTCATCTCCTTCGTGGTGAATCATGATCCAAGCAGGGCGAACATGTGGATCATGATGTTGATGCCAGAAGGATTGGCGCACTAGAGCGCTGAAGCTTCACTGTGAGCGGACGGTGCCGAGGAAGGAGCAGTAGAAGAAATACCAATATCGATCAGGGTAAGTATGCAAAGTACCCCTAGACCAACGAGCACATTAAATAGTTATTATATATATTAAAAAGCCTAGAATGGCATTCGCAAAAATGGCAGCGGTGCGCGTTTGCTAATACTGCGCATGCGATTCCCTTTAATAACCAATGCGCTGGAGATGTTGCCATAATTATACTACTATGAATATTTAAATGAAATGGATGCAGACACTTTCCTATTGGATGGGGAACAGGAATTCATTTTTCATAAACTCTGCCTATTTTTATGGTCCTTGCCGCTTGGTTTATGCGATTTAAAAAGTAAATTTAAAGGAATTTAGAAGCTTTGTTTCTGCAAAAAAGTAGGTTTATTTTATTATATATATATATATATATATATATATATATATATATATATATATATATATATATTTTTTTTTTTTTTTTTTTTATTATTATTATTTTTTTTTTTTGTACTATTGTGACAAGATATCTAACCCTTTAAGGGGTTTGGTCCAAATAAAAAAAAATCTAAATTTGTGCCACCTAACATGGGAATAGAAACATTTATAACATTTGTTAAAAAGGATATAGACAAAGTGTTAGACCTAATCTGTCTTTTGAGGAAAAGAATGCAATAAAAACTTTGAAGGAAAATCATGATATTGTTATAAACAGTGCAGACAAAGGTGGCGCTGTTGTCGTCTTAGATAAAGATTACTATGTAAATGAGATCCTTGAACATCCTAGGATATGGACCCATTAAACTATATACAAATGGAAATTGGGATGGTTGTTCAAAGAGCTGTTTCCAATGGTCTGATCACTGAGGCTACTAGTAAACATTAAATTAAAGATAACCCCCTTATACCTGTGTTCTCTTCATTGCCAACAATTCATAAAAATATTAACAAACACCCAGGGAGATACATTGTGGCTGGGACTGAATCTGTATTTTCAAACATTGCCTTTTTTTTTTTTTTTTAGACAGGATTTTAAATCCAATAGTTAAAGTAAAAAGATATTGCTTAAAGGACACAGATGATTTTCTAAGTAATATTGTGGATTTTTAAGTTAAATGGTGAATGTATTCCATTTCCCTTGGATGTTGTAAGTTTATACACCTATACTCCACATGAGGTAGGCTTAAAAGCTGTTAAAGAACATTTAAAGGGAAGTGGAATGTACTCACCACAACACAGATTTTTTTGGATCTATTAAGGATCATCTAAATTACAACTATATCCTTTTTCAGGATACCTTTTACCTTCAGGTACAGCTATGGGATCCAGTGTGGCCCCCCTCTTACGCTAATCTGTTCGTGAGTACCATTGAGAGCAAATTTATTTTTTGTGACAGGATTTCTTTTACATTGTTTACAATGGTTTAGATTTATTGATTACATTTTTGGCGTATGGAGAGGATCCCTGGATTCTTTATTACTTTTTGTAAATCAATGGAATTATGCCAGAGTTGAAATTTACATTGACTAACTCAAGGGATAACATACAATTTTTTGTATACTAATGTTAAGATCAAGGACAATAGATATATTACTTTCCTTTATGTTATGGAAACTGATCGTAATACATTACTCCATAATAAAAGTTTTCACCCTGATAGGTTTTTTAAATCAGCTAATGAGTTAAAGGGACACTGAACCCAATTTTTTTTCTTTCGTGATTCAGATAGAGCATGCAATTTTAAGCAACTTTCTAATTTACTCCTATTATCAAATTTTCTTCATTCTCTTGGTATCTTTATTTGAAATGCAAGAATGTAAGTTTAGATGCCGGCCGATTTTTGGTCAACAACCTGGGTTGTTCTTGCTGATTGGTGGATAAATTCATCCACCAATAAAAAAGTGCTATCCAGAGTTCTGAAGCAAAAAAGAAGCTTAGATGCCTTCTTTTTCAAATAAAGATAGCAAGAGAACGAAGAAAAATTGCTAATAGGAGTAAATTAGAAAGTTGCTTAACATAGCATGCGCTACCTGAATCACAAAAGAAAAAAATTGTGTTCAGTGTCCCTTTAAGAGGATTGTTAAAGTGAAAGTCAATCCTAGCGTTATACAAATGCTAGGGTTGACTTTTGAAACGAATAAAGGGGACTTTCATTCATGAATTATAAGATACTTCATGTAGAAAGCTCCTTTATTTGATTCAATCGGCTTGGCGCCCATGGGAGCCGGATTTACCGCACGGCTATTGGCTAAGAGGTGAAAACGTCACCTCTTAGCCAAAACCGTTTTTTAGCCGTGGGCTGCTGTACCAGGTAAAAACAGTGATCAATTGAAACAAATAAAAGAGCTTTCTACATGAAGTATCTTATAATTCATGAATGAAAGTCACCTTTATTTGTTTCAATAGTCAATCCTAGCGTTTGTACAACGCTAGGATTGACTTTCACTTTAAGGAGGATTCAGATTTAAGATTACGAACTGAAGAGATGAGTAACAGTTTTAAAACAAGGTTATCCATTGGACATCTTAAAAACAAAAAGGGATGAGATATTTAAAAGGGACAGTCAAGTCCAAAATAAACTTTCATGATTCAAATAGGGCATGTCATTTTTAACAACTTTGAAATTTACTTTTATCACCAATTTTGCTTTGTTCTCTTGGTATTCTTAGTTGAAAGCTAAACCTAGGTAGGCTCATATGCTAAATTCCTTAGACCTTGACGGCCGCCTTTAAGCTGAATGCATTTTGACACTTTTTCCCCACTAGAGGGTGTTAGTTCATGTGTTTCATATAGATAACATCGAGCTCACGCACGTGAATTTACCGAGGAGTGAGCACTGATTGGCTAAAAAGCAAGTCTGTCAAAAGAACTGAAATAAGGGGGCAGTTTGCAGAGGCTTAGATGAAAGGTAACCACAGAGGTAAAAAGTGTATTATTATAACTGTGTTGGTTATGCAAAACTGGAGAATGGGTAAATAAGGGATTATCTATCTTTTTAAACAATAAAAATTCTGGTGTTGACTGTCCCTTTAATATAACTATGTTGGTTATGCAATACTGGGGAATGGGTAATAAAGGGATTATCTATCTTTTTAAATAATAAATTGCTCACATTACAATTCTATGATAAAAAGAAAAAAAAAATGGGGGGGGCGTGTCCGAACACCGACTAGAATGGCTGCTTTTCCACTACGGCTGTAAACCCAAGCAGATAAATCCGCTGTTTATCGCTCATTAGCATTAAAATTCAAGGCTTCTCTGAATACTACTGTGTTGTCTATCTCTAAAGGAGCAGAATTATATAATTTTTATACGTGTTTCCAGCCTGGCAGACCAGCGCTTGTGAGGTACGCAGCAGAGGCCTAACATCGGCCTGGATCCTCATTCGCCCTCCCCAGTTTCCTGATCAGTCAGGTCCAGCAGCTGAAAGAGCTGAGCAGCTATAAGAGCTGAATTTAAATTGTAAGACATTGCAAATACTGTGAACTTTATTATAGTTATGGAGTCGAATCACATAACCCTACTGAGGATGGTAGACCGTTTATTTCAGGAGCATTTATTGCGCTTTACTGAGACCCTACATCTCACATGGGGGAGTGTTTGTAAAGAGATGACACCGAGGTTGCAGCATACCTCGGAAGACAAATCAGCCCTGCAACAAGACACCTACTTTATAGAGCCTGCGATGACAACATGCCAAGCAGCTTGTGCAGTGACATCCTTCTGGGGCAATGGGAGCAGCATAACAATGCATGGTTCTGCTGAAAGTTTCGTACAGAGGGAGAGTGAAGAGGTCGCAAGGAAAAGACATGGAGGTATGCCCTGCAGCCCGGATACCAATGAGACCAGCTCCATGACCCCAAACCTGTCCCGAACACAAACAGGGGAGAAAGATCACCTGGCTGAAATGCCATATGGTCAGGACCCTGCCTTACAGCTGATAAGAGCTCTTATCAGCCGTCCGGAGTGAGATGTGGCATTACACCCGAATCGGAACTCAGAGTCTAAGCCTGAAGCAGCGGGCACTTGAATCAGAGAGGCCCTTTGTTTCTGTATATGAAGCACAGTGCAGGATCACTTCCACACTCGAGATTCACCTGAGCGGTCTCAGACTGTCACTGTGCCCCAGATCAGGAGTGGGGTAATTTAGTATCCTGTTAACTAAGAGTCAATTAACCACTCGGTGGGACTGACACACTGACTCTCACATCTAGGGACATGTTGTTTGTTAGAAGGGACATGTTATTTGTTAGATGTGCCTCCTATTCACCTATCGTTTCTATTCTGTCTATAAGTGCTTAATGATGTTCACATAAGTCTGTCTGTAACTTAGAGGGGAGAAAAGAAGGAGGCGCCACAATAGTGTGAGATCGTAGATGAATAGGACCCCCACAAAACGATACAAGATCACTTACTAGATTCTGAGCACTTGAGAAGTGCCACAGGTGCAGGCTGAACTATTCACAAGCTGTCCAGCGAGCTTATCCTCACGATCTACTCCGATCCAATAGCCAAAGTGAAGATTTCGTTAAACCCCACAAGTACTTGGGGTCGAAAAGATGCCCAATGATGGTACGAGTATCCCGGTTAATATTGCTTGGCTCCGGTGTTCGCTGCTATGGACGCTCCTCCATTAGCAACGAGGCCTAGTTGCTAATGGAGGAGCGTCCATAGCAGCGAACACCGGAGCCAAGCAATATTAACCGGGATACTCGTACCATCATTGGGCATCTTTTCGACCCCAAGTACTTGTGGGGTTTAACGAAATCTTCACTTTGGCTATTGGATCGGAGTAGATCGTGAGGATAAGCTCGCTGGACAGCTTGTGAATAGTTCAGCCTGCACCTGTGGCACTTCTCAAGTGCTCAGAATCTAGTAAGTGATCTTGTATCGTTTTGTGGGGGTCCTATTCATCTACGATCTCACACTATTGTGGCGCCTCCTTCTTTTCTCCCCTCTATCTGCAGATCGTCGCTGGTGCCATCAGCTTTGGAAGGAGTATTTGCTGCCGCATACCCGTTATCTGAGTGAACACCCGGAGGAAATAATCTCCACTACATGAACTTTGGATAAGAACTATATGTACACCCTATTTGTATTTGGGCACCTATTGTATGTATCCGGTATTTTTATGCAATACCTCCACTAATATGTGTCTCTAATATTGTTTGTTACTATTGTGCGTTTGGAACTACTCTCGCATTGATAGTTATTTTATCTCAGCAACATAGTTGCTGGAGGTTGTTTTCGATATCTTTATTTTTGATTTGGAAGACACATTAGTATCACTTTTTAGGCACTGTATTTTAGGTTTATCCGAATCCACATTTATATTGTTATCTATATATTTTTTTGTACACACACATGTACTTTTATATATAGTTATCCATCACATTAAGAATACAGTTGTGAATATATATCACACACATCTCTAATCCTTGTCCTTTATTGAAGAGGGCATTTAAGACATTGAGATATACATCACATGTTCACATGTACACTTTTGTACACTTTATTTGTGTGCATATTTAGGCGCCTTCATTTTTTTATATCACTGTCTGTAACTTAGCCTAAGCTAACGATGAGTGTTTGATATGTTGTATTCCACTTTTAATAACAGTTAATCATACGAGGCACATGGAGACATAGCTCATCTGGAGGAATGGATATTATGCACTGAGTTCCGTAATAATGGCGCCATCTGTCCCACCTCATGGAGTCCTTGTTTAATGTTTTTTCCTATATATTTGTGTTAACCTCAATTTCACTTTTAGGTCTGCTGACAGGTTGGGTCCATCTAATCCCTCTGCCCTTATAAGCGTTAACGGTCAGGTGGTACAGCTCCTCTGTCATTAATATATCATCTCAATTATGTATATTCATAGCTCCATACTCCCTAAGATGTTAAAATGCTGGCTTCAAAAAGACCAATGTTGGACCTCCTTTTATTATCTGCAACATTGATGTCTATAGTTCCTCAAACCAAGTATATATGCAGCAGGGGTTTAAGAGAGGCCCTATAGGTTTAATAATTATGGAGTGACCCCTATAGTCCCTCTTTCTACTCTTCTGTTATGTTTAGAGCCCAAGAGAGGCGATTATTTTAAGAGGGAACACAGTGTTTTTTTTTTTGTTTTTTTTCCATAAACCTTGATACTTACATTTGGGGGTCACTCCTCTTATTTTTATCAGTTCAAGTTATATAAATAGAAAAGAGGATAATATAGCTAATGTGGGCATAATTGTGATTATATTTCCTTGTTATGTGATATATGTAATTTAACATATACTGTAAGATCTATTTGATGGCCTGCATAACCAGTTGTTACCTTCAGTACTCTGATAATAAAGGTTTGGCTTCTTGTTAAGTTTAATTTTTTGTTTTGCATTTTATATCTGGAATTCTGTAGGCTATATCCTCAATAAAAATATAAAACTAAAAAATATAAAACTAAAAAAAAAAAAAAAAAAAAAAAAAAAATGGTTCAAACTTGTGGATGTAAGCAAATGTTTAATGGTTTCTATACATGCCAAACTGAATATGCCATTTAACTATTGAAGTGTGGGCTTTGTTATATTGGAGAGACGACACGGGGTGTTAGAGAACGCATGACTAAACATAAATCAACTTTAAGTATTAAAAATTGTACCAAACCAGTCTCAACATTTTATTGAAAAATATATAATATTAGTCAGTTAAGATTCCAAGTAATTGACCATGTGCCCTCATTGAGAAGAGGGGGCAATAGGGAATTAATCCTTTTTTTTAAAAAAAAAAAGAGGTAGGTTGGATTAACAGATTAGGTACCCTGATACCCTAAGGCCTTAATAGGGATTTTGATTTACATTTATTTGTATAATGTAGATATATTCTTTGTGAATACAATTGTTTTAATGTATCTCATTATAAATTCATGGAAATATGTGAAAATCCCATCCGTTTGTTTTCTATGCCGTTTACAATACAGTACTGTTTCTATAATCACAATATTAGTATAATTTTCTAGAAAGAAATGTAATTATAGTTGTCACCACTAGGTGTCGTTTTAAAAGGTGAATAGTAATTTTGGTTGCTATGGTATAGGTAACAAAGGGACATGAAACCCCATTTTTTTCTTTCATGATTCAGATAGAGCATGCAATTTTAAACAACTTTCTAATTTACTTCTATTATCTATTTTGCTTCATTCTCTTCATATCCATTGCTGAAAAGCCTATCTAGATAGACTTTGAAGCTGCTGATTGGTGGCTGCACAGATGCCTCATGTGATTGGCTCACCCATGTGCATTGATATTTCTTCAGCAAAGAATATCTAAAGAATGAAGCAAATTAGAAAATAGAAGTAAATTGGAATGTTTAAAATTGTATTCTCTATCTGAATCATGAAAAAAAAATTGGGTTTAGTGTCCCTTTAACAGATGGATAGAATTAAAGTGAATGTAAAGTCAGCTTCCTGTCTAAACATGTGTAACAAATGTTAATAAAAAAAGTGGACTTTCATTCATCAATTGCTAATTTTTTCAATCGTTACCTTTATTTTCACTAATTTATCATCCTCCACCCGCCATTCGCGCTCTGTTCCTGTTTATAACGGACGTCTTACTAGCCAATAACGTCTCTAACCACAGGGGGACCCACCCCCTTAGAATGACGTAAGAAGTCCTTTTTGCGCATGCGTTTGATTCTGGTTGAAAGCTAATTTATCGTCGGCTCATGCACATTTCGCACATGCGCAATAGAACAGTATACGGAGTCCTGTCATTTCCTAATTATTTCAGCACTCGGTAAGTTGATATGAAAGGGCTCCGTATATAAGTACTTTTAAATACAGTTAGATGGCTTGAGAAAAGTAATTGATTTTATATTATAGAAAGTGACTTACACTCGATATGTATTTCTCTGCTAATTGGCGGTATAACAGGCTGGGGTGTTAGGAGATACTGTCCGCTTTGCAACGATAGTTTTCATTGAATGGACTCATTCAATGAATACTATGTTTTTTGACAGCGGAAACCGGAGTAACGCATGCGCAATGGCAATAGTAAACGGTAGCGCACATTGCTGATACGTAAACAGCGGGTGGGACCGCTGTTTACGTAATATGGAGGAAAATCAGGAAACAGTGAGTGGGAGGAGCGGTTAAAGTAAATGAAGCATATTTACTATATGAAATTAGAAATAAATGATTACTTTTAGTAAAAAATTATTGTGGCGGTATGCTTAATAGGATGATTGTCTACATAACTATATCATCCAAACCGGAAAAATTGACACTCACTTTAAGGTACTATTTAAAGGACCACTAAATACAGTGGAATTGCATAATTAACAAGTGCATAATAAAAAGACAATGCAATAACACACTCTGAATTTCAAATAACCAGTAGATTTTTTTTATGACAAATGTATTTTTGTATCATGTGACAGACATCAGCCAATCACAGATTAGTATACGTATACCCTGTGAGCTTGTGCACATGCTCAGTAGGATCTTGTTCCCCAGAAAGTGTGAATATAAAAAGACTGTGCAAAATTTGATAATGAAAGTAAATTGGAAAGTGTCTAAAAATGACATGCTCTTTCTGAATCATAAGAGTTTATTTTGACTTGAGTGTCCCTTTAAGTCACATACTTCTAGTGTTGTGTTAGCATGATTAAATGAATAGTCAAGTCAAAATTAAACTTCCATTCAGATAGAGCATGCAGTTTTAAGCAACTTTCTAATTTACTCCTTTTATCAATTTTTCTTTGAAGGAGCCGGACATTTTTGGTTCAGCACCTGCTGGTGTCTAAATGTAGCCACCAATAAAGCAAGCACTATCCAGTGTGCTGAACCTAAAATGGGCCGGCTTCTAAGCTTACATTCTGGCTTTTTTTACAAATAAAAAAAAAGATAACAAAAGTACAAAGAAAAAATTATAACATGAGAAAATTAGAATGTTACTTAAAATTGCATGCTCTATCTTAATCATGAAAGTTTAATTTAGACTGGACTATCCATTTAAGGGTCTTGTGACTGAAACGTTGCCGTTTTTCTGGGGTATGTCACCCTAATAAAGAGCAATTGTTTTGCTAATACTACAGAGGTGCTGCAGTCTATTTACATTCTCAGTAGTAGCTGGTGCCTCAAAAAGTGTGCATATAAAAAGACTGTGCACGGTTTTATAATGCAAGTAAATTGGAAAGTCTCTTAAAACTGCCTGTTCTGTTTGAATCATGAAAGCTTAATTTTGACTTTAGTGTCCATTTAAAAGGATTGTTAAAGATTGCAATAAAGAAAAATATTTTTTAAAATTGTCCAAACTGTTCCCTTGCAGAGCTAAAAAAAAGTTGAAGGCACAGACATCTCCAGCACTATTCACAAGACACAAAAAGCTCTTCTTGGCATACTCCCCATATCAGCTGCACACTGGCTGGAAAAGTGCACGCAACCAATCAAACAAACATTGTGTGTGCAGTAGAAAGTGGCCTTCAGCATTATTAAACTGAGTAAATGAAGTGCAGACTGACCCATGAGGAGATGTGACCAAAGACCTAGGGGAGACATACCTGAGGCTTCATTGTTGTTTGTGGGTGTTATTGCACATACAAAGTCCACAGCGGTAGACGTGTATAACCCAAACAGTTTACATCCTGCTAAATATGTCTGTAAAAGAAAGACAACAGGGATTAGCAGTGTATAGTTATCCCCTAAAAATACATTATAGCAACAAAAAGCCTTTTAATTACAAGACACTTCTGTTATCTTGCTATAGAATAATGTATTGGCCAAGTCTAAACATTTTATAAACAAATCAGGCTACTGAAAAACATTTACAGCTATCACGAGCTAACGCCCTCCACTACTTGGCATATTTGGAGTAGCTGGCAACGCTAGTAGCCACAGTCATATTGTTACTATAAAAGTAAATAATAATAATAATATAATAATAATAATATTATTATTACCTAGTATTTATATAGCGCCTTTCTCCCAATGGGACACAAAGCGCTTTTTTAGCGCTCGCTCTCTGAATTAACCAAATCGGCAGCTGAATAGTAATAGTTGTTATTACTACCCAATTTAATGGTACTGTACTCATTTTATTGGCCTCGGAAGGATGAAGGGCTGAGTTGGCCCTGCCGGAATTCGAACCTGTGACTGTGGATCTTTGAACAGGCCTTTGTAGTCTGTGTTTAATCCCTGTAAAGGGGTTAAACAAATAGCTGAAGTCAGCTCCAGAGCAGTAATGCACTACTGGGGCCTAGTTGAACACATCTGGTGAGCCAATGACAAGAGGCAAATGTGTGCCAGCAATCAGCAGCTATTTCCCAGTAGTGTAATGCTGCTCATGAGCATAAACAGGTGTGTTTTTTAACAAAGGCTACCAATAGAATGAAGCCCATTTAAAACAGAAGATGAAAAATCTCTTAAAATTGCATACAAAGTTTCTTGTTTTCAGTGAGAAAGTGACAAAAAGTATTTAATCTACATTACAGTTAGGTAGGCACAAAGAGATAAGAATAGAGAGAAACAAATAGAGCAAGTAGTAGATTGGTGAGAGAGAAAAAGGCAAACAAATCCTCAGCTACTGGCATTATGACAGATGCACATGCTAGTTTAGATACTACAGATATGTTGGGGAACATATTCATATACATACCTTTATTAAAATACCATCCATGAAGTCCCATAATTTAATTGTGCCATCCAGAGAGCAAGAATATAGCTGCACAAAATAAAGACATAGAACAGCAGATAAAGACAAAGCTGACTGTTTATTTTTATTACAGAAATCCTAGTGACCAGTATAAACAATTGCCAACACAATGTATTTCCTTGTTATTGCCCTTAATGCGCATAAATGTACACAGGATTCTCTTCAGGTTTTCTACATTCTTCCCTTCCTGCCATGAGGAACTCTACTACCCTCAACACAGAGAGTGCAATAGCAATGCATTAGAGCATTTTATGATTAAACAAAATTGTTCTTGGTAACGGTTATGTTATTTTGTATGACGTAAACTGCAGTGTCCTACTTAAAGGAATATGTTATGTAACAGTAAAATGATCTAATTCATTATTGCATTTTACTATTTTATAAATGCTCCAAATCAACAACACACTGAACATGAATTTAACCCCTCTGTGGGGGATAAAGCACCTAGATATTAAAGGGACAGGAAACCCCAAAATTGTCTTTCATTATTTGGATAGAACGTACAATTTCAAACAACCTTCCAATTTACTTCTATTATCAAATTTGCATTATTCTCTTGCTTTCCTTTGCTGAAGGAACAGCAGTGCACTAGTGGCAGCTAGCTGAACACATCTAGTTAGCCAATCACAAGAGACTAATGTGTGCAGGCACCAATCAGCAACTTGCCCCCACTAGTGTAGAATATCTTTTTTTTTTTTTTTAAATAAGGGATACTAAGAGAACGAAGCACATTTTAAAATAGGAGTGAGTTTAAAAATGTCTTAAAATGACATGCTCTATCTGAATCATGCAAGTTTAATTTTGACTTTCCTATCCCTTTAGCATTTGTTAAAAATAAAATAATAAAAAGCAAGCATAAATTAGAGTACTATTTAAAAGGGACACAACCAAATTTTTTCTTTCGTGATTCAGATAGAAAGTTGCTTAAAATTGCATGCTCTAATTTACTCCTATTATCAAATTTTCTTCGTTCTCTTGCTATCTTTATTTGAAAAAAAGTTTCTTTTTTTTCAGACCTCTAGACAGCACTTTTTTATTGGTGAATGAATGTATCCACCAATCAGCAAGAACAACCCAGGTTGATCACTAAAAATAGGCTGGCATCTAAACTTACATTCTTGCATTTCAAATAAAGATACCAAGAGAATGAAGAAAATTTGATAATAGGAGTAAATTAGAAAGAAGCTTAAAATGTCATGCTCTATCTGAATCACGAAAGAAAAAAATGTGGGTTCAGTGTCCTTTTAACATGTCTTTGCTATTTAAGGAACAGCATAAAATGTAGCAATAAACCTCCAAGAGAAGTCTATGGTAGCTTGTATTATTGACCTGTGGTAAAGTAATAATTACTCTACAGCCAAAAGAAGTGAAAGTCAGAGGCGCGACTAAACCTACCTTGTTATCACAGACTACACAAACTATCCTAACATTCAAAGGCTATAATGTCATATTTACAGACATTTCCATGTGTAACTTACATACTTCCAACCCTTTAATGATTTCCCTGCCTTGTAGATACAGTCAAGACTACTGTTAAAATGCAATGTATACTGGAAAATGTAAGGTTCTACAGTTTGGAAGTAAGAATAAGCAGGCAACCTATTTAAATTGGACTACACTTGGCAAAACAGAGGAGGAAAGGGATTTGGGAGTACTTATAGATAACAAGCTAAAGATGGGTGCACAATGCAGGGCAGCGGCTTCTAAGGCTAATAACATACTATAATGTATTAAAAGAGGCATTGATACATGAGTGAAAGCATAATTCTGTCACTATATAAATCCCTGCTAAGACCTCAACCTTGAGTATGTAGTGCAGTTCTGTGGACCAATCTCAAACAAATACATTGCAGACTTAGAAAAAGTTCAGAGAAGGGCCACAAAACGAATAAGGGGGAACTGAGAATGTAAGCTATGAGGAGAGGTTAGCCAAACTGGGTCTGTTTTCTCTAGAAAAAAAGGCACTAGGGAGGTGACATGATTACGTTAAAGAAATATATTCAAGGCCCATATACAGAGATGACAGAAGCTCTGTTTATTCCAAGAAAATTATTTGTGACTAGTAGTCACAATTTAAGGCAGGAGGAAAGGAGATTTAATCTTCAGCAACATAAATGTTTTTTCACTCTAAGAGCAATCAAATTGTGGAACTCATTTCCTAAGGAGGTTGTAAATGCCAATAGCTTAGATACATTTAAAAATGTTTTAGATACATTTATGGCTAGAAACAGAATTCATTGAAATGATTGTGTTAAATGGGTCACCTTTTTTTAATGGGATTAATTTAAACTCAACTGGAGCTTTTAATTTAGGTATAATTAAGATTTGTATAGGTTGAATTCGATGGACTTCTGTCTTTTTTCAACCTCATCTACTAGGTTACTTTCAACCAAGAAAACAATTTGTATACTGTGCTCACTAGTCCAATAAATTACATAAATGTTTACAAATATGACCCCTCACTGTAAAGCTGCAAACCTTTTGGATACACAAATATAAGTTTGTGTATAGTGGCCCAGGGGATATCAAGCACAAATACAGACCAGAGACATTCTGCCCTTGACAAGTACAGTGACAATTTGCCATAATACCTGTAAGTGGTTCTTGGGGTTCAGTTCAATGCCAGTAACCAGGCCTCTGTGTCCCTGGAGTACGTGTACACATTCTTCTGTGGCTGTGCTATAAACTTTGATAAAGTCACCTGAGACACACAGGAGGTATCTTTAAAAAATAAAAAATAAATATATATATATAAAAATGTGTTTAAACATTGCAATTACTACAACCATTTGCAGTAGATGCATTACTTTACCGTGTATATCATTTTGTACAAAATACTGCGATTAACACACACAATTTAATATATTTGTCTATTTGAATGCCCTACAGACATTTTTTGTTCAAGAGGTCAGCAAATATAACAGAGGGTACAAATTAGCAATTTCCCACCAAAACATTCAGTCAAATTAGTTTATATCAATGTATGTTCAGATACAATAAGGAATTGGAGCTTAAAGCTAAGTGTAGAATTGAACACTTAAAGTGAATGTAAACTTTCATGAATTAGTGCCCGATTTTTAAAAATACTATTAAAACCAGGGACATTTTCATTCATGAAAGTTTACATTGAAGCATATTTTTAAAAAATACCTTTCTCTTCAGGAAAGCCGGAGCTGCGATCCCCCATCCGCTTCTCATGCTGTACTTACACAGCAATGACGAAACCGGCATCCTCACGACATGAATGCTCTGGGAGGGAAGCCTTGATTGGAGGAAGCCTGTTTTGTCATTGCTGACGTAGGTACAGAGGAGCTGTGGGCAGGGGATCGCCGATCCGGCTTTCCTGAAGAGAAAGGCAAGTATTTTTAAAAAATACGCTGCAATGTAAACTTTCATGAATGAAAGTGCCCCTATTTTTAATAGTATTTTTAAAAACCGGGAACTAATTCATGAAAATTTACATTCACTTTAATGTTATAACAAGAAAAGGAAAAGATTAACACTTTATGTAAACAAATTACGTATACACAACATTCATCTAAAATTGGGATCAGGGAAAGGGTATATCACGACCATTCCCTTATACTCAAAAGATCCCAACACAAATTTAAAAACAAAGATAGGCCAGGAAGCCAGAGGGGGTGAATGGGTAGTATCGGATCACTCAGAATGGTAATAGGGGTGTAGCAAACTGTTCATACTCTCAGCACAGGCATACCTATGCGCTCAAAGGCGTCCTCCTGCATGCAAGCTTATTAGGGGTTACTCAGCCGCTTTCTGACTAATCGCCCTATTACTTTTTGAACATCAAATATCCAGAGGATAAAACCCATCCATTTCACTTGCTCAGTCACTTCAGTGTACCATTTTCAATTTATCGTTACTATATCATATATTCATTTAAATTAATAACTTTGTATCCTCCGAATGTAATCACACAGACCCCAGACAAGCTACCCTCCGGCCCCGCCCACCGACGCATTTCGTCACTAACAAACGTGACTTTAAACAAAGTGTTAATCTTAACCTATTCTTATTATAAATTGGTTTATATGGCAGAAGATTGGTTACCTTTTCATTATGGTAAACTAAAAGAAAGAAACAAAGGTTTGGGAAGTAGTTTCTAAGAAGCAACAAAATACATGACTGAGGAAAGCGGTCACAGGGAAGTCATAAATGAGACACCTGGCATACCCAGCAGTTCATTTCAAACACTATTAGTAACAGTTATGTAATATACACGGACGTGCAAAAATGCTGCAAGGTAATCATTTTTAAAAGTGTGCAGGGTGGCTAATAATGAATAAAAAAAAAAAAAAGAAAGAAAAATGAGAAAAGAAAATATTTTAAAAATTAGACTATTTTAATTAGATTCATTTTTTTTTAAATAAATGTTTTTTTTGGAGGTAAAAACTATTTAAGTAACATTTTACATTTTAAAAGGGACATGAAACACAAACTTGTGTCTTCAGAATTTGGATAGAGCATACGCATTTTATGCAGCCTGTTTCAAAGCTACCATGGAATGCATGTCTGTTTACAACTGGACATTAATTACACATTGAATAAATGCAGAGCTCCCTGCATTGTTGGTTGATTATGACATGCTTCAAACTTAAAAACAAGTTTATTTTGTTCTCAGCAATAGAACACCTATTTAAAAGAGAGTAACATTTTACAATCCCCTTTTGCAAATGCAGCAAATAAATAAAATGTGGATGTCTTATCTATGCTTTCCCATGCAGTGATAATGACAAATACTAGTAATGCCTAGCAGTCTTAGCACCCAGTTCACTGCTATGCAGTATTAAAGCATATTACTAGTAATACCCAGAGGTGACCGTACCCATGCTCTATCAAACAGGTAATAAGCGTAACACATACTACTAGTCAGGGCCGTCTTTAATATCGATTGGACCCTGGGCAAACATTTCGTGCTGAAGCACTTCTTTAGTGAGTACCAAATAACAGCCCTGGGCTGCTATTCAAGTATTCAGTCCACAAAATACATGGCATCAGGCAATACTCCCTTCACATCCCTCAGACAAACACTGTACTTTGAGAGGAATTGGGCATCAAAATGCTTAGAAGCACCTTTCACAGAAGAAATCAAGAACGACTTGCTTCACCATCCTCCAACGAAGGCAAAGTTTGTAAAAACCAAGGTATGAGTGAGGTGAGAGGTGTATTTATAGGCATTTTGAGGTTTGAGAAACTTTGCCCCCTCCTGGTAGGAATGTATATCCCATACGTCACTAGCTCATGGACTCTTGCCACTTACATGAAAGAAAACAGGATTTTTGGTATTGCAGCCCTGGGGGCTTTATGGAAAATCACGGTACTAAATAAATTTATTTTTTAAATGATTAGCCCAGCAGTACTGCTGGGTTAATCATTTAAAAAAAATTATGAAATAAACTGCAATTTGTGAAACTGGACCTAAGCAGTACTAATATAAATATATATCTATATCTTCCTCCAAATTGGATTAATTTAGTATATTTACTTATTTATTTAAAATTAAATGTATTTATTAATTAAAAGGTTTGTTCTTTATTTATATAGTATATATTTTTTTCAAGCACACAAAAAAAAATTATGTACAAATTTAATGTATAAATGTACATAAACATAAATAAGCCATGTGATTGGCATTGATTAATTTCCATGTAATTGGCTGGAAGACTAAGTGGGGTATAAAACTAATAGAGCAGCATGTTTTAACAGATAGTAATCCACTGTGGATTAATTTAACCTTTTAACGCTGTTACGGTGTTCTATTCTGTCCTAAATGCACTGGGCATTAGTGCCATTAGGACAGAATAGAACGTCCTAATGGTTTCCACCTCCCGTGCCCCCTCCGTTGTCTCCTCCATGATGGATCCGGTTGGGGAACGTGCCTAGCAACTTAGGCACTCCCCCAGGATCCAATCAGCATGCAGGGGGGTGTAACGATACCCTGCAACACTAACAGCCAATGAGTGGAATCATTGGTTGTTACAAGTGTATCCGCTTCCTCTCTTCCATCACTGCGATCTGAGGGAGAGAGAGGAAGGCAGATTAGCGTGTTTGTGTGCTGCATAAAAAAAAAAAAAAAAAAAAAAAGGAGAATATATATATATATATATATATATATATATATATATTTTTTTTTTTTTTTTTTTAAAAACAAAAAAGCAAGAGTCCATGAGCTAGTAGGGGCAAAGTTTCCCAAACCTCAAAATGCCTATAAATACACCACTCACCACACCCACAATTCAGTTTAACGAATAGCCAAGTAGTGGCTAAGAGCAAAAAAGCATACAAAAAGAGGAACTGGAAATATAATTGTGCTTTTATACAAAAATCATAACCACCATAAAAAGGGTGGGCCTCATGGACTCTTGCCAATATGAAAGAAATTAATTTATCAGGTAAGTTCTTACATAAATTATGTTTTCTTTCATGTAATTGGCAAAAGTCCATGAGCTAGTGACGTATGGGATAGAAATACCCAAGATGTGGAAGACCACAGAAGAGTCACTAGAGAGGGAGGGATAAAATAAAAACAGCTATTTCCGCAGAAATTTTTTTTAAATCCACACACAAAAATAAGTCTTTCATAAATTACAAGAAAAAAAACTTAAATCATAAGCAGCTCCAAATAAGACTTGTGAATCAAAAGCTTTAAACAAGATGCCAAAGAAATGGCAGAGGCTTTCTGACCTTTCCTGGAACCAGAAAACACAACAAATAGACTAGAAGTCTTTCTGAAATCCTAAGTAGCTTCGATATAGTATTTTTTTTTTTACAACATCTAAAGAACGTAAAGATATTTCAAGAGCATTCTTAGGATTAGGACACAAAGAAAGAACAAAAATTTCCCTACTAATGTTGTTAAAATTCACAACCTTAGGAAGAAATTTAAACAAAGTCCGCAAAACAGCTTTATCCTGATGGAAAATCAGAAAAAGGAGACTCGCAAGAGAAAGCAGACAATTCAGAAACTAATCTAGCAGAAGAGATAGCCAAAAGAAACACTTTCAAAGAAAGTAGTTTAATATCCAAAGAATGCATAGGCTCAAAAGGAGGAGCCTGCAAAGCCTTTAAAACCAAATTAAGACTCCAAGAAGTAGAGATTGATTTAATAGCAGGCTTAATACTAACCAAAGCCTGAACAAAACAGTGAATATCAGGAAGTTTAGCAATCTTTCTATGAAAGAAGACAGAAAGATCAGAGATTTGTCCCTTCAAAGTACTTGCAAACAAACCTTTATCCAAACCATCCTAAAGAAACTGTAAAATTCTAAGAAATCTAAAAGAACGCCAAGAGATTTTATGAGAAGAACACCATGAAATATAGGCTTTCCAAACCCGATAATAAATCTTCCTTGAATCAGACTTACAAGCCTGTAGGATAGTATTAATCACTGAGTCAGAGAAACCTCTATGACTAAGCACTAAGTGTTCAATTACCATACTTTCAAATTTAGCGATTTGAGATCCTGATGGAAAAATGGCCCTTGAGACAGGTCTGGCCTTAAAGGAAGTGGCCAAGGTTGGCAACTGGACATCCGGACAAGATCCGCATACCAAAACCTGTGAGGCCATGCTGGTGCTATCAGAAACACATGAGATTGTTCCATTATGATCTTGAGATCACCCTTGGAAGGACTAAAGGCAGAAAAATGTAAGCAGGTTGGTAAAACCAAGGAACTGCTAACGCATCCACCACCATCTCCTCCTGAGAATCCCTTGACCTGGAAAGGTACCTGGGAAGCTTTTTGTTTAATGGGAAGTCATCAGATCTATTTTGGGAATACCCCACATCTGTACAATCTGACAAAATACATCTGGATAGAGAGACACCACTCCCCTGGATGTAAAGACTGACGGCTGAGATCATTCACTTACCAATTGTCTACACCTGGGATATGTATGGCAGAAATTAGACATGAGTTGGATTCCGCCCAAGAAAGTATCCGAGATACTACTTTCATCGCTAAAGGACTGCGAGTCCCACCCTGATGACTGCCATATGCCACAGTTGTGATATTGTCTATCTGAAAATGATTGAAAGATTCTCTCTTTAATAGATGCCAAGCCTGAAGAGCAATGAAAATAGCACGGAGTTCGAAAATATTGATTGGCAACCTCCCCTCTTGAGGATTCCAAACTCCTTGTGCTGTCAAGAGAACCCCAGACAGCTCCTCAACCTGTGAGACTTGCATCTGTTGAAATCACAGTCCAGGAAGGACAAACAAAAGAGGCCCCTTGAACAATCCGATGATGGTCTAACCACCAAGTCAGAGAGTTGAGTGTTGGGATTTAAGAATATCAATTGTGATATCCGAGTATAATCCCTGCACCATTGATTCAGCATGCATAGCTGCAGAGGTCTCATATGACAAACGAGCAAAAGGGATTGCCTCCGATGCTGCAGTCATGAGACCTAAAACTTCAATGCACATAGCCACTGAAGGGAATGATCGAGACTGAAGGTTTAGACAGGTTGAAACCAACTTTAAACGTCTCTTGTCTGTTAAAGACAGGGTCATGGATACTGAATCTATCTGGAAACCTAAAAAGGTAACCCTTGCCTGATGAATCAAGAAACCCTTTGGTAAATTGATCCTCCAACCATGTCTTTGAAGAAACAACACAAGTTGATTTGTGTGAGATTCTGCTAAATGAAAAGACTGAGCCAGTACCAAGATATCATCTAAATAAGGAAACACAGCAATACCCTGCTCTCTGATTACAGATCGTAGGGCACTGAGAACCTTCAAAAAGATTCTTGGAGCTGTTGCTAGGCCAAATGGAAGAGCAACAAAATTGGTAATGCTTGTCTAGAAAAGAGAATCTCAGAAACCGATAGTGGTCTGGATGAATTGGAATGTGAAAATACGCATCCAGTAACTCTATTGAGGACATGTAATGACCTTGCTGAACAAGAGGCAGAATAGTCCTTATAGTCACCATCTTGTTGGTGACAAATTGATTCAAAAACTTCAGATCCAGAACTGGTCAGAATGAATTTTCCTTCTTTGGGACAATGAATAGATTTGAATAAAAACCCAGACCCTGTAGTGGAACTACAGAAGTGGAACTGGTACAATTACCCCTGAAAGCTCCATATCTGAAACACACTTCAGAAAGGCCTGAGTCTTCACAGGATTTGTTGGAATGTGAGAGGAAAAAAAAAAATCTTCTCACAGGAGGTCTTATTCTGAAACCTATTTGATACTCCTGAGAGACAATATTCTGAATCCAATGATTCTGAACGGAACCTGCCCAAACATCTTGAAATAATTTCAATCTGGCCTTGGTTTCTTATAAGGCTTGGATTTATTCCAACTCGAAGATGGCTTCCAATTGGAGCCAGAGTCCTTAGGGGAAGGAGTGGTTTTCTGTTCTCTATTCCGATGAAAGGAACAAAACCGATTAGAAGCTTTAGATTTACCCATACACTTTATCTTGGGGCAAAAAACTCCCTTCCCCCAAGTAATAGTGGAAATAATAGAATAGAATAATAGAATCCAACTGGGAACCAAACAAATTATTACCCTGGAATGATAGATAGTAACCTAGATTTAGATACCATGTCAGCATTCCATGATTTGAGCCATAAAGCTCTTCTAGCTAAAACAGCCAAAGACATAGATTTAAAAGGGACAGTCAAGTCCAAAAAAAACTTTCATGATTTAAATAGGGCATGCAATTTTAAACAACTTCCCAATTTACTTTTATCACTAATTTTGCTTTGTTCTCTTGGTATTCTTAGTTGAAAGCTAAAACTAGGAGGTTCATATGCCAATTTCTTAGACCTTGAAGACTGCCTCTAATCTGAATACATTTTGACCACTAGAGGGCATTAGTTCACATGTTTCATATAGATAACATTGAGCTCATGCACGTAAAGTGACCTAGGAGTGAGCACCAATTGGCTAAACTGCATGTCTGTCAAAAGAACTGAAATAAGGGGGCAGACAGCAGAAGCTTAGATACAAGATAATTACAGAGGTAAAATGTGTATTATAACAGTGTTGGATATGCAAAACTGGGGAATGGGTAATAAAGGGATTATCTTTCTTTTTAAACAACACAAATTCTGGTGTTGACTGTCCCTTTAACATCAATCTTGATATCATCAAAAATAGCATCACAGATAAAATGATTAGCATGTTGAAGCAAACTAAAAATGCTATGCAGCCGCAACATCAGTCATAGAAATGGCAGATCTGAGAATATAGCCAGAAAATAAGCTTTTCTTAGATAAGAATACATTTTCCTATCTAAAGGATCATTAAAAGAGGTACTTTCTTCCATAGGAATAGTAGTACGCATAGCAAGAGTAGAAATAGCCCCATCAACCTTAGGGACTTTTTCTAAAAACTCTAACTTAGCCACTGGCAAAGGATACAACTTTTTAAACCTTGAAGAAGGAACAAAAGAAGTACCAGGCTTAGACCATTCCTTAGCAATCACATCAGAAATAGCATCAGGAACAGGAAAAACCTCAGGAGTAATCACAGGAGGTTTATAGACAGAATGTAAACGTTTACTGGATTTATTATCAAAAGAACCAGACTCCTCAATATACAAAGTTATCAACACTTCTTTTAACAAAGAACGAGTATATTAAATCTTAAAAAGATAAGTTGATTTATCAGTGTCAATGTCTGAAGTAGGATCTTCCGAATCAGAGATATTCTCATCAGAGGTGGATTTATCAGTATGTTGTCGGTCATTACAAATTTCATCAGTACTATTAGTTTTAAAAGACCTTTTACGTTTATTTGAAGGCGGAATAGCAGCCATAGCCTTCTGTATCACATCATGAATATAATTTTTCATATCAGAGATATCAACAACAGATACTTTTTCTGCATGCAAAAGCTTATCATGACAACTGTTACGTACTACAGCTGGAGATATAATCTCCACTAGCTTACAACAGATACACTTAGCTTTGGTAGAACTGTGTTCAGGCAGCATTGGTTCCTACAGCAGATTCTGAGACAGGATCAGATTGAGACATCTTGTAAAATGTAAAAGAAAAAAAGAAAGATTTAAACAAAAATATCTTATTTCCACATATAGCAGTTTCAGGAATGGGAAAAAATGCAAATTCTAAAATTGACAAAAAAGCAAATAGCATAGCCCTCTGAGCATAAAGAAGGCAAGGGGCATATAGGAAGTGGAGTAAAATAAAACTAAATTTTTTGGCGCCAAGTATGACGCACAAGGAAGTATATACATTTTTTGGGGCCAACAAACATGCGGAAATGACGCAACTCATGTCATAACAACCTGGCGCCAACTAAGACGCAGGAAATGACGAACTTGCGTCATCATAGAGGCACATTTGTGCCAAAATATTATTGCGCTAAGAATGACGTAATAACAGCATTTTGCGCCCTCGCGAGCCAGAAATGCCCGAATTTACAGAGACTCCTAGCATCACAACTGATGTTCCAGTATGTGAGTCAATAAATTATCTCTCCTTGATTCTGATGGATACCATGTTTGAGCATATAGTTGCTCAAACAAATTTATATGCCAGCCAATATCTGTCAAAAAATCCACAATCTCAGAATGTCAGAAAAAATACCTGGCACCCCACTGACATACCCGAGATTAAAAAGGTTTGTGCCCTGCCATTAGTAATGGGGATTGTGAAGAAACCCAGCATATGGTCATACTGGAGCCAGAACCCCATCCTGACTACCCCTCTTTTCCAGGTGTTATGAAGAGGGATATGAACAGTTGCGGCTTCTCCATTTTAATGATAATGCCCAGTGGCCCCCCAGAAATGACCCCCTGCATGACAGGTTATTTAAAATAAGGCCCTTACTTTTTTGGATTTTTTGTTAAAATGTAACATCTGATATTTTGTTTAACCAGACCCCTAATCCTCCCACTGTTCATTCTGAAAAATGTCCAGTGACTCTGCAGCAGGCATTTTCCCACTAGGATCCCCCCCCCCACTGCCCGCAAAAGAACATCCCAGAATAAAAATGCAGACTCTGCTATAAAAAAGGAGAGAGGATGGATTCTAGTTACCACTGCCCTGACTTCCCCTCTCTACCTGGCCTCTGTATCACCAATTGCTTCTAAATATATCACACAGCGTTAAACATAATCTGTATGTGTTCCTAATTTATTTTATTTTATTATTCTGTATTCCTAACTTCATAAATCCCCTGACCTTGTCCTGTCCCTTTATATGTTAAGCCCATCCACTCTAAGGCCATGATAAGTTATACAAAACAACTAAAATACTCATTTTAGAATATCCTGAGTTATCCACTTTTGCAAATGTTATGTCATGGGGGGGGGGGGGTAATTTTCATTCCTGCGCTGCCATACTGTCTCAAAGGCAACATAGGTCCAGAAAACGAATGTGCCAAATTTCCATGTAAATGGGCCGATCCTATATTGGGCCCTGTAACTTCCTGAATCCCCATAAAACCTGTACAGGGGGTATTGTTGTACTCATGGGACATCACTGAATACAAATATGGGTGTATTATAGCAGCAAAACATATAAGGATGATGATGATGCAAATAGCAAAAAGGCAGTGTTTGAGTGGAAAAAAAGCAAATAAAAATATATGACCACTAAATTTGATCAGGTGTTGTGACTAAGTGGCTACAAAAAAAGACTAAACAAAGTCCTTTTTTCAATACCCTGGGTTGTCTACTTTTGCAAATGTTATGCCACAATGGGGTACTTTTCATTCCTGGGCTGCCATACTGTCTCAAAGGCAACATAGGTCTAGAAAATCAATGTGCCAAATGTCCAGGCAAATAGGCAGACCCTATATTGGGCCCTGTAACTCCCTG
Organism: Bombina bombina; assembly: GCF_027579735.1. Taxonomy (NCBI): domain Eukaryota; kingdom Metazoa; phylum Chordata; class Amphibia; order Anura; family Bombinatoridae; genus Bombina; species Bombina bombina. Next base: position 513,365,139 of record NC_069499.1, on the reverse strand, counting down.
AAACCCCATAAAACCTGTGCATAGGGGGTATTGTTGTACTCATGGGATATCGCTGAATACAAATATGGGTGTATTATAGCAGTAAAACATAGGATGATATAAACAGCGAAAAAGGCAGTGTTTTTGTGATAAACTAAAAATAAAATATGAACATTACATTTGGCCATATGTTGTGACTAAGTGGCTACAAAAAAGACTAAACAGTCCTTTTTGAATACCCTGGGTTGTCTACTTTTACAAATGGTATGCCATGATGGGGTAATTTTCATTCCTGGGCTGATATGGGGGATATTCATCAAGCTGTCAACCGCAAATACGCTGGAATTCTGCAGCGTAATTGTTGCAAGCTTGATCCGACCTAGTTATCAAAGCTTACAGACCGGCAAAAGTTTAAATCTGTGACTTAACATACAATCCGCAGGTAAAAGAGCTAAATGCCCTTTTAAGGGCAATGCCCATACAAATGCCCTTTTCAGGGTATTGGGGAGCTTAGGTTATTTTAGATAGGGTTGTGGGTTTTATTGTTGGGGGGTGTTTGTATTTTTTTTTTTTTACAGGTAAAAGAGCTGATTTCTTTGATGCAATGCCCCACAAAAGGCCCTTTTAAGGACCATTGGTAGTTTATTGTAGGCTAGTTTTTTTTTTTATTTTGATAGGGCTATTAGATAAGGTGAAATTCTTTTTTATTTTTGATAATGTGATTTGCTTTCATAAAGTGTTTTTTATTTTTTGTAGCTTAGCGTTTATTTTTTTTGGTAATTTGTAATTAGGTTTAATAGTAGATTTAAATAATTTTAGTAGGGTTAGTTTTTTTTTTTTTTTTTTAATATGTAATTTAGTTTATTTAATTGCTAGTTTAATTTAATTGTAGTATAATAGGGTAGGTTAATTAATAGTTTAATATAGTTTATTTACATTCTACAGGTAAGTTTAAATTAAAATTACAACATTCCTATCTTCAAATAAATGTAAAGTTAGCGGGTTGTTAGTTTTAGGGGTTAATAGCTTAATTTAGTTTGTGTCGATGTGGGAGGCCAGAGGTTTAGGGGTTAATACGTTTATTTAGTGGCGGCAGGATAGGGGCTAATAACTTTATTTAGGTTGCGGCGGGGTCGGGGAGCAGCAGGATAGGGGTTAAACATTTTAGTATAGTGGCGGCGTTTAGTGACAGGGTATAAAGTTGGTAAAAAGCCGAAGAGACGCAAGATCAATGACTGTTAGTTAACAACAGTCCGATGCTCATCACCCCATACTTGGTACGCGTCTTTTTGCCGGCTTTTTTTTTTATAAATAAGGAGAGAGTATTCAGGTCTGCGGCCGCGATGTTAGACGAGCATATTGGTGCTGTCAAATTCAACAAAGTTGACGGCTTGATAAATATCCCCCAATGTCTCAAAGAGGACATAGGCCCAGAAAAATAATGTACCAAATTTCCATGTAAATGGGCAGACCCCATATTTGGCCCTGTAACTTCTGTAAACCCCATAAAACCTGTACATGGGGGGTACTGCTGTACTCGTAGGACATTGCCAAACACAAATGTGTGTTTTATAGCAGCAAAACATAAAAGGTTGATGACAGCCAAAGTGCAGTGTTTGTGTAAAAAACGCATAAAGAAAAATATGACCACTACATTTGGCCAGGTGTTGCGACTAAGGGGCTTCACAAAAAGATGAGACATGGTCTTTTTGAGATACCCTGGGGTATCTACTTTTGCAAATGGTATGCAATGAAGGGATAATTTTCATTCCTGGGCTGCTATGTCTCAAAGAGGACATAGGCCCAGAAAATTAATGTGCCAAATTAGTACCGCCTTAGTAAACTAAAGGTGGTGTTGTGTCACAATACCACCTTAGTTAATAACACCTTAATAAACTATGATTACCTGTTGAACAATAAAACGTAACAATACCACCTTAAAATAAGCTATGATCACCTGCCGAATTGCAACCAATGAAGATGTTGGGAGGTGTATTTAAAGACTGAATTTACAGCCAAGTACTATCTTGATAAAGCCCCATGAGTGGGTGAAACATGTTGATGGTCTGAGGCTGTGTTTGTACACTTTGAGAATTAAATTGTTTGGCCAAACGCAAGAAAAAAAAGAGACACTCTTTGTATCTTAACATCAGAGATTGGTGTCAATCTGTCCTGTGTACGTTGTACTAAGAGCAGGATTATATGTAAGAAATCTAATTCCATCTTGGCAGGTGAACTCCTGAACAGTTGTTATTTAGCGTGTGAAGTTATCACTAGCCACGGCAGGCTACCACCAAGCAGGAAGGCATTATTACACATATTGAAGATATAAAGTCAAGTACTGACTATACCTATATATGATCCATCTGCTTTATTAGGCCTATCACCAAACTAATAAGGAATATTTTGTCTGCAGTACACAGCTAAATACATATAGGCCAAAAGTGTACCATCTAAGCCTAATTGTTTACATATTGGGATACGTCCCAGGACAATATTATTCACCTTTACCGTTTGGGTAGCCTCAAAGAGCTAATTTCATGTGTTTTTATATAAATGCTGGAAGTCTTTTATTGATTTTTTTTTTTTGCTTAACAGCTAATAGATTAAATTCTATACATCTGCAAATAGTTATTGCTGTTCTTATGCTATAAGGAGTTTTACTATATATAGAAATATATTTCTTACAACTGTTTTTTTTATTTTTTACTTTTATTTTAATTAAATTGTAATTGTAAGTTAACATTTTGAGTGAAAGTGTTTATTTTACTTGTTTGACTTCGCTTTTAGCACCCATCCACACTTTGTTTGATTGATTGCTTTTATCTTTGGGAAGGAGATATTTGGAAGAGGCAGTGAGTCTGTAGTTTAGCGCCACACTTCTTACTTTTCAGTGTCTACTTTTGCAAATGGTATGCCATGAAGGGGTAATTTTCATTCCTGGGCTGCTATAATGTCTCAAAGAGGACATAGGTCCAGAAAATCAAGGTGCCAAATTATCATGCATGAAGACTGAAATGGGCAGACCCCATATTTGGCCCTGCAACTTCTATAAACCCCATAAAACCTGTACATGGGGGAATTGATGTACTCATAGGACATTGCCAAACACAAATGTGTGTTTTATAGCAGCAAAACATAAAAGGTTGATGACAGAAAAAGACAAAGTGCAGTGTTCGTGTAAAAACTGCATACAACAAAAATGACCACTACATTTGGCCAGGAAATGTGACTAAGGGGCTTCACAAAAAGATGTGACTTGGCCCTTTTGGGATACCTTGGGGTGTCTTTTGTAAATGGTATGCCATGATGGGGTAATTTTAATTCCTGGGCTAATATAATGCATGAAAGGCAGACTTAAGACCAGAAAATGAATGTTCCAATGAGTATTGTTATACTCATGGGACATTGCTGAACACAAGTATGTGTGTTTTATTGCAGTAATATATATCAGGATGATGATAGTCACAATAAAATTGTTTGGCAAACATAACATTTTTTAATTCCTCACACTTAGAATTTTTTCCATATAAAATTATAGATTAGAAATAAAATGATGTTAAAAGAAAGCCCTATCTGTCCTCTAAAAAAACAATATATAATTAGTGTGGGTGGCACTTAATGTGAAAGGGGTAAATTATGGTTGAACAGACATAGCTGAAATTCAAGGTTTTGTTTACGTTCAGAACTTGGACAATTGCCTATGTCATGAAAGGGTTAATATATTTATTTCATTATTAAAAGGGACACTGGACCCAATTTTTTTCTTTTGTGATTCAGATAGAGCATGCAATTTTAAGCAACTTTCTAATTTACTCCTTTTATCATTTTTTCTTCATTCTATTGCTATCTTTATTTGAAAAAGAAGGCATCTAAGATTTTTTTTTGGCTCAGAACTGTGGACAGCACTTTTTTATTGGTGGATGAATTTATCCACCAATCAGCGAGAACAACCCAGGTTGTTCACCAAAAATGGGCCGGCATCTAAACTTACATTCTTGCATTTCAAATAAAGATGTCAAGAGAATGAAGAAAATTTGATAATAGGAGTAAATTAGAAAGTTGCTTAAAATTGCATGCTCTATCTGAATCATAAACGAAAAAATTTGGGTTCAGTGTCCATTTAATTAAATGTTTGTTTTTAATATATTTATATATTATACAGTATATATTGTTTAAATATAAATTTGTTCTAAATCATTGCCTTTGTCCCAGGAGCAAAGTACTATGCGATGGCGATCGCACGGCATCACATAGTAAAAATAAATAAACAAAAGCCGGGAAAACTATTTGCGGGCAGCGCGGGCTCAAGGGGCAGCTGCTTTGGGCCCCACAACAATGACTGGGCCTAGGGCAGCTGCCCCTTTTGCCCTGCATTTAAGACGACCCTGCTGCTAGTAGAGGCTAACAGTAATAGTAAATTGTACATTGATGGTACCTTATTCAGCAAAGAAAAATACACATATCCTGCAATGCATAAGTAATACATATTGTTAGTAATGTCAAGAAGTAGTTTATCCAGGGTCCTTAAAGGGACATTGTACATTTTTATTTGCATGTTTTGTAGACGATCCATTTGTATAGCCCATCTGGGAGTATTTTTTCCCCAAAAAATTTATAGGTTTACTTATTTCTAAATAACATTGTGCTGATTTTCAGACTCCTAACCAAGCCCCAATATTTTAGATGTATACTGAGGTCTACAGACTGCTGGTTATGTAATGGGTCTTTTCATATGCAGGGAAGGGGGGGGGAGTGTCTGCTCTTCCTGCTTCCCCAGCCCCTTTTAGTGGTTGGGCCAGCCTAATCTTACCAACAGTGCTAAACTGGGAGCCTCTAAGTAATACTCCCTTCACATCCCTCAGACAAACACTGTACGTTGAGAGGAATTGGGCTTCAAAAGGCTTAGAAGCGCCTTTCACAGAAGAAATCAAGAATGACTTGCTTCACCATCCTCCAACGAAGGCAAAGTTTGTAAAAACTAAGGTATGAGTGAGGTGGGGGTGTATTTATAGGCATTTTGAGGTTTGGGAAACTTTGCCCCCTCCTGGTAGGAATGTATATTCCATACGTCACTAGCTCATAGACTCTTGCTACTTACATAAAAGAAAACAATTTTATTTTTTTTTTAAATAATTAGCCCATTAGGACTATCCACTGCTGGGCTAATATATATATATATATATATATATATATATATATATATATATATATATATATATATATATATATATATATATATATATATATATATATATATATATATATATATATATATATATGACATAAATTGCAATATCTGAAACTGGACCAAAGCAGTACTAATAAGTAAATATATAAATTCCTCCACTGTGGATTATTTTAACATATTTATTTATTTATTAATTAAATGTTTGTTCTTTATTTATATAGTATATATTTTTTTCAAGTACATAAATATTTAATGTACAAATTTAATGTATAAATGTACATAAACATAAATATGCCATGTGATTGGCATTGATTCATTTCCATGTAATTGGCTGGAAGACTAAGTGGGGTATAAAACTAATAGGAGCAGCATGTTTTAACAGATTGTAATCCACTGTGGATTAATTTAATATATTTATTTCATTAAATGTTTGTTTTTAAAAGGACAGTCTAGTATAAATTAAACTTTCATTATTCAGATAGGACTTTTAATTTTAATCAACTTTCCAATTTACTTTTATCATCAAATTTGCTTTTTTCTCTTGGTATTCTTAGTTTAAACTAAACATAGGTAGGCTCATATGGTAATTTCTAAGGTTTCTAAGAAGGTCTGTGATATGCATAAGACTTTTCTAAATATTAAAGCTATAGTAAACACCTTGTGATTACAAGACATTTGTGTTGTGTTGCTATAGAATAACATATCAGTCAGGTCTTAACAATTTTAAAACAAATTAACATCCTTTTTACTGCAGTTATTTTTATTAGCCAAGCCCACCATATGCCTTATTTGGAGGAGCCATTCTAGGTTTTAGTCTGCTGACTAGAAGGCTAGTCACTGTCATAATATTAGTATAAAGTTAATTGTTTTGCATTTGTTATCTGATAAAGCCTATTAGTGACAGATATATAGTAGAGTTAAATTACATAAAAAGGGGTACAATAAATAATGAAAATATATTGCAAAGTAGTTTCATTATAGATAGCTAAACATGTTATATGCAAGTTTCAGGAGGTTTACTGTCCTTTAAAGGGACAGTCTAGTATAAATTAAACTTTCATTATTCAGATAGGACTTTTAATTTTAATCAACTTTCCAATTTACTTTTATCATCAAATTAGCTTTTTTCTCTTGGTATTCTTAGTTTAAACTAAACATAGGTAGACTCATATGCTAATTTCTAAGCCTTTGAGGGCTGCCTCTTATCACATGCTTTTTAAATCTCTTTTTAACACAAAGAGACAGAAAGTACACATGGGCCATTATAGATAACACTGTGTTCAGGCACAGGGGGTTATTTAAGATTTAGCACAAGACAATGCTAACTGCAAGACAATAAATAATAAACAGTCACAGTCATGTGATCAGGGGGCTGGAAGAAGGTTCCTAGATACAAAGTAATCACAGAGGTTAAAAGTATATTAACCCTTTAAGGACACAGCTTTCAGTTTGCTCAATTGTTTTATGACGGAAAAATTCCGTCATATGTCCTTAAGAGGTTAATACAACTGTGTTGGTTATGCAAAACTGGGGAATGGATAATAAAGGGATTATTTATCTTTTAAAACAATAACAATTCTATGGTAGATTTAATATATTTATATAGTATACATTGTTTAAATATAATTTGTTCTAAATCATTGCCCTTGCCCCAGCAGCAGGACAATGATTATTTTGATGCAATGCCCAGTTCATAATTTAATTGATGCAATGCCCAGTTCACCTGTGTCTTTTCTTTTGCTCTGTCGCCCAGTTTAGTAACCTCCTCCTTCCGGATGTCACGTCTCACACATCTGATTGTATGACGTGAACACGGAATGAGGCACTACCACCCTCCCAAGATGTCTTAACGCCACGTGCGAGGTCACGCTACGCGGTTCAGAAGCAAAGTACTATGCGATGGCACGGCATCGGATAGTAAACAAAAATAAGCAAAAGCCGGGAAAACTATTTGCAGGCAGCGCGGGCTCAAGAGGCAGCTGATTTGGGCCCCACAACAAAGACTGGGCCCGGGGCAGCTGCCCCTATTGCCCCGCATTTAAGACAACCCTGCTACAAGTAAAGGCTTACAGTAATAGTAAATTGTACGTTGATGGTAACCAGGTAGTCATACCTTATTCAGCAAAGAAAAATACACATATCCTGCAATGCATAAGTAATATATATTGTTAGTAATGTCAAGAAGTGGTTTATCCAGGGTGCTTAAAGGGACATTGTACACTAGATTTTTCGTTGCATGTTTTGTAGATGTAAAGCCCATCTGGGAGTATTTTTTTTCAAAAATGTATAGTTTTACTTATTTCTAAATAATATTGTGCTGATTTTCAGACTCTTAACCATGCCCCAAAGTTTTAGATGTATACAGAGATGGTCTACAGACTCCTGGTTATGTAATAGGTCTTTTTATATGCAGGGAAGGGGGGGTGTCTGCTCTTCCTGCTTTCCCAACCCCTTTCAGTGGTTGGCACAGCCTAATCTCATCAACAGTGCTAAACTGGGAGCTTCTAAGTAAGTTCTTAAAATGTTTTATCCTGGATTTTTATATCAGAATATGTACATGTTCTTTATAGCAGTGTCTATTACATGCACTTATATGAAAATTGGTGTTTACAGTCCCTTTAACCTGGATGTATAATGCTCAGTAGTGACTGCTGCAAGACTGGCTGTTATGGCACCAAAGGCTTAGCATGTAAGGGTAATAAACATTATTGGTACTCCTGAGCATGATGCTGCTAAAAGCTCTTATATGAAGGGTTAATTACTTACAGTGATGGCACTCATGCCCTGACATTCAAGGAGTAATATCAGAATTGGCAGCAGAGGTGTCTTACAAATTGTAAGATTGATAAGAACACTGCCGTCAAATATCCTATAGGAAAGCTGTTGGTGATGGTAAAATAGAGTTTGCTCCATCAGATGACATTTCACTATTTTTGGTTGATACGTTAACATTTATTTGTATGGAAGGCAATAATTGCAATCAGTGAGGTGATCTACATGACGTTTCATCACTAAACCCCAGAACTATGGTTTGGCTTATGATTGGGGTTAAATGGTTGAAGTAACACTCAACTCATGGTTACATGGAGACTCCTCGTCTAACATGTAGCTTTCTAACTGTGGGCACTTTCGTGTTTACATTACTACGTTGACAACTTTATATCTTGACACTAACAGTATATAAAACTACAAGGAAGAAACGGGGCCTTCTTTTGCTGTTGGTAATTAGGTATTAGAGACGAGCAGAATATAACATAACAATCCAGACTTCTGAGATATTAGTTAATGTACTACGCTAAGAGAGGCTACAATGTTGCAAAACCTTAAATCATTAGAATAGATTACGTCACATCTCAAATAAAAAAATACAGTACAACATGTATATACTTTTAATGACAGAGCTGCATGTCAGCACCATTTAGTAGCAATGGGAAAAAAACATCAAGATCGACCCAATGATGATAATGGCATAAAAAGTCGTAAATTATTTACTAAGAATGCGAAATGTATCTCCTTTAGTAGAAAACGTATTGAAAATGAAAAAAAAAAGTGTCAGTTTCAGATCAAGACACACTGCTACGTGCACCACTCTCCGTTATTACTCACTTTCCGTCAGCGGAGAACACTGGTCTCCGGTAATTGATCCTGCTCCCACCGCATTGCACAACACGAATTTCCCCTTCCGCCACCATATTTCTTAATTTAGTCGCCCCCTAGTCCCGATGTAACACACGTGGGGGAAACCGAGGCAGCCGGAACTGCCAAATTACCAACGAGAGGTAGTAGCATGATGAGCTTCCTACTCGCTCTATAGTACGGATTTGAAGCAGCCATTTTTAATTCTGGCAGAATACCCATAACCTAATAATTCAACAAGAAATATTTTCAGAAACAACATACGCTCAGTTTTTGTTTTATAAAGCATAAAAGTGACATACTTTCTTTATGCAATTTATAAAAAAAATAAACATATAAATCACGTGTCCCTTTACAAAAATCTACAGCTTTAATTAGTAAACAACTAAAAAATAAATGTAATTTTCATATGAATAACATTACATAAATGCGTTTAATATATTTATTCGTGTTTCTTTTTTTTACCATTTCAGAGATGGTGGTTACAAGCTTTCAGGTGTAGCTGTACGCATTTACAACAGTCACGTGACAATAAGCATCTTCTACTGCAAATTACGTCATGAAGCGCTACTGCTGAGGAAGATAAACAAGCCAGGGTGCTTCTGAGAGGGCGGCGGTGTAGGTGTAATAGGGTTAGAGGTGGGGCTTGCACGCGCTAGTTAGAGACGAGTTCAGAAGAACTTCATAGGTCACTCGCTGTGTGTTTTAGAACTTATTCATAGCTTTTGGTCAGTGCAGTAGTTCTTTCACGGAATCGTTTATTGCGCAGAGTAGAGTAAACGTGTCGGCTCCTGTCTTGTGCATTCTAGAGTGGATGGTTTTCTTGTTATAATATTGTGTATGTGTGGTTGTTTTTTAAAATTTCGTGATAGGCGAGCTGTGGAAAATCACAAATTTAATGGTTCTGGCGTATTCTTGCCTCAAATCTGAAATACTCTGAATTATACAGTTAATTTGTGTAGATCATGAGATTTGATAGTTTTCATCCGTGGCTGGGATTTTCTTGGACTATAATTGTAAAGATTGTGGTTACTGATGGAGCAGTGATTTAGGGGGTGTTGGCAAAAGATGGATCCGTGTCCAATTTAGACAGAAACACAAATTTAAGTGTTTTCCACACAAACACATCCAGACACTTCTGCATCCAACAATTTTTTACACAATAACATCTGGGTCCTTTCAGAACACTTTTTTTTTTTTTTTTTTTTTAACATAAAAACAGCCGGATTCATGTCTAATTTAGACAGAAACACCAATTTAAGTGTTTTCCACACAAACACAAATTTGGATCCAGCATTTTTTACACAAACATTTGGGTCCTTTCGGAACCAACACTTTTCTTTATAGAAAAAAAGCTGTATCTATATCTTATTTAGACAGATATACACAAATGTGTTTTCCACAAAAACGCATCCAGGCACTTCTGGATCCACCATTTTTTTTATACAAAAACATCTGGGTCCTTTCGGAAACAAACACTTTTACAGAAAAACAGCCGGATCCATGTCTAATTTAGACAGATACACATAAATGTGTTTTCCACACCAACACATCCAGACACTTTTGTATCCAACAATATTCTACACATAAACATCTGGGCCTTTCAGAACCAACACTTTTTATAAAATGAACATTTGGATCCTGCTGGATCCATGTCTAATTAGGCAGATACTCCTGGAGCCAACAATATTTTACACCAAAGCATAGTGGAGTAGGTTCTTTGCTAGAACATATTTCTCAGTGGCTCGATTCAATTCTACAGCCTCTGGTGAGCTTCCTTTGTTCAAGATACCTAATATGTTTTAAACCTTGTAAGTCAAATAACATGGGGGAGGGGATCAATATGGCTCACCATAGATGCTTTGGCATTGCATTCCTCCATCCCTCACTCTGAGGATATTAAAGCTATAAAATTCTTCTTGTGTAATTATACCAATTACACAGCGGAATTTCAGGAATATGTTGTCAGGATTGTTACATTTTTGCTCACTCGCAATTTTTTCAGGTTTGAGGATAATTTCTATCTCTAGAGATGTGGCACTGCTATGGGGGCAACATTTGCCCCCTCTTATGCCAACTTGTATTTAGGTTAGTGGGAGCTGGTGCACATCTTTGGAGATAGATACCCCTACAAGTCCAGTATAAGCTTCTATAAACGTTTTATTGATGATCTGTTGTTGATCTGCATAGGCCCTGCAGATACAATGCCTAATTTTGTTGAATATTTGAATAACAACCAACTGGGCCTATAATTTACCTATGAGTTTTACTCAACAAAGATCAATTACCTTGATCTGTCACTCACAGGAGAAGAGAGTAGTAAAGTTACATCAGGGGCTTATAGAAAGCCCATCTCAGGTAACACGCTGTTGCATGGTTCCAGTTGTCACCCTAGGCATATAATATGTTTGCCATTGCCAAGGGTCAATATACCAGAATCAGGAGAAATTGTAGTGAGCAACCTGATTTTGAAGTTGAGGCAGATCTCTTAGTACAGACTCAAAGACAGAGGGTATCCCCAAAGAGATATCAGAAGGGCCAGAAAATGTGTACAGAATGAGCCCAGACTTTTCTGACAGATAGGAAAAGCAGTAGAAAGGATAAATCTGAGGGTACTTATTTTGTCACCACATACAGTACACAGTACTTTGACATCTACAATATTGTAAAAAAACATTTTTCAATTTTAGCTGCAGATGATGCATTACAATCATCCTTTTCTAAGGGCATGAGGTGCTCTTATAGAAAGTGTCGTACATTGGCATCTATTCTTTCGCCCACACAACTGAAACAGACCACTTAAACTTCTAGCTCCTGGCTCCGTCATTTGGGTATGTTCAAGTGTGGACATCGAAAATGTAAACCCTGTGACTTTGTACAGGTAACTACCAGCTTCAAGTCTGAAACTACAGGCAAAGTTTTTGACATTAAGTCCTGTCTTAACTGTACTGCTACTGGTGTGATCTATCTTATAACCTGCATTCAATGCAAGGTACAATACGTAGGTCTCACCAGTAGAGACATTAATTCTCGCATTAGGGAGCATTTCTCTACCATAACCAATGGCAAGTCTAACACTCCAATTGTACAGCATTTTGCCATACACCACAACAGTACACTCAACACCTTTAAATGGGGCGCTATAGAGAAAGTGAGAACTCCGATTAGAGGAGGGGACCTTGACCACTTATTGGCAAAAAGAGAAATGTATTGGATTTTTCGTATGGGGACTAGAATCCCTTCAGGCTTAAATTTGCGATATGATCTCATTAACTTTTGGGAATGATCTTTCCCTATATATACTGTATAATTTTGCTGTTCTTCCCTTGAAACGTTTTTTTGTTTAGTGAATGTTTACTTCAATTTATCTTATATAATTTTTAACATTGAAATTATATTAAATTAAGTGCTTAGAACAACCTTTTTTTCTACGTTTCAGGTTGCACTTGGTATTATATACCTTAATGTTTCATATAATGTAGGATTTTTCATTATTAGAAATAGATTTCCTTATACAAATTGTGCAATTATGTTGTTTCTCTTCTAATATGTATTCTGGCTAGTGAATATGTGTTTGCTGCAGTTTGTCTTATCATATTGTTGTTTTTTACATTCTAATTGCATTGAACAAATGAAGTGTTCACAGCAACCATCATACAATATTTTAGGTTGCGATTGTAATTTCCTACCCTCTATGCTTCATATACGATAAGTTTCAATATTTATGTATGGTTATACATTGTCATGATCTGTATTTTTGGGAATATATGTATTTGATCACTGTAGCTTTATATATCTGTGTCTGTTACATAGCAATACCTTTGTTATGGGCATATATTTCTTTTGTTCTTAACCAATAGTGAGTAGTTAATCACTTTTTAAGCTGTGTGTACAGCGTAGCACCTTATGGTTATGATTACGGCATCCAGCTGAAATGCGTAAGCCTATGGTGCTATGCTCATTTCACCCTGTTTCCTTCTGGAGTTTCATTTTTATAAATTTGAACCAATAAATTGAATTTTTTTTATTTTGAGCAAACCGCCTTCTACTCTTTTTCCTACTACATATACCAGTTGTCTTGCTCACAGCACGTTGGATTATCGCTGTGGATACAGCTACCGCTACTGCTCCGTCCAACTTACAGGTCCAGCCCTATATCGGTGACGTCATCCGGGTATACACGTGAGGATTGCCTGACACAGAGGGTGAGAGACGCTGACAAGCTCGGTGAAGGGATCTAAGGATTGGGTAATAAAGTCTGCTCCCTCGTAAGGCTTTATAGATATACTGCCGCTGATTTGAGGATTCGTAAGCAGTGTTAAGGGACTGTGACTGTTCATACTGTAGTATGTTAGAGCATAATTGTAGCAGTTTGCTCACAGCTACATCTATAACATATACAACGCTTTGGGATATTCGTTGCTAATCCTGGAACTCTAAGGCCCATTCACTTTCCTTTTCTCCTTTCAGAACCAACACATTTTGTTTGTGTTTGAATTTAGCACCAGATTCAGCAAAGTTGGCTCTCTGGTAGGATTCTGATGTTTTTGTGTACAATAGCTTTGGATTCAGGAGTGTCTGGATTGTTTGTGTGGAAAACACATTTGTGTGTACCTATCTAAATTAGACACAGATCCGGCAGGAACTAGCTGTTTTTATGTAAAAAAGAGTTGGTTCTGGTAGTATTCTGGTGTTTTAGTGTATAATAGCATTGGATCCAGCAATGCCTGTATTAGTTTGTATGGAAAACATTTGGATTTGTGTGTGTTAACCATGGATCCAGCAGGATCCAGCTGTTTTCTATTAAAAAGTGATGGTGTTAGTAGAATCCAGATGTATTTTTCCCCTCAAAACTAGTGATGGATCCACCAGTGTATAGATGTATGTGTGTGTATGGAAAATACTTAAATTTGTCTTTGACTTTCTAAATTAGACATAGATCCAGCAGGATGCGGCTGTTTTTTGTTAAATATAGTTGGTTCTGGTAGTATCCAGATGTTTTTGTATAAAATAACATTCAATTCAGCATTATCTGGATGTGTTTGTGTGGAAAATACCCACATTTGTGTGTCTAAATAGGACATGGATCCAGCTGTTTTTCCGTTTAAAAAAAAAATGGTTCTGGTAGGATCCAGGTGTGTTTGTGTAAAATATTGTTGGATTTAGAAGTGTATACTACATGGGCATGCTGTGGTTTGCTATAGTCTGCCCTATGATGCATGGTGACAGATTAACTCAGTGCTGTAGCATATTTACATCTTTCCTCTGTTTACAACAAGGAGACCATGTAAATAAACCCCAAGAGGGTTGTGTTTGTCTGCAAATTGTGCAAATAAAATGACAAAGGCACAGTAATCACCTTGTAATTTTAATTTTCCGCTGTGTGGCAATACATTAACATGCTGTGTGATAATCCCTTTTATTTACCATTCCCCAGTTTTCCATAACCAACACTGTTATAGAATATACTTTTTACCTCTGTAATTACCTTGTATCTAAGCTTCTGCTGACTGCCTCCTTATCTCAGATCTTTTGAGAGACTTGCATGTCAGGCAATTAGTGCTGACTCTTAACACTGTGCTCATGCATGAGAAGTTATTTATATTGTCAGTATATCGCTGGGTTATAATACATTATATTTAATAATTATTCTTTAAAACAAACCCCCAATAAAATGCATATACAAACAGTTAAAATTAATATAAATTCCTAAATTCTTTATATTAGTTAAATTTATAAACACATTGAATTATATTTATAGAAATCCAGATTATGAATCAGATGATACACACTTATGCTGTTATAATATCCTTACAACGATCATAAAAATGTATTTTGACAATTTCACCTCATAAATTAAGAGGTCATTTTTGCAAGATGGTTAAAACATTAGGCCCAGATTGCTTTATATAGACTGTATCCCAAGGCAACAGTTTATCAGTCAAAATTCAGCAGCAGAGTCCTTTTTTCTCTCTTGCCTGTGGTTATATCACGCAATATAACCCCACCCCTTTTTATTCTAATCATCAGTGAAATAGGATGATAGGCCCTTCGGAAGCTTGTCCCTGATTGTTTTTTTGGGATACGCCTCCCTGATTGGCTACTGGGAAATTTCATTTTCAACAGCCAAATGCCTTTTGACTGTAATACTGGATTTAAGCCATCGGGGGCAGCATAGACAAAGTGTAATTTAAATATTGCTAACGGTAAACTACCGTATATCATGTAATATGTATATTTATGTTATCTGATGATATTAATAAACTATCACCTAGATTACGAGTTTTGCGTTAGCCTTAAAAAGCAGCGTTGAGAGGTCCCAATGCTGCTTTTTAACGCCCGCTGGTATTACGAGTCTGGCAGGTACAGGTGTACCGCTCACTTTTTTTTCTGCGACTCGAGAATACCGCAAATCCACTTACGTAAATTGTATCCTATCTTTTTAATGGGAATTGCCTAACGCCGGTATTACGAGTCTTGGAAAAAGTGAGCGGTAGACCCTCTCCTGTCAAGACTCCTACCGCATTTAAAAGTCAGTAGTTAAGAGTTTTATGGGTTAACGCCGTAACATAAAACTCTTAACTAAAGTGCTAAAAAGTACACTATCATCCATAAACTACCTATTAACCCCTAAACTGAGCCCCCCCCCCCCCCCCCACATCGCAAACACTTAAATACATTTTTTAACCCCTAATCTGCCGACCGGACATCACCACCACGTCAATAAATATATTAACCCCTAAACCGCCGCACTCCCACCTCGCAAACACTAGTTAAATTGTATTAACCCTTAATCTGCTGTCCCTAACATCGCCGACACCTACCTACATTTATTAACCCCTAATCTGCCGCCCCCAACGTCGCCCCAACTATATTAAATGTATTACCCCCTAAACCTAAGTCTAACCCTAACACCCCCTAACCCCCTAAAATAATCTAAATAAAATTACTACAATTAACTAAATTATTCCTATTTAAAACTAAATACTTACCTATAAAATAAACCCTAAGCTAGCTACAATATAACTAATAGTTACATTGTAGCTAGCTTAGGGTTTATTTTTATTTTACAGGCAACTTTGTATTTATTTTAACTAGGTACAATAGTTATTAACTATTTAATAACTTCCTAGTTAAAATAAATACAAATATACCTGTAAAATAAATCCTAACCTAAGTTACAATTACACCTAACACTACACTATCATTAAATAAATTACCGAAATTAACTACAATTAATTACAATTAAATAAACTAAATTACAGAAAAAAATAAAATAATTACAATTTTTTAAAACTAATTACACCTAATCTTATCCCCTTATAAAATAAAAAAGCCCTCCAAAATAATAAAAATCCCTACCCTATACTAAATTACAAATAGCCCTTAAAAGGGCTTTTTGCGGGGCATTTCCCCAAAGTAATCAGCTCTTTTACCTGTAAAAAAAAAAGACAATACCCCCCCCAACATTACAACCCACCACCCACACAACCAACCCTACTCTAAAACCCACCCAATCCCCCCTTAATAAAACCTAACACTACCCCCTTGAAGATCACCCTACCTTGAGATGTCTTCACCCAACCGGGCAGAAGTGGTCCTCCAGACGGTCCGAAGTCTTTATCCTATCCGGGCAGAAGAGATCTTCCAGACGGCCAGAAGTCTTCTTCCAGGCGGCATCTTCTATCTTCATCCATCCGGAGCGGGTCCATCTTCAAGACATCCGACGCGGAGCATCCTCTTCTTCCGACGACTAACACTAAATTACGGTACCTTTAAGTGACGTCATCCAAGATGGCGTCCCTTCAATTCCAATTGGCTGATAGAATTCTAAGGTAGAAAAAATCCTATTGGCTGATCCAATCAGCCAATAGAATGCAAGCTCAATCCTATTGGCTGATTGGATCAGCCAATAGAATTTTTTCTATCTTAATTCCGATTGGCTGATAGAATTCTGTGACAACATTTGAATGTTTCCACCAAAGGGGCTGGTGCCAAATTAAAGTCCCCTCCCACAATTATATTTTTCCCCATATATTAGTTTGTAATTCAGCTCCTCCCAAAATTCCTGGTCCATCTTATTGGGACCGTAAACGTTATACACGACCAAATTCAGGTTATGTATTTGTAATTCTAGAATTATGTATCTAGCCTGCTTGTCCACTTCCTGTGTTAGTATATTATAAGCTAGATTCTTATTAAAGAGTATGGCTACCCCCTTTTTCCTACCACAATACGGTGTAGTTAATATATCCCCAACCCATTTACTCTTCAACTTCTCAGTTTCCGTGTAATTGAGGTGTGTCTCTTGTAGAAATGCAATACTCTGTGGTATACTAATTGTTTTAAAATTTAATTACCTCTTCATGGAGGACGTAATACCTCCCACATTCCAAGATAAAATATTAATCTTATTAGCCATTCTTACTTATCTTGTTATAATTTTTGGGCCTCTCATTACCTCTGAATTTATATATGGGTGGAGTTTCTCAATATATTCCCGCCTCCCTCCTCTGCACTCCATACATAGAAAAAATATAATAAAACATCATAAAATTATACATTTAGTAAATAAAAAAAATGGTTTGGTCATCATAATACAGTAGTTACAGTAATCCATGTTCCTTACAGAAATCATTAGCCTCTGGCCGTGAAAGGAAAGGGCACTTGAAAATTAAACTTCTAGTGAAAAGAGAGGTACCTAAATCTCCACTTGTAGTAGTAGTAGTAGCCCTTCCACTACCCAATCGGAGAGCCCTTCTGTGCTCCTGTGAGTGTAATTACAAGCTAACAGGGGATACAAAAGGAAAAAAACTAAAGTAACGCAAACAAAGTGAGCAGCTATAAAGCTGGAAAAGTGTGTGTGCTATGTGTTGGTAGTGTTTGTTTATTTTAGAAAAGATCTATCTGAAGTCAAGTAGTAAAATAATTTAAGCAGCAGTATTCAGGGCTCATTATCACTTCCTTATACCCTTTATGCTTACTTATCACCCTCAATCTATAATGGCACATTTAGAATATGCTATGGTTCTTCTTTTCAGCATTTATACTTATGCGCTAGCCGTTGCATTAATATATATAACTGTGCATCAACAATCTACTTAACATTAGCATACTATTGCAAACATTCATGGTACACGGAAAAAAAAAGAGGAATCTGCCCCTTTATTAAAGCCTTTTTTTAGCATATATCCGCTTCCCTTAAGCGGAATTGTTCAGAGAGTAATCTGACCCTTTATTGGGGCCTCTGTCCAATGTGGATCCAGCAACCAACATAAATATCAGGGGTAGCAGTGAATGTTGTTTACTCCCATATGCACTGCTATATATTCATATCCCCTGTATTCTTTAGCCAGTCTCTAGTCCAGAGCACACTTGATTTACTGTCCCTTTCTGGGGCTTATCAATTGCCCCACACAGAAATAATGGCTTGTTTTATTCCAACACTCCTGCTCATTTGCCTTATGTCAGAACAAATAGTGGCAAATCGACTCTGTAGTTACATCAGGCTGATTAGGAGCTTAACACCCGTATATTATTCTTTAACTCAGGATAATGTCTTGTTGAAAAAGGCTACCAATAGCCTCCACACCCCGTTTCCCAATAATAGGTGCCCACAGTGGATTTTGGCCTTTTCTCCCCTTACAAAGACTCCATAGCTCAAGCCCTTTCTTATTACATTTAAATGAGCCTACACTTTAGCAAGATGTGTATATCTGGTAAAGGTAGGTTCAACGTTACCCTCAGATACTACTGAGATTGAGTACTTGCGTTTTCCTCCCTGGTAGTCTCTTCCTGCTTGTCGGGGTGTTGAGCCGTTCTCTCCGCAAAAGCCTGTTGAGCTGCCCGTGTAGGTAGTTCCGGTCTCTGCCTTTCACGGGTCCTGTAGGTGGGGTTCCCTCTAGTGCCACTCTTCCGTCAACTGGGGCTGATTCCCCCCCACAGCTGTGTACGTGGCAGCTCTGTCTCCCGCTCCGTGCGTCTCCTATTGCGGGGTCTGTTCTTTGGGAGGTATCACTAGATCCGGATTACCTCCTGCGCCCTCTTGCTCCAAGTGCTCAGATGCACCAAACTGTGTCTGTGGCAAGTTGGCCTTGCGATAGACTTCCTGTGCCGTCGAACACTGTTGTCCTGGCTCGCATGTCCAGTCTGGGCTACACTGCTCTCAGACAAGGGCCCCGGCACAGCGGTCGTTATAAATCGCTCAGATGCTCAGACAGCATGTATGCTGTCGTGCCTCTGCAAGCTCCGCCCCGGAAGTCCAGCATCTTGTTGTATCACACTATTATGTTTTGCTTTCTTTGGAGATTTTGGAGATTGTGAAGAGGCACATGCACAGTTATAGCTGATCCTGACAGCTTTGCACTAAGGATTGCATCTACACCTGAGCTGATAATAGCTCAGGTATTTGTGAGTAGTAGCCATTTTTTGTATGCACAGTTTTTACTAGATTGTTTAAACAATATCACGCTATTTGCTCTTTTTTTCTCTTTTGAGGAATTGAGGATCAGCTACACGATATCCTTTTTTTATCATATTTTCAGCATAATGCTTATAGGAACATTAAAGTATTTTTTTTTTATTGGTTGCATTTAGAATATGGCATTAAAGGGACAGTCTAGTCAAAATTAAACTTTCATGATTCAGCTAGGGCATGCAATTTTAAAAAACTTTCTAATTTACTTTTATCGTCACATTTTCTTTATTCTCTTGGTATTCTTTGTTGAAAGCTAAACCTAGGCAGGGTCATATGCTAATTTTTTAAGTCCTTGTAGGCTGCCTCTTATCTCACCACTAGTTCATGTGTGTCATATTGATAACATCGTGCTCACTTCCATGGAGTTGTTTGAGTCAGCACTGATTGGCTAAAATGCAAGTCTGTCAAAAGAACTAAAATAAGGGGGCAGTCTGCAGAGGCTTAGATACAAGGTAGTCACAGAGGTAAAAAGTATATTAATATAACTGTGTTGGTTGTGCAAAACTGGGGAATGGGTAATAAAAGGATTATCTATCTTTTTAAACAATAAACATTCTGAAGTATACTGTCCCTAAAAGATGATTTTTTTTTTATGATGTTATCCATATTTTCTACAATACCAATAAAACAAATGACTCCCAGAATCATAAGCTTATATATAATTATGGAAAGGTTAGCACAGCCCTGTTGAATTGCATCATTTAATATCATGAAATCTCATAATATAGTTAAGTATTGGTATGGCTCGAGATCAAGTGGAACCTAGACATGGTTCCATAATTGTTATGGAGGTATGTGCCTTAAAGGGCATTAAACACAATATATTTCATGCAACTCTAAATTACGTGTGGAACCCAGGTTTCACTGCAGGTATCTGAAGGAGAAGAGTTGTTACACAAGTGCAAACGTCAGCAATGGAATGTAGAGAAAGCTCGATTTCAACATGGTGGCCCCCAGACTAGAGGGAGACGGGAATAACCTTAATACAGGTACAAATACCCAAATCTGGAATTTCAAAATCTAGAATTTTTCTAAAATCCAGACTTTTCACTAATATTTTTTTAAATAAAATTATTATAAATTGCATTTCTCCCCACCAGTTAGCCACAATCTTCTTTGCCTGTGTCTTTTGTTTGTTTTTTGTGATCTAAAATGCAAGATTTATTTTAAACAACAAATATTAGCTTTCTGATAGCAATACTGTACTATATATCTGATGCTACTGTAAACAAACAAATCTCCAACAATAGTTGTTCTAATTTGGTTGTTGGAGATTTGTTTGTTTCCAGTTATGATGATTCGCAATATAGCATTAAGTTTTATGCAAATTGCAAAACCACATTTGCTGTCTCTATCTCTTAACATGCAACCTATGTCATTGCCAGTACGTGGGCAAAACCTCAAGGGAGGTTAGAACAAGATTTGGTAAACATGTAAGAGATGTTAAGAATTATTGTAAAGATTCAGCAGTGGCCAATCACTTTAATGGTTTTCATTTCTCACATTTGGCTGATATGTCTGTACAGATTATAGACATAGCCACCATGGGTGGTATTAAACATAACATTTTGGACAAAAAGGAATTGTTCTGGATACTGAAACTCCATTCTCCTATACAGAATGGTACGAGCAAAGAGTATGACATAAACTATTTATTAGATGATTAACTTGGCCTTTTTTAAGTGGCCTGGTTTGCATTGTTTGTTCATCTCATTCACTCTTTTTGTAATATTCTCTTATCATATTGTTTTTACCTATTACATTCTTATTTGTTCATTTGTGAACATATATGATCCAATATACATAATTTTGTGCCCCTTATTTCCAACACATCATGGATTAATTAATTTTTATGATTTAATGAATTTCTGTACAACTTATATTTGTATTTCATCAACTTTCTTGTGTGTCGGATGTTTAAATATGCAATGTACATTTATGAAATAGGCTTTTTACATTTATTAATTGATCCTATTGCTTTGTTTTTAACTTGGATTGTTTTTACTTGTCATCATTGTTGTATTGTAAGTAAAGGGTTAACTGATTCTCCTATAAAAGGGGTAATCCTTCCTACCTGCAATAGCCTATGATTAAGCGGCACTAGAAGGTGCGAAACTCGTCAGGCTATTCTCCTCCTGTCTATCCATGGACTTTGCCTTTTAAAGGGACAGTCTAGGCCAAAATAAACTTTCATGATTCAGATAGAGCATGTCATTTTAAACAATTTTCCAATTTACTTTTATCACCAATTTTGCTTTGTTCTCTTGGTATTCTTAGTTGAAAGCTTAACCTAGGAGGTTCATATGCTAATTTCTTAGACCTTAAAGCCCACCTCTTTCAGATTGCATTTTAACAGTTTTTCACCACTAGAGGTTGTTAGTTCACGTATTTCATATAGATAACACTGTGCTCGTGCACGAGAAGTTATCTGGGAGCAGGCACTGATTGGCTAGACTGCAAGTCTGTCAAAAGAACTGAAAAAAGGGGCAGTTTGCAGAGGCTTAGATACAAGATAATCACAGAGGTTAAAAATATATTATTATAACTGTGTTGGTTATGCAAAACTGGGAAATGGGTAATAAAGGGATTATCTATCTTTTAAAACAATACAAATTCTGGTGTAGATTGTCCCTTTAACTTGCTTGAAATAAAGGATTGTTTTTTTTTATTGACACGCTGAGCAGTGCCTGCACCTTCTTTCTCTTGTTATTACATTGGCGGTCTGATCTACTGCTGCTACGGCACTCTGCTTGGACCACTCTCATTGGATGACCTTACTTTGTTGGTTTTAGGACAGATGCAGCTGCACACCGTGGATCTTACTTATTTAAACTACTCCTTAACAGACTGTTCAATCCAGTAGGATTGCATAATTAACAAGTGCATTATAAAAAGACAATGATTTAACACCTACTCTGTATTTCTAATAAGCAGTAGATTTTTTTGGACAAATTTTACGTATACCCCGTGAGCTTGTGCACATGCTCAATAGGATTTTGATACCAACAAAGTGTGTATATAAAAAATTTGATATTGGAAGTAAATGTGAAAGGGTCTTCGAACTGCATGCTCTTTCTGGATCATAAAAGTTTATTTTGACACAACTGTCCCTTTAATTTTATAGGGGACTGATAGTTTCTTTAAGTAACGAAGAACCAATACATTTTATAACGTTTTCATAAGGGTGGGTGTTTCTGTAGCATACTATATAGAATTTATTGTGTTGGCTTTCTAAAATTTCCCACACATCTATATATAATTTTGTTGATTATGCATGTTTTTATGTGTATATGTCAGTTGCGCAACCCTCATATCACACTAGCTTCTGCATTAAAAGGTTAAGTTATTTCTACTTTCAATACTAAGATTAAATCTAGTTTCTCCATCATAATATTCATAGAATCATGTATATAATTACTAAAAGGTTCCATAAAAGTAAAATTGAAATTACTGAATCAAGGAGCGCAGTTAACGTCTGCTTTTTTATTAACCTCAAATGCACTTTACAAAGCCATCATGACAAGGAAAGTGAGCACCATATTTTGGCATGAAATTAACTAAAATCAGACATCTCTAGTGAAATTAAAATGACGCAACTTCCCTTAAAGTGAAGGTAAACTTTGCATGAGTGAAAGCCTGTTTTTTTTAAAATACTATTAAAAACAGGGGCGTTTTCATTCATCAAAGTTTAGAAGGCAGCCGTTTGGTTGAAAACTTACCTTTGTTTTTTTCACAGCCAAAGCAGCTTCCCCCACCCGGAGATCCTCTCTTCACACGTCATCAATGACTAATCCAGCTTCCTCCAATTATGGCATGGCCTCAGGCAATGACTACCCTGGGGGGAAAGCCGTGATTGGAGGAAGCTGGATTAGTCATTGATGACACGTGAAGAGAGGATCTCCGGGTGGGGGAAGCTGCTCTGGCTGTGCAAAGAAGAGAAGTAAGTTTTTAATCGAAACGGCTGCTTTGTAAACTTTGATGAATGAAAGTGCACCTGTTTTTAATAGTATTTTTTAAAAAACGGGCTTTCATTTATCAAAGTTTACCTTCACATTAAATATCTTTTATTATCAGATGTTGATTTTAAAACGGCATGTGCATCTAATCTTTATATTAAATAGCAGATCTAACAGACGTAGAAGCACATAATAGGACTAAATGTTGTGTATACTAATGTAGTAATTACAGTCTTCTATTATAGGTCTTAGGAATGCTGAAACACCTGTTATCAAGCCTAATATGTTAGATACGGAGCTATAAATACAATGTGTAGATAGTAAAGAAAAGCAGATGGGAAATATCTGGAATTATTACTGATTGATAGCAAAGGAGTTCATTACACTGTTGCACAAAACACTGATTATTCACATCTGATTCAAGAACAGAACAAAGACGTTAGTAGTGAAAAGTCTGGCAATATTGCTAAGAAACATTACAAAACACCTTATAATATGTAATATAAACCAATTGAATGTTATGACTGTGGTAAACTTTTTAAGTGGCCCTCTCATTTAAAACATAATTTGCAAAGCCATTCCAATCAAAGACCTTACAAGTGTCCTGCGTGCCAGAAAACCTATAAACTTTCCCAGCATCAGCAAATACATCCTGAATTTAAAAATAATACAATTTACTGGAAGCTATACAAGTGTTGTATCTGTGAAAAACATTTCAAGTATCCATCAGATTTAAATAAACATAGCCTTATTCACACTGGACAGAAGCCATTTAAATGTCCCATATGTGGTACTGGGTTCAGGCGCTTTGACCATCTGAAACGTCATCATTTTGTTGATGTTCGTGATCGGCCATTTAAGTGTACTCTTGGAAAAGGTTTTGTGGAAGCTACTGAATATAATAAACATGAGAGAATACATAATGGGGACAAACTTTACCACTGCAACTTTTGTGACAATAGCTTTTATCATTTGCAAAGCCTACCAGAACATAAGGCAACTAAGCATGGTGGTGTAGGAGAGGAAAGAACCTCATTTGACGATTTACATTCTGGAATTACTGCTAACAAAGGAAAACAGACCTTTACCCAGTTTATGGTTCACTTTCTAAAACTGGAAATTATAGACTTGAACAAGAACCATCTGAATGTAATTCTCCGGAGAGCAATCAGAATGAGATTGGCATATATCTTTTTGATGATGACAGTGAAATGGATAAAAATGTGTAAAAAGACACTAGCAGATGTATTAAAGAAACAGCTTTTATATAAAGTCTTATCTTAAAAACTAAATAAACTGGACCAGTTTTCTGGTTCAAGGGGATTGCTATTAAACAGCACTTTATAAAGTATGATTTAAGTGTGGTATATTAAACTTAAAATAAGACATTGCAAAGGAAAGTTGAATGGGAAAAAAAATTACTTGCAAAAGGAAGTTGATTATTTTTAAAGGAATCAAATGTTCATCAATTTTTTTACAATATCTATGGGTTGTATTGCTAAAAGATATCTTCAAATGGCTTTTCACAGTGCAATAAACATTTTTAAAACTAAAACCATTGAAAATCTAATTAAAAAAAATATTTTGCTAGGTGTTGCAATGCAGATTAATACTGCTGATAATTTTGGCGCCGGCTGTCTTGCAGCTATAGGTGGTCTCTTAGAGTATTTTTGCCCCAGTTGTAGGTAAGTGAAGAAAAGGGGTATGCCAAATTATAAGGTTATATCATCATGGGGATAGAGAGCCATTCTAGAATGCAGCCATCCGCCATTGTGGCCAGGCTCCGTCCCTCTGCAGTATTTTTTAAAATAATTTTTATTAGTGTTATTATAAATGTGTGTACTTTGTAATGTATTTTTTATGTGTTTTGTGACACTTTTTTGTTTCTAGAAACAGTTAACCAGAGCTCTGAAATTGCTGTAATCATTCTAAATTGCAATTGCGCTAAAACAATACGTAATACGAATTTTAAGCACTATGAGAGAAAACAGTCATGATAAACCCCTTATCCCTTGCGTGCAAACATTTGTGCTCCACTCATAATCTGTCCCTAAGGATTTGGGACAGTGTTGTTGGGTCAGTTAAATGTATAAGTGGAATATGTTAGGAGCGCCTAGGCTAAAGGCTGGGTCTGGTGGAAAATGCAAGTTAAGATACTAAAATGTCAACAAAGTTTAATATCACATATATAGTATAATAACAGATAATTAATAACACATATTTATAAATGTATACGAGTACATGGATCCATAGTACTAATAAAACCGGTTTACAATAATATAATAATACAATAAGATATAAAAATGATACAATAAAATATGATAAGGTAAACAAATATAAAACCAAAGTTTACAAGTAAATAGGCCCCTAGGGACCTGGGGCACAAAAGCAGTGGGAATATAAGACTAAATGGAAATCAAGTATGCGAAAATCCAAATAACAGTAAGATGTGCAAAATGCAAAAAATAAAAATAAAATATATATATGTATGTATAAAAATGTCAGTGAAATCCAAGTGACTGTGTGGAGGAAGTCCTGTTATTCAAAATAAGAATTTATAAAGTCAAGTGATCCAAAATGAAATTAAGTCAAGTGATCAAAAAACCTTTGTGATCCAAATCAATCCAAGTGTATAAACTGATCCAAATAAGTGATTGGTGATCCAATTTATAAAGAACACAAAAATCAAAAGTCAAAATTATACCAAAAATGTTTAACAAGGAAATGTGAAAAATCACAAAAGGGGAATCAGGGGTATCAAATATAAAACTCCAAAAAATGTGAAGAGCTCCAATATCTGTGAAAAAAGAAAGTCTTGAAAAAGGCCCTATTGGTGGGCTGAAACGCGTTGGCATATATGGTGAGCTATATTCTTATTATTTAGAGTCTATTTTAAACAGTACTGCTCTATGTTGTATTTTTTTTTCTTTTTTCACAGATATTGGAGCTCTTCACATTTTTGTAGTTTTATATTTGATACCCCTGATTCCCCTTTTGTGATTTTTCACATTTCCTTGTTAAACATTTTTGGTATAGTTTTGACTTTTTATTTTTGTGTTCTTTATAAATTGGATCACCAATCACTTATTTGGATCAGTTTATACACCTGGATTGATTTGTATCACAAAGGTTTTTTGATCACTTGACTTAATTTCATTTTGGATCACTTGACTTTATAAATTCTTATTTTGAATAACAGGACTTCCTCCACACAGTCACTTGGATTTCACTGACATTTTTATACATACATATATATATTTTATTTTTTGCATTTTGCACATCTTACTGTTATTTGGATTTTTGCATACTTGATTCCCATTTAGTCTTATATTCCCATTGCTTTTGTGCCCCAGGTCCCTAGGGGCCTATTTACGTGTAAACTTTGGTTTTATATTTATTTTTATTTGTTTACCTTATCATATTTTATTGTATCATTTTTATATCTTATTGTATTATTATATTATTGTAAACCGGTTTTATTAGTACTATGGATCCATGTACTCTTATACATTTATAAATGTGTTATTAATTATCTGTTATTATACTATATATTTGATATTAAACTTTGTTGACATTTTAGTATCTTAACTTGCATTTTCCACCAGACCCAGCCTTTAGCCTAGGCGCTCCTAACATATCCCACTTATTTGTCTTTCTTTTTGGGTTACTAGAGACCCATTTGTTATAGGAGCAAGGTCTTGGGAGTTAGTGCCGTCGGATAGACAATTTTTTCTTAAACTTCAGTTAAATGTATATCTAGCCCTATTTCCCCACTTAAAAACCCAATTCTCAACAACTCTTTCTCCATAGTCGACAATGCAATGATCAAAACAGCAGAAAGACCTTCAAATATCACTATGTTCCTCCTGCTAAACAAAGGGCTTATTAAGACATAAGGAGAACTAGCATTAATGGTTCACTTATTTCCAAGTTCTGCATTTTTTTACACAATCCGTACAAAATAATTCACTGGAAACTTGACCAAATGAACATATATGCTATACAGAGTAGATATCTAGGCATGTCTCTATAGTTTATAAATTACTCTGAGATAATAATCCATAACAAACACCACATTTATAGCTAAATGGGAATAGGAACTAGGTACTGATTTTGGGAGAAGGATTGAGTGAACATTTTGCAATATATTTGATTAGATGTCCTTGTTCCAAAATTTATATTGGGGAATCTACCTGCAGAATAAGAGATAGGATGAATAATCATAAATCTAATATATGGAGCAGAGACACTTCAGCACCTGTTGCTAATTAATTTTTAGAGGCAGGAAATATCCCATCTTAGATTCCAAATAATTGATCATGTTAAAAGACTAAGGAGAGGTGGAGATAGAGTTAAATTACTGAAAAGTAGGGAAGCGTTCTGGAGCTAGAAAATACAAAGTTTCCATCCATTAGGGATGAATAGGGAGATAGATTGGAATTTTTGAGTTAGATAAATAAATTGCCCAAATTGTATAGAGAAATTTTATAATTATACAAATGGATAGATATGTTTGTTGGCTGTACATATTTATGTATGATTTTAATGTGTAGATGTGTTTGATGTTAAGATAATACAAATTGAACACTAGAGGGAGCTTTATATATACAGATTGATGTAGGTAGGAATGCAAGAGTTAATACTCTCTTGAGTTCTGGATTATCTCCCCCCAGTTTGGATATAAATAGTGTGTTTGTATCTTATGTATGCAACATGATTAAGGTTATCTGGACCGAAACGTTGTGCTGATGTCTTTGGTTTTGATGGAATAAACCTATTTGTATGAGATCTTTGGTGCTGCTGTTTGGACTGTTTTTTATTTCTCTGGGTTGTGTACAGAACCCCTCAGCGTGCACTGTTTGCAGGATTGCTGGACACTTTTTGCGTTTGTTTGAAGGCCTGTGCACCAGTATTCAAACAGCGCACCTTCTCAGAGAAATAAAGTCTTCACAGAAGCAATACACACCATCCCCAGCTCTCTGAGCTTGCATACTAGTGCAGAGGCCCTCACAGCATATGTTTGTATCCTGCTCAAAAACAGTAATAACTTTTATCACAGCTTATGTGTGTATGCCTTTAAGTGTGTTGGAATCTAATTATAAACAAATGATCTTTTAAAAACAATCCTAGCAGCTTTAGTTCCTTATTTATGATGTATAATTATTTATGCAAACTTATGCTAATTAGCACGGCTGATATTTTCCCCCCAGAATAGGTAGCAACCCTATGTGTTACAATCCCAGGACACACCTCTTGTAAAACCTCTGGAGCATGCAATTTTAAGCAACTTTCTAATTTACTCCTATTATCATTTTTTCTTCATTCTCTTGGTATCTTTATTTGAAAAGCAAGAATGTAAGTTTAGAAGCCGGCCCATATTTGGTGAACAACCTGGGTTGTTCTTGCTGATTGGTGGATACATTCACCCACCAATTAACAAGTGCTGTCCAGGGAACTGAACCAAAAATTGTCTGGCTCCTTAGCTTAGATGCTTTCTTTTTCAAATAAAGATAGCAAGAGAACGAAAAAAATTGATAATAGAAGTAAATTAGAAAGTTACTTAAAATTGCCTGCTCTATCTGAATCATGAAATAAATAAATGTGGGTTCAGTGTCCCTTTAACTATATGTTTAGCCTCTTGTTGCAATGGTTAACACATAGGGGTTGATCACAAAAATGGGCCGGCTCTTAAGCTTTACATTCCTGCTTTTTAAAAATAAAGATAGCAAGAGAACGAAGAAAAATTGATAATAGGAGTGAATTGAAAGTTGCTTAAAATTGCACGGTGTATCTGAATCATTTAATAAAAAATTTAGGTTTAGTGTCCCTTTAAGTCCTTTTTATATATGCATCATACATTATTTATGTATTCCATTAATTCAATTTCAGTTTAAGATAAGGTAATTTTTATAAACACATCATACATTATTCACTGTATTTCAAATGCAATGATGTAATTTTATATTGTTTTGCAGACCAAAGATATACCTCTTAAAAAGACTTATAAGTACAATGTATGTTTTGATGGGGCCACTTAGGGACATATGACATGAAACCCCAATTTATTTTTTTATGATTCAGATAGAGAATACAATTTTAAACAACATTCCAATGTACTTCTATTATCTAATTTGCTTAATTCTTTAGATATCCTTTGTTGAATAAATTGAAGTCAATGAAGTCCACAGCACCAAACAAACTTAATAGTTTATACCTTTATTTTCAAAGATGCAACGTTTCTGCCCTTCCGGCCTTAATCATGCATATAAAATGACAAAGCCCATATAGACACTATATAGGCTGATCAATTAACAGTTAATTACACACAGACTTGCACAAATACATTTCATGTATCACTAATAGTCCACCTAGTGGTATCCCTACTTTATTACACCAATTCCTTTAACCCTATAATACCATTAAAAACAAAACTTATAAAAAGATAACATAACAGTGAATTGGAAGCAGCAATAATATGAATATACATTCATGACATTAGGCATATATATCAGATCTAATAACAATGATTATAATATGAAGGACTTATGGATAAATCCCCTAAGAGCTAAATAAACACTGAAAAATCCATTTCCCTATTTAACCCTCTAGGGTGCATGCTGTCCAAATGATGGATCCAGTAAGTTTATCTCTGTTTGAGGATCTTCTCTCTATCTCCCCCACCTCTAAGTGTAACTATGTGATCAATAATCTGCCATCGCATTTGACTTATATTATGTCCTGCTTGTATAAAATGAAAAGATACAGGGGCTTCTTTGTTGGCACACCTGATGTTGGACTTATGTTGGTTCATCCTTCCCCTGCCTTTTCTGGTGGACTCCCCAATATAAATCAGAGAGCACGGACATTGAATCAAATAAACGATAAATGAAGTTATACACGTATAGTACCCCTTTATGTTGTATTTACGGCCTGTTCTGGGGTGCATAAACTCTTTCCCCTTTATCATAGCATGGCAATTGGTACATCCTAAACAAGGATAAGACCCCAATGATTTCTGGTCTATAAATCTTGGATGACTGTTTTTCAGGGATCCCAGGTCACTCCTTACCAAGGAGTCCCTTAGATTTCTCACTCTCTTTTTATTATGCTTTGAAAAGCATACCTAGGTACGCTCATGAGCAGCAATGCACGACTGGGAGCTAGAACAAAGGATTTAAATAACAATGAAGCAAATTTGATCATTGAAGTAAACTGGAAAGATGTTTAAAATTAAATGCTCTATCTGAATCATGAAAGAAAAATTTGGGGTTTCATTTCCCTTTAAAGGACTACTCAATACAGTAGAATTGTATAATTAACAGGTGCGTAATAAAAAAACAATACAATAACACTTACTCTGAATTTCTTCTTTTTTTTTTTAATTTTGTTTTTATTAGAGTTCACAAATATAATTACAATAGTTCAGAAATACAGATAAGCACCCGATACAGGTGAAATAATACAACAAAATGTATCCAATATATAAACCTATATGAAAAACTTCATATCATACATTACATTTGGACGATATTCTTGCCTTATATTCTTAATTCACTTTATCTTAAAGACAGAAAAAAAAGCCCATAATATCAACATGACAAGTAAAGCGTTCAGGGTTAACAATATTGAAAAGAAAACATAACACGAAAAGAAAAGAAAAAGAGACAAAAATAAGACGTCCTAACATAAATTGCATATCAGGCAATATTTTGCCTTACATTCTTAATTCCTTGGTTTACTTTATGTCCAAGACAGGAAAAAAAATAATAATTCAGTATTATTATTATTATCGGTTATTTGTAGAGCGCCAACAGATTCGGCAGCGCTATAAACATAGGCGGAATACAAAGAAACATTTATAGGGATCAGACGGGTAGAGAGCCCTGCCAAGAGTGGCACTGTTGTAGTCAGCTCTAAAGAAGGTGATCTACAAACAGCATGGTTCTTAGGCTTATTAGCTAAGGGGGGTCAAGGGGATTGCAATGGAGGAGAGGAAACGGTATAAAGAAAGGTTAGTGTAGGTTGTATACATCCATGAACAGTAGATTCTTTAGGGAGCGCTTGAAGCTTTCAAAACTAGGGGAGAGCCTTGTGGAGCGAGGCAGAGAATTCCATAAGATTGGAGCTAGTCTGGGGAAGTCCTGTAACCGGGAGTGGGAGGAGGTAACAAGAGAGGCGGAGAGTAGGAGGTAGGAGCAGAGCAAAGGGGTCGGGAGTGAGAGTATCTGGAGACAAGGTCTGAGATATAGTGGGGAGCAGTGCAGTTGAGGGCTTTGTATGTCAGAGTGAGAATTTTGTGTTTAATCCTGGAGGCAAGAGGAAGCCAGTGGAGGGATTGGCAGAGAGGTGCAGCAGATGAAGAGCGACGTATAAGAAAGATGAGGCTAGCAGAGGCATTCATTATGGATTGTAAAGGAGCTAGGCAGCAGCTAGGGAGACCAGAGAGGACAGAGTTGCAGTAATCAAGGTGGGAAAGGATGAGAGAGTGGAATAAAATCTTAGTTGAGTCTTGTGTAAGGAAATGTCTAATTTTAGAGATGTTTTAAAGGTGGAAGCGGCATGATTTAGCCAAGGACTGAATGTGAGGAGTGAAAGATCTGAGTAAAGTGTGACCCCAAGACATCGGGCATGCGGGGTAGGGGTAATGATGGAGTTGTCATCAGTTATAGAGAGAGATTGGGGGTGGAGATTTTGGAAGAATGAGGGAAATTCAGAAGCTCAGTTTTGGAGAGATTTAGCTTGAAGTAGTGAGAGGACATCCAGGAAGAGATGCGAGAAAGACGGTTATTAACACGGGTTAGCAAGGAAGGAGATAGGTCTGGTGCAGAAAAGTAGATTTAGGTGTCGTCTGCATACAAATGATATTGGAACCTGTGGGACTTTATTAGGGAATAATGATGATGTGTAGATTGAGAAGAGAAGGGGACCGAGGACAGAGCCATGCGGTACCCCAACAGAAAGTGGTGATGGGGCAGAGGAGGCCCCAGAGAAGGCTCAACTAAAGGTGCGGTTTGACAAGTAGGAAGAGAACCACGAGAAGGCTGTGTCACAAATGCTGAAGGAGTGGAGGGTTTGGAGCAAAAGAGGGGGATCAAGGAGGATAAGCAGAAAGAAGTGGCCTTTTGATTTTGCTGTAAGTAGGTCGTTGGTAACCTTAACGATTGCTGTCTCTATGGAGTGATGGGGACAAAATCCAGATTGCAGTGGGTCGAAGAGCGAGTTTAATGTAAGGAAATGGGATAGGCATGCATATACCAGCTTTTCGAGAAGCTTTGAGGCAAGAGGGAGTAGGGAAATAGGGCGGTAGTTGTATGGGTAGGTTGGATCAAGAGAAGGTTTTTTGAGGATAGGTGTGACCAGTACATGTTTCAGACATAAGGGAAATATACAGGTGCTGAGGGAGAGATTGAAAATGTCTTTAAGTATAGGGGAAGAGGTAGAAGAGAGGGAGTGGAGCATCTTTGAGGGGATAGGGTCAAAAAGACAGGTAGTGAGGTGAGAGCTCAGTATAAGTGCCGAAACTTCCTCCTCAGTAACAGGGGAGAAAGAGCTAAATTTATGGCTATGTGGGTTGTGGTTTATTGCGAGCGTTTGAGGGGGTGAGAGAATGGAAGTATGTTGAGAGCTGATTTTGTTTCTGATGGAGTCGATTTTGTTATTGAAGTGACTGGCAAAGTCTTGAGCTGACAGAGACGTTGTATTAGGGGGTGGGCGGAAAAGAATATTGAACATGGAGAACAGACTTTTTGGGTTTGAAGAAAGATTAGAGATAAGAGTAGAGAAGTAATGTTGCTTATAGAGATTAAAGGCACATTAAACCCATTTTTTTATTTTATGATTCAGCTAGATCATGCAATTTTAAACAACTTTCTAATTTACTTCTATTATCTAATTTGCTTCATTCTCTTGATATTATTTGCTGAAAAGCATATCTAGATAGGCTCAGAAGCTGTGGATTGGTGGCTGCACATAGATGCCTCATATGATTGGCTCACCCATGTGCATTGCTATTTCTTAAACAAAGAATATCTAAAGAACGAAGTCAATTAGATAATAGAAGTAAATTGGAATGTTGTTTAAAATTGTATTCTCTATCCGAATAATGAAAGAAATTTTTTTGGGGTTTAATGTCCCTTTAAGGGCAGAATAGTAGGAATTTAAAATTATCTAGTAATTAAGGAAATCAGCTGAACTCCGAGATTTACTCCAGTGCCGCTCAGCAGTATGGGAACATCTGCGTAGGTACCGTGTCAGAGGAGTATGCCAGGGCTGAGGATGAGTGTGTGATTTCCAAGCAATCGTAAGAGGGGCCAGAATGCCAAGGACCGATGTAAGGGTGGAATTATAGTGGCAGATAGATTGGTCAGGGCAGGAGAAGGAGGAGATAGATGAGAGGAGAGGATTGAGGGAATTAGCAAGCTGTTGCTGGTCTAATGACATAATGCTTCTGTGAAGTTTGGTGTGAGGAGTAGAAGGAGGGAGAGTTGTACGGAGGGATGAGATGTTGCAATTGAGGAGATGGTGGTCAGAAAGAGGAAAAGGAGAGTTTGTGAAGTTTGAAATAGTGCATCGATAGCTAAAGATCAGGTCAAGGGAGTGACCATCTTTGTGAGTGGGTGAGTAAGTCCATTGTGACAAACCGAAAGAGGAAGTGAGTTGCAGAAGAGGCAGTGGGATTGTCAAGAGGGATGTTGAAATCACCAAGAATGAGGGCAGGGGTGCCTGAGGAGAGGAAATACGGTAGCCAGGCAGCCAAGTGATCTAGAAATTGAGTTGAGGAGCCAGGGGATCGGTATATGACTGCAACACGTATAGATAGGGGAGAGAATAAGCAAATTATGTGGGTTTCGAATGAGGAAAATGTGAAAGAAGAGATGGGATATATTTGTTGGAAGGTGCAACGAGAGGAAAGTAAAATACCTATACCACCTCCTTGTCTATTATCAGACCTAGGAGTGTGGCTGAAGTGGAGACCCCCGTGTGACAGAGCAGGAGTGGATGCTGTGTCTAGGGGAGAGAGACAGGTTTCTGTTAGAACCAGAAGGTTGAGGGAGCGGGAGATAAAGAGGTCATGTATAGAAGTGAGAAGAGGTGTTGTCTCCAGTACACAGGATATTCTTCCAGTAGTATCAATTGAAGGAAGAGGAGGGAGGGCCATGAAAGTGATCTATGATCTGTAATTGAGTTTCTCTGGGGTGGGCTAAAATTACTCTATCCCATTTAGCCACTATTTGGTATGTCATAATATGGACAAATGCAGCTATACTTCCAGGATTTTAAATCATTTGTCTAGCTATTAAAATTGCAGTGTTAACCAAAAGCTTATTCTGTATACTTCTTTGTGAGGATAGAAAAAATATATGCAAGGGCTCTAAGATTATTCTAGTCAGTAAAAATCTGTTTAACCAGTACTCTAGCTGTTTCCAAAATTTTTTGATTTTTGGACAAATATAGAAAACATGAAATAGATAAGCAGCAGGTAGATTACATCTAGAGCACACATTAGCTCCCCTAGTATTTCATTTAGCCATTAACTTGGGTGTCAGATAGGCTCTATTTAGTAGTTTGATATGTGATTCTCTCAAGGCTATAGCAGGCGTATATTTCGTTACTCTGGAAAAGCTTTTTTGGAAGAAATCAAGAGTGATGCGTGGCACATCTAAACTCCATGTTTGGAATAGCTTGTTGACTTGATCTACTGCGTCTCTAGCAGATAGACATCTATAGATAGCAGTCATTGAGTTTTTGTCTAAGCAAAACTTATCAATAATTACGTCAAGTAGGCCCAATGACCACGGATTTTCCTCAGTGAGGCTATGGGGTCCATTTATTAATGTGTGGAAGGACATGATCCGATATAGCGGATCATGTCCGCCGCACATAGATAAATGCTGACAGCATACGCTGTTGGCATTTTTTTCTTTGCACCAGCAGTTCTTGTGAACTGCTGGTGCAATACCACCCCCTGCAGATTCGCGGCCGCTAGCAGGGGATGTCAGTCAGCCTGATCATATTCGATCGGGCAGATTGCTGTCTGCCACCTCAGAGGTGGCGGACGAGTTAAGAAGCAGCGGTTTTAGGACCGCTGCTTCTTAACTTCCACTTCAGCCGGAACTGAAGCGGAGTGGGTCAGAGGCAGCATCTGCTGCTTCTTAAATAGACCCCTATGACTTTAGATATAGTGTCTGGCCTGCAGATATGCAAAAAAAATCTTCTATAAATTAAATTCCCTTGCTATTGAGTCAAATGATTTAATATGATTAGTAAGTGGGCCTACCAATTGTATAATATAGTTGATATTTTTTAGAGACCATACTTTAAAGGCAGATGAAGTAAAGCCGCTTTCAAAATCCGGGTTTCCCCGGATAGGGAGGTATTTAGAAATGTTATGGTTTATCCCAAGATGTTTACATACTCTGCTCCAGGCTAATAGTATATTATATATCGTATATTTTTGGATATGGTTTTTAATATGATAGGACACGTTCAAGTGAAGGAGAGCTTTAAGAGAGAACAGAGCAATCATGGCTTCTTCTATCTTGTAATTTGTAACATGTTCACTTTATATAAGCCAATCTAAGGCTATTTTGGACAAACAAGTCCAATTATAGTTTTTAAGGTTAGGGAAAGCGAAACTCTTTAGGATGCGTGAATTTTATTAACGATATACGTGGTTTCGCTGGGGCCCAAAGAAAGCAGGAGCAACTAGCGTTGAATTTTTGAACATCTGCGCGTTACAAACAAATATAGGGATATTTTGAAGTAGGAAGTAGGAAAATCATTTTTGGGAATAACCGCATTTTTATTAAAGCTATTTTTCCAGAGAGAGTGAGGGGTAATTTGCTCCATCTTTTCAACTCCAGAAAGCATTTTTGCCAAATAGGGGTGTAGTTAAGATTATACCATTCTTCAGGGTTCTTTGATATAATTATCCCCAAATATTTGATGAATCTGTCTGCTAGTCTAAAAGTGGTTTTCAGAAGGCTATTTTTTCTTTTTAATCACCCATAAGGATCTCTGATTTTAAAAGATTGATTTTGTTTCCGGAAAAGTTACTGAACTCGTCAACAATATCCAGAAGTATTGGAATATTCTTTTTAGAGTTCCCTAAATAGAATAAAATATTGTCCGCATACAGAGAGAGAGTGCATTTCTGCTGGCCTATCTTAATACCCTCTAATTTGTCTCGGCATTGTATTGACAAAAGGTACAGGTACATGCTGCCTTGTGCCGATTGGCTTGTACCTACTTTGCTTTTTTCTTTATAACAAGTGAGTGCTTGGAACGTACCCACCAATCAGCAGTGAGCTACGGGCGATCCGGGTCTTACAGGACAACTTGCCTGTGATTGGAGTCCTGGAAATCACGTATACCGGCTCCTGGACGTGTCTGTCGGGCGACCCTGAATAGTCCCGATCTGCTGTATTAGGCACAGTACGTGTGCCGCATCACTTGTGAGTATATTCAGCACGGGTGGTGTATGTTGGGATTCCCCTGTATATTGCTCCTAAGATACTGTTTTATGGTTGGCGCCTCTCTCTTCCTTTCTTCTAGTATACGTATACCTTGTGAGCTTGTGGACATGTTCAGTAGGATTTTGTTCCCCAGAAAGTGTGAATATAAAATACTGTGCATCTTTTCAACTCCAGAAAGCATTTTTGCCAAATAGGGGTGTAGTTAAGATTATACCATTCTTCAGGGTTCTTTGATATAATTATCCCCAAATATTTGATGCTTCTGTCTGCTAGTCTAAAAGGGGTTTTCAGAAGGCTATTTTTTCTTTTTAATCACCCATAAGGATCTCTGATTTTAAAAGATTGATTTTGTATCCGGAAAAGTTACTGAACTCGTCAACAATATCCAGAAGTATTGGAATATTCTTTTTAGAGTTCCCTAAATAGAATAAAATATTGGCGCCTCTGTCTTCCTTTCTTCTAGTATACGTATACCTTGTGAGCTTGTGGACATGTTCAGTAGGATTTTGTTCCCCAGAAAGTGTGAATATAAAATACTGTGCAAAATTTGATAATGAAAGTAAAATGGAAAGTGTCTTAAAACTGCATCCTCTATCTGATTCATGAAAGTTTATTTTGACTTGAGTGTTCCTTTAACGAGACATGAAACCGAAATGCTTTCTTTCATAATTTAGATAAAGCACGTAATTTTAAACAACTTTCCAATTCACTTCTATAATCTAATTTATTTGGTTTTCTTGATAACCTAGGTAGGCCCTGGAGCTGCTGATTGGTGGCTGCATATATATGCCTCATGTTATTGGCATTCAGCTTGCTCCCAGTAGCGCATTGCTGTTTCTTTAACAAAGGATACCAAGAGATTGAAGCACATTTTATAATAGAAGTAAATTGGAAAGTTGTTTAACATTGTATTCTCTATCTGAATCATAAAAGAAACATTATGAGTTTCAAGTCCCTTTAACCCGTTAACGATCAAGGACATGCTGTTGTTAATGACATTAATGTTGTTAATGACCAAGGACGTACCCTGCACGTCCTCAGTGTTTTCAAGTGCTGGAAGCGATCGTGATCGCTTCCAGACGCTTTCAGGGTATTGCAGTGATGCCTCGATATTGAGGCATCCTGCAATTCCCTTTTTTTAGCCGATGCAGAGAGAGCCACTCTGTGGCCCTCTCTACATCAGCCAGCGATGGTGCCGATCGTTGGTGGGTGGGAGCCATAGCAGGGAGGCGGGTGGGTAACCCATCGCTGGAGGCAGTTCCGGATCCTGTTCCTGAAGTGAGCGCGAGTGTGCGGGAGCACTCGCTACATTAATTTTAAGACTGAAGACTCCAATGTATGGGAAGGAGGGAGAGGGAGGGGGGGAATAAATATTGGAAAATGATGGGGAGGGTAGCTACAGTACAGAAAATATTGGCATTTGTTAATTAAAAAAAAAAAAAAAAAACAAAAAAACAATTTTTTTGCAAACTGGCTACTGGCAGACAGCTGCCAGTACCCAAGATGACGGCAAATTGGTAGAGGGGGAGGGTTAGAGAGCTGTTTGGGGGGGGGGATTAGGTAAATTGGGGATCCAACATTGCAGAATAAATATTAAAAAATAAATAAATAAAAAAAAAAAGATGGCGGTGACAATTGTGAGCTGGGGGAAGGAATAGAGCTGTTTGAGGGGGTCAGGGAGGGATCAGGGGGTGGAATGTGTCAGGTGGGAAGCTGATCTCTACACTAAAGCTAAAATTAACCCTACAAGCTACCTAATTAACCACTTAATTGCTGGGCATAATACAAGTGTGGTGCGCAGCGGCATTTAGCTGCCTTCTAATTACCAAAAAGCAATGCCAAAGCCATGTATGTCTGCTATTTCTGAAGAAAAGGGATCCCAGAGAAGCATTTACAGCCATTTGTGTCATAATTGCACAAGCTGTTTTTAAATAATTTTGGTGAGAAACCTAAAGTGACAATAGAGCAGAAACCAAATTGGCAGACCTAGAACATAAGTCACGCCGTAATAACCTCAGAGTACGGGGTATACCTGAGGAAGTTGCTGCCACAGATATACCTGGATATCTTATAGGATTATTCAAAGAACTAATAGGAACTTCTCCAGATTAAGAACTTCTCATTGATAGAGCACATAGAGCTCTCCATCCTCGAAATTCAACCTCTGATACTGCAAGGGATGTCATTATCAGATTACACTACTACACTATTGAAGAGAAAATTCTCAGAGCATCCTTTACTAACAAGACTCTAAAAGAACCATATAATAATATTCAAATATACCCAGATCTCTCTCCGCATACACTTTGCGAAACGAAAACATTTCAACAGCACCCAAGCT
Source organism: Bombina bombina (assembly GCF_027579735.1). Lineage (NCBI taxonomy): Eukaryota > Metazoa > Chordata > Amphibia > Anura > Bombinatoridae > Bombina > Bombina bombina. Next base: position 513,326,084 of record NC_069499.1, on the reverse strand, counting down.
CTTCGTCACCACAATGTGAAATACAGATGGGGATTTCCAGTTAAGATCTTCTTCCAATTTTGAGATCACTCCTATATGATTTAATTGCCTGATCAAGGGATGAAACTTCTGCAATCGCTTGGTATTCCTTAGTCTCCCCAGAAGACCAACTCAACAAGCCAAAAGAAAATACTTGCCTCACCCAGGAAATCCATCTTAAATCCCAAGATGACCTTTATCAGTTCTCAGGAACTTAATTACTATTCTGATTTAATGGGAATGGGAGCTTATGTACAGGTACATATCTTACCCTCTGATTACCTAATGGCTCCTATGTATCCTTTATTTGTAACTGATTGGCATAATCTAGGCATATTCCTATAACTCTCATTGTACTAGATGTGTCTCTGACCAGAAGTTTATTTCATTGTTATTGTTCATCCTCCACATACATGGTCTCACATTTTTGAGCCAATTATATGTACCTTCACACTTGTGACTACACTCATTTAGCCCACTATTGACACAGTGTTTCTCTAATGAAGTTTCACATTTCATCCTTTAAGAATAACTCCGATATTAAGATGCAGACATCTTACCCTTTTGGACCTGAGTCAATATCTTTAAACTTAACAAACACCCTCTATAATAGAACTCTGAGTAATCTTGGGGTCTTAACTTCCATACTCCCGGATAAACTGGTCTTAAGTTATCCAGCTTCTTAAAATATATACATACATGAATATTGGCCTGAACCTTTGAGCATATCTAGCTCATTATTTTAATCATGGTCACATATAGTTTTATTGTATTTAAATATGCTCCTATAATTGTTGAGTTACAGGTGTGGTTGTTATTGTTCAATGAAGCTTGTATTTTTGTTTTCTCACCCTGATTCTTTTCCAGATAAAGTGTCTTGACAAGACTCAAGTTCGGGAGATAAGTTTATAGTTTGATTGTTTGATTTCTTTGACCTGTACTGTTTATTATAATACTTGTTCTGCACTTAAGTATTTCTTAATGTCTCCATACCACTAGTACAATATAGTTAGGGTACCTTGTATGCCAGGTTGATATTGATTAAATTTTACAACATCTCCCTCTTGCCAAAATGAAGGCTAATTTTGTTTGACTCCCTTAATTCCCTTCTACTGTCTGCATCCTATAACTGGGGGGATGCCCATTTTCTGTACCCCCTCCGTTATCTTTTCTCTCACACACAAAATTCCTACGACTTATACTATTCAGATACAGATCATAACTCTCCTTTATCTTATATCATTTGTATCTTACCAGTTGCAATATATGTCTTACTACTTATATATTTTCAAATTCCTCATACAATCACTCATCTCATATAAACAGGATTAATACCCTTTATTTCCCCATTCTCCTTGCTCCAGTCACCCCATTACATTATACCTCACCTCCTTGAGGTCAAATTATTATAACCTCCGCCTCCCAATTCCCCCTCCACACTTAAGCGGCTTTTGACCGCTGACTTCCCTTACAACATAATTTTTCATTAACTTTACAGTTATATTCACTTATCAATTTGATTTTCAATTTATTCTGGTATACTCATTGCCTAATCCTTTTACTACTACTCACTAAGAAGTCTGAGCTCCATCTTCGCCCTTTCCTCCCCTCCTTTTTTTTTCTCTCTTCAGAATGGATGGCCTTCGTCTAGTATCAATAAATGCCCAAGGTCTTAATTCGCCTACAAAGAACAGCCTACTGCTAAACTACCTTCAGAAGACTAGAACAGATATTTCTTTCATTCAGGAGACCCATTGGATCTCAACTCCAGGTACATCTCATACATATAAAAAATACCTGTCAGTTCTCAAAGCCTCTTTTCAATCTAAGTCGAGAGGAGTTGCCATTTTTATTAGTAACAACGTTAAATATGACACCATAAATGTGGAATGTGCTCCTCAAGCCCTCTTTATCTGTCATATATTGACTCTCTCTTACACTGTACCTTTAATTGGTTGCCTAGCTCCCTTTATAAGGAGCCTTTGTTCATTCCTTCATTGCTTGTAATTAAGATTCTCCTATCAGTTTTGGAATTCTTTCAAGCCTCCTCCTTGTGGTTGTTCCTGACTTCAGCATTCTGACAGCTTACGCTGACACCTGACCGCTCCGCCTCAGCACCGCCTCCTTCACTGAACGGACTTCGCGCTCAAACACACTAGTGCCGCAGCTGCAGCCTGAGGCTCCTCTCCCTCTCATCTCTGTGTGTAAGTACTTACCGCTTTGGATTTCGAACTTACATCAGATCTGCCTAAAGACTTTCCTTGCACTCTGTTATTATTCCTCACTTATTGGATTTGGAGTTAATTCAATCTGGAACATAAGACCAAGTTGTTTCATAAAATACTTCAATGTACGCTAGCTGAATCATTTCTATAATCTTATGATAATATTATCAAAAGGGAAGTTTCTATCATCCTAGAGTGTATTTAACATTTGTTATGTTGCCAAACCATACTCTGCTTAAGTATACCATACTTCCTAATGACATTGCTAGTATATCTATTCCAATATATTAGAATACCACACAGTAGTTCTGTGTTTGTTAAAGATAAACATCATACAACTACAAGGTGGTAAATTAAATCCTAGATGAATCATATGACTAAACAGAATTTTAGTTCAATGATTTGTTCAGGAACAAAACACTTTATTTCCTGAAATTGAATGAAACATATAAATTTCTAATCTGCATATTTGATACTTTTGTTAAGCAGATTCAGTTTGAACTCTGACAGAATTACAAGCCATAAAAAGATGGATCAAGCAGAATTACCTTCACATGTCTATAATTTATCACAGAGGGTTGATCAGCTCTCACAAGGGTTAAGACAACTTCAATTAGAGAATCAGACTTTAAAAGACATTCTTAAAGACACAGTAACTCCTAAACAGCTAACTGTGGATTCTACTAATGAGCCAAACGTATCACCACCAGAGAAATTTTTTGGTGACAGAAGTCAATTTCGAGACTTCAAAAATTCATGCTTATTACTCTTTACCCTAAGACCTAAAACTTATACCACAGACAAACAGAGAGTTCTAACAGTAATATCTTATCTTAGAGGAGAACCCAGAACATGGGCAAACTCCTATTTCAAGCAAAATGACCCAATTTTGGACAGTCTGGAGGATTTTTTTCAAGCTATGGCACTTCTCTATGATGACCCATGCAAACAGATAACATCAGAAAATGCTATGAGAGCACTTAGACAAGGGAAAAGGCCCGTGGAGGATTACATAGCAGAATTTAAGAGAGTGTCTAAGGATTCACAATGGAATAATATTTCATTGCGCAATCAATTTAGACTTGGGTTGTCAGATGCATTGAAGGATGAACTTTCACGGGTTGATATACCAGAAACTTTAGATAATCTGATGTCTTTATCCATCAATATAGATAGAAGGTTAAGGGAAAGAAAGAGAGAAAGGTTTAGTCAGGAAACAGTAACAAAGAGAATAATTAATCCTATTAGTTCTCAACAGTATAAAACACCAGATGAACCTATGGAAATAGGTGTGATTAGGGGTCCTTTATCTATGGAAGAGAAAAGGAGAAGAAGGGACAACAATCTTTGCCTTTATTGTGCTGCCAAAGAACATGAGGTCAAGGAATGTCCTAACCTTTTGAAAACAAAGAAAGGTGAGAAACATAATATACCAAGATCTTTTGATATGAGAAGTGGTAATTCAACTTATTGTTTTTTACCTATTTCATTACAGTGGGGTTCAAAAAAGATTACTTTGAAGGCACTCATTGACTCCGGTGCAACAAGCAACTTCATTGATTATCATGTGGTGTGTAAACATGAAATACCAATAAAAGACATAAATCATCCTTATGTTTTAAGAGTTTTTGATGGTAGCCAAGCTTTAAATGGTTCAATCACACATCAAACACAGTGGTTAGTTATGAGTACACAAGAAGGACATATTGAGAATATAACTTTTGACATAACACCTTCTCCTTTATTCCCAATTATTTTGGGGTTAAAGTGGTTACAACAACATCAACCAATTATAGATTGGTCCACAAATAAAATTCAATTTTCCTCTGACATTTGCAGAAATAGATGTGTGTCTAAGATCTGCATTATACAAGCAGATTCTGACAAAACATCTAACCATATACCAAAAGTATATTCCTCTTTTCAAGATGTTTTTGACAAGAAGGAAGCAGAGTCATTGCCCCCTCATAGGGCTTTCGATTGTCCAATTGAATTGTTACCTGGTTCCCCAATTCCACATGGTCATATTTATCCCCTCTCTCAACCTGAACTCACACATCTTAAACAATATTTAGATGAAAATTTAAGAAAGGGGTTTATTAGACCATCCACCTCTCCAGCAGCAGCTGGAACGTTTTTTGTACATAACAAAGATGGTACTCTGAGGCCAATCATTGATTACAGGCAATTAAACAAAGTTACAGTAAAGAACCGGTACCCCCTACCTTTAATTACAGAATTAATAGAAAGGTTGGGTAATGCAACAATTTTTACCAAGTTGGATTTAAGGGGAGCCTATAATTTGATTCGAATAAGAAAAGGAGACGAATGGCTCACAGCATTCCGTACTCGGTACGGATTGTACGAATATACTGTGATGCCATTCGGGCTCTGCAATGCCCCCGCGACATTCCAGTATTTTATAAATGAACTATTTAGAGATTTACTGGATGTCTGTATAATAATTTACCTGGATGATATTTTAATTTATTCAGAATCCTTAGAACAGCATATCAAACATGTTACAACAGTTTTAACAAGACTCAGAGAGAATCAACTTTATGCTAAACCTGAAAAATGTATCTTCCACACACAAGATATTTCTTTTCTAGGTTACAAAATAACAGCTGAAGGTATCAACATGGAAGATACAAAAATATCAGTTATAACAGGTTGGCCAAGACCAACCACTGTAAAGGAATTACAAAGTTTTTTAGGATTTTCAAACTTCTACCGAAAATTTATTAATAATTTCTCACATATTGTCAAACCATTGACAAGACTCACAGGTAAACATGTACCTTTCAATTGGAGTACAGAAGCACAACAAGCATTCGATACTTTGAAACGTAGTTTTACTACAGCACCCATACTTCAATTCCCAGACCCCAATAAGCAGTTTGTACTTGAGGTGGATGCCTCTGAGTGTGCTTTAGGGGCTATTTTATCTCAAAGGAAGAGTCTGTTAGATCCTATGCATCCTGTAGCATATTTTTCAAGATCTCTGTCTCCAGCGGAAATTAATTATCCTATTGGAGAAAAGGAGCTCCTATCCATAAAATCTGCTTTTGAAAATTGGAGACACTTACTGGAAGGGACTGAGACACCAATTTTGGTTATTACTGACCACAAAAATTTAGAATATTTACAAACCAATCGGACTTTATCATCTAGACAGCTCAGATGGAGTTTGTTTTTCTCCAGGTTTAATTTCCACATTCAATACAGACCTGGTTCAAGGAATGGAAAAGCAGACGCTTTATCAAGACAGAAATTGCCAGATAATAAAAAATCTTCACCTAGTACTATTCTACCAATTGGACATTTCATATCTTGTACTTTGAGTTCTGAACAAGAGAAGTGGGCAGATTTTCTAGCAACTGCTGAATTTGCCTATAACAATACTAAGAACACCTCCACTCAGTTGACTCCGTTCTTCGCAAATTACGGATTTAATCCGGAATATGAATTTCATCATAACATTCATGTGCCATGTCCTGTAGTTAATGACTTGGTTAACTCAATTGCACAATCTTTTAACCTTTTAAAAGAAAATATCCGAAAGGCACAATCCCAACAACAACATTATTACAACCTACGACGGCGACCAGCACCTAACTATAAAGTTGGAGGATTAGTATGGTTATCCACCCGTCATTTGAAAATTCCGGCTACTAAAGCAAAGTTTAACCAATTATATGTTGGTCCATTTCCGATTACTAAAATTATTAATTCTAATGCAGTAACCCTGCAGTTACCTGAGAAATTCCGTATACATCCTTCATTTCACGTCTCACTGTTGAAACCATACACACCTGTTCGGTCACAACCAGTCCCTTTGACTGTACCACCTGATACTTCATCATCGGAGGTGGATTATGAGGTCTCTGACATACTAGACTCAAGAGTGTATCGTGGGGACTTATTCGCTGGTCTGGTTATTCACCAGATGAGGACTCTTGGGAATCTGCTTCACAGGTCACCCCCGGTTGGTGAAACTTTTCCATAGACGATATCCGGATAGACCCTCTTTTTGAAAACCTGGAGGTTTTCCTTGGGTGGGGGACCTGTCATATATTGACTCTCTCTTACACTGTACCTTTAATTGGTTGCCTAGCTCCCTTTATAAGGAGCCTTTGTTCATTCCTTCATTGCTTGTAATTAAGATTCTCCTTTCAGTTTTGGAATTCTTTCAAGCCTCCTCCTTGTGATTGTTCCTGACTTCAGCATTCTGACAGCTTACGCTGACACCTGACCGCTCCGCCTCAGCACCGCCTCCTTCACTGAACGGACTTCGCGCTCAAACACACTAGTGCCGCAGCTGCAGCCTGAGGCTCCTCTCCCTCTCATCTCTGCGTGTAAGTACTTACCGCTTTGGATTTCGAACTTACATCAGCTCTGCCTAATGACTTTCCTTGCACTCTGTTATTATTCCTCACTTATTGGATTTGGAGTTAATTCAATCTGGAACATAAGACCAAGTTGTTTCATAAAATACTTCAATGTACGCTAGCTGAATCATTTCTATCATCTTACGATAATATTATCAAAAGGGAAGTTTCTATCATCCTAGAGTGTATTTAACATTTGTTATGTTGCCAAACCATACTCTGCTTAAGTATACCATACTTCCTAATGACATTGCTAGTATATCTATTCCAATATATTAGAATACCACACAGTAGTTCTGTGTTTGTTAAAGATAAACATCATACAACTACAAGGTGGTAAATTAAATCCTAGATGAATCATATGACTAAACAGAATTTTAGTTCAATGATTTGTTCAGGAACAAAACACTTTATTTCCTGAAATTGAATGAAACATATAAATTTCTAATCTGCATATTTGATCCTTTTGTTAAGCAGATTCAGTTTGAACTCTGACATTATCATATCGATTTGCAAATTAAATGATAACTTAGTAACTTTGGTGAATGTGTATGCTCCCAACTCGAAACAAATTCGGTAACTGAGGATGCTCCTCAGGTTGGTGTCGGCTGTGAAACATGGTGAACTAATCCTAGGTGGGGATTTTAATCTCATTTGGGACCATTCTTTAGACAGATTAGGTCAAATGATCTCTTCTTCAGATAGATCAACCCATTCTCTATCTAGAGCCTTCCAGAATCTTATTAATCAATACGACTTATATGACTGCTGGAGATCATTCCACCCACAAGATAAGGATTATAATGATTATACCTTCTATTCCTCTCTCCATAAATCGTATACTCGCATAGATTATTTTTTCACAAGCTCTTGAATGCTTGACCTTATCTCTTACACTAGAATATCTTCTATTTCCTGGTCAGATCATGATGCCTTGTTATTAACACTCGGCCCACATATTACAAATGCTCCCCCTCCCTCATGGCAACTCAAAGACTGGATGGTCACGGACCTCATATACAAAAAAGAACTCCAAGATTTAATTACTGACTTTCTTAATATAAATGATAATCTCCAAACCTCAAGGATATGAGCATACATACAAATTTCTAGAAATTATAGAGTCCCAAAGTAAATTGGATGCACTTCTTTAGTGTAGAGATATCTTCATCAAAATGGATTATCATGTGTTGACTGCCTCCTCCTCACAGACTGATCTGGATAAACTGAGTATAAAAAAGAACAGAGGGGTGCCTCATATGCAGAATCATCAAACGTATGTATGAACTTTATACAATATGAGCCAAATGGGTACTCACATGTTACTAAAGCACCCTGGTGTGCTAGTAGGTGCAGGCTGTAGAGTTAAAGGGTGTAACAGTTCACCCACCGCTGGAGATCCCTGTGTGCTGCAATGTGTATATGAAATAGAGAATAAGCACTACATGTGCAGATCAACCAGAGTATAACTATATATATTATCAATATCAAATGGGTACTCACATGCTGACCAAGCACACCTATGTGCTGGTAGAGGTAGGCTGATAAAAAAAAATTTCCAGGGCGTATCAGCTCACCCAATTAAGGTTCTCCCAAATATCAGAATCCAGGTACAGGTTAAGACTAGTAATTTGATTCCAGTAGGTAGTCAGTGAACACAAGCAGGTAAGGTGTTTTCACTCAACTTGGATTTTTAAAAACGATATTTATTAAAAAAAGGGTTTAAAAACAAGTACAAGTAGTGGAATAGGGGTATCCAAATATCCCCCTATGAATGCAACATATTTCTCGGCACTATAAGGCCGTTTTATCAGGCATAGTTCGATGGAGATCCTCTGAGCCTCGCTTAAGGCTTATGTTAGAGGCCATTTTATCAAGATAGATACAGATACACACAAAAAACAGGGAGCCCCACTCTCGGTACTTGCCACACAATTAAGGATTTTGAGACGACAGCTCAATTTATACTATTCCACAACCGTTAATGACGAAATAATATTGGTCTCCAAACAAATTCAAACCCTAGAATTCCACAGTCCAGTCTATGCTGGAAAAGTTTAAACAAATCTTTTATTACCAAGGAAATAAAGCCTCTTCCCTATTAGGAGCAAAACTTAGACATTGCACAGCCCATGTTAAAATAACGTCCATTTAAACATTCAATAACAAGTAAGTATACTCCCCTAAAGACATTGGCAAAACCTTAAAATCTTTCTATTACTCCCTTTATAATATAGAAGCTAGTCTTGAATATGCCCCACTTCCCACAAGAGAGGTTTGTATGTTTCTTGACACACTTCATCTACACCAATTGCCACAAGAAGACTGTCATAGTCTTATTGCCCCGATAACTATTGAAGAGGTTCAGAAAGCTATCAAAGACTTGAAAATTGGTAATTCCTCAGGCCCAGATGGTTACACAGCCAGATTGTATAAAACATTCCAGTCTTTTATTGCCCCCATTTTATGTAGAATGTTCCAAGAAGTGATGCGTATAGGATCTTTCAGTAGTGAATTTTTAGAAGCTACGATTGTTACAATATTAAAACCTGGAAAGCCCCCTGAGCAATGTAGTAGCTGCTGCTCCATCTCCATTATTAACTTAGATACTGAATTATATTCTAACATTTTAGCTAATAGACTAGCGTTATTTCCTCCTTGCTCCACCCAAACCAAGTGGGCTTTATACCACACAGGGAAGGCTCAGACGCCACTAGTCATATATTAGATATCCTTTCAATTGCATCTACTAGAGGAGACCCCTTTCTTGCTCTGTCTCTCAATGCCAAAAAGGCGTTCGACAGAGTAAGTTGGGATTATTTGTGGGAGATGATGAGAGCTTTCCAGCTTCCAAACGGTTTTATACGTGCAGTCCAAGCCTTGTACACTTCCCCAACTGCTAAGATTAGAGGTGTTGGTTTCCAATCCAAATCATTCTGTATAGCCAATGGCACCAGAAAGGGTTGCCCCCTTTCCCCTCTCCTATTTGCTTTTGCAATAGAACCCATAGCTCAATCTATTGGGCTAGACCCTCATACACATGGCATATCTTCAGGAAACTTGCAACACAAAATCTCTCAACATTATTTTTAACAACACCGGATACTTCCATTCCTGCAGCTGTCAGACTTTCATATCCACTTTGGTCTGATGAGTTTCTATAAACTTAATATTTCTAAAACAGAAGCATTAACCATTAACATATCTCCTCAAGACTTAACCTATTTAGAACACTCATATACATTTCAATGGAACTCTCTGTACATTAAAATTCTAGGAACCTTTCTAAGTTCGGATCCCTCCATTACAATCACTAAAAACTATTCAGAGAGACTCTCAGAATTTGAAAATCTCTTGAATTCTTGGGAATTTAAAGAGATGTCATGGACAGGGAGAATAGCAGCAATTAAGATGTCTTTTGTGGCCAATATTACGTATTTATTTTGGTGCATTCCACACAACATCCCTTGACCTATTCTTAATAAGCTTCAGAGCCTCATCACCACCTACAATTGGAAAGATAAAAGACCCAGAACCTCCAGACAAACACTACAGAGACCACTCTCACATGGAGGATTAGCCCTCCCCAAAATCATCTTATATTATAATGCCGCTCGTTTATCACATATTCTCAGCTGGAATAACTCAGTACAACCCCCCAGGTGGTATGACTTAAAAACTTAATTAATATCAACTGGTCTGGAACTCTCTGACCTTATTTGGATACCACCACATCACAGAAATTTTTTAAATAAAACATATCCTATATTACAGGAGGCACTCCAGTTTTGGGACCAAGTTAGATACATGTTCCTCACCCTTCCCCAGTCCTTTCATTAGCAAGCACTATCTACTGTCTACCTGACTCTCATATAGAATCCTGGTGAAACCTCCAGATCACACTAGTTATTGACTTTTATTACAATGATAGTTGGATGTTACACCCTCAACTATGCCTAAAATACCAAATACCTCCCTGCTTACATTTTGAAGCATTTCGCCTAAATTCTTGGTTAAGATCGTGGGGATACCCTAAATACAACCTTCATATGCAAACAGGCTGGGCAGGCAAATGGGCCCAAGCTCGCAGCCTTAAGCATGCTTTGTCTTTCCACTATAGATTATTCCTCGAATCCCACATGCACCACACGATACCCCAATACTTAGCTTGGGAGCGGGAGATAGCTTTTGCAGCCGACATCGATACCTGGCATAGACAAGCCTCGGTCACTAAAAAACTTCTACATTGCGCTACTCTCTGGGAACTACATTACAAAATATTGGTAAGATGGCACCTAGTTCCCATTACACTCCCCATTTTGTTGGCGAGGATATGGTCAGATGGGCACATCTCTACATGTATGGTGGACATGTCCTAAAATCCAGCCTACTTGGCGGAAACTATATACGATAATCAACCAGCTATCTTTAGCACCCCCATATACCCCAGAAGTTTGTTTACTTCATGTGAAAATACCAAACTTAACTCCGGTCAACGAAGCTCTTTTCATTTACCTATTTATGGCTACCAAGTTGGCAATAGCGAGAGCTTGGAAAAACAAAGATCCACCTCCCTTTTCACAAATCTCCTCCGCTATACACTGCATCAAACAAATAGAGCTCTACTCTCATAGGGGCTTAGACAAACTAGACTTCTATTTTGCAACTTGGTTTCTCTTGTCGGAAAAGTTCCCAGATTAGGCCCCAATTATGGCAAGAAGGCCTCAAATAATTTCTTATTATCCTTCCCTTTTTTTTTATCCTCCCCCCCCCTTTGTTTCCTTCCCTTGGTCCACAAACTATTGCTCATTCTAAAGTGAGAATTTCGAAACGTGTATATACCCATAATATAACTATTCACCAAAATGTTTGTGTTACTTTGTATAAAACAAGGTTTTATTTCTAGCACCACAAAACATATACCTTAAACATCTACTCTGATCTATTGGCGAGCAATATAGTTTACAGTTTACTATTAAGGTCTACCATACCTTATGTGCTTTTTGTTTTAGATGTAAACATATAATCAGAGATCCCTTGTCTATAATCTTATCTCAATGTTGTCTTTAATTATGTATAATATGCTATAATATGTGTAATGTTTCTGATTGTTATGATTTTTACTACCTGAATTAAAATCGTATTTTAAAAAAAATAGCCCTGGTCCTTAACTGTAAGAAAATAAAAAAATGGTCTGGTCACTAAGGGGTTAAACTAATGTTATTACTGACGATTACAGTTTTTTAATCTCCAGTGCACCACAAGATGGCAGCAGAGTCTTACAGTTCTCATTATTTAGTTTGAATTGGAAAAATTAGACATGTGCATTCAGATTCGGACAAATCTGTATTTGTCTGAATATTGCCTAATTAATTAATTCAGCACAAGACCAAATGAACAAATGGCAGCCTGCCTGAATGAAAAGAATAACTAATGGCTGTATTAATTACATTTGTTAATACATTTGCTTAAATGCTATTCTTTTAATAAAAAATTCTATATAAACATACACAACCCTATGCTATAAGCCCCTAACCTGCTACAGCCCCCATCGCAATAAACCCCATCAAATACTTAACCCATAACCCGCCACAGCCCCCATCGCAATAAACTCCATCAAATACTAAATGTCTAATGAAAGTCAGATGACTTGAAAGGGTTTAAACCCCCTCTACTCTTTTAACCCCTAAACTGCCACAACTCACATCTCAATAAACCCCCTAAAAAATAAAATGTCTAACGAAAGTCAGACAACCTGAAAGGGTTTAAAGTTTCAGAACAAAAGATTTGTCCAAAGCACATTTGATGTTACAATGCGGTATTAACCAACTTTGTCTGTGGGGGTTGTCTCTAACAAAACATGTACTTCCTGCTTTTACTTTTTCATGCCAAAAATATTTTAAAAGGACAGTAAAGTCAAAATTAAACTTTCACAATTCAAATGGCGCATGCGATTTTAAACAACTTTCCAATTTACTTCTATTATCAAATTTGCTTTGTTCTCTTGATATCCTTTGTAAAAAGCTACATTCTACTCCAAAATTGTTATTTTTTAAAAAGATAGATAATCCCTTTATTACCCGTTCCCCAGTATTGCATAACTAACACTGTTATATTAATATACTTTGTATCTCTGTGATTACCTTGTAGCTAAGCCCCCTTATCACATGACTATTTATTTATTTATTAGTCAATTAGTGCAGTGTCATGCACAACTCCACAGGAGAGAGCAGATTGTTATCTATATGGCTAACATGAATTAGCAGTCTCTTGTTGTGCAAAGCTAATAATAAAGCATGTGATAAGAGGCTGTCTGAAGTGGCTTAGAAACAGGCAGGTATTTAGAGGTTTAAATGTTATAAAGTATATTAATATAACAGTGTTGGTTGTGCAAAGTTGGGGAATGTGTAGTAAAGGCGTTATCTATCTTTTTAAACAATAACAATTTTGGTGTTGACTGTCCCTTTAAGAGTAAAGCTAGGTAGGCTTATAGGAGCTCAGGAGTGTGCACGTGTCTTTAGCAGTCTATGGCAGCAGTGTTTGTATCTATATATAACATTGCTTTAAACAATTTTGCAGTGGCGTCACTAGGGGGGGCGGGGGGGGGGGGCGGGCCGCACCCGGGTGACACCCTCCAGGGGGTGACACCAAACATTTTTTAATTAATTTTATTGAAATTCAAAGAAATACAATGTTGGGATGCATAGATTTTTTTTTATTAGAGGGGCTGGCATTTGTGAACATTGGTGGGACTGGGGAAGTTGTAGACACACAATATTTTTGCCCCTTGAGCCAGTGCTGCAATTTCAACAAATAGTTTTCCCGGCTGCTTTTGCTTGTTTGTACTTTGCTTCTCCCCTGCCCAATTTCGCTATGAATGTTGTGGGCATGCCGTGGGGCTTGCAAAATTGCGCTGCTAGTCTAAACCTGCCTGCCTATCTGTGCTCACTGCTCAGCGACGTGTGGAGCAGTGGAGTCACTCACTGCTGTGCTGTCTCTCTAAACGGGAACTGGCAAATCATGAGGGGATGCCTGGCACCTGACCGCATGACTGTTTGACACTGTCTTTAAAGTGAAGGAGCCACGTATGACGCGGCCCGGGGCTGTGCACTGACAGGCTTGGAACAGAGTCAGAGAGCAGAATTTTCATAGTTTGCACCTAAAACTTTTCTTTAGTGATTTATTTTTAGAGTGCTCTGTTTATCTTTCATTTGATGCTCTGCTGAGCCAGGGAGCAGCTCTAGGCATGCGCTTTATAATTAATGCAGTGCAGTTTACATATTTTGTAAGTGTGTGTCTGAGTTTTTTGTGTGTGTGTGTGTGTGTTTGTGTGTGTGTCTCAGTGTTTTTGTGTGTGTGTTTTTGTGTTTGTGTCTGAGTGTGTTTCTGAGTGTTTGTGTGTGCATCTGAGTATGTTTTAAGTGTGTCTGAGTGTTTGTATGTGTGTTTGCCTGTGTTTTTGTGTGTGTCTGCTTTCTGGGGGGGGGGTGACACCATAACTTACCGCACCGGGTGACACCAACCCTAGTGACGCCACTGCAATTTTGCAAACACTGTTCCCAGATGGCTAAAGATACACACACATGCTCCTGAGCTCACCAAGGGTTACTCGTTTTTATAAAAGATACCAAGAGAAAAGTAAAATTGATAACAGAAGTAAATTGGAAATTTATTTAAAATGTCATACTCTATCCAGTTCATTTCAAATAATTTTGGCTTTACTGTCCCTTATTAACATGTTTAATACATGACAGAAAGAAAAGATTACTGTGTCCCTTTATGGATAGAGTGCCAGTCTGGCTAATCAAAGGGCTGACTCACAATATGCCTCTGTCCCATATATACTATCAGAATTCATACCATATCTCATATTCCACTTTGCCTAAAATGTGTAGTTTGTCATGCTAATAAAGCTGCCCTGAATTTGAGTGGTGGGTGTACATGGTGGTGCAAACCTCATAGTCACATTGTTGAAAACTTAATCCTACCCAAGCATTACAGTGGTTAGAGTTTGTATTATCTTGTATGGTTTATATTCACTTATACATCTTGTGTAAGAAGAAAGATATTTTGCTTTGAGAAGAGATTGGAATGTTAGCCCCTGGATACATTAGATTTGTAATTATCACACAGATGTAGTTCCCTCTGTGTTTATACAATATATAAGACATGTCATGTTGTGCTTGTAATTCCAGGAACGATTATTTATCTGAAATGAAGATAATCTTTGTTTAAAATGTTGTGAAGCATATGATATATTCTTTATATACCTCATACAAAAAATTAGTTATATACTTTGATATGCAACACAGCAGTTTAAAATGTAACTATTTTAAATATTTTATTATTTTTCCAACATAATTGTATAACCCTACATGGTTATATTAAAGTGAATGTAAATTTTGATGCTAAAGTGCCCTATTTTTAAAAATGTGATTAAAAACAGGGGCACTTGAATTAATCAAAATCTACATTTCTCTCTTTGTGAAAATACCTTTTAAACTTGACAGCTGCTCCAGCTTCCCCCAGTCGTCGCAAGCCTGATTCAACGCCGTGATTGGAGGAAGCCGGATTCCTCATTTTAGACCCAGGAGGAAGCTGGAGCGGCTGTCAAGAATAAAAGGTAAGTATTTTCACAACACAAGTGAAATGTAAATTTTGATGAATTAAAGTGCCCCTGTTTTTAATCGAATTTTTAAAAACCGGACACTTTTGCATCAAAACTTACATTTACTTTAAAGTATTATTTTCTTTTTCTGATTGACAGCTTTAGATACAGTAAGATTAATTTGTGTGTGTGTAATACTGATTTCTATTAATTAAAAATTTAGAATCAGTTGTGAACATAAAATGAAATACTAGTAACACTGAACACATAGCTACATTTATATTATAAGTAATGGGTATTTATACAGGAAGGACAGTTGGATACTAAGCATCTACATTTAAAGGGACATTGAACACTGAGAGTAGCACAGCACTTCTGTCAGGTGCACGCCAATATAAAGGTGCTGTAACGCCTATTAGTCAACAGTTCACAGACGGCAGCACCTTCCAATAGATAAAAAGTCTTTTTTTTTTTTTAAATCTATTGGAAGGTGCTGCCGTCTGTGAACTATACATATAAAGGGACAGTATACTACTATAAATGGGTTCCTCCTTAATGTGTTTACAATGACTTGTTATATTTTTGTATATAAAATAGCTGTCTGTGTTAACTGAAGCCACAACCTAATCAAATGGGATGAGTTTCCAGGGAGAGCAGCATTCATTATCTTATATCTCTATATTTACACAAAATCTTCCTTATCTTATCTCTATATACACAGAAAAAAATTATAGTATACTTACACTTTAATCGTGTGCAAAATTGTTGCCTTTTCAAGAACTTTATGGTATAAATGATGTCTGGGATGACCTGAAAACCTGTCATTGTTGATAACAGGAAGCTTAAATCAAAGGTGAGAGGGCACTATAAAAATGCACTCTCTTTGCCATTCCTGCATCTACCAGAGTATTCTGTCAAGATGACCAGGCACAGTTTATTAAGGAGCATGGCTACTCATAACACAAAGTTATACCTCTGCAGTAAATATAGACAATTATTGAATAGCAGTTAAAAAACTCAAAAATAATAAAAAATTAAACCAAATACAACACAATACAAAAACATAATTTATGTAAGAACTTACCTGATAAATTCATTTCTTTCATATTAGCAAGAGTCCATGAGCTAGTGACGTATGGGATATACATTCCTACCAGGAGGGGCAAAGTTTCCCAAACCTCAAAATGCCTATAAATACACCCCTCACCACACCCACAATTCAGTTTAACGAATAGCCAAGAAGTGGGGTGATAAAAAAGTGCGAAAGCATATAAAATAAGGAATTGGAATAATTGTGCTTTATACAAAAATCATAACCACCACAAAAAAAGGGCGGGCCTCATGGACTCTTGCTAATATGAAAGAAATGAATTTATCAGGTAAGTTCTTACATAAATTATGTTTTCTTTCATGTAATTAGCAAGAGTCCATGAGCTAGTGACGTATGGGATAATGATTACCCAAGATGTGGATCTTTCCACGCAAGAGTCACTAGAGAGGGAGGGATAAAATAAAGACAGCCAATTCCTGCTGAAAATAATCCACACCCAAAATAAAGTTTAATGAAAAACATAAGCAGAAGATTCAAACTGAAACCGCTGCCTGAAGTACTTTTCTACCAAAAACTGCTTCAGAAGAAGAAAATACATCAAAATGGTAGAATTTAGTAAAAGTATGCAAAGAGGACCAAGTTGCTGCTTTGCAAATCTGATCAATCGAAGCTTCATTCCTAAATGCCCAGGAAGTAGAAACTGACCTAGTAGAATGAGCTGTAATCCTTTGAGGCGGAGTTTTACCCGACTCAACATAGGCAAGATGAATTAAAGATTTCAACCAAGATGCCAAAGAAATGGCAGAAGCTTTCTGGCCTTTTCTAGAACCGGAAAAGATAACAAATAAACTAGAAGTCTTTCGGAAAGACTTAGTAGCTTCAACATAATATTTCAAAGCTCTAACAACATCCAAAGAATGCAACGATTTCTCCTTAGAATTCTTAGGATTAGGACATAATGAAGGAACCACAATTTCTCTACTAATGTTGTTGGAATTCACAACTTTAGGTAAAAATTCAAAAGAAGTTCGCAACACTGCCTTATCCTGATGAAAAATCAGAAAAGGAGACTCACAAGAAAGAGCAGATAATTCAGAAACTCTTCTGGCAGAAGAGATTGCCAAAAGGAACAAAACTTTCCAAGAAAGTAATTTAATGTCCAATGAATGCATAGGTTCAAACGGAGGAGCTTGAAGAGCCCCCAGAACCAAATTCAAACTCCAAGGAGGAGAAATTGACTTAATGACAGGTTTTATACGAACCAAAGCTTGTACAAAACAATGAATATCAGGAAGATTAGCAATCTTTCTGTGAAAAAGAACAGAAAGAGCAGAGATTTGTCCTTTCAAAGAACTTGCGGATAAACCTTTATCTAAACCATCCTGAAGAAACTGTAAAATTCTCGGAATTCTAAAAGAATGCCAAGAAAAATGATGAGAAAGACACCAAGAAATATAAGTCTTCCAGACTCTATAATATATCTCTCTGGATACAGATTTACGAGCCTGTAACATAGTATTAATCACAGAGTCAGAGAAACCTCTTTGACCAAGAATCAAGCGTTCAATCTCCATACCTTTAAATTTAAGGATTTGAGATCCTGATGGAAAAAAGGACCTTGCGACAGAAGGTCTGGTCGTAGCGGAAGAGTCCACGGATGGCAAGAGGCCATCCGGACAAGATCCGCATACCAAAACCTGTGAGGCCATGCCGGAGCTACCAGCAGAACAAACGAGCATTCCTTCAGAATCTTGGAGATTACTCTTGGAAGAAGAACTAGAGGCGGAAAGATATAAGCAGGATGATACTTCCAAGGAAGTGATAATGCATCCACTGCTTCCGCCTGAGGATCCTGGGATCTGGACAGATACCTGGGAAGTTTCTTGTTTAGATGAGACGCCATCAGATCTATTTCAGGAAGCTCCCACATTTGAACAATCTGAAGAAATACCTCTGGGTGAAGAGACCATTCGCCCGGATGCAACGTTTGGCGACTGAGATAATCCGCTTCCCAATTGTCTATACCTGGGATATGAACCGCAGAGATTAGACAGGAGCTGGATTCCGCCCAAACCAGAATTCGAGATACTTCTTTCATAGCCAGAGGACTGTGAGTCCCTCCTTGATGATTGATGTATGCCACAGTTGTGACATTGTCTGTCTGAAAACAAATGAACGATTCTCTCTTCAGAAGAGGCCAAGACTGAAGAGCTCTGAAAATTGCACGGAGTTCCAAAATATTGATCGGTAATCTCACCTCCTGAGATTCCCAAACTCCTTGTGCCGTCAGAGATCCCCACACAGCTCCCCAACCTGTGAGACTTGCATCTGTTGAAATTACAGTCCAGGTCGGAAGCACAAAAGAAGCCCCCTGAATTAAACGATGGTGATCTGTCCACCACGTTAGAGAGTGTCGTACAATCGGTTTTAAAGATATTAATTGAGATATCTTTGTGTAATCCTTGCACCATTGATTCAGCATACAGATCTGAAGAGGTCGCATGTGAAAACGAGCAAAGGGGATCGCGTCCGATGCAGCAGTCATAAGACCTAGAATTTCCATGCATAAGGCTACCGAAGGGAATGATTGTGACTGAAGGTTTCGACAAGCTGAAATCAATTTTAGACGTCTCTTGTCTGTTAAAGACAGAGTCATGGACACTGAATCTATCTGGAAACCCAGAAAGGTTACCCTTGTCTGAGGAATCAATGAACTTTTTGGTGAATTGATCCTCCAACCATGATCTTGAAGAAACAACACAAGTCGATTCTTATGAGATTCTGCTAAATGTAAAGACTGAGCAAGTACCAAGATATCGTCCAAATAAGGAAATACCACAATACCCTGTTCTCTGATTACAGACAGAAGGGCACCGAGAACCTTTGTAAAAATTCTTGGAGCTGTAGCTAGGCCAAACGGCAGAGCCACAAACTGGTAATGCTTGTCCAGAAAAGAGAATCTCAGGAACTGATAATGATCTGGATGAATCGGAATATGCAGATATGCATCCTGTAAATCTATTGTGGACATATAATGCCCTTGCTGAACAAAAGGCAAGATAGTCCTTACAGTTACCATTTTGAACGTTGGTATCCTTACATAACGATTCAATATTTTTAGATCCAGAACTGGTCTGAAGGAATTCTCCTTCTTTGGTACAATGAAGAGATTTGAATAAAACCCCATCCCCTGTTCCAGAACTGGAACTGGCATAATTACTCCAGCCAACTCTAGATCTGAAACACAATTCAGAAATGCTTGAGCTTTCACTGGATTTACTGGGACACGGGAAAGAAAAAATCTCTTTGCAGGAGGTCTCATCTTGAAACCAATTCTGTACCCTTCTGAAACAATGTTCTGAATCCAAAGATTGTGAACAGAATTGATCCAAATTTCTTTGAAAAAACGTAACCTGCCCCCTACCAGCTGAGCTGGAATGAGGGCCGCACCTTCATGTGGACTTAGAAGCAGGCTTTGCCTTTCTAGAAGGCTTGGATTTATTCCAGACTGGAGATGGTTTCCAAACTGAAACTGCTCCTGAGGATGAAGGACCAGGCTTTTGTTCTTTGTTGAAACGAAAGGAACGAAAACGATTATTAGCCCTGTTTTTACCCTTAGATTTTTTATCCTGTGGTAAAAAAGTTCCTTTCCCACCAGTAACAGTTGAGATAATAGAATCCAACTGAGAACCAAATAATTTGTTACCCTGGAAAGAAATGGAAAGTAGAGTTGATTTAGAAGCCATATCAGCATTCCAAGTTTTAAGCCATAAAGCTCTTCTAGCTAAAATAGCTAGAGACATAAACCTGACATCAACTCTGATAATATAAAAGATGGCATCACAGATAAAATTATTAGCATGCTGAAGAAGAATAATAATATTATGAGAATCATGATCTGTTACTTGTTGCGCTAAAGTCTCCAACCAAAAAGTTGAAGCTGCAGCAACATCAGCCAATGATATAGCAGGTCTAAGAAGATTACCTGAATACAGATAAGCTTTTCTTAGAAAGGATTCAATTTTCCTATCTAAAGGATCCTTAAACGAAGTACCATCTGACGTAGGAATAGTAGTACGTTTAGCAAGGGTAGAAATAGCCCCATCAACTTTAGGGATTTTGTCCCAAAATTCTAATCTGTCAGACGACACAGGATATAATTGCTTAAAACGTTTAGAAGGAGTAAATGAATTACCCAATTTATCCCATTCTCTGGAAATTACTTTAGAAATAGCATTAGGAACAGGAAAAACTTCTGGAATAACCACAGGAGATTTAAATAGCTTATCTAAACGTTTAGAATTAGTATCAAGAGGACCAGAATCCTCTATTTCTAAAGCAATTAGTACTTCTTTAAGTAAAGAACGAATAAATTCCATTTTAAATAAATATGAAGATTTATCAGCATCAATCTCTGAGACAGAATCCTCTGAACCAGAAGAGTCATCAGAATCAGAATGATGATGTTCATTTAAAAATTCATCTGTAGAGAGAGAAGTTTTAAAAGATTTTTTATGTTTACTAGAAGGAGAAATAATAGACATAGCCTTCTTGATGGATTCAGAAACAAAATCTCTTATGTTATCAGGAACATTCTGCACCTTAGATGTTGAAGGAACTGCAACAGGCAATGGTACATTACTAAAGGAAATATTATCTGCTTTAACAAGTTTTTCATGACAATTAATACAAACAACAGCCGGAGGAATAGCTACCAAAAGTTTACAGCAGATACACTTAGCTTTGGTAGTTCCAGCACTAGACAGCGATTTTCCTGAAGTATCTTCTGACTCAGATGCAACGTGAGACATCTTGCAATATGTAAGAGAAAAAACAACATATAAAGCAAAATTGATCAAATTCCTTAAATGACAGTTTCAGGAATGGGAAAAAATGCCAATAAACAAGCTTCTAGTAACCAGAAGCAAAGAAAAAAAAGAGACTGAAATAATGTGGAGACAAAAGCGACGCCCATATTTTTTGGCGCCAAATAAGACGCCCACATTATTTGGCGCCTAAATGCTTTTTGGCGCCAAAAATGACGCCACATCCGGAACGCCGACATTTTTGGCGCAAAAGGACGTCAAAAATGACGCAACTTCCGGCGACACGTATGACGCCGGAAACAGAAAAGATTTTTTGCGCCAAAAAAGTCTGCGCCAAGAATGACGCAATAAAATGAAGCATTTTCAGCCCCCGCGAGCCTAACAGCCCACAGGGAAAAAAGAGTCAAATTTTAAGGTAAGAAAAAAAGATTGATTCAAATGCATTATCCCAAATATGAAACTGACTGTCTGAAAATAAGGAATGTTGAACATCCTGAGTCAAGGCAAATAAATGTTTGAATACATATATTTAGAACTTTATAAATAAAGTGCCCAACCATAGCTTAGAGTGTCACAGAAAATAAGATTTACTTACCCCAGGACACTCATCTACATGTTTGTAGAAAGCCAAACCAGTACTGAAACGAAAATCAGCAGAGGTAATGGTATATAAATAAGAGTATATCGTCGATCTGAAAAGGGAGGTAAGAGATGAATCTCTACGACCGATAACAGAGAATCTATGAAATAGACCCCGTAGAAGGAGATCACTGCATTCAAATAGGCAATACTCTCCTCACATCCCTCTGACATTCACTGCACGCTGAGAGGAAAACCGGGCTCCAACTTGCTGCGGAGCGCATATCAACGTAGAATCTAGCACAAACTTACTTCACCACCTCCATAGGAGGCAAAGTTTGTAAAACTGAATTGTGGGTGTGGTGAGGGGTGTATTTATAGGCATTTTGAGGTTTGGGAAACTTTGCCCCTCCTGGTAGGAATGTATATCCCATACGTCACTAGCTCATGGACTCTTGCTAATTACATGAAAGACATTAATATGCAAGGGTATTTTGTGTGAAGTACAAATATGTAAAAAAAAACAACTTTCTGATCTAAAATGCTTTCCTTATTAGCACCGCTACATGATTTAATGATATGTTTTAGACCCTGAAATGGGAAATAGTCTATAACTTGAGTAATAACATCTGCACATTTAAAAGACCGTTAAATACAGTAGAATTGCATAATCAACAAATGCATAATAAAAATACAATGTAATGCAATCAGCAGCAGAGTTTTTCTGATAAATTTTAAAATGTACTTAAATTTGCTTGCCCCCTGTATCATGTGACATACTCATATATGTATACACTGTTAACTCTTGTACAAGCTCAGTAGTGCCTCAGAAAGTGTTAATATAAAAAACTGTGTACAAATTGACAATAGAAGTAAATTGGTAAGTCGCTTTACCACTTTGATACTGGGAATTTCAGAGAAAAACTTGCTCAAAATACCAGATACTTTTTAAAGAATTGTTACTCTGTTTAAACAGAAGTAGAGCTTTTGAGTTTTTGATTCACCTATGAAAAATATATAAAAATATAAAATTAACTTTTTCACAACTTTGTGTTTTCTCACAGGAATTATTTACACACAACTACTGCAGTCATATGACAAATGGTTATAAAAGATTGTCTGGGAACCCCTTTGTTCAGAAATAGCAGACATGCATGCTTTTGCCACTGCTATTTGGCAATTAGAATGCCTCTAATTGCAGCTGCACACCTTACTTGAAATTCCTGGCAGTGAAATGGTTAATCAATTAGCTTGTAAGGTTAATTTGTAATGCAGAGTTTAGATTGACCTCCCACCTAGGTCCCGATCCGATATGCAGCATCGCCCGCAAATGCTGGCGATGCCAAATTTTGCGTTGGTTTGGTATCACATATACGGCGTATCATAGAAGTTACGCTCATATTTTTCTGCCTTTTTGGTCCATAGACAGGTATACCAAACCTGCGCAGTTTGGTATCCAATATACAGCGTAAGGACTTACGTGGCGAAAATGGAGAAATTTTACTCCATTTTCACCTCGCCACAAAATGCAGGCGTAGTAAGCCTTACGCTGAGTATTGGAGCCCCGTAGCTCCCTAAACTGCCTGCAAAATAACACCTAACGCATGCGCAATGTCTATCTACCTGTCAACCGCAATCTCCTGCCGCAATCCCTAATAAAGTGTTTAACCCCTAAACCACTGCTCCCGGACCCCGCCGCCACCTACATTACATGTCTAACCCCCTAATGTGATCCCCCTACACCGCCGCCACCTACATTAAAATTATTAACCTCTAATGTAATCCCCCTACACTGCCGCCACCTATATTAAAATGATTACCCCCTAATGTGAGCCCCCTACCCTGCCGCCACCTATATTAACTATATTACCCCCTAATCTAATCCCCCTACCCCGCTGCCACCTATATTAAAATGATTAACCCATAATCTAATCCCCCTACACGCCGCCACCTATAATAAATATATTACCCCCTAAAATACTAAAATGTCCCTACCCTAAACTAAATTACAAATAGCCCTGAAAAGGGCCTTTTGCAGGGCATTGCCCCAAAGTAACCAGCTCTATTACCAGCCCTTAAAAGGGCCTTTTGCGGGGCATTGTCCCAAAGTAATCAGCTCTGTTACCTGTAATCTGACACCCCTACACCGCCGCCACCTATATTAAATATATTAACCCCTAATCTAATCCCCCTACACCGCCGCCACCTATATTAAATATATTAACCCCTAATCTGACCCCCCTACACCGCCGCCACCTATATTAAATATATTAACCCCTAATCTGACCCCCCTACACCGCCGCCACCTATATTAACTATATTAACCGTAATTATATAGTTAATATAGTTATTATATGATATATATAACTAAATTACAAAAAGTAATCAGCTCTATTACCAGCCCTTAAAAGGGCCTTTTGTGGGGCATTGCCCCAAAGTAATCAGCTCTTTTACCTGTAAAAAAAGAACACCCCCCATTACAAACGATTAGAATAGCCAATAGAATTACCGTAGCTCTTATTCTATTGGCTAATCAAATCAGCCAATAGAATTAAAGTAGCTCTCATCTGATTGGCTGATTTGAATTTGAAGGCTCAAATCAGCCAATAGGAATTCAAGGGACGTCATTTTTAATCGCGTACCGATTCAATGTACGGCGGAGATCGTATGAAGAGGATCCTCCACGCTCCATGGCTCCGGTCTTCAGTTAGAGTGTCACCGATCTTCAGTTCCTGCATCTCCGGTCTTCAGTTCCAGAGAGGACGGTCTTCAGCTCTGCGGTCATCGGTCTTCTACTCCTCCACTCCGCAACAGCTGGTTCCTGGAAGAAGAAGAGGTCGCCGCCTGGAAGAAGACTTCTCCGCCTGGAACAGGACCTTCTCCGCCGGTCTTCAGGACAGGTAAGGAGCACTTGGGGGTTAAACTTAGGTTTTTTAAGGGGGGATAGGGTGGGTTTTAGAGTAGGGGTGTGTGGGTGGTGGGTTGTAATGGGGGGGCTTGTTCTTTTTTTTCACAGGTAAAAGAGCTGATTACTTTGGGGCAATGCCCCACAAAAGGCCCTTTTAAGGGCTAGTAATAGAGCTGATTACTTTTTGTAATTTAGTTTAGGGTAGGGTCATTTTTTTATTTTGGTTGGCTTTGTTATTTTATTAGGGGGCTTATATTAGGTGTAATTAGCTTAAAATTCTTGTATTTTTTTTTATTTTTGTAATTTAGTTTAGTGTATTTAATTACGCCTAGATTTAGAGCTTGGCGTTAGCCGTCAAAACCAGCGTTAGAGGCTGGTATTTAGAGTCAGTCAGGAAAGGGTCTAACGCTCACTTTGCAGCTGCGACTTTTCCATACCGCAGATCCCCCTACGCCATTTGCGTATCCTATCTATTCAATGGGATCTTTCTAACGCTGGTATTTAGAGTCTTGGCTGAAGTGAGCGTTAGAAATCTAACGACAAAACTCCAGCCCCAGAGAAAAGCCAGGAGTTAAGAGCTTTCTGGGCTAACGCCGGTTCATAAAGCTCTTAACTACTGTGCTCTAAAGTACACTAACACCCATAAACTACCTATGTACCCCTAAACCGAGGCCCCCCCACATCGCCGCCACTCTAATAAAAATTTTTAACCCCTAATCGACCGACCGCACACCTCCACCACCTACGTTATCCCTATGTACCTCTAATCTGCTGCCCCTAACACCGCCGACCCCTATATTATATTTATTAATCCCTAATCTGCCACCCCCAACGTCGCCTCCACCTACCTACAATTATTAACCCCTAATCTGCCGACTGGACCTCACCGCTACTCTAATAAATGTATTAACCCCTAAAGCTAAGTCTAACCCTAACCCTAACACCCCCCCTAAGTTAAATATAATTTTATTCTAACGAAATAAATTAACTCTTATTAAAAAAATTATTCCTATTTAAAGCTAAATACTTACCTGTAAAATAAATCCTAATATAGCTACAATATAAATTATAATTATATTGTAGCTATTTTAGGATTAATATTTATTTTACAGGCAACTTTGTATTTATTTTAACCAGGTACAATAGCTATTAAATAGTTAAGAACTATTTAATAGCTACCTAGTTAAAATAATTACAAAATTACCTGTAAAATAAATCCTAACCTAAGTTACAATTAAACCTAACACTACACTATCAATAAATTAATTAAATAAAATACCTACAATTATCTACAATTAAACCTAACACTACACTATCAATAAATTAATTAAATACAATACCTACAAATAAATACAATTAAATAAACTAACTACAGTACAAAAAATAAAAAAATATTTACAAACATTAGAAAAATATTACAACAATTTTAACTAATTACACCTACTCTAAGCACCCTAATAAAATAACAAAGCCCCCAAAATAAAAAAATGCCCTACCCTATTCTAAAATTAAAATATAAAAGCTCTTTAACCTTACCAGCCCTTAAAAGGGCCTTTTGCGGGCATGCCCCAAAGAATTCAGCTCTTTTTCCTGGAAAAAAAAAACATACAATACCCCCCCAACATTACAACCCACCACCCATATACCCCTAATCTAACCCAAACCCCCCTTAAATAAACCTAACACTAAGCCCCTGAAGATCTTCCTACCTTATCTTCACCACGCCAGGTATCACCGATCCGTCCAGGCTCCGATGTCTTGATCCAAGCCCAAGCGGGGGCTGAAGACGTCCATCCTCCGGCTGAAGTCTTGATCCAAGCGGCGGCTGAAGAAGTCCATCTTCGGGCAGAAGTCTTCATCCTATCCGGGCAGAAGTCTTCATCCTATCCGGGCAGAAGAGGAGATCCGGACCGGTAGACATCTTCATCCAAGCGGCATCTTCTATCTTCTTCCATCCGATGACGAGCGGCTCCATCTTCAAGACCTCCGGCGCGGATCCATCCTCTTCTTCCGACGTCCTAAAACAGAATCAAGGTTCCTTTAAGGGACGTCATCCAAGATGGCGTCCCTCGATTCCGATTGGCTGCTAGGATTCTATCAGCCAATCGGAATTAAGGTAGGAAAATTCTGATTGGCTGAAGGAATCAGCCAATCAGATTCAAGTTCAATCCGATTGGCTTGAACTTGAATCTGAACTTGAACTATTTAATAGCTATTGTACCTGGTTACAAATAAATACAAAGTTGCCTGTAAAATAAATATTAATCCTAAAATAGCTACAATATAATTATAATTTATATTGTAGCTATATTAGGATTTATTTTACAGGTAAGTATTTAGCTTTAAATAGGAATAATTTATTTAATAAGAGTTAATTTATTTTGTTAGAATAAAATTATATTTAACTTAGGGGGGTGTTAGGGTTAGGGTTAGACTTAGCTTTAGGGGTTATTTTTATTAGAGTAGCGGTGAGGTCCGGTCGGCAGATTAGGGGTTAATAAGTGTAGGTAGGTGGCGGCGACGTTGGGGGCGGCAGATTAGGGGTTAATAAATATAATATAGGGGTTGGCGGTGTTAGGGGCAGCAGATTTGGGGTACATAGGTATAATGTAGGTTGCGGCGGTGTACGAAGCGGCAGATTAGGGGTTAAAAAAAATATGCAGGTGTCAGCGATAGCGGGGGCGGCAGATTAGGGGTTAATAAGTGTAAGGTTAGGGGTGTTTAGACTAGGGGTACATGTTAGGGTGTTAGGTGCAGACTTAGGAAGTGTTTCCCCATAGGAAACAATGGGGCTGCGTTAGGAGCTGAACGCTGCTTTTTTGCAGGTGTTAGGTTTTTTTTCAGCTCAAACTGCCCCTTTGTTTCCTATGGGGGAATCGTGCACGAGCACGTTTTTGAAGCTGGCCGCGTCCGTAAGCACCGCTGGTATTTAGAGTTGCAGTGGCGGTAAATTATGCTATACGCTCCTTTTTTGGAGCCTAACGCAGCCCTTCTGTGAACTCTAAATACCAGCGGTATTTAAAAGGTGCGGGGAAAAAAAACCCAGCATTAGCTACGCGGGTCGTTACAGACAAAACTCTAAATCTAGCCGTTATATTTTAGTTTAGATAATTCTAGTTTATTTAATTCATTTATTGATAGTGTAGGTGTATTTGTAACTTAGGTTAGGATTTATTTTACAGGTAAATTAGTAATTATTTTAACTAGGTAGCTATTAAAAACATAATTTATGTAAGAACTTACCTGATAAATTCATTTCTTTCATATTAGCAAGAGTCCATGAGCTAGTGACGTATGGGATATACATTCCTACCAGGAGGGGCAAAGTTTCCCAAACCTCAAAATGCCTACAAATACACCCCTCACCACACCCACAAATCAGTTTAACGAATAGCCAAGAAGTGGGGTGATAAGAAAAAAGTGCGAAAGCATAAAAAATAAGGAATTGGAATAATTGTGCTTTATACAAAAAAATCATAACCACCACAAAAAGGGTGGGCCTCATGGACTCTTGCTAATATGAAAGAAATGCATTTATCAGGTAAGTTCTTACATAAATTATGTTTTCTTTCATGTAATTAGCAAGAGTCCATGAGCTAGTGACGTATTTGATAATGACTACCCAAGATGTGGATCTTTCCACGCAAGAGTCACTAGAGAGGGAGGGATAAAATAAAGACAGCCAATTCCGCTGAAAAATAATCCACACCCAAAATAAAGTTTAAATTTTATAATGAAAAAAACTGAAAATATAAGCAGAAGATTCAAACTGAAACAGCTGCCTGAAGTACTTTTCTACCAAAAACAGCTTCAGAAGAAGAAAACACATCAAAATGGTAGAATTTAGTAAAAGTATGCAAAGAAGACCAAGTTGCCGCTTTGCAAATCTGATCAACCGAAGCTTCATTCCTAAACGCCCAGGAAGTAGAAACTGACCTAGTAGAATGAGCTGTAATCCTTTGAGGCGGAGTTTTACCCGACTCGACATAAGCATGATGAATTAAAGATTTCAACCAAGATGCCAAAGAAATGGCAGAGGCCTTCTGACCTTTCCTAGAACCGGAAAAGATAACAAATAGACTAGAAGTCTTTCGGAAATTCTTAGTAGCTTCAACATAATATTTCAAAGCTCTAACTACATCCAAAGAATGCAATGATTTCTCCTTAGAATTCTTAGGATTAGGACATAATGAAGGAACCACAATTTCTCTACTAATGTTGTTGGAATTCACAACCTTAGGTAAAAATTCAAAAGAAGTTCGCAACACCGCCTTATCCTGATGAAAAATCAGAAAAGGAGACACAAGAAAGAGCAGATAATTCAGAAACTCTTCTGGCAGAAGAGATGGCCAAAAGGAACAAAAGTTTCCAAGAAAGTAATTTAATGTCCAGCGAATGCATAGGTTCAAATGGTGGAGCTTGAAGAGCCCCCAGAACCAAATTCAAACTCCAAGGAGGAGAAATTGATTTAATGACAGGTTTTATACGAACCAAAGCTTGTACAAAACAATGAATATCAGGAAGATTAGCAATCTTTCTGTGAAAAAGAACAGAAAGAGCAGAGATTTGTCCTTTCAAGGAACTTGCAGACAAACCTTTCTCCAAACCATCCTGAAGAAACTGTAAAATTCTCGGAATTCTAAAAGAATGCCAGGAAAAATGATGAGAAAGACACCAAGAAATATAAGTCTTCCAGACTCTATAATATATCTCCCTAGATACAGATTTACGAGCCTGTAACATAGTATTAATCACAGAGTCAGAGAAACCTCTTTGACTAAGAATCAAGCGTTCAATCTCCATACCTTTAAATTTAAGGATTTGAGATCCTGATGGAAAAAAGGACCTTGTGACAGAAGGTCTGGTCTTAACGGAAGAGTCCACTGTTGGCAAGAGGCCATCCGGACAAGATCCGCATACCAAAACCTGTGAGGCCATGCTGGAGCTACTAGCAGAACAAACGAGCATTCCTTCAGAATCTTGGAGATCACTCTTGGAAGAAGAACTAGAGGTGGAAAGATATAGGCAGGATGATACTTCCAAGGAAGTGACAATGCATCCACTGCTTCCGCTTGAGGATCCCTGGATCTGGACAGATACCTGGGAAGTTTCTTGTTTAGATGAGAGGCCATCAGATCTATTTCTGGAAGTCCCCACATTTGGACAATCTGAAGAAATACCTCTGGGTGAAGAGACCATTCGCCCGGATGCAACGTTTGGCGACTGAGATAATCCGCTTCCCAATTGTCTATACCTGGGATATGAACCGCAGAAACTGGACAGGAGCTGGATTCCGCCCAAACCAGAATTCAAGATACTTCTTTCATAGCCAGAGGGCTGTGAGTCCCTCCTTGATGATTGATGTATGCCACAGTTGTGACATTGTCTGTCTGAAAACAAATGAATGATTCTCTCTTTAGAAGAGGCCAAGACTGAAGAGCTCTGAAAATTGCACAGAGTTCCAAAATATTGATCGGTAATCTCACCTCGTGAGATTCCCAAACCCCTTGTGCCGTCAGAGACCCCCACACAGCTCCCCAACCTGTAAGACTTGCATCTGTTGAGATTGCAGTCCAGGTCGGAAGAACAAAAGAAGCCCCCTGAACTAAACGATGGTGATCTGTCCACCACGTCAGAGGGTGTCGTACAATCAGTTTTAAAGATATTAATTGAGATATCTTTGTGTAACCCCTGCACCACTGGTTCAGCATACAGAGCTGAAGAGGTCGCATGTGAAAACGAGCAAAGGGGATCGCGTCCGATGCAGCAGTCATAAGACCTAGAATTTCCATGCATAAGGCTACCGAAGGGAATGATTGTGACTGAAGGTTTCGACAAGCTGATATCAATTTTAGACGTCTCTTGTCTGTCAAAGATAGAGTCATAGACACTGAATCTATCTGGAAACCCAAAAAGGTTACCCTTGTCTGAGGAATCAATGAACTTTTTAGTAAATTGATCCTCCAACCATGATCTTGAAGAAACAACACAAGTCGATTCGTATGAGATTCTGCTAAATGTGAAGACTGAGCAAGTACCAAGATATCATCCAAATAAGGAAATACCACAATACCCTGTTCTCTGATTACAGACAGAAGGGCACCGAGAACCTTTGTAAAAATTCTTGGAGCTGTTGCTAGGCCAAACGGCAGAGCCACAAACTGGTAATGCTTGTCTAGGAACGAGAATCTCAGAAACTGATAGTGATCTGGATGAATCGGAATATGCAGATATGCATCCTGTAAATCTATTGTAGACATATAATGCCCTTGCTGAACAAAAGGCAGGATAGTCCTTACAGTTACCATTTTGAATGTTGGTATCCTTACATAACGATTCAATATTTTTCGATCCAGAACTGGTCTGAAGGAATTCTCCTTCTTTGGTACAATGAAGAGATTTGAATAAAAACCCCAGCCCCTGTTCCAGAATTGGAACTGGCATAATTACTCCAGCCAACTCTAGATCTGAAACACATTTCAGAAATGCTTGAGCCTTCACTGGATTTACTGGGACACGGGGAAGAAAAAATCTCTTTGCAGGAGGCCTTATCTTGAAGCCAATTCTGTACCCTTCTGAAACAATATTCTGAATCCAAAGATTGTGAACGGAATTGATCCAAATTTCTTTGAAAAAACGTAATCTGCCCCCTACCAGCTGAGCTGGAATGAGGGCCGCACCTTCATGTGGACTTAGGAGCTGGCTTTGATTTTCTAAAAGGCTTGGATTTATTCCAGACTGGAGATGGTTTCCAAACTGAAACCGCTCCTGAGGATGAAGGATCAGGCTTTTGTTCCTTGTTGTGACGAAAGGAACGAAAACGATTATTAGACCTAAATTTACCTTTAGATTTTTTATCCTGTGGTAAAAAAGTTCCTTTCCCTCCAGTAACAGTTGAGATAATAGAATCCAACTGAGAACCAAATAATTTATTACCATGGAAAGAAAGGGAAAGCAGAGTAGACTTAGAAGACATATCAGCATTCCAAGTTTTAAGCCATAAAGCTCTTCTAGCTAAAATAGCTAGAGACATATACCTGACATCAACTCTAATGATATCAAAGATGGCATCACAAATAAAATTATTAGCATGTTGAAGAAGAATAATAATGCTATGAGAATTATGATCTGTTACTTGTTGCGCTAAAGCTTCCAACCAAAAAGTTGAAGCTGCAGCAACATCCGCCAAAAATATAGCAGGTCTAAGAAGATTACCTGAACACAAGTAACCTTTTCTTAGAAAGGATTCAATTTTCCTATCTAAAGGATCCTTAAAGGAAGTACCATCTGCCGTAGGAATGGTAGTACGCTTAGCAAGAGTAGAGACAGCCCCATCAACCTTAGGGATTTTGTCCCAAAATTCTAATCTGTCAGATGGCACAGGATATAATTGCTTAAAACGTTTAGAAGGAGTAAATGAATTACCCAAATTATTCCATTCCCTGGAAATTACTTCAGAAATAGCACCAGGAACAGGAAAAACTTCTGGAATAACTACAGGAGATTTAAAAACCTTATCTAAACGTTTAGATTTAGTATCAAGAGGATCAGAATCCTCAATTTCTAATGCAATTAGGACTTCTTTAAGTAAAGAACGAATAAATTCCATTTTAAATAAATATGAAGATTTATCAGCATCAACCTCTGAGACAGAATCCTCTGAACCAGAAGAACCATTATCAGAATCAGAATGATGATGTTCATTTAAAAATTCATCTGAAAAATGAGAAGTTTTAAAAGACTTTTTACGTTTACTAGAAGGAGGAATAACAGACATAGCCTTCTTAATGGATTTAGAAACAAAATCTCTTATGTTATCAGGAACACTCTGAGTATTAGATGTTGATGGAACAGCAACAGGTAATGTAACTTTACTAAAGGAAATATTATCTGCATTAACAAGTTTGTCATGACATTCAATACAAACAACAGCTGGAGGAACAGCTACCAAAAGTTTACAGCAGATACACTTAGCTTTGGTAGCTCCAGCACCAGGCAGCGATTTTCCAGAAGTATCTTCTGACTCAGCTTCAACATGGGACATCTTGCAATATGTAATAGAAAAAACAACATATAAAGCAAAATTGATCAAATTCCTTAAATGACAGTTTCAGGAATGGGAAAAAATGCCAGTGAACAAGCTTCTAGCAACCAGAAGCAATAAAAATGAGACTTAAATAATGTGGAGACAAAAGTGACGCCCATATTTTTTTAGCGCCAAATAAGACGCCCACATTATTTGGCGCCTAAATGCTTTTGGCGCCAAAAATGACGCCACATCCGGAACGCCGACATTTTTGGCTTTGGGGCATTTTACTTTGGGGCAATGCCCCGCAAAATGCCCTTTTCAGGGCTATTTGTAATTTAGTTTAGGGTAGGGACATTTTAGTATTTTAGGGGGTAATACATTTATTATAGGTGGCGGCGGTGTAGGGGGATTAGATTAGGGGTTAATCATTTTAATATAGGTGGCGACGGGGTAGGGGGATTAGATTAGGGGGTAATATAGTTAATATAGGTGGCGGCGGGGTAGGGGTATTAGATTAGGGGGTAATATAGTTAATACAGGTGGCGGCGGTGTAGGGGGATCATATTAGGGGGTAATATAGTTAATGTAGCTGACGGCGGGGTAGGGGGCTCACATTATGGGGTAATATAGTTAAAATAGGTGGAGGCGGTGTAGGGGGATCATATTAGGGGGTAATATAGTTAATGTAGCTTACGGTGGAGTCCGGGATTGCGGATAGAGGAGTATACGTGTCGGGCTATGTTTGAGAGGCGTGTTAGACAGTAATGGGAGATTTAATATTTTAGTCAGTTTTTTTAGGCGGCGGCAGTTTCTAATGTGCCGTAAGTCACTGGCGACTCCAGAAATTTGTACTTACGCTGATTTCTGGACATCGCTAGTTTGTCAGACTTACGGCACTTTAGCAAATGCCGGCGCCGTATATGGGATAGCTCGATGTGCGAGCTGAAACTACGGGCAGCGCAGGTTTCCACGCTTGTGCCGAAGCCTGCACCGTATATAGGATTGCGCCCCTGATCCCTCCGAAACAGCTCTCTTCCTTCCATCACCACCATCTTAGGTACTGGCAGCAGGTCTGCCAGTGTGCAGATTTGTATTTATTTTTTATTATTATTTTCCTCTGCCTATCATATTACACTTATGGTGTGAGTTATTTTTAATCTTTTATGCTTACTTGTTTTAATAAATCTTACACTTAAGTATTTTGAGCTGGGGGTTAGTTTATTTTGTATTTTCTATATAGTTTTATACTCTTTAGCACTGATCAGCCCTGGAGGAAGCTAAGATGAGCATACTCCCCAACATTTTCCAAAGACATTGCAGGACAGGCAGGCCAGGAGATATTTTGTGGGTGGGGTTATGATGGTAGGGGCAGTAGGCATGTCATGGGTGGGGTCAGAGAGTGCAATGGACTTGTCCTGGGTCAGACAGTGCCATGGGCATGTCATGAGTGGGATTAGAGAGTGCTGCCATGGGCATGCCCTGGGTTGGGTTAGACAGTGCCATGGACATGTCCTGGGCAGGATCAGACAGTGCCATGGAAATATCAAGGATGGGGTCAAACAGTTCTATGGCCATATCATGGGTGGGGTTAGAGAGTGCCATGGGAATATCATGCGTGGGGTCAGACAGTGCCATGGGAATATCAAGGGTGGGGTCAGATAGGACTGTGGGCATGTCATGGGTGGGGTTAGACAGTGCTTTGGGCATGTCCTGGGTGGGGTCATACAGTGCCATGGGCATATCATAGGTGGGTCAGACAGTACCATGGGAATATCATGGGTGGGGTCAGACAGTGCTATGGGCATGTCATGGGTGGGGTTAGAGAGTGCTTTACGCATGTCCTGGGTGGGGTCATACAGTGCCATGGGCATATCATAGGTGGGTCAGACAGTACCATGGGAATATCATGGGTGGGGTCAGACAGTGCCATGGGAATATCATGGGTGGGGTCAGACAGTGCTATGGGCATGTTATGGGTGGGGTTAGAGAGTGCCATGGGCATTTCCTGGGTTGAACTGTGGCAGTCTCTTAAAGTCAGATAATTTATTCTGGCTAGAGATGCTGAAGGTGGCCCAGTGGGGAGACCCGCAGGATCTGGGGGAGTGATGTGTGTATCCATTCCTTACACTCTATGCAGTAGCCCTGTTTATGTCTTGCATACAACAGCAACCATGCACATGGTAACTGATCTGAGAAGACTTCATCAGCTATATCCTACCGATTCAGTCATATTATTGTTTTTATTAACACACAGCTAGATTACGAGTTTGGCGTTATGAGTGAAAAAAGTTGTTATGCTTCATAATGCTGCTTTTTCCCTAACGCTGCTATTACAAGTCTTGCCAGAATAGGTGTACTGCACACCTTTTTGGCCATCACGCAACGTCAGTACCGCACTTTTTAAAAAGTCCTTTTTCAATGGGACTTCCATAGCGCCGTTATTACGAGTTTGCCTGGGAGGCCAAAAAGTGAGCGGTACACCCTATAACCGACAAGATCTGTACCGCCATCTAAAATCATTCTGATTGGAATAGCCAATAGAATGCGAGCTTAATCCTATTGGCTGATTGGATCAGCCAATAGGATGAAAGCTCAATCCTATTGGGTGATTGCAGCAGCCAATAGGATTTTCCCCCTTTAATTCCTATTGGCTGATAGAATTCTATCAACCAATCGGAATGTAAGGGATACCATCTTGGATGACATCACTTAAAAGGAACTTCATTTTCCAGCGAAGATTGGAAGAAGAGGATGCTCCGCTCCAGATGTCTTGAAGATGGACCCGCTCCGTGCCAGATGGATGAAGATAGAAGATGCCGTCTGGATGAAGACTTCTGCCCGCTTGGATGAGTACTTCTGCCCGCTTGGATGAAGACTTCTGCCCGCTTGGATGAAGACTTCTGCCTGCTTGGATGAAGACTTCGCCGGCTGGATGAGGATGGATGTCCGGACTTAGAAAACTGTAAGTGGATCTTCGGGGGTTAGTGTTAGGTTTTTTAAAGGTTTTTTTTGGGTGGGTTTTATTTTTAGTTTAGGGTTTGGGCACTTCGTAAAAGAGCTGATTGCCCTTTTCAGGGCATGGCAAAAGAGCTAAATGCCCTTTTAAGGGCAATGCCCATCCAAATGCCCTTTGGGTGTGGGTGGTGGGTTTTACTGTTGGGGGATGTTTGTATTTTTAATTGCTATGTAAAAGAGCTGATTTCTTTGAGGCAATGCCCCGCAAAAGGCCCTTTTAAGGGCCATTGGCAGTTAAGTATAGGCTAGGGTTTTTTTTATTTTGGGGGGGCTTTTTTAATTTTGATAGGGCTATTAGATTAGGAATAATTTGTTTTTATTTTTGATAATTTCGTTTTTTATTTTGTGTAATTTTGTGTTTATTTCTTATTTTTTTGTAATTTAGATAATTGTATTTTATTAATTTAATTAATTTTATTTTATTGTAATGTTAGGTTTTAATGTAAGGCAGGTTAGGTTTTATTTGACAGGTAAGTTTGTATTTATTTTAACTAGGTAGCTAGTAAATAGTTAATAACTATTTACTAACTAGTCTACCTTGTTAAATAAATACAAACTTACCTGTGAAATAAAAATAAAACCTAAGATAGCTACAATATAACTATTAGTAATATTGTAGCTATCTTAGGTTTTATTTTACAGGTAAGTATTTATTTAGTTTTACATAGGAATTATTTAGGTAATAAGTGTATGTTTTATTTAGATTTATTTTAATTATATTTAAGTTAGGGGGTATTAGGGTTAGGCTTAGGCTTACGTTAGGGTTAGGTGTTAATATATTTATGTAGCGTTAGGGATGTGGGAGGCCAGAGGTTTAGGGGTTAATAACTTTAGTATAGTGGCAGCGACATTGGGGGCGGCAGATTAGGGGCTAATAAGTGTAGGTAGGTGGCGGTGATGTTAGGGCCAGCAGATTAGGGGTTAATAAATTTATGTAGGTGGCGGCGATGTTGAGGGCGGCAGATTAGGGCTTAATAACTGTAATGTAGGTGGCAGCAATGTTAGGGGCGGTAGATTAGGGGTTAATAACTTAATGTAGGTGGCGATGCTGGAGGAAGCAGATTAGGGGTTAATAACTGTAATGTAGGTGGCGGCGATGTTGGGGGTGGCAGATTAGGGGTTAATAACTGTAATGTAGGTGGCGGCGATGTCGGGGGTGGCAGATTAGGGGTTAATAACTGTAATGTAGGTGGCGGCGATGTCAGGGGCAGCAGATTAGGGGTTAATAACTAGGTAGGTGGCGGCGATGTTAAGGACGGCAAATTAGGGGTTAATAACATTATGTAGGTTGCGGCGATGTCAGGCGGCAGATTAGGGGTGTTTAGACGTGGTTTTTATGTTAGGTTGTTAGGTTTAAACATAACTTTTTCTTTCTCCATAGGCATCAATGGGGCTGTGTTACAGAGCTTTTCATTCCGCGATCGCAGGTGTTAGGTTTTGTTTTTGGCGGCTCTCCCCATTGATGTCTATGGGGAAATTGTGCACGAGCACGTCAAAACACTGCTTGTATTTGGGTGAGGTATGGATCTTAACGCCACCATATCGCCCGCACAAGCCGGGTTTTTTCAAACCTGTAATAGCAGCGTTATAGGGAGGGGAAATAAACTCTCAAAACTCGTAATCTAGCTGTTTATTATTTGTAATGCACTATCAAATTCTACTGCACTATATAAGTGTTACTATAGTTAAATACAAGACAATGCTAGGCAGACTAACACAGAAGGATTTGAAGGCTCAGCTTGCTCTTCACAATAATACCAGCAAACTCTGCAATAAACTAAATATTTTACAAGCAGAGGAGAGACCAATAGTAAATTATTCCATACAATTCTCAGCTATTTAAATATCTAAAATATGTGAGTCACAACCAGGGCCAGCTTAAGACATTAGAAGAATGAAATCACAACCCTCAACTCTTCATCCACTACAGTCCAACCCAACCAGTTGTCTTAAAGGTCAAAGTTTAGTAGATTTAAACTGCACACGAGAACATGTAGATGGGCCCCCTATAAGATTAAAAAAACACTATTATCCAAAATGTGCTCTCCGTATGTGCTGCCCGGATCCTGTAGTCCCACCTAGTCCAATCATAGAGCTGGCACTGCTCTCAACTGATTTAATTATAATATTGTAGTTTAAAGGGTCAGTAAAGTCAAAATTAAACTTTAGTGGATTGGATAGAGAGTGACATTTTTATACAATTTACAGTTCACTTCTGTTATCAATTTTGCTTATTTCTCTTAGTATCCTTAATTAAAGAGTAAGTCTAAGTGAGCTCAGGAGCGTGCACGTGTCTATAGCCATCTGGCAGCAGTATTTCCAACAATGTTTATAGCAATGTTAAACATAGTTGTAAATGATGCTGCCATAGAATGATAAGTTCTTATCCCCCTACCTAGATTTACTCTTCAACAAAGGACATCAAGAGAAACAGAAAATCTGATAATAGAAATAATTTGGAAAGTTGTTTAAAATTGCACGCTCTAGCTGAATCATGATCATTTAATTATTTTGTTTACCTTTAACTACCATTTTAGTTTAATTGTAGTCTCTATGATAAACTTATTTTGCTTGCTATAAGT
The DNA here is from genome assembly GCF_027579735.1 of Bombina bombina. Taxonomy (NCBI): domain Eukaryota; kingdom Metazoa; phylum Chordata; class Amphibia; order Anura; family Bombinatoridae; genus Bombina; species Bombina bombina. The sequence goes on along the minus strand of NC_069499.1, from coordinate 513,287,852 downwards.
ATGATACCACTTTAATTGCTGGAAATTTTAAATACGTTTCTTGTCTGCATTTATTAAAATTTTATTGTATCTCATCCAAAAACAAACAACACATCCAAGAACAGATTAGGCAGATTAGGGGTTAATAACTGTAATGTAGGTGGCGGCGATGTCGGGGGTGGCAGATTAGGGGTTAATAACTGTAATGTAGGTGGCGGCGATGTCAGGGGCAGCAGATTAGGGGTTAATAACTAGGTAGGTGGCGGCGATGTTAAGGACGGCAAATTAGGGGTTAATAACATTATGTAGGTTGCGGCGATGTCAGGCGGCAGATTAGGGGTGTTTAGACGTGGTTTTTATGTTAGGTTGTTAGGTTTAAACATAACTTTTTCTTTCTCCATAGGCATCAATGGGGCTGTGTTACAGAGCTTTTCATTCCGCGATCGCAGGTGTTAGGTTTTGTTTTTGGTGGCTCTCCCCATTGATGTCTATGGGGAAATTGTGCACGAGCACGTAAAAACACTGCTTGTATTTGGGTGAGGTATGGATCTTAACGCCACCATATCGCCCGCACAAGCCGGGTTTTTTCAAACCTGTAATAGCAGCGTTATAGGGAGGGGAAATAAACTCTCAAAACTCGTAATCTAGCTGTTTATTATTTGTAATGCACTATCAAATTCTACTGCACTATATAAGTGTTACTATAGTTAAATACAAGACAATGCTAGGCAGACTAACACAGAAGGATTTGAAGGCTCAGCTTGCTCTTCACAATAATACCAGCAAACTCTGCAATAAACTAAATATTTTACAAGCAGAGGAGAGACCAATAGTAAATTATTCCATACAATTCTCAGCTATTTAAATATCTAAAATATGTGAGTCACAACCAGGGCCAGCTTAAGACATTAGAAGAATGAAATCACAACCCTCAACTCTTCATCCACTACAGTCCAACCCAACCAGTTGTCTTAAAGGTCAAAGTTTAGTAGATTTAAACTGCACACGAGAACATGTAGATGGGCCCCCTATAAGATTAAAAAAACACTATTATCCAAAATGTGCTCTCCGTATGTGCTGCCCGGATCCTGTAGTCCCACCTAGTCCAATCATAGAGCTGGCACTGCTCTCAACTGATTTAATTATAATATTGTAGTTTAAAGGGTCAGTAAAGTCAAAATTAAACTTTAGTGGATTGGATAGAGAGTGACATTTTTATACAATTTACAGTTCACTTCTGTTATCAATTTTGCTTATTTCTCTTAGTATCCTTAATTAAAGAGTAAGTCTAAGTGAGCTCAGGAGCGTGCACGTGTCTATAGCCATCTGGCAGCAGTATTTCCAACAATGTTTATAGCAATGTTAAACATAGTTGTAAATGATGCTGCCATAGAATGATAAGTTCTTATCCCCCTACCTAGATTTACTCTTCAACAAAGGACATCAAGAGAAACAGAAAATCTGATAATAGAAATAATTTGGAAAGTTGTTTAAAATTGCACGCTCTAGCTGAATCATGATCATTTAATTATTTTGTTTACCTTTAACTACCATTTTAGTTTAATTGTAGTCTCTATGATAAACTTATTTTGCTTGCTATAAGTATGATACCACTTTAATTGCTGGAAATTTTAAATACGTTTCTTGTCTGCATTTATTAAAATTTTATTGTATCTCATCCAAAAACAAACAACACATCCAAGAACAGATTAGGCAGATTAGGGGTTAATAACTGTAATGTAGGTGGCGGCGATGTCGGGGGTGGCAGATTAGGGGTTAATAACTGTAAATGTAGGTGGCGGCGATGTCAGGGGCAGCAGATTAGGGGTTAATAACTAGGTAGGTGGCGGCGATGTTAAGGACGGCAAATTAGGGGTTAATAACATTATGTAGGTTGCGGCGATGTCAGGCGGCAGATTAGGGGTGTTTAGACGTGGTTTTTATGTTAGGTTGTTAGGTTTAAACATAACTTTTTCTTTCTCCATAGGCATCAATGGGGCTGTGTTACAGAGCTTTTCATTCCGCGATCGCAGGTGTTAGGTTTTGTTTTTGGCGGCTCTCCCCATTGATGTCTATGGGGAAATTGTGCACGAGCGCGTAAAAACACTGCTTGTATTTGGGTGAGGTATGGATCTTAACGCCACCATATCGCCCGCACAAGCCGGGTTTTTTCAAACCTGTAATAGCAGCGTTATAGGGAGGGGAAATAAACTCTCAAAACTCGTAATCTAGCTGTTTATTATTTGTAATGCACTATCAAATTCTACTGCACTATATAAGTGTTACTATAGTTAAATACAAGACAATGCTAGGCAGACTAACACAGAAGGATTTGAAGGCTCAGCTTGCTCTTCACAATAATACCAGCAAACTCTGCAATAAACTAAATATTTTACAAGCAGAGGAGAGACCAATAGTAAATTATTCCATACAATTCTCAGCTATTTAAATATCTAAAATATGTGAGTCACAACCAGGGCCAGCTTAAGACATTAGAAGAATGAAATCACAACCCTCAACTCTTCATCCACTACAGTCCAACCCAACCAGTTGTCTTAAAGGTCAAAGTTTAGTAGATTTAAACTGCACACGAGAACATGTAGATGGGCCCCCTATAAGATTAAAAAAACACTATTATCCAAAATGTGCTCTCCGTATGTGCTGCCCGGATCCTGTAGTCCCACCTAGTCCAATCATAGAGCTGGCACTGCTCTCAACTGATTTAATTATAATATTGTAGTTTAAAGGGTCAGTAAAGTCAAAATTAAACTTTAGTGGATTGGATAGAGAGTGACATTTTTATACAATTTACAGTTCACTTCTGTTATCAATTTTGCTTATTTCTCTTAGTATCCTTAATTAAAGAGTAAGTCTAAGTGAGCTCAGGAGCGTGCACGTGTCTATAGCCATCTGGCAGCAGTATTTCCAACAATGTTTATAGCAATGTTAAACATAGTTGTAAATGATGCTGCCATAGAATGATAAGTTCTTATCCCCCTACCTAGATTTACTCTTCAACAAAGGACATCAAGAGAAACAGAAAATCTGATAATAGAAATAATTTGGAAAGTTGTTTAAAATTGCACGCTCTAGCTGAATCATGATCATTTAATTATTTTGTTTACCTTTAACTACCATTTTAGTTTAATTGTAGTCTCTATGATAAACTTATTTTGCTTGCTATAAGTATGATACCACTTTAATTGCTGGAAATTTTAAATACGTTTCTTGTCTGCATTTATTAAAATTTTATTGTATCTCATCCAAAAACAAACAACACATCCAAGAACTCAATCTTAGCCTGAAGTTCACACTACGTGATATAAAATTGGCCATGTTGTAGCATGCAATAGGATTGCATAATCTTATGTTATATTCCTTTAGCCTTAGGGAATGATCAGATATTATCGTATTGCCACGTCAAGCATCTTGCAAACTGTAAATCTAAATAACACATGCAAAGTTTAGTGTTGCTATGGCAACCATCATGAAGCCTGATTGTAGTATAAACTGCTTGTCAAACTTTCCACAAGGAATCTTCCATGAAAGGAGGTTGTTTGTATTTGACTGGAAGGACTACAGTTGTGACACATACCTAGGTTTTCACTTGTATTACCAAGACAACTCTTTTTGTAAACAGACAAAAGTAGCTTTTAGATCTCTAGTCAAACACATTCACTAATCAATCTGCATTGAATTGCATAGCAGTGGTACAAAGGACAGCTCTATTAACCATTTGAATTAGTAGAACATTTCAGATAACTGATGCAATATTTTTTTATTCCAATTTACAGCTATTATCAAATTTACTTTGTTTTCTTGGAATCCTTTGTTGAATAGCATAACTAGGTAAGCACAGAATGGGCACATGAATAGCAGCAGTGTTTGCAACAATGTAACAAAGTTGCATTTTGTAATTCTTGTCTGTTTTGCCACCAATAACATTCATGTCTCTGATAATTATTGAAGCATAGTTCCATTTAAAACTGTAAATGAGAAAACTAGGACTATATTCTACTTTATACCAGGCCTGCGAATTTGGAAGTTTCAGATGCCACCAAATGTGGAAGAAGGCTGCTGCTCCTGGCAATCAACTCTTTTCGGTGCAAGATGTAAGATCAGAGCAAATCCAAGTGCACAGGCCTACTTTATAGGAAGGAACGACAAGGTACTGATTAACGTTTTCTCATAATGAGACACGTGGAAACTACGTTTTTTTATTTTTTAAACACATAGATTCAATCTCCCTCAGGAGCCACAAGCATTGCAGCTCCTGAGCATTAAACTGCCATTGAGCCTATTGGGAGCATTAGCTGCACGTACCTGCAATCACTGACACTTTCATGATTTGGCAGCTGCAATGCTTGGGGCTCCTGAGGGAGATTGTAGCTATGTGTTTTTTTTTTAATTTTTTTTTTTACTTTTCACGTGTCTCATTATGAGAAAACGCTAATCAGTACCTTGTCATTCCTTCCCATACCTGTCCCTTAAAATCCCTTTGCGGTTGATCACAATGATGCATCTGGGTAGATAATGATTTTTTAACTTTGGCCGCTATTGTCAGTGCGGTATTACAGTGATCACAATTGCAAAATGCTTCTGTCATTAATTCCCCTGAAGTTCAAAATATGTACATATGAAAAACAACACAAAATCATTACCTGCAGGGTTAATTTCCAGATTTTGTAAACCAAAAAAACAACAACAAATGTGTATGAGTCAGGACAAACATTATGTTGGTGGTTTAGTGATCACATGACAGCTTGTAGTGTCTGCTGATTGCGCCCTTTAAATGGTGTGTAGTTATGTTACTGTAGGTGAGTGCAGATAAACTCTTGTGATATGTCTGTAATGTCTCTCTCTGAGACTTGAACAGGGTCATTTTCGGGATACTGGAGTGTGTGTTTGTTGGATTATCAATGTGGATCATTTTATTAATGTAAACACGCATTATTATTATTTTTTGAACTCTTATTGATAAAGTAGCGTTTATATCTGCTTGGTGATGTTGCTTCCAAATGTCCTATATGTCACTTAACTGTGTTTTGCTTATGCACAGAACTAATGTTACATTTGAAAACTTTTTGGGACACTGGGTAATAAGTTGAACAATGTTGCCCTGGGTTTATCAAGCCCTGTTAGCTGTGGAGTTCGATGAATGGCCCCCTGTAAATGTGCCATTCAGAATAAAGAATGTGTATTGTGATCAGCAAAACAGGACTGGCACATGTTACGTATAGGACAATTGTTCTCTGAAACAATAATGAAAAAATAGCTGCTGCTATACAAATGGCTGCTTGTGATTGTGTCGACATTGAAAAGGGCTCATCTGCTCAACCCCTTGTCAGGGAACATCACTTATTTGTGTTGCACACTTTACCTATGTACTTATTTTACATTATCTATAATGTTATGCACTGATGTATTTTTTCTGCACTCCATTCGTAATATCATTTTTTCTGCACTCCATTCGTAATATCATTTCTTCTAAGACACTTGTAATATCAGTTACATTTGCAAATTTCAGTTGCTGATCTGTCTGTGTCTGAACAGGAAATAAGGTACTTTTTTCAAAGCCAAACAAACCCAGGTGCTTCTTGTAAGCTAAAACCGCAAATGTCACAGAGCAGCACCCACCTACATTATTTCCTGTAGCTGCAAAATATACATGTTTCTGTCTGTACTTTTTTCATATATTATTTTCTATTATGATATGTTATGCTGTATGCCAAATAAGGCCATTAGGAAATATATTACTGTATTTTGCTTAGCCAATAAGATGATGTTACGCACCAGAGATGCCTACGTGTATCCATGTCTATATATTGTGCTTTTGGTCCCAGAATAAACGGAACATTTGCTAATGATAACCTGCCTGTGTGTGTTATTTTGGTAATTGTTTCCCGGACGTCCGAGAAGGTCACTGCTTTCCTCCAAGACTCATCTACCAATATTGCCCCGGGATAATTCCAAACAGTCTGGTGATCAGAAGTGGGATCGATCAATCGGGAGCCTTCAACAGGGTGAGTAATTTTGTCTATATATTGTGACTTGATTTCTGTGCCCTGTAGAAGGCCCATTAAGATCGATATCCAGTTATTTGGGGATTTTTTTTTGTCTTTGGTAGAACCCGGGTGGGTAAAAAGTGTCTAGGGAGACCTCCGCGGAATTTAAGGTTTAGGTTTAAGGTTTAATTTGGCCCTCTGTAGTCTTGGTTGAGACCAGTACCTTATTGCTGCTATTTATGTTTTGTCTTGTCATTGCAACTCTATTATAAGTACATATACGCAGGTGTAAGACGCACCGTTTACCGTGTCGAAAGTCATCACCTAATGATACACGGATAAACGATAGCACGGTGACACCTGTATAGAATGTGCACTTTTGCTTCATATTGTAATTGTTCTGTTATTTGAGTCATATGTATCATGAAATTATTTGTCTTATATGTTGTGTACTACTCATATTGTATACTGTTTGTATTTTAATATTGCGATTCTATTATGAGGACATAGACACAACTCGTGTCCTGTGTTTACTATCGCTCACCATTTCTTATTGTATTTTCATTGTATATTTCATTGCTGCTATTTTATTATAAGGACATAAGGTTCATCTTGTGTCTACTATTGCATGAGTTAGTGGAGACAACAACTGACTTTAAGTACTAAGATACTCCGTCCTGGCTAGCAGTTTTGAAGACTACATGTAACAGTGTATGAAACAGCTGTTGTTGGTGACGGACTAGTCGGAACTTGCCTCCATTAGACGCTAAATCCTTTTGATTGTGTGTGTGTGTGTGTAAAGCTATTACTGTGCATTCAAAGAGAGAAGCGCTCTACCGGGAACGAACAACAGCTCATTAGCTAGTTCTATGGCGATTTACCACCCGGAAGCAGCCTCTTTTAGACCAGTGTGCTTTTCACAAAGGAAAACTTTCCTTAAGCATATCAGTCTGATCCTGCCAAGTAAGGTCAGTCCAGCCCCGAAATACCAGGCAATTCTCCTCTGAACAAGGAACATGACAACCCCAGACGATCGTTTCGGCCTCCTATGGGCCTCGTCAGTGAGGTGCAGCTATTACTGGTCAGGGGTCATGGGGACCGGTCAAAGTAAGCAAAGCCAAACTGAGAGAGAAACACTTAAACAATTTGTGGCTAGACAGGAGGATGTAGGGTGGGCAATGGTCATCCCATTTTTAGATGACGTCACTGGATGGACAGAGTATATAGACCCAAGAAATGCATTTCCTAGGGGCGGTTGTAATTGTAAATTTCATAAAGACATGTTAAGAGGTTTATGTTTGGGAAATGAAAAAGCATTTGATTTGTATACAGGAGATCCCGATTGGGACATGCAATACATGAGACAAGCTGCTGAGTATTGGTTAAAATATTGTGACGGATATAAATCCAGTGGTAATAATAGACACAGTAAAATAGATAAATCTAAACTTTCTAGAATTATTTTACGTCCTCCTCCAATAGTCTATTCGAAAAATGTCCCAGATACAATAGCCACTGCCCCTATGGCTGCGCCACCGCCATATGCGGGAATATATCCAAGTGTTACTAATTATAATGACCATGATTTAATTGTGGCTTACAATACAACCAGAACACTTCCATGGCCGTTGAGATGTGCGAACCTATCACACTGGGACACTCACTTGTTCTACATACCTCCCACCTCCTTAACAATCTTCAAACACAACACATGACTGCCCAGAGACTTAGTGGTTATGAAATACTGCTTACCAGTACTTCTGAGTTAACCATTAAGTACTGTGCAACTAACTCAGGCCCTGCGTCTATTCTCAAGGCCTTGTTATCCTCTGACGTACCACAATCTGACCTCCCCCTTCACTACTGCATTGCACTCATTCACTCCAGCACAACACCACGCCCTGACCTCCGGGACACCCCTATTCCGGGGGTCCCTGACGTCTTTGTGGATGGCTCATGTCGCCGCCCAGATGACCACACGTACCTTGCAGGATATGCAGTGGTCCAGCTTCCCGACATTGTTATTGAATCTTCCTGTGTCATGCATAATTCGGCTCAGGCAGCTGAATTAATAGCTCTCACTCGAGCCTGTGAACTTTTTGCTGATGCCTCCGTAAATATCTATACCGACTCCAGATATGCCTTTGGAGTGGTACATGATTTCGGCATGATTTGGAAACAAAGAGGTTTCAAGTCTGCCGACGGTAAAAGCATCAGTCACACCACACTTATCACAGAACTCTTACAAGCCATCCTGCTCCCAAAAGAAATTGCTGTCATACACTGCCGAGCACATACTAACCTTAACAATCCTATTGCTAGGGGTAATGCATTAGCTGACACAGTAGCCAAACAAGCAGCTAAGATCTCTCCATTGCAAGACAGTGTTTATCCCATGCTTGTGGCACCCTCTCTGGTCGACGATGTACTCACATCGTCACTACAGCAGTTTGCCACTGTCACTGATATCAAATACTGGGTCTCTCAGAAGCTCGAATTAAACCCTCAAGGGTTTTATTCGAAAGAGGGGAAAGGTGGGACAATCATTGGTATCCCTGAAACTAGTGCACCCTCTACAGTTAATCAAACCTTACTTCTGCATACAAAATCTACAGTTACATGTACAATCTTACATTAACCGTTGCATCACTTGTCTGCAAACCAAACACAACAATAAACCTGCAAAACATGACCACCTAACACCACCATCCGCACCTTTCACTCACCTGCAGATAGATTTCACACACATACCTAAAACAGGAACCAAACAGTTTTACCTGCTGGTCATAGTTGACCAATTTTCTCGCTGGCCTGAGGCCTTTCCTACCACTAGGGAAGACGCAAAAACAGTAGTGAAACACCTTTGCACTGATGTTATTCCCAGATTTGGTTGCCCCCTGCAGATTAACTCAGACAATGGCCCAGCTTTTGTTAGTAAGGTATTGCAGGAATTGGTAGCTCACTTACAGATAAAATGGAAGTTTCACATACCATATCATCCCCAGAGCTCAGGGGTGGTAGAAAGGATGAACCGGACCATTAAGGAAAAACTCCTTAAGGCCACGGGAGGGAATTGGGTCAAATGGCAGGATCATTTACCTGCAGTCTTAGCTGAGGTACGGATGTCCCCCAGCAAATCCACTCAGCTGTCTCCTTTTGAGATTTTGATGGGTAGACCGTTCCCCAGCCCTTGGGTCAGGAACCCACACATAGTCACTGGTGATTTAGATTTAATCAGGGAACGATATGTACATGAATTAATCTCTGTTTTGAATGGCAACTATGGTGATGTGGCCTCTCGTTTTCCTCTTCCCTCACAGGAACCAACCCACAGCTTCAAGGTCGGAGACACAGTGTGCATCAGACAGCTGAATAAAGCAAAGAAGGGAGGCTTCCCATACGGTCCACCTACCGAAGTTGTGGCCATCACTCGTACTGCCATCCTCACAGCCCAGGAGCCCATCTGGATCCACGCATCTAGGGTAAAGCTCTGTCCAAAGAGGGGTGAAGCTGGCTGTCTAGTCCCTTCTGAAACATCTGTACCACCAGTCCAGGATGTCTCAGAAAACAGTTGTACCTAAAGAGGGGTGAAGTGTTCATAAAGTCCCTTCTGTAACACCTGTAGCATTCTCGACTGCCAGTCCAAAGAGGGGTGAAGTTGGTCACACAGTCCCTTCTGTAACATCTATATCCACAGCACGTACCTGCAACAACATGATCGCCACTCAAGGGTCCCATTACTTGGTGTACTGCTACCTTCTCTCCTCCTTGCTCTTGATTGCAATACCCGGATGGATAATAGCCTCCTGCTATTATGAGACACCGGACGAACAATATGGTACTGCCTCTGCTTGTAATTACTTCATCACTCCCCCTGACTCACCCCAGAAACAAAACACAACCAAGAACTCAACAACCCTGCCAACACCACATATTCCAGCCCTCCGTAGAGCCCGAAGGTCAGCAGACCGGACCCCTTTCAGGGTGATCGAGCACCTACCCTCAAAAATGGCCATTACACAAACCACATCACCACGCTATACGACCTTTTGGTACAATTCTTCACATCTCCATGTTGCCACTTATGCCTTTGACTATTGTGACATTATTCCATGCCCTGGGGATGTATCAACACAGTGTACCATTTACCACGATATCCCTTCCAGGTCAGTCTATATGTGTATAGGGGAGAATGATGATAGGAGTAAGGATTGTAAATACTGGAATGCTGATGGGTGGGATGCAGATGCAGGCCTTAGATGGGGAACTATTATATTAACCGAGAAAGATAGAAATAGGAGATCCTTAATGGAAAGAATGACCTTTTCTAAGTCCGGAATTTGCCTTTCGGCAGGTAAACCCGGACAGAGTATGAAACTTACCTTGACTATTGAAAACCCCAGTCCAATTGATAGTGGCCCTTATATGCTCTCTTTTTGGGAAAGAGGGGCCTTATCCGAAGATAAGGGTAGTTTCCAGCTTCAAGATATGGTTAATTCCTCTGAATGGAACAAAATTGTCACTAAAATTTATCAAAACCTTGGTCAAAACCTAATTAATACCCAGTCCCCATCTCAGGGCATGATTGCTATGGCTGATCCCTCACCAAGAGATACTATGGCCTTAGAAACAGGTTATTCAGACAAAAACCTTTGGTTAGAATGGATGGCCTTTTCGGCCAAACAATATAATAGATCAAATTGTTATGTTTGTGGTAATGCCCGTCCCCATTTAGGTACTGTCCCCCTTAACATCCCTAGTAACGCTGAGTCCTGCTTTCTCAGCCTGTATACTAATACCATTGTTAATCAGTCAACCTGTATTGCATGGAAGGAAAAATACCCCATTATTACTAAAACCCCACACCTCAGTGAGGGAATTACTATATATCCTGGTAACTACACTTGTTATAGGGGCACAGGAAAAGGTAGATTCTTAGGTAACTTTACATCTGGGTACTGTTATAAGTATAGTAACCTCAACACCTATAACCACATTCAGTCGTTAGGTGACATATATTGGATTTGCGGGGATATGAAAATCCGCATTAGGCTAGAGGGACAATGGTCTGGGGAATGTGCTCTAGCAAAAGTTATCATGCCTCTCCACATTTTAGGTGTAGATGACATACACATACATACTCACCGCACCTCCTCTCATCGTACACGGAGACAGACTAAGGCTATCCCAGGTAGTTTTGACCCCCATGTATACATAGACGCTATAGGGGTCCCAAGGGGGGTCCCAGATGAATTTAAGGCCCGTGACCAGGTTAAAGCTGGATTTGAATCCATCTTCCCCATCATAACTGCCAATAAAAATGTAGACTGGATAAACTATATATTTTATAATCAACAACGTTTTGTTAATTATACCAGAGATGCCCTTAAAGGCATTGCTGAACAACTCGGCCCAACCTCTTACATGACATTCCAAAACCGCATGGCCTTAGACATGCTTTTAGCAGAGAAAGGAGGGGTGTGTAAAGTCATTGATGATCAAACTGGTGGGTTTTGCTGTACATTCATACCAGATAATACAGGTCCCACTGGAAAAGTAACGCTTGCTATTAAGAAATTGGAAGAATTATCCATTCAATTAAAGAAAAACTCAGGCATTGATAACCCCTGGGATAAATTCTTCACTGGCTTAGGCTTCCTAGAGTGGCTAAAAAATATTGGTACCTTTATTGTTTTCATTGCTTTGTTTATACTATTCTGTTATTGTTGTTTTAAGATAGTTGTTTTCTGCATTGCTAAATATACACGCCTGCCACCCCCAACCCCTATCTCCCAGTGTGCAGAATACCTACAGGTTCTACCACACCAACCTAATCGAAATCGACAACATCGTCGATACCATCCTGCTAATACCACATACAAAAATGTCCCATTCCACTCCAGACGTTAGTCCAGTAGTAGTCATTGTTATGACTAAAGAGGGGAATTGTCAGGGAACATCACTTATTTGTGTTGCACACTTTACCTATGTACTTATTTTACATTATCTTTAATGTTATGCACTGATGTATTTTTTCTGCACTCCATTCATAATATCATTTCTTCTAAGACACTTGTAATATCAGTTACATTTGCAAATTTCAGTTGCTGATCTGTCTGTGTCTGAACAGGAAATAAGGTACTTTTTTCAAAGCCAAACAAACCCAGGTGCTTCTTGTAAGCTAAAACCGCAAATGTCACAGAGCAGCACCCACCTACATTATTTCCTGTAGCTGCAAAATATACATGTTTCTGTCTGTACTTTTTTCATATATTATTTTCTATTATGATATGTTATGCTGTATGCCAAATAAGGCCATTAGGAAATATATTACTGTATTTTGCTTAGCCAATAAGATGATGTTACGCACCAGAGATGCCTACGTGTATCCATGTCTATATATTGTGCTTTTGGTCCCAGAATAAACGGAACATTTGCTAATGATAACCTGCCTGTGTGTGTTATTTTGGTAATTGTTTCCCGGACGTCCGAGAAGGTCACTGCTTTCCTCCAAGACTCATCTTCCAATATTGCCCCGGGATAATTCCTAACACCCCTTAGTTAACTAGAGCCTGTAATGCTAATATGACATGTATTAGAGCATACAATCTGTGCATTGCAATAGCCCTTTATAATATAATAATAATAATACTGTAATAATATTGCATCTTTTTGTGCATTTTGTGATTGTTCTCTGTTTTGTTACCAATAACATTTATGTCTCTGATAACTATGAAAAACAAGATGTTCCATTTAACTATGTACATTAAAAAAAAACTAGCAATACGTTCTACTTCATTTATTTCAAGGAATGGGGAGGTACTAATTGATCTCATGAGGCAATGATCTACACATGTGTAAAGTAAGCTCTTTAGAAAGTGCCACATTCCAGGTCCATTGACTGACATACAAAACACGCGCAGTTTGGTATACAATATACAGCATAAGGACTTACGCGCGCAGATTTCAGAAAATCTACTCCATTCTCATCTCGCCACAAATTGCAGGCGCAGGAGCCCTTGCACTGACTAAAAAGCCAACGTAACTCCATGGAAGCCTTAACAAACACATACATTTAAGCAGCATCTCAAGGTTAAAGGGACAGTATACTATGATATTGTTTTTTAAGGTTTATTTGTGTATTTGAAATAGTCAAATGGATTGAGCTTGTAGGTACTTTATCACATTGGGGACATATACTTGCTTATTTAATGTAAATTGTATTACCTTAATCTATTTAGAACCCACTGGTGAAATTTATTCTAATGCTAACAAAGCTTGGCACTGATGCCAAAATATATAAAGGGACAGTCAACTCCAAAGAAAACCTTCTTTTTAATAGGGCATGTTATTTCTAACTACTTTCATATTTAATTAGAACACTTGCTTTGTTCTCTTGGTATTCTTAGTTGAAAGCAAAACCTAGGATGGCTCATATGATCATTTATAACACCTAATTTTGTGCAGTAAAAACACTTTGAAATAGATTTTCATTGCTTAGTCCAATAAGGAACAGAATATGTAGTAAGGGACAGTAAACTGAATTATATCTGTTATGATTTATATTGGGCATACAATTTAAAATAACTTTACAATTTACTTCCATTATCGAATTTGCTTTTTCTTGCTACCTTTTCAGTGAGCTACAAGGAGCTAGCGGAACTTAAGTGAGCCAATGACAAGAGGCATAGGGCTAGACAAGGGGCACGCTATTTAGCACTTTCGCTCAAGCACAAACACCACTGGATTTTTTTTACGCGTGCAGGTTAGCGAGTCTATTACAAGTTGAAAGTATATGGACTTCGGATATTGCAACTACGTTCTTCTCCCCATAGGCTTCAATGGAGCACACTGTTCAGAAAAAAACCTGACTTATCGCTCATGCACTAACCCGACCACGTTTGACCAAGTGCGCTCAACCCGATGTGAGTTATGTATATTTTACATTCCGATGTTCTTTACATAGAAGAAAATGTTTTTTTATTTTTTAATATATATATCTCTCTCTCTGTCTCTCTCTCTCTCTCCCTCTCTCCCTCTCTCTCTCTCTCTCTCTCTCTCTCTCCCTCTCTATATATACATGTTGTATTTTTGTAAAATATACCTATATATCTATATGAATATATACAGGTATTTATATATACTAATATACAGTATATAGAAATATCTTTTTAAAAATACAAAGAACATTTTTCCCTATATACATATACAACAAGAGAAGGGAGAAAAAGTTCTAAGCAACTTTCTATATATTGCTATATATATTGAATTATATCCTTAAAGGAAATGGTGCAGACCCTTAACAACAATATAAAACCTTTTTTGAAAAGAAAGATATGACGGTGTGCAACACACTATCAATAAAAAGACAGGGAATCAAGCACTCTTTTAATGTAAATGTTTATAGCAAAAAATTTGCGTTCCAATAAAAAAAATACAAAAACCAGAGATATTTCTATTATATATTTTTTACAGTTGTACATTGTGCATGTTAATGCTATTTGCTGTTTTAACCCTGTCGACTTGCTTTACTACCTATCTAAAGTAATTGCTGTTACAGTGAGCATTTTCTTAATTTTAGGGATAGTGAAGGACTGTATAGATCCTGATGTGTTCCATTACAGCATATACCCTCCTAATTTAGGTGGGGCTACCCTCTGGTTGGGTGTTGCAGGTCCCTTACATTCTCTATCATTATGATCTTCATGGTGACGTCACTAACTAACTTTTAATTGGGTTCTTTTTTCCTGTTTTTTGTTTTTGCATTTATTGCTTGTATTTTGTTTTTTGTTTTCCTTTTTTTGTGATTAATTTTTGTTGGGAAAATATCTCTGGTTTTTGTATTTTTTGATTGGAACTCACATGTTTTGCTGTAAACATTTATATTAAAAGAGTGCTTGATTCCCTGTCTTTTTATTGATAGTGTGTATGCACACCATCATATGTCTCTTTTCTAAAGGTTTAACATTTCCCCCTATGTAACGAACACTATAATGTAAAATATTTACTGTAAATACACAGTAAAACACATTATTAAATATTGAAATTATTTTTTATGTTTAATGGTATTTGAGTGGCTCCAAAGTGTTTATATATATATATATATATATATATATATATATATATATATATATATATATATAGCACACAGAGAAAGTCCAGCACTTACTCACAAGCTCTCAACTAAGATAAAAAGCAGCAATGGAAGAGTTAGTTACCGCATCTGGCCAAATGGGAAAAGTGCAGGTACCTCGTCAAGGTCTCTTCCAAAAACCTGGGTCCCTAAACAGCCACACAATGCAGGCTTGCAATCAAACAGAGGTGAAAAAATGGAGGATGCACAGGCTTATGTAATCTCCCCAAACATATACAAAACACAGGGGGGGTCAGCACTCTCAGGCCGGACCGGGTACACATCCTATGACCCTGTAACATGCACATGTGTATATATGTGTTAATATATGTATATAAAGTCATGGCCAAAATATTGACACCGCTGCATTTCTGTCAGATAATGCACAACTTCGGCCAGAAAATTGTTGCAATTCTCATGCTTATTTCTTTTGTTTGTATTAGTATGAAATAAAAAAGTGGAGAAAAAAAAAGCCAAATCTGACACATTCCACACAAAACTCCAAAAATTAACTGGAAAAAAATTATTGGCACCCTCAATATAATATTTGGTAGCACACCCCGTGGAAAAAATAACTGAAATCAATTGCTTCCTGTAACCATCAATGAGTTTCTTATACCTCTCTACTGGAATTTTGGACCACTCTTTTTTCACCAACTGCTCCAGGTCTCTCGGATTGGAAGGGTTCCTTTTCCCAACTGCTGTTTTTAGATCTCTATGGGATTGAGATCTGGACTCATTACTGGCCAGTTCAGTACTCATAGCGCTTTGTCTTAAACCATTTCTGGGTGCTTTTTGACGTGTGCTTTGGGTCATTGTCCTGCTGTAAGACCCATGACCTCTGACGGAGACCCAACGTTTTGACACTGGGCCCTACATTGCACCACAGAATTGTTTGGTAGTCTTCAGATTTCATAATGCCATGCACACAGTCAAGACATCCAGTGCCTGAAGCAGAAAAGCAACCCCAAAACATCAGTGAACCTCCACCATGTTTGACTCTAGGGACTGTATTCTTTTCTTTAAAAACCTTATTTCTTTTTCTGAAAACAGTAGAATGATGGGCTTTACCAAAAAGCTGTAATTTTGTTTCATCTGTCCACAGCACATTCTCCCAAAAGGATTTTGTCTTCTTCAGGTAAGTTTTGGCAAACTCCAATCTGGCTTTTTTATGTTTCTGTGTCAGCAGTGGGGTCCTCCTGGGTCTCCTACCATAGCGTCCCTTTTCATTCTGATGGCGACATATAGTGCTAGCTGACATATTTGTACCCTGTACCTGAAGGTCAGCTTGAGAAGGTACCAATAATTTTGTCTAGTCCATTTTTGAAATTTTGCGTGGAATGTGTAAAATTTGTCTTTTTTCTCTACACTTTTTTGTGTCATGTCAATACAAACAAAAGAAATAAACATGAGTTTATGAGGGCTACGAGAGAGCCAAAGACCTACATAGAGAACAGTTATTATCATCAGTCTCGTCCAAAGATAGAGATAAGGAGGTTTTCTTAAATAAACAACCCCTATTTGTGACACAGTACAACTCTAACCACAACATTATTAACAAAGTACTCAATAAACACTGGCGCATCCTCCTGAAAGACCCTGTCTTGAAAAAAACTCTCCCATCCCAACCAAAACTAGTTTTCAAAAGAGCACCAACTTACAAACAGAAACTAGCCCGTAGTTAGGTGGTGATGTCTAAAAGGAAACCTGCCAACATTGCTAGACTGGGAGACAGGACCTATAACAATTATAGCTTTAATAAGATAGGGGTTTTCAGATGTGGAGAAAAACTATGTCACATGTGTAAATATATAACACATGGATGTAGTAATATACGGCTAGATTTAGAGTTCTGCGGCCAAAGGGGTGCGTTAGCTACGCTGGCTTTTTTTCTCCCGCACCTTTTAAATACCGCTGGTATTTAGGGTTCACAGAATGGCTGCGTTAGGCTCCAAAAAAGGAGCGTAGAGCATATTTACCGCCACTGCAACTCTAAATTCCAGCGGTGCTTACGGACGCGGCCAGCTTAAAAAACGTGCCTGTGCACGATTCCCCCATAGAAAACAATGGGGCCATTTGAGCTGAAAAAAAACCTAACACCTGCAAAAAAGCAGCGTTCAGCTCCTAACGCAGCCCCATTGTTTTCTATGGGGAAACACTTCCTACGTCTGCACCTAACACTCTAACATGTACCCTGAGTCTAAACACCCCTAAACTTACACTTATTAACCCCTATTCTGCCGCCCCCGCTATTGCTGACACCTGCATATTTTTTTAACCCCTAATCTGCCGCTCCGTACACCGCCGCTACCTACATTATACCTATGTACCCCGAATCTGCTGCCCCTAACACCGCCGACCCCTATATTATATGTATTAACCCCTAATCTGCCACCCCTGCTATCGCTGACCCCTGCATATTATTATTAACCCCTAATCTGCCGCTCCGTACACCGCCGCAACCTACATTATACCTATGTACCCCTAATCTGCTGCCCCTAACACCGCCGACCCCTATATTATATTTATTAACCCCTAATCTGCTCCCCACAACGTCGCCTCCACCTACCTACAATAATTAACCCCTAATCTGCCGACCGGATCTCGCCGCTACTCTAATAAATGGATTAACCCCTAAAGCGAAGTCTAACCCTAACACTAACACCCCCCTAAGTTAAATATAATTTAAATCTAACGAAATAAATTAACTCTTATTATATAAATTAATCCTATTTAAAGCTAAATACTTACCTGTAAAATAAATCCTAATATAGCTACAATATAAATTATAATTATATTGTAGCTATTTTAGGATTAATATTTATTTTACAGGCAACTTTGTAATTATTTTAACCAGGTACAATAGCTAAAATAGTTAAAATAATTACAAAATTACCTGTAAAATAAATCCTAACCTAAGTTACAATTAAACCTAACACTACACTATCAATAAATTAATTAAATAAACTACCTACAATTATCTACAATTAAACCTAACACTACACTATCAATAAATTAATTAAATACAATACCTACAAATAACTACAATTAAATAAACTAACTAAAGTACAAAAAATAAAAAAGAACTAAGTTACAAAAAATAAAAAAATATTTTCAAACATTAGAAAAATATTACAACAATTTTAAACTAATTACACCTACTCTAAGCCCCCTAATAAAATAACAAAGATCCCCAAAATAAAAAAATGCCCTACCCTATTCTAAATTAAAAAAGTTCAAAGCTCTTTTACCTTACCAGCCCTGAAAAGGGCCATTTGCGGGGCATGCCCCAAATAATTCAGCTCTTTTGCCTGTAAAAAAAACCATACAATACCCCCCCCAACATTACAACCCACCACCCACATACCCCTAATCTAACCCAAACCCCCCTTAAATAAACCTAACACTAAGCCCCTGAAGATCTTCCTACCTTATCTTCACCATGCCAGGTTCACCGATCGCTCCAGGCTCCGAAATCTTCATCCAAGCCCAAGCGGGGGCTGGCGATCCATAATCCGGCTGAAATCTTCTATCAAGCGGTGGCTGAAGAGGTCCAGAAGAGGCTCCAAAGTCTTCATCCTATCCGGGAAGAAGAGGAGATCCGGACCGGCAACCATCTTGATCCAAGCGGCATCTTCTATCTTCATCCAATGACGAACGGCTCCATCTTGAAGACCTCCAGCGCGGATCAATCTTCTTCTTCCGATGTCCAACTGAAGAATGAAGGTTCCTTTAAGGGACGTCATCCAAGATGGCGTCCCTCGAATTCCGATTGGCTGATAGGATTCTATCAGCCAATCGGAATTAAGGTAGGAAAATTCTGATTGGCTGATGGAATCAGCCAATCAGAATCAAGTTCAATCCGATTGGCTGATCCAATCAGCCAATCAGATTGAGCTCGCATTCTATTGGCTGTTCCGATCAGCCAATAGAATGCGAGCTCAATCTGATTGGCTGATTGGATCAGCCAATCGGATTGAACTTGATTCTGATTGGCTGATTCCATCAGCCAATCAGAATTTTCCTACCTTAATTCCGATTGGCTGATAGAATCCTATCAGCCAATCGGAATTCGAGGGACGCCATCTTGGATGACGTCCCTTAAAGGAACCTTCATTCTTCAGTTGGACGTCGGAAGAAGAAGATTGATCCGCGCTGGAGGTCTTCAAGATGGAGCCGTTCGTCATCGGATGAAGATAGAAGATGCCGCTTGGATCAAGATGGTTGCCGGTCCGGATCTCCTCTTCTTCCCGGATAGGATGAAGACTTTGGAGCCTCTTCTGGACCTCTTCAGCCGCCGCTTGATAGAAGATTTCAGCCGGATTATGGATCGCCAGCCCCCGCTTGGGCTTGGATGAAGATTTCGGAGCCTGGAGCGATCAGTGAACCTGGCATGGTGAAGATAAGGTAGGAAGATCTTCAGGGGCTTAGTGTTAGGTTTATTTAAGGGGGTTTGGGTTAGATTAGGGGTATGTGGGTGGTGGGTTGTAATGTTGGGGGGGGTATTGTATGTTTTTTTTTACAGGCAAAAGAGCTGAATTATTTGGGGCATGCCCCGCAAATGGCCCTTTTCAGGGCTGGTAAGGTAAAAGAGCTTTGAACTTTTTTAATTTAGAATAGGGTAGGGCATTTTTTTTATTTTGGGGGTCTTTGTTATTTTATTAGGGGGCTTAGAGTAGGTGTAATTAGTTTAAAATTGTTGTAATATTTTTGTAATGTTTGTAAATATTTTTTTATTTTTTGTAACTTAGTTCTTTTTTATTTTTTGTACTTTAGTTAGTTTATTTAATTGTAGTTATTTGTAGGTATTGTATTTAATTAATTTATTGATAGTGTAGTGTTAGGTTTAATTGTAGATAATTGTAGGTATTTTATTTAATTAATTTATTGATAGTGTAGTGTTAGGTTTAATTGTAACTTAGGTTAGGATTTATTTTACAGGTAATTTTGTAATTATTTTAACTAGGTAACTATTAAATAGTTCTTAACTATTTAATAGCTATTGTACCTGGTTAAAATAAATACAAAGTTGCCTGTAAAATAAATATTAATCCTAAAATAGCTACAATATGATTATAATTTATATTGTAGCTATATTAGGGTTTATTTTACAGGTAAGTATTTAGTTTTAAATAGGATTAATTTATTTAATAAGAGTTAATTTATTTAGTTAGATAAAAATTATATTTAACTTAGGGGGGTGTTAGTGTTAGGGTTAGACTTAGCTTTAGGGGTTAAAAAATTTATTAGAATAGCGGTGAGCTCCGGTCGGCAGATTAGGGGTTAATGTTTGAAGTTAGGTGTCGGCGATGTTAGGGAGGGCAGATTAGGGGTTAATACTATTTATTATAGGGTTATTGAGGCGGGAGTGAGGCGGGGAGTTAATACATATATTATAGTAGCGGTGCGGTTCAGTCGGCAGATTAGGGGTTAATAAGTGTAGGTAGGTGGCGGCGACGTTGGGGGCGGCAGATTAGGGGTTAATAAATATTATGTAGGTGTCGGCGGTATTAGGGGCAGCAGATTAGGGGTACATAGGGATAATGTAGGTGGCGGCGGTGTACGAGCGGCAGATTAGGGGTTAAAAAAATTTAATAGAGTGGCGGCGGTGTGGGGGGGCCTCGGTTTAGGGGTACATAAGTAGTTTATGGGTGTTAGTGTACTTTAGAGTACAGTAGTTAAGAGCTTTATAAACCGGCGTTAGCCCAGAAAGCTCTTAACTACTGACTTTTTTCTGCGGCTGGAGTTTTGTCGTTAGATTTCTAACGCTCACTTCAGCCAAGACTCTAAATACCGGCGTTAGAAAGATCCCATTGAAAAGATAGGATACGCAAATGGCGTAGGGGGATCTGCGGTATGGAAAAGTCGCGGCTGCAAAGTGAGCGTTAGACCCTTTCCTGACTGACTCCAAATACCAGCGGGCGGTAAGAACCAGCGTTAGGAGCCTCTAACGCTGGTTTTCACGGCTACCGCCCAACTCTAAATCTAGGCCATAGTATCCCACAATACAGGGGAGATGTTCCCCATAAAAAGCTGATTGTCCTGTGATTCTAGCTATGTAATTTATGTACTGTCCTGCCAATGTGGGATCCAGTACATAGGTAGGACCTGTAGGAAGGTCAGGACTCGATGGAGTGAACATTTGAGGAACATCAAATCAAAATCACTCAAACACAGTGTCTGTAGACATATTTGTGACAAATATATCTACAGTAAATGTTCCTTTAAAATTCCACCATTAGAAGGGATCCCTCAAAGTAATTTGTACAATAGGTTTTCAAAACTGAGACAAAGGGAAACCTACTGGATTTTTAAATTCAACAGTTTATTCCCCACAGGTCTTAATGAGGTTATAGATTCTGCAGCATTTTTGTAATCATGTATATATACTGTAAGGGTCATTAGGATATTGTTGTTAATAATATATCTATAGAATTATGTTTATTTGTTCTCTGGACTTTCCCTACCCACTTGTTGTTGGTATTTGCACTCATACATTTTTAGTCAATTGAAATATGCAAATTTCACAGTATTCAGTAGATTTTTGTACATCACATTATATTCACCATTCTATGGGGCAATAGTATATTGTTATTCCCATTCATTATAAATTAACCATTCACATTATATTATATCACATTAAAACATGCACATGCCCACCCATTATAGTACAGTATGCACATATTTTATATATACACTGCACATGTGTAACTTCTTTTTCACACACTTATACACCACATTAGTCTCATATATTTGGTATGACTGTATATTTAGTTAAAGTCTAATAACATACATATTGATTGTATGTTTCTTTTTGTATATATTTCCACATTCACAATGAATATATATTATTTGGGATTGTACCTAAATATAATCTTGGAGCTACTTGTGCTCATCCCCACTTTTTGTATTTTCATCTATCTGGTTTACACTGCTCTAACGTGGTATCTTAGGAATTTTTCCTTGTCCCTTTATTATATCACAGTAATGGCAATATTATTGTTTTGCTAATTGCTGTGGTCTCACGCAAGTGTGGCATAACTTACACATAGTTTCTCTTTTATTTATTTATTAATATTAAGAACTTATATGAATACATGTAAGTAGCCAATCACATGGTTATATTTGATATTTAGTGGTTTTGTATGATCGCAGAGCTCAATACATACGGGCTCTTGCGGTCATTTATTGAATTACACTTTTTATCTATATAGATTATCACAATTTAACTTTATCATTATAACAACAACTGGGAGGATTGGGAAAGGAAGGATGCTATTGGACAATTTGTGCAAAGGAAGGGACGGGTTCATTGGAACATGAGGTTACTGAGCTCTATTTAAAGGGCAATTACACACATATAGAGCATACAAGCCTGAGGAAACGGGGTGTTCCCCGAGAAACGCGTCGCTATTATACTCTGTATCTTGTTAGGAGAGTGGTATTCACACACCCAGCTGTAAATTGTTATACCTTTGGTATTTTTATTTTGTATAATAAAATACTGATTTTTAACTTTTACACAAGTCTGACGTTGGTGTGATAGTCTCCATATCAGTAACCCAAGGGCAGTTTAGCCCTTCTTCCTATTCCATCTGCAGCTCCAGTCGGAGGGAATCATTGCCATTGGGAACATTGGCCTGAGGTTCAGAAGGCAGAGATTTCCAGCGCTGATCGAATTGGTGGGGAACTTCCACACAGCTAGCTGGTTTTCTGTTGAACACCAGCCCGCCCCTATTGGCATAATAGAGTGCCGCTACTTTTGTGAGTACCCTTATTCTGCTCCTTTTTGGATTTATTTGTCTCTATTGATTTACACATGTGGCGCCTCTGTTTTTGTTTTTGTCTTATCATCATAGAAATAAACATGAGAATGCCTAAACATTTGTAATTGCAACAATTTTCTGGGTAAAGTGGTGCATTATCGGACAGAAAATGCCTGGGTGCCAATATTTTTGGCCATGACTGTGTAAACATATATACATACATAAATACACACACACACACACACACACATATATATATATACTTTCAACTTGCAATACGTGCGCAATTTATCGCAACCGCACTAACGGTGCACCACTTGTAATCTAGCACATATAAGCAGCTGGCTCCCAGGAGTGTATTGCTGCTCTTGAGCCTATCTAGGTTGGCTTTTCAACAACAGATACCAAAAGAACAAAGCAAATTTGAAAAAAGTTGTAAATTGGAAAGTTGTTTAAAATTGCTCTATCCTATCTGAATTACAAAAATGTAATTTTGACTTTCCTTTAAAATACATGAAAAGGGGGCAAAATAAATTGTTAAAGTATACTGCAAATAGTTTTTATTACACATAAGCAAAATAATTTCAATTACATTCACAGAGTTTTTCAGTCCCATTTAATTTATGTCAAATGCATTTTGCTAGTTATTATTGACTCTATGAACCTTTAAGATAAAGTGTTATGTTTCTTATATTTACATTCATTTTTGGGTGGACCATTGATTAGGGAAACTGCAGGAGAGTCATAATCTTCAAAATGCAGAACTTTTAGTCATCCAACAATTTGGAGGATCATCCCAAAATATGAGCTGTGTCTTCTTTTACTTATTTTCAGGTTTCCAGGACTGCCCAACCCCATACAGGAATATTAAAACCCTGTGCAACATAAATAATTTAAATCTATGGTGCTTTTAGCAAAGCAGCCATGTAACTAGTATTGCCCACACCCATACATGGGTTTCATAACTTCGCCTACTCTGTTCTGCACAAAACTCCGAAATGTAAATTGCGCATAATATGCACAAAATAATGTATTTTTGGATCCTAATATGTAAACTACAGGAGACCCACAGATGCCAGTTCAACAGTTGTGCTGTTCTAATGTGCATTGTAGGAGATTCCAAACATTAAATGTTTTAAAAAAAAGTTGTTGTTTTTTAAAAAAATGTTTTGGTTAAAGTGCATTAAAGAAACAATACTTCTTTATGATGAGAAAAATGTTACAAATTGATTTACATACAAGCTATTTTTATATGATTTATAATACCTATGTAACATATAATTACTTTACATCACCAGTAGATGGCTGTATTGCCACACATTTCTTTCTTACAATCTGTTCTCAGTTTGATTTGCTGTTCACATTTTAACACACAGATTGAGTGACCTTTTCCTCTGATTTAAACCAGCTGGTTCTTTGGAGTTTAAGTAAACAAATTTGTCCAACTCCCCATCCCTGCACAGACTCCAAGACACACAATCTGTAAACTCATTTTCCTTAACTGCCCTGTGTGTTCCTTTCCCCAGTACTAAGCATCAGAAACTGTACTTGGGAATTCACATGTTCTTCATTGGTTTGTGTGTGAACTGGCAAAAATGATTAAAAATTGTCAACTGATACTGTGAGATAGTGTGACATGAGGTTTGAGCTGAAGATCACTCACAATATCAATATAGCATCACAAGATCATTAAAATAACATGAAAAATCAATCATGCTGTTGATATTTGACACATTTTAATATGTATTGTGGTTCCCATCACATTAAAATCAATAACATTTGTTATAACATTACATAAACTGTATCCAGCTTTTATACAGAGAATTATTATGGTTTTTTTTTTAAACTGTATAATTTAAGAATGCAAAATATATATCTATATTATATTTTAATAGTTAATGTATACCAGCTACTGGTTCGTATGTGGGACAAGGAGGTTGGGGGCGGAGTCACTGTCCATGTGAATGACTGATTGGACAAGGGATATGATTAAGATCATCAGTGGGCAGGGCTGGCATGTGGAAGGTGAAGGGCAGATGCTCTAGTTCAGGGGTGCCCACACTTTTTTGTGTTTGGATCTACTTTTAAATGACCAGGTCCTAAGCTTACATTCCTGCTTTTAAAAATAAAGATTTCAAGAGAATGAAGAAAAATTGATAATAGTAGTAAATTAGAAAGTTGTTTAAAATTGCATGTTCTATGCCAGAATCATGAAAAAAAAAAAAATGTGTGTTTCATATCCATTTAAGGTTGCATGCTTTACATGGATGTGCAAAAGCATAAAGATACAAGAGATTAATCCTGATGACAAAAGTAGCACTGACTTTAATTTGGTTTAACAGGAGCAACCCCTTGTGCCATGTTACAAAACACTGCATTCAAATTACTGCCACTGACCCCCTTTACTTTTCGTCCTAGACTTGGCCTGATATGACCCAGTGAGGCTTACACAAATAAATTTCAGTAGCGCACCATGCAGACCATTTCTTACCTGGTCAACACGTTTATTTACCAGACATCAATCAGACTTGTTCCTTTAGCATAGCACAGCAGCCTCTGCCTTTTCTTTTGACGCTTACCCTCCTAACTATACTATACCGCCATATCCATTAGGAGAGTACTCACTCAACCATGCTTTTGATAGGCCAATTGGGATGTCAATTAAAAATCTACATTGATTGGTTGAAATTGATGTCCCTCAAGATCCAATCCTGTAGCACTTTTCATGTCCAACCATCAGACTCTTTAATGACCTGCCCCTTCACACACTGCTGTAGATAAAGCGGTATCCCTAGCAACAATACTCTACTCACTTCCCAGTGTTGAGATCACTTAACTTGACCACATCATTTTGATCACATCGGCCACAATCTACCAGCAGCGCCTTCGGGATCTACTGGTAGATCCCATTCTACCTATTGGGCACCGCTGCTCTAGATATGTTTCTGGTCATTACAGGGGCAAAGTCAGGCATTTTTAGTTTTCAGTTGGTGGAATTTTGACTTCTTTATGAAGCAGAGATCCTTAAACCAGGACTAGCTTACAAAATGCCTTGCAAAATGTTGGGAGATCAGCTTTTATCATCTCGCTTATGGTATATTTTACTTTTAACAACATTTAAAAAATATTAACAGCATTAAAAGTAAAAATAAATATAGAATAAAAAATGTAAACAAAAAATATTTAATAATAAAGATTAATTAGATTTCATTTGTTTTGGACCATGTAATTGTCAAAAATACTGAGCAATGTGCTAGAGGAATATGATTTATAAAACTAATTTTTAATTAAATGGCCATGAAAGCCAACATCACTTACATGTTTCAGCTCAAACATGCAATTAACCAAAACTTTTCAATTTATTTCCATAATCAAATTGATTTAACTCTCTTGACATCCTTAGTTGAAAAGCATACCTAGGTAGACTTAGGAGCAGTAATGCACTACTGTAAGCTAGCTGCTGATTGGTGGCTGCAAATATATGTGTTTTGCTATTGGCTCACCAGATGTGTTCAAATAGGTCCCAGTAGTGCATTTCTGCTCTGAATCTGATTTTGACTATATGTTTAAACCCTTTGCATAAGTTAAAAAACATAGAGGCCAATTCTATAAAGCTCTCTGGGCTTGTGAGATTCTATAAGAAATTTCTTCAGTACTATGAAGCCCTGTTCTAATTCTATAAAGGCAATTTTTACCTTGTAAACAGTGGGTCTCGCGATGTATTGTAATGCATGTGAAGGCGAGGCGTACAAAAACCGAATAAAACAAATAAATGACATTGAAATACAAATATTCAGTAAAAAATTGTATTGTTTAATTGCATTAAAAATCACAACAAGGATTAAACTCCCTAAGTACACAAAACAGTGGTCTAAAGAACTAGAGAATATACATTGATGCCAAATCCTGGTGTAATACTTTCTATAGAACGCAGAAGTCATCGGTCTCCTCACAAATCCTACAGCTTATTTATAACATTTAAACATAATGGCATGTAATTCCGGTACGGTTGAAATATCTCCCAAAAATCAGAGGCCTTTGCTGGAGAAGTTGTGATGAGGAAGCAGGCAAGAGGGGCACCCGCACAGGACCCCGCTCTTTGGGGGACCCGCAATGTCAGTGGTGAGATTATGAGATGGTGCAATGTACAGTATATGTTGTATTTCATTTATGAGAAGTGTTTATGGTATCAGGAGGTCTTATATTTTGTGTTTCTTCTTTATATAGGTATCACTGAATGTTGGCACAGGGGTGGGCAATACAAGGGGCAGTGCATACAGGGCAGTGGGCTAAGGGGCCCCACAAATGTATCTTGCCCAGGGTCCGGCAAATGCTATGGTTGGCTCTGTGAGGAAGGTCATATGCTTCATATTTGGTGGAGTTGTCCAGAAATTCAACATTTACAGAGGAAGGTGAGGGTTTGGGAAAATGCTATATGGAACTACATATACTTTACAGGCGACTTATGCAATTCTGAATGGTAAGCCCACAACTCCATGTGAAATCAGGCTAGGCACATTTCAAATAGCAATTGGCAGTGCAAGTCACTAATTGCCAGGGCTTGGAAATCACAATCGACCTCCAGCAGACAGATATGGATCGACAGGGTGGAAGAACTCCTATCCTTCAAGGGTTCTATAGAAGACAGCAGCTAGAATTGTTCTATAATATTCTATTGGGAGCAATTTAAAAACAATTCAAAGTGATAATACAGTAATTAGTTTTATTATTTGATTAAAGCTATCACAAATCCCCAAGGAATCCTTTTTCTTTTCTTTTTTTCTTTATCTCTGGGAAGGGAAATCACTCAACCTTGAAGCTGTTACCCCTGCTTCCCTTCTACCCGCTCCTTCTGGATTTACACTTTACATGATTACATCTTCTCACTGTTGGTTTGTTTACATTTACACTGGAAAACCAATTATATATATATCATAAAATTGTTTGGCAAAATGTATATTTTATGGAAAAATTAAAATGAAAAAAGTATTGAAATTGTGCAGGATGTAAACAATTTAAGGTGCACATATACATCTTTATATAACTACACTGCACATTTATAATATAAACTTCAAAGTGTATTAATGTCCTTATTGTAAAATTAGTTTTCCCATCTCAGCTAATGGGCTGAACAGGGACATTTTATGGGTGTAGCTGAAATTTTTCCTCCATTTCTGGCGTGTTCTGTAAACATTTCCCCCCTGCAGATCTCACTGTTTTTTTCTCTCAAAGTTAAAAAGTGGTGAGATTGTGTCAAAATACATAAAACACTACTTACTCTAATATTAAACCCCATGGGGCCGATTTATCAAGGGCCGAATGGCCCTGATGCCCCTGTTTAAGACTGCTTAAGACCTCTGCTCCTTAACTGGTCCGCCTGCTCTGAGGCTGCGGACAGCAATCCGCCCGATCGCATACATTCGGGCTGATTGACACCCCCTGCTAGCGGCCAATTGGCCGCAAATCTGCAGGGGGTGGCATTGCACAAGCAGTTCACAAGAACTGCTTGTGCAATGATAAATACCAAAAGTGTATGCTGTTGGCATTCATCGATGTCTGTTGGACATGATCCACTGAGCGGATCATGTCGGACAAACCGATGATAAATCGGCCCCCATGTACAAGAAAATAGAGACAATTGTAAATTAAGTTACTATATGCTGAAAGCAGAGTAATCTGATCTGTATGGTCTGCAGGATTTTTTTTTTTAAAGTGCTCCGCCCGCTCCCTGCTAACTTCGCTCTCCCAGGTGAAGTTTAACTTTTTGGTAAGCTCCATTACTTTGTATAGGATACATCTCTCTACTTACAGGAACAGACCCTTTTATATTGAGTTCCATGAGGGCTGCCCTTTGCGAATGTCGGCATGAAAAATCACATCTAGCCGGTGAAGTTTTTAGAATTTGACCCATAGTTATACGCAATCAATTGTGAAATAACAAAATGGCCTAATAGATTTAAAGGGAAATAAAAACCACAGTTTATCTTTCATGATTCAGATAGAGAATACCATTTTAAATAACTTTCCAATTTACTTATCTAATTTGCTTTATTGTCTTGGTATCCCGTTGGCTAGATTATGAGTTTTTTGTTTTGAGCTGTGCGGTGCTAACGAGCAGTTTTGTCTCACCGCTCACTTACCTACAGCGCTGGTATTACAGTTTTTTACAAACCCGGCATTAAAAGGCAAGAAGTGAGCGTTCAGCAAAATTTAGCTCCTTACCGCACTTCAATACCAGCGCTGCTTAAGTCAGCAGTGAGCTCGTTGTACGTGCTTGTGCACGATTTCCCCATAGGAATCAACGGGGAGAGCCGGCTGAAAAAGAGCCTAACACCTGCAATAAAACAGCGTAAAGCTCCTTAAAGGGACAGTTTATTCAAAAAATGTCTCCCCTTTTATTTGTTCCCAATGATCCACTTTACCTGCTGGAGTGTATTAAATTGTTTATAAGTATTTCTATTACCCTTATATTAGCATTTGAAATAGTTTATTTAGCCTGTGGTATCCACACCTATCCTTAAAGTTTTTGGCCTTGAGGCCAAGCTGTGTTAACACAGCCAGTAAAAGAAATTACACTCCCAGTGGGTTATAGAAGAGATAAGGTAATAAAATGTTAATTTTCCATTGTTCTCTCCAAGCATTGGTGATTGGTTTATGGACAGATATATGATAAAGAAGCAGGTATATGTACACAATGGGATATAGTAATGAGATCTGATTATACCCACAAGCTCAACCCATTTTATTAGGTTGTGGCTTCAAAACACAAAATCAGCGAATTCATATACACAAATAAGCCTTAAAAAAAGCTAATCTCATACATTTTATACCCTGCAGCTGGTAAAAAAGTACCGGTAATTGGAAACACATTAAGGGAATAACTATTTTATAGTATACTGTCCCTTTAACGCAGCTCATTGATTCCTATGGGGAAACACATTTTATGTTTACACCTAACACCCTAACATGAACCCCGAGTCTAAACACCCCTAATCTTACACTTATTAACCCCTAATCTGCCGCCATCGCCGGCAACTACATTATATTTATTAACCCCTAATCTGCCGCTCCGGACACCGCCGCCACCTACATTATACTTATGAAGCCCTAATCTGCTGCCCCCAACATCGCCGACACCTACATTATATTTATTAACCCCTAATCTCCCTCCCCCAATGTAGCCGCAACCTAACTACACTTATTAACCCCTAATCTGATTGCATCAGCCAATAGGATTTTTTCACCTTTAATTCCGATTGGCTGATAGAATTCTAATAGTTAATAACTATTTAATAACTATTGTACCTAGTTAAAATAAATACAAACTTGCCTGTAAAATAAAAATAAACCCTAAGATAGCTACAATGTAACTATTAGTTATATTGTAGCTAGCTTAGGGTTTATTATACAGGTAAGTATTTAGTTTTAAATAGGAATTATTTAGGTAATAATATTCATTTTTATTCAGATTAATTTAAATTATATTTAAGTTAGGGGGTGTTAGGGGTAGGGTTAGATTTAGGTTTAGGGGTTAATACATTTAGTATAGTGGCGGCGATGTTGGGGGCAGCAGATTAGGGGTTAATAAATGTAGATAGGTGGCGACGATTGTTAGGGACAGCAGATTAGGGGTTAATAATATTTAACTAATGTTTGCGAGGCGGGAGTGCGGCGGTTTAGGGGTTAATATGTTTATTATAGTTGTGGCGATGTCCGGAGCGGCAGATTAGGGATTAATAATTTTATTATAGTTTTTGCGATGCGGGAGGGCCTTGGTTTAGGGGTTAATAGGTAGTTTATGGGTGTTAGTGTACTTTTTAGCACTTTAGTTATGAGTTATATGTTATAGCGTTGTACCATAAAACTCTTAACTACTGACTTTTAAATGTGTTAGGACTCTTGACGGGGTAGGGTGTACTGCTCACTTTTTGGCCTCCCAGGACAGACTCGTAATACCGGCGCTATGGAAGTCCCATAGAAAAAAGAGTTTACAAAGTTTACGTAAGTCATTTTGCGGTAAGGCCAAAGAAGTGTGCAGTGCCCCTATACCTGCAAGACTCATAATACCAGCGAGCGTAAAAAAGCAGCGTTAGGACCTCTTAACGCTGCTTTTTTACCCTAACGCACAACTCGTAATCTAGCCATGTATTTGCAATGCAAATGGTTGAGCCATATATGTGTAGCCACCAATAAGCAGCTCCTGAGACTACCTAGTTATGCTTTTCGATGCTTTTCAACAAACTAAATACATTAGATAATAGAAATAAATTGGAAAGTCGTTTAAAATTGCATGCTCTCTCATGTCCCTTTAGCATTTTCTTTTTGCACTTTTATGTTCTTTTAAGACTAAACTATAAATACAAAAGAGGGAAATACCACTTTTTTATATTATAATAGATTTATTCCTGTGACAACAGTTTCTGTAGTATTGCCAGGTATGCAAATAATGCACAACATGAAATATTTATCAGCAAGTCTGGTCCTGGTGAGTGCAAAGGATAATGATATTACCACTGTGCACATGTGGGTTGTACAGGAAGAGTATCTCTATTAAACCTGGGGCTCCAGACATGTAAATTCAGCTCTGCAAACAGAAACAAAACAGGGAGGGCAAGATAAGGGCAAGAAAACAGGGCAAGCGCAGCAGAACAGCAAGACAATATCAGACAATAAGTGAGGACAAATAGACAAGCACCAGGGGAGAAAAGGGGAAAGGATACACATTTGAGAGACATCAAAAACCAAGGAAAAGAAAATATAGGCAGGGCAAGAAAAAGAAAACATCATGCAGGAAAAGGGAATATACAATGAGGGAGCAGAGCTATGCATGACACACAAAGTAACTGAGCACTGCAGGATTAGGAAAGGAAATGAATCAGGAAGAGTATACAGTAGTACAGCTAGTTAAAAAGGCATGAAACCCATTTTTCTTTCTTTCTTGGTTCAGATAGAGCTAGTGATTTTAAACAACTTTTCAATTTACTTATATTATCTAATTTGTTTTGTTCTCTTGATAATCTTTGTTGAAAATGATATCTAGGTAGACTCAGGAGCTACTAATTGGTTGCTGTACATATATTCCTCTTGTAATTAGCCGACCAATGTGTTCAGAAAGCTCCCAGGTGTGCATTGCCGCTCCTTCAACAAAGGATATCTACAGAAATAAGTAAATTATATAATAGAAGTAAATTAAAAAGTTGTTTAAAATTGTATGTTCTATCTAAATCATGAAAGAAAAACATTTGGGCTTCGTGTCTCTTTAAGTTCAGTGTTCAAGAGATTTTCAGGTGCTTGTATCTCTGGATTGCATGATCGAATGCCTGAAATTTGATTGCTTTTTTGGGCACCTACAGTGACTTGAAATGTTACTAAATTGACGAGTTTTTCTGAAAAAGTTGAAAAAAAGGCTGCATTTTTGAATGGCCACCATTTTCCTTAAAGGGACAGCCTGCACCTTAGTCATCTTAAAGTCTTACCTTAGATGAAGCTGTAAATAGCCTCTGCACCTGTTTCTATATCATGCAGCAGGAACAGTAAAAAAGTAATTTTAAAATGAATATTGTTTCTGGCCACTTTGAAATGGCTGCCAAGCTCCAACCACTGATGACATCACGATCTGGGTTACATCTAGGCACACATAAAGGGACAGTCAACACAAGATTTTTGTTGTTTAAAAAGATAGCTAATCCCTTTATTACCCATTCCCCAGTTTTGCATAACCAACATAGTTATAATAATACACAGCTTACCTCTGTAAATACCTTGTATCTAAGCCTCTGAAAACTGCCCCCTTATTTCAGTTCTTTTGACTTGCATTTTAGCCAATCAGTGCTGACTCCTAGGTAACTTTACGTGTGTGAGCTCAATGTTATCTATTTGACAGTGAAAACTGTCATAATGCATTCAGATTAGAGGTGGTCTTCAAGGTCTAAGAAAATGTAGCATATGAGCCTACCTAGGTTTAGCTTTCAACTAAGAATACTAAGAGAACAAAGCAAAATTGGTGATAAAAGTAAATTGGAAAGTTGTTTATAATTAAATGCACAATTTGAATTCTAAACGTTTTGGACTTGACTGTCCTCTTAAACTTTAACTCTGTCTGGCATTGATTCTATAAGGTTGTGCAGAGTTTTACAATTCACCCTATTCCAGAACTTTAGAGTATCCTAGAATGTGTCTGATGATGTCACAGTGTCGTTCAGCTTTTTCCTTTTTAAATGTTCCCAAAGATTTTCAATGTAGATTAGCACTCCTTGATCTTCCTTGTACTTCAGATACGGCTGACAGAGCTTTGATGTGTGTTTATTATCATTGTCCTGCTGGAAAATGTAATCCTCTTTAACACAACTTTTGCAGGATATAAAACATTTTTAAAAAGTTTCATGTTCTATCTGAATCATGAAAGAAAATATTTGACAGTATGCCTGTAGAAAAGGGTGTTTCTTCCTTTTTTGTATGTGACATTCATTTTTACATGCTGCTAAAATTAAAAATCATATATATTTTTAACATTTTATCTGGTGTGCAGTGTTCCATTATGTATTCTATTAGTAAATCACATAGTTCATGTTATTGGTAGAAGAGTGATGAGAAAATAGAAGTACGAGGATGGTTAAATCATTGTTTGGTGTGTTACTTTTAGAAATGAGTGAAAATGTTTATTTTTGTGTGTTATTAGCACAAAGGCCTAGATTACAAGTGGAGAGTAAAAATATTATGTAAAATGGACATCGTAGGTGAGATTACATATGTGGCGCAACTGCTGAAACCCGTTCCGCCCGTAATTTCACCTCGCACATCGGGGTATCACATATACGGCGCCGGCAGTTCAAAAAGTGCCGTAAATCGGATAAACTAGCGATGTCCAGAAATTAGCATAAATACAAATTTCTGGAGTCACCAGTGACTTTCTGAACTTTAGAAACTGCCGGCGCCTAAGAAAAAAATAAAAAAAATAAAATCTCCCGTAAAAGTCTAACCCACCTCACAAAAATAAACCCGGCACGCAAAAACCCCTATATCCGCCATCAAACCCACATCGGAACTAATAATAAAAGTATTAACCCTGGCTAGATTACTTGCTCCTAGTCTAGTGAGAAATAATAAAGCTACATGTACTCTCGACTGGTTTTCCAGGAAAGGCAATTATAAATGTGGTAGTAGAGATTGTTTCAAGCTTTGATAATTCTCAACATAGCATAAAATTCTATGTAAATTGCAAAACAACATTTGCACTTTACCGTCTAACATGCAACATATGTCATTGCCAGTACGTGGGTAAAACCTCACGTGAAGTCAGGACCAGATTTGGCGAGCATGTTAGGGATGTCAAAAATTATTGTAAGGACTCAGCTGTAGTGAACCATTTCAATGGATTTCACTTTTCCCATGTTGCAGATATGTCTATACAAAGTATTGACATAGCTACCATTCCGCCAAGGGGAGGTAATAAGCAAAACATTTTGGATAAAAAGGAACTATTCTGGATCCTGAGACTTCACTCACGTAAGCCTGACGGTATGAATAAGGAATGTGACATCAATTATTTTATAGATGATTAACTGGGTATTGTTTGTTTGTGTGGTATAGTTATCATTTCCTTATTCATCCCATTAATATGTGGTGTAGTGGGAATATATTTATATCTATATATATCACACTATATTATAGATGATTAACTGGGCATTGTTTGTTCATGTGGCTTAGTTATCATTTCTTTATTCATCCCATTAATATGTGGTGTAGCGAGAATGTGTATCAAACTTATGGTTACATTGTCAGTAATTCTAGAAAATGTGTATTATGCTTTTCCATGTTTTTTCTGTTTATTTTTACTTTTCACACATGATGTATTTTTGATTGTTCATACCATCTTCTGTTATTAGTGCAAGTGTTTGTTATCCCTTATACTATGTACATTTATGAAATAGGTCCTATCTTTTATTAATTGATCCTTACGATTGTTTTTACTTGCCACTTTTTGTATTATAAGTAAGGGGTCAATGAATTTTCCTATAAAAGGGTATCCCTTCTTACACACTGCAGCTTATGATTAGGCGCCACCAGAGGGCGCAAAACGCGTCAGGCCGTCATTCCCACACTCCCTGGTCTGTTTGTCTAGCCATGGACATTGTTTTTTAATTTGTTTGAAATAAAGGACAAATTTTTATTTTCACCCTCTGAGCAGTGCCTGCACTTCTTTTCTCGATGAATAAAAATATTAACCCCTAAACCGACAACCCCCGCACAACGCAATATGCTTAATTAAACTATTAACCCCTAATCCACCATTCACCCACATCACAATCTACCTAATAAAAGTATTAACCCCTACTGGCAGTTTAGGGGTTAATCACTTTATTAGGTAGATAGTGTTGTGGGGGGTTGGTGGATTAGCGCTTAATAGGTTAATTAGATGTTTTGTAATGTGGGGGTTAGTGGATTAGGGGTTAGTATAGGAGAGTGGGGGTTAGTGGATTAGGGGTTAATAGGCGAGCACTTAGCCGTGATATAAATTCTTACACCAAGATTACAAGTTGTGTGCTAAACCGGGTGCTTAAATAACGTAAAAAAATAAGCGGTATCGCACTCTCCACTTGACGTGCTTGTGAACATTTTCCCCCATAGGCATCAATGGAGAGAAAGTGTTAGATAAAAACTAACACCTGCACAATCCACAATGATGTCTATGGGGAAAAGAAAGTTAAGTTAAAGCCTAACACCCTAACATAACCCAGGGACAATCTTTTGGTTCCCAGGGAGCGCACAGAGAATAGAAATGATGGTAAAATTAATTTCATTGGTACTTTAAATTCTAGCTCTTATGA
Source organism: Bombina bombina (assembly GCF_027579735.1). Taxonomy (NCBI): domain Eukaryota; kingdom Metazoa; phylum Chordata; class Amphibia; order Anura; family Bombinatoridae; genus Bombina; species Bombina bombina. The sequence goes on along the minus strand of NC_069499.1, from coordinate 513,252,142 downwards.
GATCGAAAGAGTACTCAATAAATACATGGGTCTCCTTATTCCTTAAGAGTGACCCAATATGTGCTGAAGCATTGGGAGAAAGAATATAAACCATTTGGCGATGTGCTCCCATGCTAAGGGACAAATTAGTGAGCAGTCATTTTGTACAATACCCCCTTAAATATAAAAGTACAACTAAAGGAACATACATGTGTGGCTCTTGCACTTTCTGTATCTATATGCTCAATGTCAAGAAAGTCAATATCTTCCCTAAAGGTTTTAAGAATATTGATGGCTTCTACAATTGTAGCCCCAAAAATATTATCTATTGCATACAATGTTCATCATGCAATTTAAGATATGTGGGTATGTCCACTAGGGAGCTGAGAACGAGACTAGGGGAGCATATATGCAATATTAAGAGCAGTAAAAAAGATCTGGAAAGGGGAATGAAATTAACATCTGTGGCGAGACACTTTCTTGAAAAACATAACAGCAAACCTGATCTCAAGTGTTTTATGTTACAACGCATTCATCTGGGTATTAGAGGAGGTGGCATTGAGAAATCCTTATTCCAAGCGGAAAGTAGGTGGATCTTCTGGCTCAGTACATTACATTACAACGGATTAAATGAACAGATTGCGCATAGTTCATTCCTATGATTCGCATTCTGTGTTACGTATCATCATGAAATCACCTAATAGAAGCCTGTAGATGAATTATGAGTTTTAGAATGTCAGTCCTATATAATGAGTGATGATAAGGTCTGCTAGTCATATATGAAATAATGAAAACTGGAAAAAAAATTCAACTCCCTCTCTTGACCATGGAAGCATTAATCCCCTCGTTTTTGTCAATATAATTGATACTAATATCACTCCTATATATGAGTTGACAGCCCACTTTGGGCTTAATCAAATACACAACACTACTTAAATGATGACACTAACTATTAATACTAACTATTAACATCTTAGTGGTACACATGAGATTAAGTCCATAATATGACCGAAATGGTGAAACAAATTATTGTAGGAGATATATCACCAATACCTCATTGACATACATGGCACTAATAAATCTAAGCGGACTGTACTATGACTATATGCATTATATCCAATCCAGCTAAATAGTATATGATTTGACAGCCCACTTTTGTTTTAATCAAATCGACAACACTACTGAAATGACAACACTAATTATTGTATGATACTAACTATTAATATCCCAGTGATACACATGAGATTAAGTCCATAATATGACTGAAATAGTGAAACAAAGTGTTGTAGGATATATATCACCAATACCTCAGTGACATTCATGGCATTAATAAATCTATGTGGACTGTACTATGACTATATAGATTAAATACAATCCAGCTAAATAGTATGTGTAACTGGACAAATAGGGAACATCTAATATAGTCTTGAATCGCACTTTTATCCCCTGTGAAGTTACCTTTTAGATCTATACCTTTATGAAACTTTCTGCGTAAATATTAATAATGATGTTATCTATCTCTATATACAGTGGCACTAATGTGCTTGGATATACCTTTAAAATACTACTTATGTCTAAGGTTGGATAAAGGCTATTTACTGCATAACTGTATTTTATTCTTACTATTTAAATCTATATTTTATTGTGCGATTATGAAATGATTCTCTGTAAAACTTTATTCTGTATGAACAATGTCTTGTCTCTGTATATAAATAATATATCTTGTGCCATCCATATACTACATATCCATTTAAGCATCTAATCGTTATATATGTAAGTCCGCTTATGAAAGCATCACTTAATTTTTCTGTTAGAATTTCTCTCCTTCCTATATGTAAACATACTGCACATGCCCCCACTGACGTCACATGGGTGTGTGTGTATAGGCAGCTGTCCGCGATCGGCTCATTACGGAAGCCAATATGAATGCCCGCCTAGGAGGCATGTAACCGCTAATAAATTTTGATTGGCTGACAAGAATTGAAAAGGAGGCTATCAATGGGGTGGCTTGCGCCTTTGACAAAGCTCAGGCAAAACGTCTGAGCAGTTTTATAGGGACTAATTGTTGTTGCCGTTATGGCATATTTACAGACTGTAGGAGGTATTTTCTGATTTAGATAACAATATTCACTGATGTTGTTTTTACGGATGATGGCCAAGCTTTTTTCAATAATTGTTTGTGAACACCTGACGTCAGTATAATGTTAAGCCTAATGATCGCCCACTGCATGTGGCATTCATCTAATCATAATCTAATGTGTGTAAAGGGAACTTTTTGCCAAGTCGTTGGGTGCGAAACAATGGGCCTCTCTATCCTCTGATCTGTGGTATGGTATATACCCCTTCAGTATCTCTGCATATATTAGTAATTTAGGATATTTTATATCCCAGATCCCTATTGTCAACACTGTGTGTTTTTTAAGTGTTTTTATCCTGTGCCATGTTAACACTTCTTATTTATACTCATTAAAAGTTATGTTTTATATTCTGTAGCCAAACCCAACCTCCACCTGTGAAGTGTGTACCGGATAATTATATCTTTCTCTCTGAATACTTAATTCAACCCTAACATAAACCCCTAGTCTAAATACCCCTAATCCGCTGCCCCCCGACATCGCCGACACTAAATAAAGTGATTAACCCCTAAACCGCCGCCCCCGCATCGCAAATAGCATAATAAACCTATTAACCCCTAAACTGCCACCCACCCACATAGCCAACACTAAATAAACCCATTAACCCCTAAACCGCGGACCCCCCACATCGCCAACACTAAATAAACCTAATAACCCTTAAACTACAGCCCCCCCCCCACATCGCTACTACTAAAATAAACCTATTAACCCCTAAACTGCCGGCTCCTCACATAGCTACTACTAAAACTATTACAATCCCCCCACAATGCAAATAAGTATTTTAATCACTAAGCCCCCTAACTTAACACCCCCTAAATTAACCCCAATTACATAAAATAAAAAAATACTAAGTTAAAATTAAAATAAATTTTTTTAACATCTTAAAAAAAACTAAGATTAAATAATAAAAAAAAATTAAACATAATCTAATACCGCTATAAAATAAAAAAGCCCCCCCAAAATAAAAACACCCCCAATCTAACACTAAGCTACCAATAGCCCTTAAAAGGGCCTTTTGTAGGGCATTGCCCTAAAGCGATCAGTTCTTCTACCAATATAAAGTACGTTACCCCCTAAAAGTAACCCCCCCACCCACACTACCCCCCAAAATAAAAAACCTAACACTACAAAAACCTAAGCTACCCATTGCCCCTAAAGGGGCATTTGTTTGGGCAATCAGCTCTTTTGCAGCCCATTAAAATTAAAAATCCCTAATCTAAAAAAAAACCCACACCAAAAAAAAAAAAAAAGCCCCAAATAGGTACTCACCGTTCCTGAAGTCCGACGGAGAAGGTATTCTTCCAGGCGGTGAAGGTCTTCTTCCAGGCGGCGACATCTTCATCCAGCGTGGGGACTTCTTCTATCTCCATATTGGAGCGAAGGCGGCATGGAGCAGAGGTGGCCGCGGAGCAAGAACACCGGCTGCGGAGCCATCCAGCGTGGAGGATCCTCTTCATCCGGTCGATGCCGCACATTGAAGCTTGAATGCAAGGTACCCGTTTTATATTTGAGGTACCTTGCATTCCTATTGGCTGAAAAATAGGAATGAGAGCTACTGAAATCCTATTGGCTGATTTGCCATACTTGCATGATTCAGATAGAGAATGTCATTTTAAGACACTTTTAAATTCACTTCTATTTTCAAATGTGCTTCGTTCTCCCCCTTGTTGAAAAAGAAAACGCACATATCCTACACTAGTGGGAGCTAGCTGCTGATTGGTGCCTGCACACATTTGTCTCTTGTGATTGGCTAACTAGATGTGTTCATCTAGCAGCCAGTTGTGCAATGCTGCTCCTTCAGCAAAGTAGAACAAGAGAGTGAAGCAAATTTGATAACAAAAGTAAATTGGAAAGTTCTTTAAAATTGTCTATCCAAATCATGAAAGAAAATTTGGGGGTTTCCTGTCCCTTTAATGGGCTCAACTTTACACATCCCTCTCCTATGTGCAATATGTTAAAATGCCCTTTACACATGATATTTCAAAATGTTAAACACATTTAAAAATTCAAACACGCACAACATATGAATAATTAAAGGGCCACTAAACCCACAATGTTTCTTTAATGATTCAGGTAGAGAATACAATTTTAAACAACATCCCAATTTACTTCTATTATCTAATTTGCTTCATTCTTTAGATATCTTTTGCTGAAGAAATAGCAATGCACATGGAAGAGCCAATCACACGAGGCATCTATGTGCAACCACCAATCAGCAGCTACTGAGCCTATCTATATATGCTTTTCAGCAAAGGATATCAAGAGAATGAAGCAAATTAGATAATAGAAGTAAATTAGAAAGTTGATAAAAATAACATGCTCTTTCTAAATCATGACAGAAAAAAATTGGGTTTAATGTCCCTTTAAGAATTATGTTGACTCAAATATGTTACATATAAACATTACTTATGTGTATGAATAATATATTAAATGCTGAAATATTATATATTAACCTAATAATTCATAATTATTTAAAACTATGAAAATATATTAATTAAACATAGGAGTCTGACATCAATGTACAGTAGAATAATTTATTTAGTACATACTAATAAATATGTCAGCTGGGCTGAAGATTGCAGTGGTTTACACTATTTTATTAAAACTTTTGAGCAACACTATTCAGACATTTATTTTCATTGACCAATTACCAAATTGCTGGACATATAACAATGGGCAGAACTTAACAACTAATTAAATTTTCATGCAGTTGTAAAAAAGAAAAGGAAAGTATGTAGAAAACAGAAGCAAAATCAATTTACACCAGCCAAAATTTAAATGCTTTACAGCTCATAGTTAATATCGTTTAGAAACCCGGCCATAGTATCTTGTGAAATTTATATGACTACTTACAACACTGCTACATTACTCATTATAGGTTAAACACATAGGGCTAGACTACGAGTGGAACGCTATTTATTGCTCCTGCCTATAAGTTTTTGGTGCGCGTCGGGTACCCCGTGTATTGCAAGTTGAAAGTAAAACGCTTTTTTCTTGTGTGCTAACCCAACGTGTGTAAAAAGCCAAGGGTGAAATATTATGACAATGTTACTGTATTCCCCTGTAGATTTCAATGGAGCGTGAAGAGTGGAACACCTAACACCCTTACTCGCACGCAAACCTGATTGCATTTTCTCAAGTGCGCTAAACTGACATAAAATATGAATATTTCACATTACAATGTTCTTTACATAGAAGAATATGTTCTATTCTTACATACATATTTATATATATATATATATATATATATATATACAGTATATATATATATAATTATATATAGATATATACATATATATATATGAATATTAATTTATAAATACTCAGAACATATTTGCCTACGTGAAGAACATTGGAATGTGAAATATTTACAGTAAATATACAGTTTAACACTTTATTTAATATTGCATAAATATGATTATTCATGTTTTCAGCTACTTGATTGCAAGGGGCTCCAATGCACTTAAATATATGTCAAGATATGTATTTATGTGTTTATATGTGTACATACCTGTATGTCTGTAAATACATATATACACAAATAAATACATATGTACACACATATAAACATATATATATATATATATATATATATATATATACATACACACATACATATACATATTTAGACATTTATATATTTATGTATGTCTATGTTAAATTCCTTTGCATGTTTTTTTTCTAACACCTGAGACCTCATAACTTTGAGCCCTTATAACTTTTTAATGCAATTTTTTTTAAATGTTTTATTAGATAGTTTTATTATGAGTGTAACTGTTCTTTAAAAATAGGGGTAGAAGAAGGTGGCACTATTAAGGGGAAAAACAGGATTTGTGGTATAACTATAGAAATTACAGGCGTTTGTACAGAATCCCCTGGTGCTACCCAATCCTTATAAATTTCAATATGGGGATAAAGAGCTAGCTAAGGGAGCTACAGGGTGCAGCCATTTCTAAAAACATAAGCTTTATTTAACAGATTCAATTCTATTTAAATTATTCCAAAAAAGTGAGAAAAAATTAACAAAAAAATTATATATATACTATATGATAATGTATATATACATACTCAGTCCAAAAAGAGCTGTTTACTTCTCTCCCTCATTTGGCAAAAAGGGCCTTGTTTAGGAGGATGTCTTTTCAAGACTTGGAGAAGAACCAGCAGGGCTGATGACAAAAAGCTGCAGGAGATGCCAGAGGAAAATGCCCCCAAGATTCCCGATAGCTGGATACCTTAGCATCGGGTGGGGACACACCACACAAACACCTCCAACAGTACAAAAAGGAGTTAACAGGACTTTGGAGTCAAGGTGACGCGTTTCGGCCTGTAAACGGCCTTTCTTTCATGTAATTAGCAAGAGTCCATGAGCTAGTGACGTATGGGATATACATTCCTACCAGGAGGGGCAAAGTTTCCCAAACCTTAAAATGCCTATAAATACACCCCTCACCACACCCACAATTCAGTTTTACAAACTTTGCCTCCTATGGAGGTGGTGAAGTAAGTTTGTGCTAGATTCTACGTTGATATGCGCTCCGCAGCAGGTTGGAGCCCGGTTTTCCTCTCAGCGTGCAGTGAATGTCAGAGGGATGTGAGGAGAGTATTGCCTATTTTGAATGCAGTGATCTCCTTCTACGGGGTCTATTTCATAGGTTCTCTGTTATCGGTCGTAGAGATTCATCTCTTACCTCCCTTTTCAGAGCGACGATATACTCTTATATATATACCATTACCTCTGCTGATTTTCGTTTCAGTACTGGTTTGGCTTTCTACAAACATGTAGATGAGTGTCCTGGGGTAAGTAAGTCTTATTTTCTGTGACACTCTAAGCTATGGTTGGGCACTTTGTTTATAAAGTTCTAAATATATGTATTCAAACATTTATTTGCCTTGACTCAGGATGTTCAACATTCCTTATTTTCAGACAGTCAGTTTCATATTTGGGATAATGCACTTGAATCAATTATTTTTCTTACCTTAAAAATTTGACTTTTTTTCCCTGTGGGCTGTTAGGCTCGCGGGGGCTGAAAATGCTTCATTTTATTGCGTCATTCTTGGCGCTGACTTTTTTGGCGCAAAAAATCTTTTCTGTTTCCGGCGTCATACGTGTAGCCGGAAGTTGCGTCATTTTTGACGTTCTTTTGCGCCAAAGATGTCGGCGTTCCGGACGTGGCGTCATTTTTGGCGCCAAAAAGCATTTAGGCGCCAAATAATGTGGGCGTCTTATTTGGCGCTAAAAAATATGGGCGTCGCTTTTGTCTCCACATTATTTAAGTCTCATTTTTTCTTTGCTTCTGGTTGCTAGAAGCTTGTTCATTGGCATTTTTTCCCATTCCTGAAACTGTCATTTAAGGAATTTGATCAATTTTTCTTTATATGTTGTTTTTTCTCTTACATATTGCAAGATGTCTCACGTTGCATCTGAGTCAGAAGATACTTCAGGAAAATCGCTGTCTGGTGCTGGAACTAGCAAAGCTAAGTGTATCTGCTGTAAACTTTTGGTAGCTATACCTCCAGCTGTTGTTTGTATTAATTGTCATGACAAACTTGTTAATGCAGATAATATTTCCTTTAGTAATGTACCATTACCTGTTGCAGTTCCATCAACATCTAATGTTCAGAATGTTCCTGATAACATAAGAGATTTAGGCCTAGATTTGGAGTTCGGCGGTAACCGTCAAAACCAGCGTTAGAGGCTCCTAACGCTGGTTTTGGCCGCCCGCTGGTATTTGGAGTCAGTGATTAAAGGGTCTAACGCTCACTTTTCAGCCGCGACTTTTCCATACCGCAGATCCCCCTACGCCAATTGCGTATCCTATCTTTTCAATGGGATCTTCCTAACGCCGGTATTTAGAGTTGTTTCTGAAGTGAGCGTTAGAGCTCTAACGACAAAACTCCAGCCGCCTGAAAATAGCAGGAGTTAAGAGCTTTCTGGCTAACGCCGGTTCATAAAGCTCTTAACTACTGTACCCTAAAGTACACTAACACCCATAAACTACCTATGTACCCCTAAACCGAGCTCCCCCCACATCGCCGCCACTCGATTAAAATATTTTAACCCCTAATCTGCCGACCGCCACCTACGTTATACTTATGTACCCCTAATCTGCTGCCCCTAACCCCGCCGACCCCTGTATTACATTTATTAACCCCTAACCTGCCCCCCACAACGTCGCCGCCAGCTACTTAAAATAATTAACCCCTAATCTGCCGACCGCAAAGCGCCGCCACCTACGTTATCCCTATGTACCCCTAATCTGCTGCCCCTAACACCGCCGACCCCTATATTATATTTATTAACCCCTAATCTGCCCCCCTCAACGTCGCCTCCACCTGCCTACACTTATTAACCCCTAATCTGCCGAGCGGACCGCACCGCTACTATAATAAAGTTATTAACCCCTAACCCGCCTCACTAACCCTATCATAAATAGTATTAACCCCTAATCTGCCCTCCCTAACATCGCCGACACCTACCTTCAATTATTAACCCCTAATCTGACGACCGGAGCTCATCGCTACTATAATAAATGGATTAACCCCTAAAGCTAAGTCTAACCCTAACACTAACACCCCCCTAACTTAAATATAATTTACACCTAACGAAATAAATTAACTCTTATTAAATAAATGATTCCTATTTAAAGCTAAATACTTACCTGTAAAATAAATCCTAATATAGCTACAATATAAATTATAATTATATTATAGCTATTTTAGGATTAATATTTATTTTACAGGCAACTTTGTAATTATTTTAACCAGGTACAATAGCTATTAAATAGTTAAGAACTATTTAATAGTTACCTAGTTAAAATAATAACAAAATTACCTGTAAAATAAATCCTAACCTAAGATATAATTAAACCTTACACTACCCTATCAATAAATTAATTAAATAAACTACCTACAATTACCTACAATTAACCTAACACTACACTATCAATAAATTAATTAAACACAATTCCTACAAATAAATACAATTAAATAAACTAGCTAAAGTACAAAAAATAAAAAAGAACTAAGTTACAAAAAATAAAAAAATATTTACACACATAAGAAAAATATTACAACAATTTTAAACTAATTACACCTACTCTAAGCCCCCTAATAAAATAACAAAGCCCCCCAAAATAAAAAATTCCCTACCCTATTCTAAATTAAAAAAGTTACAAGCTCTTTTACCTTACCAGCCCTGAACAGGGCCCTTTGCGGGGCATGCCCCAAGAATTTCAGCTCTTTTGCCTGTAAAAAAAAACATCCAATACCCCCCCCCAACATTACAACCCACCACCCACATACCCCTAATCTAACCCAAACCCCCCTTAAAGAAACCTAACACTAAGCCCCTGAAGATCTTCCTACCTTGTCTTCACCATCCAGGTATCACCGATCCGTCCTGGCTCCAACATCTTCATCCAACCCAAGCGGGGGTTGGCGATCCATCATCCGGTGGCTGAAGAGGTCCAGAAGAGGCTCCAAAGTCTTCCTCCTATCCGGCAAGAAGAGGACATCCGGACCGGCAAACATCTTCTCCAAGCGGCATCTTCGATCTTCTTCCATCCGGTGCGGAGCGGGTCCATCTTGAAGCAGGCGACGCGGATCCATCCTCTTCTTCCGTTGTCTCCCGACTAATGACGGTTCCTTTAAGGGACGTCATCCAAGATGGCGTCCCTCGAATTCCGATTGGCTGATAGGATTCTATCAGCCAATCGGAATTAAGGTAGGAATTTTCTGATTGGCTGATGGAATCAAGTTCAATCCGATTGGCTGATCCAATCAGCCAATCAGATTGAGCTCGCATTCTATTGGCTGATCGGATGTTTGCCGGTCCGGATGTCCTCTTCTTGCCGGATAGGAGGAAGACTTTGGAGCCTCTTCTGGACCTCTTCAGCCACCGGATGATGGATCGCCAACCCCCGCTTGGGTTGGATGAAGATGTTGGAGCCAGGACGGATCGGTGATACCTGGATGGTGAAGACAAGGTAGGAAGATCTTCAGGGGCTTAGTGTTAGGTTTCTTTAAGGGGGGTTTGGGTTAGATTAGGGGTATGTGGGTGGTGGGTTGTAATGTTGGGGGGGGGGGGGTATTGTATGGTTTTTTTTACAGGCAAAAGAGCTGAAATTCTTGGGGCATGCCCCGCAAAGGGCCCTGTTCAGGGCTGGTAAGGTAAAAGAGCTTGTAACTTTTTTAATTTAGAATAGGGTAGGGAATTTTTTATTTTGGGGGGCTTTGTTATTTTATTAGGGGGCTTAGAGTAGGTGTAATTAGTTTAAAATTGTTGTAATATTTTTCTTATGTTTGTAAATATTTTTTTATTTTTTGTAACTTAGTTCTTTTTTAATTTTTTTACTTTAGCTAGTTTATTTAATTGTATTTATTTGTAGGAATTGTGTTTAATTAATTTATTGATAGTGTAGTGTTAGGTTAATTGTAGGTAATTGTAGGTAGTTTATTTAATTAATTTATTGATAGGGTAGTGTTAGGTTTAATTATATCTTAGGTTAGGATTTATTTTACAGGTAAATTTGTTATTATTTTAACTAGGTAACTATTAAATAGTTCTTAACTATTTAATAGCTATTGTACCTGGTTAAAATAATTACAAAGTTGCCTGTAAAATAAATATTAATCCTAAAATAGCTATAATATAATTATAATTTATATTGTAGCTATATTAGGATTTATTTTACAGGTAAGTATTTAGCTTTAAATAGGAATAAGTTATTTAATAAGAGTTAATTTATTTCGTTAGATGTAAATTATATTTAAGTTAGGGGGGTGTTAGTGTTAGGGTTAGACTTAGCTTTAGGGGTTAATACATTTATTAGAATAGCGGTGAGGTCCGCTCGGCAGATTAGGGGTTAATAATTGAAGGTAGGTGTCGGCGATGTTAGGGAGGGCAGATTAGGGGTTAATACTATTTATGATAGGGTTAGTGAGGCGGATTAGGGGTTAATAACTTTATTATAGTAGCGCTCAGGTCCGCTCGGCAGATTAGGGGTTAATAAGTGTAGGCAGGTGTCGGCGACGTTGAGGGGGGCAGATTAGGGGTTAATAAATATAATATAGGGGTCGGCGATGTTAGGGCAGCAGATTAGGGGTACATAGGGATAACGTAGGTTGCAGCGGTTTACGGAGCGGCAGATTAGGGGTTAAAAAAATATGCAGGGGTCAGCGATAGCGGGGGCGGCAGAATAGGGGTTAATAAGTGTAAGGTTAGGGGTGTTTAGACTCGGGGTACATGTTAGAGTGTTAGGTGCAGACGTAGGAAGTGTTTCCCCATAGGAAACAATGGGGCTGCGTTAGGAGCTGAACGCTGCTTTTTTGCAGGTGTTAGGTTTTTTTTCAGCTCAAACAGCCCCATTGTTTCCTATGGGGGAATCGTGCACGAGCACGTTTTTGAGGCTGGCCGCGTCCGTAAGCAACTCTGGTATCGAGAGTTGCATTTGCGGTAAAAATGCTCTACGCTCCTTTTTTGGAGCCTAACGCAGCATTTGTTTGAACTCTCGATACCAGAGTTAAATTTATGGTGCGGCCAGAAAAAAACCCGCGGAGCGTTAGCAGCCCATCTACCGCCGAACTCCAAATCTAGGCCATAGTTTCTGAATCCATCAAGAAGGCTATGTCTGTTATTCCTCCTTCTAGTAAACATAAAAAATCTTTTAAAACTTCTCTTTATACAGATGAATTTTTAAATGAACATCATCATTCTGATTCTGATGACTCTTCTGGTTCAGAGGATTCTGTCTCAGAGATTGATGCTGATAAATCTTCATATTTATTTAAAATGGAATTTATTCGTTCTTTACTTAAAGAAGTACTAATTGCTTTAGAAATTGAGGATTCTGGTCCTCTTGATACTAATTCTAAACGTTTAGATAAGGTCTTTAAATCTCCTGTGGTTATTCCAGAAGTTTTTCCTGTTCCTAGTGCTATTTCTGAAGTAATTTCCAGAGAATGGGATAAATTGGGTAATTCATTTACTCCTTCTAAACATTTTAAGCAATTATATCCTGTGCCGTCTGACAGATTAGAATTTTGGGACAAAATCCCTAAGGTTGATGGGGCTATTTCTACCCTTGCTAAACGTACTACTATTCCTACGTCAGATGGTACTTCCTTTAAGGATCCTTTAGATAGGAAAATTGAATCCTTCTAAGAAAAGCTTATCTGTGTTCAGGTAATCTTCTTAGACCTGCTATATCATTGGCTGATGTTGCTGCAGCTTCAACTTTTTGGTTGGAAACTTTAGCGCAACAAGTAACAGATCATGATTCTCATAATATTATTATTCTTCTTCAACATGCTAATAATTTTATCTGTGATGCCATTTTTGATATTATCAGAGTTGATATCAGGTTTATGTCTCTAGCTATTTTAGCTAGAAGAGCTTTATGGCTTAAAACTTGGAATGCTGATATGTCTTCTAAATCGACTCTACTTTCCATTTCTTTCCAGGGTAACAAATTATTTGGTTCTCAGTTGGATTCTATTATCTCAACTGTTACTGGTGGGAAAGGAACTTTTTTACCACAGGATAAAAAATCTAAGGGTAAAAACAGGGCTAATAATCGTTTTCGTTCCTTTCGTTTCAACAAGGAACAAAAGCCTGATCCTTCATCCTCAGGAGCAGTTTCAGTTTGGAAACCATCTCCAGTCTGGAATAAATCCAAGCCTTCTAGAAAAGCAAAGCCAGCTTCTAAGTCCACATGAAGGTGCGGCCCTCATTCCAGCTCAGCTGGTAGGGGGCAGGTTACGTTTTTTCAAAAACATTTGGATCAAATCTGTTCACAATCTTTGGATTCAGAACATTGTTTCAGAAGGGTACAGAATTGGTTTCAAGATAAGACCTCCTGTAAAGAGATTTTTTCTTCCCGTGTCCCAGTAAATCCAGTGAAAGCTCAAGCATTTCTGAAATGTGTTTCAGATCTAGAGTTGGCTGGAGTAATTATGCCAGTTCCAGTTCTGGAACAGGGACTGGGGTTTTATTCGAATCTCTTCATTGTACCAAAGAAGGAGAATTCCTTCAGACCAGTTCTGGATCTAAAAATATTGAATCGTTATGTAAGGATACCAACGTTTAAAATGGTAACTGTAAGGACTATCCTGCCTTTTGTTCAACAAGGGCATTATATGTCCACAATAGATTTACAGGATGCATATCTGCATATTCCGATTCATCCAGATCATTATCAGTTCCTGAGATTCTCTTTTCTGGACAAGCATTACCAGTTTGTGGCTCTGCCGTTTGGCCTAGCTACAGCTCCAAGAATTTTTACAAAGGTTCTCGGTGCCCTTCTGTCTGTAATCAGAGAACAGGGTATTGTGGTATTTCCTTATTTGGACGATATCTTGGTACTTGCTCAGTCTTTACATTTTGCAGAATCTCATACGAATCGACTTGTGTTGTTTCTTCAAGATCATGGTTGGAGGATCAATTCACTAAAAAGTTCATTGACTCCTCAGACAAGGGTAACCTTTCTGGGTTTCCAGATAGATTCAGTGTCCATGACAGACAAGAGACGTCTAAAATTGATTTCAGCTTGTCGAAACCTTCAGTCACAATCATTCCCTTCGGTAGCCTTATGCATGGAAATTCTAGGTCTTATGACTGCTGCATCGGACGCGATCCCCTTTGCTCGTTTTCACATGCGACCTCTTCAGCTCTGTATGCTGAATCAATGGTGCAGGGATTACACAAAGATATCTCAATTAATATCTTTAAAACCGATTGTACGACATTCTCTAACGTGGTGGACAGATCACCATCGTTTAATTCAGGGGGCTTCTTTTGTTCTTCCGACCTGGACTGTAATTTCAACAGATGCAAGTCTTACAGGTTGGGGAGCTGTGTGGGGATCTCTGATGGTACAAGGAGTTTGGGAATCTCAGGAGGTGAGATTACCGATCAATATTTTGGAACTCCGTGCAATTTTCAGAGCTCTTCAGTCTTGGCCTCTTCTGAAGAGAGAATCGTTCATTTGTTTTCAGACAGACAATGTCACAACTGTGGCATACATCAATTATCAAGGAGGGACTCACAGTCCTCTGGCTATGAAAGAAGTATCTCGAATTTTGGTTTGGGCGGAATCCAGCTCCTGTCTAATCTCTGCGGTTCATATCCCAGGTATAGACAATTGGGAAGCGGATTATCTCAGTCGCCAAACGTTGCATCCAGGCGAATGGTCTCTTCACCCAGAGGTATTTCTTCAGATTGTTCAAATGTGGGGGCTTCCAGAAATAGATCTGATGGCGTCTCATCTAAACAAGAAACTTCCCAGGTATCTGTCCAGATCCCGGGATCCTCAGGCGGAAGCAGTGGATGCATTATCACTTCCTTGGAAGTATCATCCTGCCTATATCTTTCCGCCTCTAGTTCTTCTTCCAAGAGTAATCTCCAAGATTCTGAAGGAATGCTCGTTTGTTCTGCTGGTAGCTCCGGCATGGCTTCACAGGTTTTGGTATGCGGATCTTGTCCGGATGGCCTCTTGCCATCCGTGGACTCTTCCGCTAAGACCAGACCTTCTGTCGCAAGGTCCTTTTTTCCATCAGGATCTCAAATCCTTAAATTTAAAGGTATGGAGATTGAACGCTTGATTCTTGGTCAAAGAGGTTTCTCTGACTCTGTGATTAATACTATGTTACAGGCTTGTAAATCTGTATCTAGAGAGATATATTATAGAGTCTGGAAGACTTATATTTCTTGGTGTCTTTCTCATCATTTTTCTTGGCATTCTTTTAGAGTTCCGAGAATTTTACAGTTTCTTCAGGATGGTTTAGATAAAGGTTTATCCGCAAGTTCTTTGAAAGGACAAATCTCTGCTCTTTCTGTTCTTTTTCACAGAAAGATTGCTAATCTTCCTGATATTCATTGTTTTGTACAAGCTTTGGTTCATATAAAACCTGTCATTAAGTCAATTTCTCCTCCTTGGAGTTTGAATTTGGTTCTGGGGGCTCTTCAAGCTCCTCCTTTTGAACCCATGCATTCATTGGACATTAAATTACTTTCTTGGAAAGTTTTGTTCCTTTTGGCGATCTCTTCTGCCAGAAGAGTCTCTGAATTATCTGCTCTTTCTTGTGAGTCTCCTTTTCTGATTTTTCATCCGGATAAGGCGGTGTTGCGAACTTCTTTTGAATTTTTACCTAAGGTTGTGAATTCCAACAACATTAGTAGAGAAATTGTGGTTCCCTCATTATGTCCTAATCCTAAGAATTCTAAGGAGAAATCGTTTCATTCTTTGGATGTTGTTAGAGCTTTGAAATATTATGTTGAAGCTACTAAGTCTTTCCGAAAGACTTCTAGTCTATTTGTTATCTTTTCCGGTTCTAGAAAAGGCCAGAAAGCTTCTGCCGTTTCTTTGGCATCTTGGTTGAAATCTTTAATTCATCATGCCTATGTCGAGTCGGGTAAAACTCCGCCTCAAAGGATTACAGCTCATTCTACTAGGTCAGTTTCTACTTCCTGGGCGTTTAAGAATGAAGCTTCGGTTGATCAGATTTGCAAAGCAGCAACTTGGTCCTCTTTGCATACTTTTACTAAATTCTACCATTTTGATGTATTTTCTTCTTCTGAAGCAGTTTTTGGTAGAAAAGTACTTCAGGCAGCGGTTTCAGTTTGAATCTTCTGTTTATGTTTTTCATTAAACTTTATTTTGGGTGTGGATTATTTTCAGCAGGAATTGGCTGTCTTTATTTTATCCCTCCCTCTCTAGTGACTCTTGCGTGGAAAGATCCACATCTTGGGTAGTCATTATCCCATACGTCACTAGCTCATGGACTCTTGCTAATTACATGAAAGAAAACATAATTTATGTAAGAACTTACCTGATAAATTCATTTCTTTCATATTAGCAAGAGTCCATGAGGCCCGCCCTTTTTTGTGGTGGTTATGATTTTTTTGTATAAAGCACAATTATTCCAATTCCTTATTTTATATGCTTTCACACTTTTTTCTTATCACCCCACTTCTTGGCTATTCGTTAAACTGAATTGTGGGTGTGGTGAGGGGTGTATTTATAGGCATTTTAAGGTTTGGGAAACTTTGCCCCTCCTGGTAGGAATGTATATCCCATACGTCACTAGCTCATGGACTCTTGCTAATATGAAAGAAATGAATTTATCAGGTAAGTTCTTACATAAATTATGTTTTTTCAAACCAAAAAAGACAAATTTCCAATGTTTTCAGTTGCTCTTTGTTTGGGGAGGGGGTGGGGTTGCTCTACCTTTCTCTTTAAAATACCACAAAGGTGTTCAATTGGATTCAAGTCAGGTGACATACTTGGCGAGGTCATAGTTTTCACTTTTTTCTTTAGAAACTCTTTTGTGATTTTGGTAGTGTGCCTTGGATCATTATCATGCGGGAATCTTCGTCTTCTGCCAAGCTTCTGAAAACTGGGAGTCACCTTGTCAGCCAGCATTTTGGTATATCCACAAGCATTCATTGTGCCATCTCTAAATGTCATCTCTTCATCACCTTTTTGCACTTATGCAGCCCCATATCCTCACACTCCAACCTCCATGCTTCACTGTTGGGACTATGGGGTCAATTTATAATAGTGCTAGCGGCCATGATACGATGTAGCGTATCATGTCCACTGCACATCGATAAATGCCGACAGCATTTATCTATACCCCTCCCTGCAGATTTGCGGCCGCTAGCAGGGGATGTCAATCAACCCGATCGTATACGATCGGGTTGATTTCTGTCCGCTGCCTCAGAGCTTGCGTACATGTTATGGAGCAGCGGTCATTAGACCACTGTTTCATAACTTCTGTTTCCGGCGAGCCTGAAGGCTCGTTGGAAACACGGGGCATCAAGCTCCGTACGGATCTTGATAAATTGACCCCTATGTATTCACTGTAATATACCTGGCCAGGTTCACACCAAACATGCTGGACCCCATCTGAGGCGAACAAATTTATCTTGGTCTCATCTGACCAAATAATGGGCTTCCAATATTCATCAGGTTTTTTTTCATGCCGAAGAGCAAGGAAATTCTTTTTTCTTGGACGCTGTCCATAGGGATTGACATTATACAATGTTCTTCGCACTGTCTGAGCTGTCACAGAAACTTAAATTTCCATTGATAACCCCTAAACCAAGTCTGAAGTACTTGCCCGTCTGTTTTTCAGAGCTAGATTGTGCAAGTAGCGCACTGTCAGTGGCGTCATTGTAGGAGTACGGTCACTGCGGCTCTGATTAGTGGTACTATGGCTCATTCTATACCTCCTGATTATTGCTGCAACTGTGTTTCTTAGTTGGTCACAATCTTCCTGTATAATTTTTCATCTTTCTGAAGTCTCACAATCAGATTTTTCAATTCCTCTAGCAATTCTTTTCCATGTACACATGCAGATAGACACAGCCCATAGGTCCAAAACTGAGAAAGTTCTGGTGTTCACATGTCAATTTATAACCATGTTCATGCAATTACGCTAATTGGAAATCACAGTTGTAATTGAATGTTGTTTCAATGATCTAACTTGTGTAAAAAAATATGTATAAAATGGTACCTAAACCTACACCACTCACTTTATCCTGTTTAATATAATTACATTTTCCTTTCTGTATCTATTTTTGCTGAGCTTATGAAATACTAGAACTTTCAGCATTCTTATTTTATAGTAAGGGAATTATTTCTTACTCTGTTTGTGCTGACCAATTCAGAGGAAACCTGGAACGCTTTTCTGGTATTGCTTTCTCAGCATGTTTCTTTCAGGGATAACACTTGTGTGAACACACAGATGGTTGAAAGCTCTCATATCTGGCATAAACTGGCTGCAATTCAGAAAGTGTTAAAACCTATAGTGCCAATTTTGTATCATATATATTGAAAAACTGACATGATATAGGTTATTGACATTGGATTGAATGGCTCTGGATTCTAATGCCCTAGAATTTAATTAAAAGTTATTTTAAACAAAGTAGATTTAAGCAGTGGAACTGGATCAAAAAACTCTTAAGGGGAAAGTCTACTTGAAAATGTTTATTTTTTTAAAAGATAAATAATCCCTTTATTACCAATTCCCCGGTTTTACATAACCAACACTGTTATATTAATAAATTTTTACCTTTGTGATTACCTTGTATCTAAGCCTTTGCAGACTGCCCCTTATCTCAGTTCTTTTGACAGACTTGCATTTTAGCCAATCAGTGCTTACTCATAAATAACTCCACGGGAGTGAGCACAATGTTATGTATATGGAACATATGAACTAGCACTGTCTAGTTGTGAGAAACTATCAAAATGTACTGAGATAAGAGGGCTTAAAAATTAGCATATGAGCCTACCTAGGTTTAGCCTTCAACAAAGAAAACCAAAAGAACAAAGCAAATGTGATGATAAAAGTAAATTGGAAAGTTGTTTAAAATGACATGCCCTATCTGATTCATGAAAGTTTAATTTTGACTAGTCTGTCCCTTTAACTCCTTGAAATTTGTTTTTACAACATTTTAGCATTAGAGAATTTTTGTTTTGCACTTTTATGTGTTTACAATCTCAGTCTAGGGACTAGGGGGCACAGGGCTGGCACTGGAGTCTAGATAGCATGAGGATGGAGTCTGGACTATTTGGGGATGTGGTTGTGTGTTGCAGGGTGTGGTTGGGCATTCTTGGACAGGTCTAGCGTGGTCCCAGGTTTCTTTAACCCCTTTAAAAAGTCTACCAGGACTGTAGGAGTGTGGGTCTCGAAGACAGCTGGAGAAAGAGTTATTTCTGCTGCCTTAAAGAGGTTAATAGATATAACTGTAAAAGTGCATGTTGTGGAAAGCACATGAGACAGATCTCACAACTGATGAAAATCCTGTAAAGTGTGCTAAAGTTGATGTAAGAATGTAGATGAACAGAACAAAACTGGTACTTTTATATACTGCCTTTAATGGGGCCAACCTTTTGTATCTAGGAATAGAATTAAGCCCTTGGTGTATCTTTTATTACAAAGGGACAGATAGACAAAAAATGTATTTGTTTGAATCAAGCATTTATATATATATTAGACATGTGTATGGGTGAATAATTTGTTTAGTCCAAAAGATTTGTTTCAGATTTTTCAAAAATTTTGGTTCGGCCGAATTTTGTCTATGTGGGAAATTGTTTCAGATAAATATTGGATTTGGATTTGTTACCATTATTTGCATTTGGAACAAAAAATATAGACGACTAATATTAACAAAAATGTTACAATATAGGATTCAAATAATTTAAATAATCTTTCATTGTTAACAGAATATGCAACTGATTAAATCTGAGTCAATGACTAGCACACAGATGAACAAAAGTCACACAACTGCATGTTCCAATAACTCTACTCAAAGTGATTACAAATGTCTGCACCTCCTCTAGTCTCCCACCTCCCTGTTCTAGTCTTTGTGACCGCTGCTTCATAACTGCTGTTTCTGGCGAGCCTGCAGGCTCGCCAGAAACACGGGGCATCAAGCTCCATTCAGAGCTTGATACATATGCCCCAATGAATCAGCAAAATCAGCCAGAATGTACATCTTTAGAAAATATGGAATTGCCTTTGAAGAAGAACTGGGCACAATTATAAATTACATTTTAAATTTCTCTTTAGTTTCATGTTACTCCTATTCAAAACAAACAAGGAAATAAAGGGTGCCAAATTGAAAAGTTCTCTAACAAATACCCTGTAAAAATAAAAAAATTGACTTACATGAAAGTGCTCCACACTTGGGAGTTCATTTCTTTCTGTTTTACCATAATGACTCAAAGATACCAATCCATGACCATGAGGCCACTTTTTTGTTTTTTAGAGGATTGATTACTAGTGAAGCCTAACCAGACTAGAGAATCTTCCTGTACTAATCGGTACAGTACATTTTTACATTTTTACCTTTTTAAGTAGTAGTACAATCTATTAAAAAAAGCTTTTCTAGCAGATTTTCTCATGATTTTTCTTGTTAGTTCAACAGCTTTGATTTCTGTACAGTAGATGTTTTAGTCATTTGTTGACTGTTTTCATGACTTTTTAAACGTTTGTGGCTAAATTCACATTATAAAACATGCTAATTTCCTTATATAGTAAAGCTAAAATATAGCTAAGATCACACCTTTAAACTATTAAACTTGTACACAACCTAATTACGGTTATTAGAATCACTCATATATGATTGCAAGGAAGTTGTTAAAATGTTAATTACAAATTAATTTAAAAAAATTTATAAGCTATAACAGATAATAAAGTTATTTTGTCCAATAGAACAAAATACACTTAGGCCTCGATCACATACTTGGTGACGTGCGCAAAATCCAGCGTCGCCAAATTTTTCTCTAATGGAGCGATCACATACCCAGTGCAGCAGACAAGTTACACACGTTGATTTTTGACGGCGTGCACATTTTTTACTTCCAGAAACTAACATAGAACTGGCGTCGGCAGTCGGTATCACAAAGGCAGTGCATGGACTTACACGCACAGAATGGATGCATTTTACTCAATTTTCATCTCGCCACACATATGCAGGCACAGCAACCCTTGCGCACAGTAAAAAAGCAGCGTAACTCCCTGGAAGCCTTAATAACACCTAGCACGTGTGCAATATCAACCCATAAACCACCACCCCCCCACATCACAATCACTAATAAAATTTATTAACCCCTAAACCGCCCCCCCCACATCGCTACTATTAAATAAACCTATAAACCCCTAAACCACCATCCCCCCACACCACAATCACTAATAAAAGTTATTAACCCCTAAACCACCATCCCTCACAACTCAATGTACCTAATTAAACTATTAACCCCTAAACCACCATCCCCCACAACGCAAAGTACCTAATTAAACTTTTAACCCCTAAACCGCCATCCCCCCACAACCCAAAGTACCTAATTAAACTATTAACCCCTAAACCAACATCCCCCCACAACTCAAAGTATTAAACTAATAACTAAACCCCCTAACATAACCCCAATTAAAATATACTTAAATAAAATTGAAAATATACTAACTACCGTAAAAAAATAATAATAAACCCCCCCCCAAATTACAAAAAACCCTAACATTACTAAAAATAATAAATCCTAACATTACCAAAAAAATTAAAAAACTACCATTACAAAAAATAAAAAGCTAACATTACAAAAAATAAAAACAAAATTATCTAATACCCCCCCAAAAAAACACCCCAAAAACAAAAAAACCCTAATCTAAAACTAAACTACCAATAGCCCTTAAAATGGCCTTTTGCAGGGCATTGTCCCAAAGCTAACAGCTCTTTTACATTAAAAAAACCAACAATTCAACCCACCCCCCCAAAATAAAAAAAAACCTAACTAAAAAAAACCTAATCTACCCATTGCCCCGGAAAGGGCATTTGGATGGGCATTCACCTCAAAATAAAAATGAAAAAAAATCCCTAATCTTAAAGAAAGAACCCACCCCCAAAAAAAAATAAAAAAAAAATTACACATCGGGTCCTATTTATTAATGTGCAAGTGGATATGATACAATGTAGCGCTGTCAGCATTTATCATTACACAAGCAGTTCTTGTTAACTGCTTGTGCAATGCCGCCCCCTGGCCACTAGCAGGGGTGTCAGTCAGCCCAATCGTATAGGATCAGGCAGTTTGAAGACTGCAGCCTCAGAGGCTGCGGACAAGTTATGGATGGCTGCTTCATAACTACTGTTTCCGGCGAGCCTGAAGGCTCGCGCTGAAACAGGGGCATTCGGAGCTTGATAATTTGTCCCTAAGCCCCAAATTGGTACTCACGAATGATGAAGGGTGTCGCTCCATCCTCATCCCGGCGGCAAAACATCTTTATCCATCAGCGGAGCATCTTCTACAATCTTCATACAGGCCGCGGTCCATCTTCTATCTCCATGAACCCGGTGGCGGTGGCAATGTCTTCTGCGAGCATCGACATGGAGCTCTTCTTCATGTGGACTGTAGCCACTGAAGATTGAATGCAAGGTACCCCTTTTATATAGGGGTACCCTTACATTCCTATTGGCTGATTTGATTTTTCAAATTCAAATCAGCCAATAGGATGAAAGCTGCTTGTGGGGGGATAACGTTTTAGAGGTTAATAGTTTAATTAGGTACTTTGCGTTGTGGGGGGATGGCGGTTTAGGGGTTAATAGGTTTATTTAGTAGTTGCAATGTGGGAGGATGGCAGTTTAAGGTTTAATAGGTTTATTTAGTGGTTGCAATGCAGGGGTATGGCGGTTTAGGGGGTTAATAGTTTATTTAGGTACTTAGCTATGTGGGGGATTGGAGGTTTAGGGATTAATATGTTATTTAGTGGTTGTCATGTGAGGGGTTGGCGGTGTAGGGGTTTTAAATAACGTTTTGATGTGCCAGTTAAACTCGGTTTATTAATTTATTTTGGTTTCGATTATTACGTGTTATTTTAACATAAAAATAAAACGACTCTTTATTTTTTAGTTACTCATGCAATATACTGGTGTAAGTTACTGGCGTAGTTGCACACATTTCTGAACCTCGCCAGTTTTTCCGTCTTACGCCAGTATATCATATTGTGGCGTGTGTTATGTGATTCACATGATTTGCGAGGTGAACTTACAGGCGATGTGGGTTTCAGCAGTTGCGCTGAAACTTACGCAACATATGTGATCGAGGCCTTACATTTTACAATAGGCAAAAATGAATTGCTTGGACAGATATGAAATAGTGTTTGTATCTGCTAAAGCACTATAGGTAAGACTCATTTTGTTATGTTTTATAGGGAAATATGATAAATATTTTATACATGCATTGAACTATGATACAATCAGCTTCATCATTTTATCAGTATTGTCAGCAGCATAGATGTCTGATCCAGCAATCACAACCCTGCTCATAAAGCTGAAGCAAATTTATATGCACATTGTTTGTTTGAAAACGGGCATTTGCAAGTGGTCAGATGTTCTGCTTTTGACATAGTAATTAAATATGACCACCTTGCAAAAGACAGTCTTAATAAATAAGGTTTGTTGTCACACTTGAGTTGTGAGACTAATTATGGGTTGTAATTTACCAATCTGTAATTGTTAAAGCAGAGCAATGGCCCATGCAGAAGAGTAGGAAAGTCAAAATCAAGTACTTATTGTGGAATTTAGCTTCATTTGTGTTAGTTATACTACTCTAAATAATCCCCAACGCCTCCCTATTAGTGATAATAGTGCATGAATCTTTCTGACACCTGCATTATCTCTTACATTACCTGACATGTACAGGTTTCAGCTGTAAGGAAACCATTGTAGATTAATATTTAATATAGACTGGCTCCCATCTTGTGGAACTCTCTGCCTCGCCCTCGCTCCACAAGACTCTCCCCTAGTTTTGAAAGCTTCAAGCGCTCCCTAAAGACTCTACTGTTCAGGGATGCATACAACCTACGCTAACCTTTCTTTATACCAGTTCTTCTCCTCTATTGTTATCCCCTGAACCCTCTTAGCATGTAAGCTTAAGAGTCCAGCTGTTTGTAGATCACCTTCTTAAGAGCTAACTACAACAATGTAACTCTTGGCAGGGCCCTCTACCCATTTGATCCCTATAATTGTTTTGTTGTACTCCGCCTTTGTTTATAGCGCTGCAGAACCTGTTGGCGCTCTACAAATAACCGATAATAATAATACCTTTAATGAGACTTGCACCTAGAACTCTGGCAAGCAAGAGTCAGTCTCAGGCTGTGTTCTAGGGATGTCAGTACTATCAGATGAAGAATTTAACAATAGCCACAGTTGTATTATTTGCCATGTGATGACTCACTGAGAATGAAGCTATCTGTAATTCTCATTCGCACACTTTATTTTTTTAAAATACTTAAAGCTATGTTTATACAGCTTTGCTGCAGTGGATTTCAGTTTACCGTACAGAGTAACAAGCCACCCAGAAATGCAGTCAAGGGATTAAACATCTGCTGAACATGTATATAATATTGTGAGGGAGGGAGTGCAAGAAATGCCCCTGAATTTCTGATTAAAAATATAATTACATGGTGTAAAGAAATGTACTGCTGACAGACAAATGGTTAAATCACATTCAGGGGCTTAGAGCATAGTAAAAACAATACAAGCGTATATTTACACGTTTTGTATTTTGGTCTGTGTTAATAATGAATAAAATGGGGTATTATTATCAGAAATGTAGTAAAATTTTCTTTATGACAAAATATGTTGGGGCAAAGTATATAAATACCTTTATATATTTAATTTACTATAATATTTTTAATCTAAATTTTAGACCCTCCTTTCGGTGGTTATATTGTCTTGATTTAGTTCAATAAAATGGCAAGAATTCTTGATGGATAAAAATAAGTGACAAGATCCTATATAGTAAAAAAATACCAAAAAAAAAAAAAAAACAGTAAGTGAAGGGAAAAGCATTCATAAAGAAATAGTCCAAATACAATAGCAGAAACTTCCAGCTGATTAATCTTCCAAAAACCTCGTTTTCAACTAACACTGAAACTCTCCAAATAACACCAAGAGTGTGCAAAGTCTGTTAAAGAAGATTTTTTCTGCCCTCACACCCCTGCACAAACATGCACACGCACATACACACACACGCACAAACACGTATATATATATATATATATATATATATATATATATATAACTATAACTCCCAACTTGTAAAATGAGAGATGTTTAGGATGGCCTAAACATTTTCTTCTGTTAATTCATTTTTACCATTGACATGTAATACAAGATTGTGCGCTATTTTGAGATTTTGTGGAAAAAGCAAATGATAATAGTGCTTTTAGTATTTTCCAGAATAGCAGTGTAGGAGATTTGCAGAAAAAGTCTTTTAACTTCAAATGTCTCGTGTTTTCAGTACAAAATGGCTAATGTAGGGACTTTATAATATCCCTTTAAGCTATGTAATGCAGGTTTAGTTATACTTCAGAAAAGCAGGAAGCCAATCAAATATTAGTTTATAAGGTAATATATATCTGTGTTAGGACTTGCATTGGTATTTTGGGGGTACGTTTATCATATATTGTTTATGTCTGTTTATACAACTACAATATTGTTTTGTTGAAGTTAATAAATATTTGTAGGCCTCTGTGAAGTTGAAAAAATGAAATAAATGAATAAAATAAAATTGGAAACGGAAAGGTTTGTTGTGTTGGGGATATTTTTCATAATTCAGACAGTCTCCTACAAAAAAACCCTTTGCTTTAAATTAAACAATTTAAAATTGTGCTGTACCATCCCATATGTATGTGTGTGTGCTCTGCCATTTTAGGACCAGATTACAAGTGGCGCACAATTTTTCCCCTGCTTGCGCATATTACAAGTTGAAAGTAAATTGTTTGTGCACAAGAGAAACCCAATGTGTGCTAACTTCAAGACTTTGGATATCGTGACCACGTTAAATTCTCCCCATACACTTCAATGGAACACGCTTTCAAAACCTAACACTTATTCATCGCTCGTCATGTTTGTATCCAGTGGCGGCTCGTGGGTTATTCAAATGGGGGTTCACAATACATGAACTGGGGCTAAATACCACCTAGCAAGTATTTTATAATTGGTTTCAACTATAGCAGTGGATATAGAGCAATACAGCAGTATTCATATGATCTGTATAGGTGGTGGCTTTAACAGGCAAAAACAGCTACTTCAAATGACAAAATAAAGGTAAAGGAGGTAACTCCAGTGAGTAAAATGGATAATTGGAAATAGGTGTTTCCAATTATCCATTTTACTTACTGGAGTTAGCTCCTTTACCTTTATTTTGAAAAGTTTACAATATACTGTTCCTTTATGTCAGGGTTTTTTCCCTGCTTTGTTTGCCATGTGCTGCTGGCAGCCATTTTACTCACCTCTCTTGCTGACTCTGGTGCATAGTGTGTGATGCTGTTCATTTCCAGCACGCCCTTTTATGGCCAGACTGGTGTACATCATCCATGTGAGACAGTTTGCAGTCTCAGAATTGTGATGTAATCATGTATTATTTATAGGGCCTCTGTTCAATATGCTTTGCCCTTGCATTGTCTGAGACCTGTTTGTGAGTTACAGTTCCTGTGTATTACATGACTGTCTGACGTCCCTCCTGGTTCCTGATCCCTGGCTTGTTCCTGACTCTGCTGTTCTCCTTGTTCCTGATTCCGGCTCGTCTGACTACTCGCTTTGGCTCCTGACTCGGCTCGTCTGACTATTCGCTCTGGTTTTGACTCCTGGCTTGTTATTTGACTTGTGGACTTTTTATTATTTTTTGTTATTAATAAAGGTGTGATTATTTTTGCACTTCTCGTCTCAGTCTGATTCCTGGCACCCTGACATAACGCAAGGGCCATGAATCCTGATGGTGCTAATAATCCACCTTTACCTACCATCATTTCCAGGATGGATGAACAGGATCACCGCTTGGATATTTTTGTACTAGCCCTGAAAACCCTGCTGACTCGCACTGCACATTTGGACCAAAGTATCCCGCAAGTTATGACTGCTCCTGTTTCCGCTGCTGCACCTAGTCATACCAGGAGCATGTCCGGTTCTGCACCTCTACCTCAGCGATATGGAGGCGATCCTATTCAGTGCAGAGGGTTTTTGAACCAGATGGGCATTTACTTTGAGATGTTACCTCAGGAGTTTCTCTCGGACAGAGCTAAGGTGGGATTTCTCATCTCGTTACTCTCTGACACAGCTGTGGGCTAATCCCTTGTGGAGACTAATAAACCTGTGATTTCAAATTACCCTGAATTTGTGGTCTCCTTTCGAAGGGTATTTGATGTTCCGCCTTGCTCCTCCTCTGTTGCTAACAGACTCATGTCCATTCAGTAAGGTACAAGATCTGTTGCTCAGTATGCTATTGAGTTCCATACGCTTGCCGCAGAGGTAGGTTGGAACAATGAAGCCCTTGTTGCCGCTTTCTTTCATGGGCTCTCTGATGCGATTAAAGACGAAGTTGCTGCCAGAGATTTACCAGAGGACCTTGAGGCATTGGTGTCTTTTTTTATCCTAATTGACATCAGACTCAAAGAGAGGTCCTCTTTCAAGGAGCGCTTGCGGAAGCCTCCTGTTCCGTTGTCTCCTACATGTTCTTTCCCACCATGCCTCCCTCTCCTCCCATACCTCCTGGTCCCGAGTCACCAGGTACTAATGAGCCATGGCAGAGAAGGCCTTTAGGAGGAGGGAGGGGCTCTGCCTCTATTGTGGGTTACAGGGCCACCTTTTGAAGTCTTGTCCTACACGGCCGGGAAACGCTCACACCTAAGTTCCTGTCGGGGTGGTTTATCCTCGTCCCTGGAACCGCTAAAGGAGAAACCTTTGGTCGCGGTTGTCCTTTCCTGGGTGGACTCCTCCATAGTCACCCAGGCTCTTGTTGACTCCGGTGCTGCAGGCTATTTCATTGACAGTGCTTTTGTATCAAATCATCCATTCCTGTTTTTCCTCGGTCCGTTCCGCTTGCTACTGAGGCCATTGATGGCAGGCCCCTTTAGCCTGCACTTGTTACTCACGAAACCGCTCCGTTATCTATGGCTGTTGGGGCTCTCCATTTTAAAACCCTCCAGTTCCAGGTGATAAATTCTCCACATTTTCCAGTTGTTCTGGGTTATCCCTGGCTCCAAAACCACAATCCCAGTCTTGACTGGCGCAGGTCCGAAATTTGGTCGTGGTTTCCGCAATGTATTTCCACTTATCTTCGGAAACCAGTTAAAGTCTTGTGCACCTCTTCGGTATCTCAATTGCCAGATGAGTACCGAAAGTTCCTAGACGTTTTTGACAAGGTGCGTGCTGGTACGTTGCCTCCTCACCGGTCTTACGATTGTGCCATAGACCTGTAACCCGGAGCCATTTCTCCTCGGGGCCGGTTTTACCCTCTGTCTGTTGTGGAGAATTGTGCTATGGAGGAGTATGTTGCTGATCCTCTGTCACGGGGGATCATTCGCAAATCCTGCTCTCCTGCAGGGGCTGGCTTCTTCTTTGTGAAGAAAAAGGGTGGCGAGTTAAGACCATGCATCGATTATAGGGGTCTTAATCGTCTTACCATTAAGAATGCTTACCCTATTCCGCTCATTACGGAACGCTCATCACTTATTATTTAAAGGGCCTCTGTTCAGTATGCTTTGCCCTTGCGTTGTCTCAGACCTGTTTGTGAGTTACAGTTCCTGTGTATTACATGGCTGTCTGACCTGGTTCCTGATCCCTGGCTTGTTCCTGACTCTGCTGTTCTCCTTGTTCCTGATTCCGGCTTGTCTGACTACTCGCTTTGGCTCCTGACTCGGCTCGTCTGACTATTTGCCTTGGCTTCTGACTCGGCTCGTCTGACTACCAGCTCTGGTTTTGACTCCTGGCTTGTTATTTGACCTGTGGACTTTTTATTATTTTTTGTTGTTAATAAAGGTGTGATTATTTTTGCACTTCTTGTCTCAGTCTGATTCCTGGCACCCTGACACTTTAACTTGAAAATGAAAACATTATAGAATGTCCCTCTGTAGCATATTGGGAGGGCTTGGAAATTTATAATTTCTTTTTCATTAAAGTAAAGGCACAGAACATGAGCAGAGGCACAAAACGTTGTTTCTTGTCCTCAGCAACAACAGTTCTCCTTAGTCTAAATTCAATGTTAATACAGACCACTGATGTATATGTATGGAGCTGACATCCCATGCAGCTGTAAATGTTTTGCAGATGTTATCTTCAATATAATTAACTTGCCTCTCAAATGTTTCCCTTTAGTAGACAGGATTAGGGATATAGGAGATGGATTAGCATGACATTGTCAGAACCCTGAGGAACCTATACCAATACAGTTGGGAGAATTGTGTTGCTAATGCTATGTTCCTGGCATGTACATTAATAAAGCTCACCTGTGGGACCATACTACTGATGTAGCTTAAATGTACATTTTCTATTACATAATTCAGATAGAACATACAATTTTAAACAACTTTCCAATTATCTTCTTTTTTCTAATTTTCTTTGTTCTCTTGGTATGCTTTATTTTATAACATACCTAGGTAGGCTCAAGAGCTGGGAGCTATCTGCTGATTGGTGGCTGTAAATATACACCTATAGCCTATGGCTTTCCATTGTTTTCCACTAGCTCCCCACAATGCATTGCTGCTCCTTCAATAAAGTATACAGTTTGAAATTGTATGACTTTTATAATATTCAAAGTGACATATGGTAGCACTATTTTTCCATTAAAAAGAGACATAAAAAGGATGTATAGCCTGAGAAGTTGTCTTATGCAACATGGAGTAAAATTAATAAAAACTGAAAGAAAGGGGGAAGAGAGGGAGGGGAAAGAGAAGGAGCGAGGGAGGGGAGAGAGAGGGGGAGAGAGAGGGAGCGGGAGAGGGAGAGAGAGAGGGAGGGGGAGAGAGAGAGGGAGGAAGAGAGAGGGAGGGGGAGAGAGAGAGGGAGAGAGAGAGAGAGAGGGAGAGAGAGAAAGAAAGAGAGAGAGAAAGAGAGAGAAAGAGAGAGAGAAAGAAAGAGAGAGAGAGAGAGAGATAAAGAGAGAGAGAGATAAAGAGAGAGAGAGAGAGAAAGAGAGAGAGAGAGAGAAAGAGAGAGAGAGAAAGAGAGAGAAAAAGAGAGAGAAAAAGAGAGAGAGAGAGAAAGAGAGATAGAGAGAAAGAGAGAGAGAGAAAGAGAGAGAAAGAATTAGAGAGAGAGAAAGAGAGAGAGTAAAATAAAGGGGGAAAGGGAGGGAGAAAGAGAGGGGGAGTGGGAGGGAGAAAGAGAGGGGGAGATGGAGGGAGACTATTGGTATAGTTGTGACAAGTTTGACTGAAAGTTGTGAATAGATAGAGTGACAGTGTACGGCACCCCTGAGAACACAAACTGAGAGATTGGCAATGAGTTCATATCTTAAAATTAAAAAGTTAAAAGGATCCTTTTTATAAACACTCTTTAAATTGCTAAGGGCATTACATCCCTGGCATACTATTTCCTATTTACAGTGTGTGCTATATAGTAGGTATGGCACTGTGAGCTATAGTAGGTATGGTAGTGTGAGATGATGTAGGTATGGCTCTGAGTGCTATAAATTAACCCAACTCTGTATTTTACTTCACAAAGCAAAAGCCCATTCCTGTATTGTACTATAGTACACATATCAGAACTACTAAATTAGATCTCCCACCCCCCAATTCAGTAGCAATTTTCCTGCTTGTTTACAGAAAGGGACTGCAGTTTTATGTTTACAGGAACAGGAACATGTTTTACCCAGTCCGGCAGCTCAGCATTTTCCATAGAGGAGCTTTTGGATTGCTATACAAACACAGTACAATCACATGGGGAGTACCAGGTGTAAATTCAGTGAGTGAAACTATGACAGGTGGATTTAGCCACACAAGAAAAAAAATAAAAAAAATACTTACCTTACCGTAATACGCGTGTCCTCCAGGCAGTGGCACTAGGGCAGGTCAGCTCCTCTTCTTCTCTCCTCGGCAGCAGTGGCATAACAAGCAGTCTGGCACCAGGCACCCACTCCATCTCCTGCAACACCGGGGCCCAGCGTCAAGTGACTCACGATGATGGACACTGTGTCTGACTCTTATTGTCACTGTCAGAGAGAGTCACACGTGAGTCAGCAGCAGCTTCCTTCTTTACTTCCCGTCAGTCCGACTCACGTCGATGCTCCATGGCCATGCCTTCCCAGACAAAAGAGGCACCACGATTGGCTGTTTTGTTTAGCTCTATCTGGAGAGCCACCTCTACTTGCACATCAAAAACTGTGCCATTAATTAGGTATAGGGTTGGTTTGGGGGCGGCGCTGCCGGCACTTTGAAATAAGTGCAAAGGGCTTGAAGACTATACTTCTATCTATCGCACGTGCGGTGTATAGATAGAAGTAAAAATGGTTAAAAAAAAATATTATTTTTTTTTTGACAAAACTGCATGGAACTTTTTTGGCTGTATAAATACAAATTTTCCAATAGGGGGGCAATTGGAAACATTATATTTATTGAGCCAAAAAGTTTTTTTTTCTTTTTCTTTTTTTTCTCTCAGTGGGTTCACGTGTGCCTGTGCTCCTATAGAGGAGCCTCCACTGTGTGTATCATCTGATCTACCCTCTCTACGTGCACCCTAAATACAAAGTGAACTTTATGTGTTCACCCTAGATTGCTGTGTCCATATTTGACTATATATATGTATATATATATATATATATATATATACACATATATATACAGAATATATATATATATATATATATATATATATATATTTTTGACTTTTTAGCAATATATATACCTATATATTATATATATATTAAGAACATTTTATTCTAATTGAAGAGCATTGGAATGTAAAATATTTAAAGGGATAGTCTAGTCAAAAATGAACTTTCATGATTCAAATAGGGTATGTCATTTTAAGCAACTTGTCAATTTACTTTGCATTGTTGCTAGGTTTTCTTAGTTTAAAGCTAAAACTAGGAAGGCTCATATGCTAATTTCTTAGCCTTTGAAGGCTGCCTCTTATCTGAATGCATTTTAACAGTTTTTCACAACTAGAGGATGTTAGTTCATGTGAGCCATATAGATAACATTGTGCTCATGCCTGTAAAATTACCTAGAAGTCAGCACTGATTGGCTAAAATGCAAGTCTGTCAAAATAACTGAAATAAGGGGGCAGTCTGCAGAAGCTTAGATACAAGGTAATCATAGAGGTAAAAAGTATATTAATATAACTGTGATGGTTATGCAAAACTGGGGAATGGGTAATAAAGGGATAATCTATCTTTTTTAAACAATAAAAATTCTGGTGTAGTCTGTCCCTTTAAATAACCAGCCATTATAAGTGCTTTTACATTGTGGTCTATGAGGAATGTGTTTTCTCTATAAATATATGTTTATATACATATATATTTATGTGTTAATATGTGTATATACACATATAAACACATAAATATATATATATGTATATATACATATACATATATATGTTAAATATGCCGCCCAACGCGACTTACCCCCTGCGCTGCACTCAGTTCTTTGTCGTGCCTATTGGCATTAGAACAAGGCTCCCATTGGAGCCTATGGAAGTGTGCTCTTGTGAGCGCAAGCATCCATGCAATGCATTTGCATTGTGCTTTACTTGTAATACCGGTATACACAATTTTGCCCTCCACTCATAATCTAGCCCATTATAAAATATTAAAATTGATTTAAAATGATTTTTCAAGTTTAAAGATATTTAACAGGAAATGTGTATATATGTGTGTACATGTGAATATATGTATGTATATACATAGTTACACATTTAAACACACACACATATATATATATATATATATATATATATACCCACACAAATTTAGACATATAAAAATAAAATTGTTCTTTTTTTTGTTTATTAAAAACTACACTACACTGTATTTTGGGGGCAACTGAGGGATATTTAGAAAATTTACCAGAGATTTGGTCTCTGGTTAATTTTCTGAGTGCTTATTGCTACTGTGAGCTCGTGCTAGCAATAACCAGCCACTTGTAATGGAAGCACGCTCTTGTGAGCGCAAAGCTTCCATTCAATGCAAAAGCGAAGTCGCATTCACATTGCACCTAACTTGTAATACCAGTGCACAATTGCGTGCGCTGGTATTACTAAGTGGAGAGCAAATATCGCTTTTGCAAAAGCAATATTTTGAACTGAACTTGTAATCTAGCCCAATGTGTTCACATTTTTGCATCAGTGAAAGAAACATTAGCACTACATTTATATTACTTTTTCTTTTGTTGAAGTGGCTTGTTTGCTCCCTCTGGAATTTTATTCATACTGGTGCGTGTTACTCACTAAGTGCCCTCTCAGGAATTCTTCACTGAAAAGTCATCTTACAAAGAATGTATTATTTCACTATTCTGGGAATAACATCTTCTTTGTTCCCTAAAACACCTATTGTTAGTGCATATTCCTAAAGTTCACATTTTAATGTCTGAATATGGAAACATATGTCCCCATGTGCATGTGAATAGTTTATATGATCCTGCTTCAAAGACATTTTAATCAGTTAGTTATGTTTAATTACTTATTAAATTAAATTGATTAATTATATTTAAATGACTGATTCAAAAGAAGAGAAAAAGCAGCAGTTACATTTTTTCCTGAAGTAAAAAAACAAACTGCAAAATTTAAATTATACTATTGAGTACTATAGTATCCTTTGGAGATTGCTATATTTTCAATTATAGTCCTCATTGGAAAAATGTTACTTCTTCTTCCCAGAATGGGGTTTTATGCACTTTTCTAGTTGTCCCTCCAATTCTTGAAGAATACATATATTGTTTTGACTACTGCTGTTGTTTCTTAAATATATTTTTACAAAGTTTATTTAATTTTAATAGCTATTAATCGTCTGTTGATGTTTCTTTAGTAGTTAATTTTGTTTTGTTAAGAATTAGAGCAGCATATCAATGACTTTAAGGGGTCCATGCTGTGGTGTTGCCAGAAAGCAATTGCAAGGAGCACTTCTTTAAATCCCACTAGTGTTTTATGGGTGGGGAGCAATGAGAGGGTTGAGAATGGGTGTGCCGTGGGCAGGTCCCCGAGATGGGGTTTGGAGGCACTTGGCCGAGTGGTGGTTGGATACCCTGGGGGGATCATAGGGGGGTCCATGGGCTGTGACATTGGATTGTATTCCATATTAAAAATTATTTATGTTAGAGCCTAATATAACTTGCATAATCAACTAGGGTGTAGATTCCAATCTTGTTGTCTTTGATGCATGGATACCATCAACTTCAGCAATCAGTATCCTTTGGCTATCACAACCCTATTTGGCATTCGTTTTTACAACAAATTCTTAATACAAAATTCTGCCCATGGTTTGATGTGTTGATGTGGAGGAGCTTGATTAGCCTGTACAGAGCCCTGTCCTATTGAACACCTTTTAAATTAATTGAATGCCGATTATAATCCAGACCATCTCAGCCAAAATCAATGCCTGACCTTACAAATGCTTTTTTTTACTAAATAGGCACAAATTTCCTCAGAAACACAAATCTTGTGGAAAGCCTTTCCATACTTGTGGCTATATAGTGTACATATATATATACACACACATATACACACATACATATACAAACAAACAGCCTGAATGTCCCATTACATTAATACAAAGAATTGTATCTGCATTAATTTTCCTTTATGAACAAGGTTGTTTGAAGAGTTGGAGACATTTAGCCATTCAAAATGTACATTTAAAGAACAAGCAGAGGTCATTAACAACCTCCTATTCTTTTCTGGCTAAATGCTTAACTGCTGATGTTTTGTTAGTAATTACAAATTAGCCTATCAATATACCACAGACCCCGTCTGCTCCCCTATCTCCCTGTGCACAGTACATTATCAAATCTTGTGGGGAATATGCTATTCTGCTGAGGTCATCAAATCATTGTACAGTGCACATGCTTACTGATTACTTGATTAGTATAAGTACTCACTCAATCACCCGAGGAGGATGGCCCTGTTTTTTGGTTTCCTGCCCTGCATCTGGCACATCAAGTGGTGGGAGCTTAAAAAATTATGTTTGCAGTTCAACAAACCAGTGTGCCTACAGTGTCTATAAGCTGTATCATAAAGTATTTTGTGACAACCTCTAAAAATGTTTAAGCAACCCCAGTTTAAGAAGTATGAGCCAAAAGTAATCATTCCCAACCCCCCACATGCATTCAGGAGCCTTCATAGCCTCTAGGAGTATCTATAAATGAGGTGCAACACCGTACATAATCAAGTGCACTTCACATAAGAGAAAGGTCATCAACATTCGGCATTGCTAATTTGTAAAGATCTAAATCAAAGAGAAAAGGGGCGCCTCATAGTTAAATCCATATGTGATATGGTCAAAGATAAGGTAGAAGTGTACTGTGTGTAATTGAAAACTATATATGAATTGATTCTGGGGAATGTGTGGACTTAAACGGATATTTGAAAGACTGCAGGAAAGGCTATAGAAATACAATGTGTTACAAGCAGATTCAATATATTTTATTTTTGCATTCCTTAAAATTGTTTGTAACACATTGTATTTCTATAGTCTTTCCTGCAGTCTTTCAAATATCCATGTAAGTTCACACATTCCCCAGAATCAATTCATATATAGTTTTCAATTACACACAGTACACTCACTCTATGTTCAATTGCAACCAATATAGTCATATTATTTTGTGACTCGTAACATCCAAATTAATTCCATATATATATATTTTTTCCTTGGTTACAATTTTTTTACATAACCGCATACATTGTTTCTTTGCTACTGATATCCGTCAGTTTTATTAATATATGTTTACATTTTATCGCTATTTTTTGTGATTTTTACACACATTTCTTAGTTTTTTTAGACATCCTTGATTTTTTTGCAGACATTCCCCCCATATTATTGGACAATTTGAAAACTTTGAATAGCCAATGAAAAACAATGTGCCAGCTTAAATAAGCGACTTTTTATACTATGTTTTTATACAACTCTTACTTTTCTGCCTGATGAAACGACCATAACACTAGGTCAAGAAACAAGTTGCAATTTATTAAAGCCCAGTTTGTACTATCGTCATGGAGGTGTCTGTTTTTTAATAAACTTCTATGGAAAAAATTGGACTTTATCACTTAAGTGATTTTATTCAGCTTTCCGCTGACTACTGCCTGCTGTTTGAATACCGTTTGGACGCTGACAGACTAAATACAAGTTCTGCCTTGATACGGGAAAAGTATCCAGTTAGCTGACTTCTGCAAGCGTCAGGCTGCTCGTTTGCACTGCACAAGTGCCATCACAAATTGTGAGTTATATTCTGCTTTTTCTTTGACCATATCACATATGGATTTCACTATGAGACGCCCCTTTTCTCTTTGATTTAGATCTTCAAGGTGAATCAACATCGTTCCCCTCAAGCGGAGCAGCCTCACACACATTTGACATTCATTTTAAAATTCGGATTTTATTTGAACTATTATTTTAACTGTCAACCCTTTGGATTTTAATTGGTTATATATCTTCTTTATTATATGTGTTTTTATATTTGAAATTTGTTTTTTGCTCTCAAACATTTTGCAAAAGCATAGTTAACCATTTACAGTGCACCACCTTTCTAGGGTTTTTTCACCTAATACTCAGATTACTTATTAATTTGTAAAGATGTCTTATGTGATCAGAGACCATTATACACCTGGACAAGGGGCATATTACCGGATAGGCCAACAAGGCCGACAAAATTTGGGGGGCGGCACTTGTCCACTGCACTTAGTCTCACTGCTTTTAATTTATTTTTTTACTTTGAAACTGGCGGCTTACCGCCAAGCGGTGGCGTAACCGGCTTATCGACGAGATCACGTGACGTTTTTGACAAGCCTGCCCAGTTTCCAGTTTCTGCCGCACATGGATGGGGAGTCATGCACGTGTGCACATGTGCACGTCTCCCAGGCTAGGCGGCAATGCAACGGGGTTAGGTGAGACCGTGAGAGTCAGGAGAAGAGGTGATTCAGCTCACTGATCCGGTGGAGCAGCGGAGCCCGTGGATCGGACAATGAACTCAGGTAGGGACCGGGCACTCAGTCTCTGCCTCAGACTTTAACATTAGCTCTGAGTCTGAGATAGGGTTATAATATAACCCCTCTTAGCAGTGTGCACTATTTATATTGTTTACATTGACTCACTGAGATGATTGTATGTATGAAGTCAGAATGAATGAAAAAGGGCTCAGATATATCATCTTACAGACTATCACATGGACTAATATGTTTAGGACTAAGGCACAGAGAGAGTCACTCGTCAGACTCGTCACTCAGTGTCCTGTGAAATTATCCTCATCCTCTTATTTGTTCTAAAGTTGGTTCCAAAGCTGAGGAACAGCCAGTTTCCACTTAGATATTTTCATATAGATTGAGAGTGGGAACTTTTTTTTCTTATTCATATAAGAAACTAATTAGTATTATTATTTATTTAATTAGGATCACGCTGCTTGAATTTTTGATTATTTGTTCTTCTACTTACATACTAAGGTGATACACGTTTCTCCAGTACATAGTGAGGTTTGGATATACCCACTTTTATCTTTTTACTACAAACTTTCTGCAACTCATTAATTTTAGTGCAGTTGGGATTTATTAATACGCTTATGTATTTCTGGTTTTGATTTATTGCTGGACAATAATTATTAATAATGTATTATATTATTAATTTATTATTTATTGCAGATATATTTTTTGTGCATATTATTTAATTTTTGCTTCAGGTTGGTTAGAGAGGGGGGGAGAAGAATTTTGAGTGCCTAGGGCAGCACAAAACCTAAATACGCCACTGCATATGTTATACATATATAGCATTTATATTCACATATACCCTCAAATATAATAGTGATACAATAGGCCTATCTAGTACACATAAAACAGACTTTATGCTTTCTTCTTTTTTTAAGCCCCTTCAATCTCTGTGATAGGTGGCCATGAACTGGGAATACTGCATTGGAACACTGTGTATTACACAGATGTTACAGAACTGAATGATGATGGCGCTGCAAATTGTGCATGTTTTTAATCAGATCCTGTCTAAGTTATGCTGTATGGTGTTTAAACCCGTATCTAGGTGACCAATTGTATGTCCATTCCAGGCCATTAGGAGCTTCTTGTGCATGTTCATAATGAACTTTCATGTTTATTAATCAACAGCGATTGTAGATTTATCACAATGTTCCACAGTTACAGATGAGTGGCCTGTGTCAAATATGTTAGCCTGTGTGGTGTTGACAGACTCAGTATATCTAATATTTTGATGAATCTGTCCACAGGCAGGCTCATCACTCTTATTATCCACATCAAGGCTTCATTGTCTGGTAAGAATGTTACAGATGGAGTGCAAGTGCCACTGACTGAGGCCTTTTGTATGTGGTTTTTTTTAGTTACTCTGCAGTTCTTTTAGACTTCAGGCTTGGAGCTGATTCACTGTCAGATGTTTTTCTTTTTTTTATTAGCAAAACATGAAAACAGAAGGGAAATGTAAGAATCAGATGTAGACATCCATTTGTGTTTTACATTGGTTATTTAGAGGCACATGATATTCCAATTGATTTTAGTGACACCTGCTGTATCTTACACGTATAACTGGACTACTTAAAGGACCATTGCACACAGTATAATTTGCATAAAACAAACACAATAAAAAGGCAATGCAATAGCATTGCACTTTCAAATGAGTTCTGATAAATTACATTTCCTTCCATTTCCCTGACCCTTGTATCATGTGCCAGATACCAGTGGATCACAGACTCATATATAAAATACACCGTAAACTTACACATGCTCAGTAGGAGCTGGAGCCTCAGAAATTGAGTACACTAAAAGACTGTGCACCATCTCAATTATTTTTTTCTGAACTGCATGTTTGTTTGAATCAGGAACATTTGATCTTGACTTTATTGTCCCTTTAACTTTGAGCTACTGTTTTTTTATGTGTGTTTTTTGCATTTTGTCTCTTCTTAAATGTTCTTCCATTCTGCATGCAGACCACAGAACAACATGTAGTGTTAAAGGGACTCTGAACCCAACTTTTTTTTCTTTCATGATTCAGATAGAGCATGCAATTTTAAGCAACTTTCTAATTTACTCCTATTATCAAATTTTCTTTGTTCTCTTGCTATCTTTATTTGAAAAAGAAGGCATCTAAGCCTTTTTCTTGGTTCAGAACTCTGGACAGCAGTTTTTGATTGGTGGATGAATTTATCCACCAATCAGCAAGGACAACCTAGGTTGTTCACCAAAAATGGGCCGGCATCTAAACTTACATTCTTGTATTTCAAATAAAGATACCAAGAGAATAAAGAAAATTTGATAATAGGAGTAAATTAGAAAGTTGCTTAAAATGTCATGCTCTATCTGAATCACGAAAGAAAAAATTGGGGTTCAGTGTCCCTTTAAAGGGACAGTATACACTCATTTTCATATAACTGCATGTAATAGACACTACTATAAAGAATAAGATGCACAGATACTGATATAAAAATCCAGTATAAAACTGTTTAAAAACTTACTTAGAAGCTCTCAGTTTAGCTCTGTTGAAAAGGTAGCTGGAAAGCCCACTGCAAGTGGCAAATAAGACACTTCCCCCCTCCCCCTTCTTTTGCATATGAAAAGACCCTTTACACAAACAGCAGCAAGCTGGAGAAGGTAGCTGACGGTATTCACATAAAACTTTGGGGCTTGGTTAGGAGTCTGAAAATCAGAGCAATGTTATTTAAAAATAAGCAAAACTATACATTTATTTAAAAAAAAAACTTTATGGGCTATATAAATAGATCATCTACAAAACATTTATGCAAAGAAAAAATGAGTGTATAATGGCCCTTTAAGAGTGTGTTTAAGCTTGTTAATGCAGATTGTCCCCATGGTCCATGGACTTGAATGCAGATGGAGACTGAAGTCTAAATTTGCTTTTTGTGAGCAATTCACATGATCTCCATTCATCGATATGTTCTTAGTGTTTGGGTTTGTGCGAACATACTGCTTTTTAATTGTGAACTATTGTGTGTCTGATGTCCCTGATGTGTTTTGCGTGCACGTGTGTCTTGTGATGTATAGGTACGTGTGGTAAATGTTTTTTGGTGTGTGTATAAGTGACATTTTAGTAATTTTAGTGTTGTTTTTTTTCACTCACCATCTCTCCCAAGGGTGGAGGGAACTTCTGTATCCACACTGTTCTCACATTCTTGGGTGAAATAGCTTTGCTCAACATATCGTAGTTGATATGGATGCTCAATGAGTCTACCAGATTTTTTAAGATTGTTTAAATAACATTCACATATTTTAATAACAGCTTTATGTGTTTTTTTTTTTTTAAATCAAAGATTTTTATTAAGGTATTTAGCATGACAATATTATTACTGTAATGATATACATAGCATCCTTGGTATGTAAGAACCTGAACATATACAACATAAAGGAAAACAAAGACACAAAATACAGATATCTTCACAGGTGAAATATCCTAAGCACATATAAATGTCCAAACTAAACGTTGAGACCCAACTAAGCAAACTTAATGTGTACATCCTAAATATTTCTGCTGGGTTATGATTCCTATTTTTTTAGTTTTATAAAATTAAGTAAGCAATCCTCTCAAGTTGATTATTTCACCTGATAGTATGATTTCTGACGTCAATTTGTGGAAAAAATGAACAGAAAAATTGTCATGTTAATTATAGGAGAGGATAATAGAATTTAATGTAGATATATTCATTACTTAATGAGTGGTCAAAAAAGACCTGTTATATATAACCAGAAACATCCTAAATTTATCACAGAGGAAACTCCATGCATAGTAACCTTGTTTCAAATAACATAATGGCCTATTATGTCTCTTTATTTATACACTAAGAGGCTCTTGGGACAGTATGAGATGTTTTTTTTTAAGTAAAAGATAGATTAGAGATAGCTTCTTTTAAGACCTAATATGTCTCAGCTATACCTTTCATAGTTCAATAAATATCTATACCCCTCTCTATGGGGATTAATATACACCCTGAACGCTAGGGAAAAACTTTGTGTAAGGCTAGCTATTTGAGGAGCTTCACAATATAGATGTTCATAAGAGATCTATCATATATATATATATATATATATATATATATATATATATATATATAAAACATTTTAGGATCCCTATTCTAAAATCAGAACACTCACCTTTCGGGGTTAATATATGCAAACTAGCTCAGCAAGCCTAATTATATATAAGAATACATGCTTAGTAGGCTAGAAGAAATCTGTACACATCTTTAAAGGCAAGCCCACTTGCACACATAATACTGCCCCTTCTATGCAAACTATGAACCAGAAGCATAAGGTTTGTGTATAATATAAGTAATAACATCGATTATATCTAAAAATACACCCTCAGCAGGCCTGGTAGAATCCGTATGCAACATTATTAACGAACATGGTCACTTATCTGGTATTACCCATCATGTGCAAAATGATAACGCTAAGTATGAGATTGTGCAGAGAAAATAAAAGAAAAAAAGAAAGAAGAGACAAAAAAAAAATAAAGACATGACAATATTATGTATGTTGCAATGAGGATCCAGAAACCTAATTGCACCCCTCTACAAGAATGCTCAAAACCCACAACAATCTGGGAGTCCAAAGCTAGTGGGGGAAAGCATGGTAGCCAATGCAGAGCGTCCAGCCCTATCCAACACCATCTCTTGTGCGGCAATGAAGAGGTAGGTAGTACACAGCTCGTAATGTTGTACATCCAGGCACATAGACACCGGTAAAAGACATGGTGGACCCTAATCGTAACTGCTTACGCAACAGTATCTCCAGGCTGTCACTCTCCTGCACGCTGCTGGCTAACATCTTCAGCTCTTCTGGGAGCCCGGTAAGATCTGATAGTCTCCTTTCCTATATAGTTGCAGAGCCCTCATTACCCCCGCGGGGACCGGCCACATCCCCTCCCAGGGGAGCCGAGGGCAACGATGAACCACCTGTGCTCTGTTCCCCAGGTATGGGACTTTTCCGTGCTTGAACTTGAGGCGTTAGGTTAGGGCCGTGCAACACCACATATGAGATCGGTCTAGGTCGCAGATCCACAGATTCATCGGGCCAAGTAGCACCCGCACTCACCCGCATGTCTCCTTGTACCGTAGGAAGTGAGCCCACTAGACTTGACGCTTTGCAAATGTCTCTCAGGTCCGTAAACCTGCAATCTATTAGTAGATCCAAGGCCTCTAATTTAGCTTGCAATATAGTATGGAAGTCTTCCATATTATCAACTTTATGTAATGTTCTGGCTTGTGTAGTAAATTATAGCAGATTAATACTGCTCTATTCAAGTAATTTGAGTACTCGAGGGGGGTGATGTATGCGTATGATGAATTTGCGGCCTACCTTCCAGGTTCTATTTGTTTGAACCCAGCAGGAGATATCGTATAATTTGAAATGTCATTCAGCTCCCTTTCTTCTCCAATGTTAGCTTAATATCTTTCAGTGCAAAATGACAAGTTTGAGAAGAGATATTCAATATATATTTAAATCCACTTGAGGAGCTTCATGAAGTTGCTGCTGATCATGGCCGCTGTCCAGACACGCCCCCGCTTTATGTGTTTTTATTATAACCATTCTCCAAAAACAAAATAACATTTTGATAAATATCTCAGATATGCAAGAAACAAGATTTTAGCGCAATTTTCATGGATCACATCTAAGAGTTTAGGATTTTTTTTAATCTATGTGAAAAATAAAGTTTGATCTCAACATGATTTTTTTTTTCTTTTTATATTTTGCTGATTTATAATATTCAGCGTCTAGGTTTATGTATCAAGATGGGAACCACAATACTGTTTTAAATTCATTGCTGCAGAAAGTTTAAACAATTATTAGATTAGCATATTGAGGTTACATACATCTTTTAAATATACTTGTAAGTATTATTCCAAGAAAAATAGAATGCAAA
The DNA here is from genome assembly GCF_027579735.1 of Bombina bombina. Classification (NCBI taxonomy): domain Eukaryota; kingdom Metazoa; phylum Chordata; class Amphibia; order Anura; family Bombinatoridae; genus Bombina; species Bombina bombina. The sequence goes on along the minus strand of NC_069499.1, from coordinate 513,209,658 downwards.
ATGTTCTGTAAGTTTTATCAAATGCACGTTTTAAATATTTAAAATTAAACAGCTATTTAACTGAATACAGAAAACTGGAATAAAACATGTAGCATGTAATTATGATGTGCCTATTCTTTTTAAATACAAACCATCATTTAACATGAAACCCAAAATGTTTCTTTCATGATTCAGATAGAGCATGCAATGTTAAACAACTTTCCAATCTACTTCTTTGATCTAATTTGCTTAGTTCTCTGGAACTGGGCACTAGCTGCTGATTGGTGCTGCACATTTATAACTTTTGTCATTTTGTCACTTAGCTCCCAGTAGTGCATTTCTGCTACTTCAATAAAGAATGCCAAGAGAATGAAGCAAAATTGATAATAGAAAGGAATGGGGAAGTTGTTTAAAAATGTATGCTCTATCTGAATCATGAAAAAAAATGTTGTGTTTTATGCCCTTTTAAACATTTACAGTAGCTGCTATGGGCCACCTATAGCTATTTTGTTTAGCCATCACTCAGTGCTGTTCTGGGCTTTAGAATATCATTTTTGCAGTCTAGGATTATACTCAAAGTCAATTAAAGGGACAGTGCAATGTAAAATTGTTTTTTTATATTAATGTATTTTCAATGACTTGTTATACCAGCTGCATAGTATAAAATGTTTGAGAAATTGCATAAGGTCTTAACCCCCTATTCCATCTTACGACTTGCATTAAACCTTATACTTATAAGAAATAAACAGACCAGACACTCAGTTGGGAGAAAAAACAAAGACCAGTCACGGTCACGTTTATTTAAACATAAACGATTTAACTTGTGCCTGCGATGGTATTTAATACCATTGCAGGCCCTCAAATAAATTAACTTCCAAACTTGGCAACAAGTTCGTTAAACAATCCGTTGGCGGCATCTCACCCTAAACCTAACCCCTATCAGCAGCTGGTCAAGGCCCCTTTCGGTGTTTGCAGCGTGACACCCGGCTGTTCACGCCCAATGGCACAAAAAGAGAGCTGTGGAAATAAGAGATTTTCAGCCTGTATTCGTAAGGGAGGGGACCCCCCAAGCCGGCTCCTGGGCGGGCGTAACCCCTCCCCTTTTATTGACCGTCACTCTTCTCCTTCTGTGCCCGCTCCCCAGGGCCTTGACCACCCGCCAGCTAGGGCATCTCCACCCAACCCAGTAGAGCACCCCCCATCAGGCGAATCGTACAACCCTCCTGATGCGGGTGGGTGGCTATATTAACAACCCGGGCTTACCAAAGGCTAGCTCAATTAAACCTACCCCTGCCGGGTTCACTCACCCTCATGCTGCCGCATCGCTGCCGCCACTCTCTTCTTCATCCTAAGGGGCCGGGTGGGCGGGGAAAAACTTTCTCCTCGAAGTCTGGAACAGAAAGAGGCCGGATACACTGCTGCAGGACCCTATAAAGGTAAGCACAAACACCGCCTCCTCGCCTGCAACATTGTAACAAAAAACACCCTAGCATTCTCCAGACTTCAAGTTGGTAATCCCTTAATGTTGTTACTGGCCCACTAGAGGGCCCTCCACTCTCATAAGGTCTTAACCCCCTATTCCATCTTACGACTTGCATTAAACCTTATACTTATAAGAAATAAACAGACCAGACACTCAGTTGGGAGAAAAAACAAAGACCAGTCACGGTCACGTTTATTTAAACATAAACGATTTAACTTGTGCCTGCGATGGTATTTAATACCATTGCAGGCCCTCAAATAAATTAACTTCCAAACTTGGCAACAAGTTCGTTAAACAATCCGTTGGCGGCATCTCACCCTAAACCTAACCCCTATCAGCAGCTGGTCAAGGCCCCTTTCTGTGTTTGCAGCGTGACACCCGGCTGTTCACGCCCAATGGCACAAAAAGAGAGCTGTGGAAATAAGAGATTTTCAGCCTGTATTCGTAAGGGAGGGGACCCCCCAAGCCGGCTCCTGGGCGGGCGTAACCCCTCCCCTTTTATTGACCGTCACTCTTCTCCTTCTGTGCCCGCTCCCCAGGGCCTTGACCACCCGCCAGCTAGGGCATCTCCACCCAACCCAGTAGAGCACCCCCCATCAGGCGAATCGTACAACCCTCCTGATGCGGGTGGGTGGCTATATTAACAACCCGGGCTTACCAAAGGCTAGCTCAATTAAACCTACCCCTGCCGGGTTCACTCACCCTCATGCTGCCGCATCGCTGCCGCCACTCTCTTCTTCATCCTAAGGGGCCGGGTGGGTGGGGAAAAACTTTCTCCTCGAAGTCTGGAACAGAAAGAGGCCGGATACACTGCTGCAGGACCCTATAAAGGTAAGCACAAACACCGCCTCCTCGCCTGCAACATTGTAACAAAAAACACCCTAGCATTCTCCAGACTTCAAGTTGGTAATCCCTTAATGTTGTTACTGGCCCACTAGAGGGCCCTCCACTCTCATAAGGTCTTAACCCCCTATTCCATCTTACGACTTGCATTAAACCTTATACTTATAAGAAATAAACAGACCAGACACTCAGTTGGGAGAAAAAACAAAGACCAGTCACGGTCACGTTTATTTAAACATAAACGATTTAACTTGTGCCTGCGATGGTATTTAATACCATTGCAGGCCCTCAAATAAATTAACTTCCAAACTTGGCAACAAGTTCGTTAAACAATCCGTTGGCGGCATCTCACCCTAAACCTAACCCCTATCAGCAGCTGGTCAAGGCCCCTTTCGGTGTTTGCAGCGTGACACCCGGCTGTTCACGCCCAATGGCACAAAAAGAGAGCTGTGGAAATAAGAGATTTTCAGCCTGTATTCGTAAGGGAGGGGACCCCCCAAGCCGGCTCCTGGGCGGGCGTAACCCCTCCCCTTTTATTGACCATCACTCTTCTCCTTCTGTGCCCGCTCCCCAGGGCCTTGACCACCCGCCACAAGAGCCAGGCGTACTCTTGCCGCCAAACTAAATAAGCCAACAGGCAACTATATACATACTATACCAAATTAACAACTTTTTTTTTATTTATTTTTTTATATAACTAACAATAAAGCGCTCCTGATGTCTTTTAAGAAGATATCCAGCCCAACATCCGTCAGGTGGACACCATCAGGGCGAAACAGATCCTTCCTGTCGGCCGTCAGGAGCTCGTGTCTGACCACAAAGCCCCCTAAGGCCGTGACCGTCCTTCCCATCTCCCGGTTAACCTTCTTCCGTACGTTGTACGTGGCCTTCTGGGTCACAATATACCTCCAATGTAGTCGTGCGACCACATTGGACCATCCCAACTTAACATCTTTAAGCCATGTGTGTACCCACTTCAAGTCTGCCATCATGCGTTTTATCAAATCCAATGCTGGGAGAGACCCCAAGTCATTCCCCCCGAGGTGCAGCACTATCACATTAGGCTGCCCCCACCTCTTGTGCGCCTCCTGCAACAATGCCGGCAAATCAGCCCAAGTGAGGCCCCTGCGCCCTAACCACCGGAAGTTCGCCCTGGACGTTGCGAATCCAAGTTGCTGCCCTTCCGCAGAACGCAGCGCCCTGATGGACGCCCAATGGATGTAGGAATGTCCGACAATCCATACCCGAACTGGAGGGGGATTGCCACCTCTTACACCTGGCAAAACAGATCAAAACCACATTACCCGTCATGCCCCTTTCAAGCAATCCCACAGACCTCCTCCCCCACTCGTAATGCCCTGTCACCCGACCCTAATGGATGTGAGCCCACCCCCTATTACGTGGGTCTAATGTATCTTTTGTATTGGGTTGACTTCCATCTGCCCAACCTTTTAATTTCTGCAGCTGGTGTCCCAGCCGCCGCGCTGGTAGCTGCCCCAATCCGGAACGAGTGTGGGGCAATCTTTTTCGGATCCAGCCCCGCCAACTCTGCCGTTTTCGCGAGTACCCTGCGAAACTGAAAAAGCGACAAGGAGCTGCCATCCTTGTGCACTAAAAACTGCTTGCTACTCTGAGGTCTTACCTTCTGAAATTCTTCAACACATCGCACCGGACAGCATTCCTCAAATGCGTGCCTCTGCAGCGGGAGCCATGCCCCCTTACCCTCCTGGTCCGTTTTGGACCGAGGAACGAACAGGAGAAGCCCCTCTCCCGAGCAACGCACGTGCTCTGCCAGGATGCCTCCTGTCCCTTTAAGTTTGGAGGAGGACACCAACTCCCCCACTCGTAATGCCCCCGCAAAAGCCAGCGCGAATGCTGCATTAAACAGGAGTTTTTCATAGTCCGATGTACAGGCAGCTTGCAATTGTCTGGCCAGGTCTCGTAACCGGCCCGATGTTATGGGCTCCCTCCGATCCTTAGGACGGGGGGAAACCCTACCCCAACCTTTCAACACTTGACGAACCAGAAATGACCTTGAATGGTCAGTATAGCCCAATGCCTTATTAAAAAATGCTAACGCTGCTAGTTTGCTTGCTGCACCCATTTTACTAGCCCCCCCTATCCTTAACTGAGCCAACCATTCCAGTACCTGTACCCTGGACGCGTCTTCCACCTGCACTCCCATCTGCTGGCAGAAAGCCACCCATGTATTCCAGTGATTGACGTATGTAGACCAAGTCTTTGGCGCTAACGATGCTCTGATTAGGGGGAGGATCCCCTCCCAGCCTGGAACAGCTGCCAAAGAAAAGACGGGCATATTAGACCCTCCTTCGCGGCCCTGGGCGCTGCCTTCCTAAACTGCTCCCAGTTGAATCGAGAGAGTGCATCAGCGATAACGTTATGCACCCCCGGGACGTGTTCGGCCGTGAACGTGATGTTGAGCTCCAAGCAGCGCAACACCAGATGTCTCAAGTAGCATACTACCCCCGGCGAGGAGGCAGACAATCTGTTAATGGCGTACACCACGCTCAGATTGTCCGACCAGAAAACCACTGACCTATTAGCCAGTCTCTTTCCCCAAATTTCCACCGCAGCCACAATGGGGAAGAGCTCCAGCAAAGTCAAGTTCTTGACCCAGCCAGCCTCCACCCATTCGCGGGGCCATGGCCCCGCACTCCATTCGCCGTCCAGGTATGCGCCATACCCGAAACTGCCGGCTGCATCGGTGAACAGATGCAACAATTGGTTAGACACCGTCGGGTGCCTCCATAAGCAAATCCCGTTGAAGTGGGACAAAAATGTGTCCCACACCCTCAGATCCTCTCGGACCTCCGGTGTGATTCTGATCCATTTGCCACTACCAATCGGTCCCTTCAGTTGCCCTTCCAGGCGCCTGTTAAAGACTCTTCCCATTGGAATCGCCCTGCCAGCAAAGTTCAGCAAGCCCAATAGGGATTGCACATCCCTTCTGGCCACTCTCTCCTGCCCCCGTACTAGCTGCACCATGTGCCGCATACGCTCCACTTTATCGTCTGGCAGTCTACATAGAGCCTTGACCGTGTCAATCTCTATCCCTAGGAACGTAAGGCACGTGCAAGGGCCCTCTGTCTTGTCAGCGGCCAAGGGAACACCGAACCTGTCAGTGATTTCCCTCATTACCGACATGAGCCGCGCACACTCCGTGCTTCGTGCTCTCCCTACCAACAGAAAATCATCCAGGTAGTGGGCCACCGACCCACCCCCCGACGCCACCGTCACCACCCAATGAAGGAATGTGCTGAAACACTTGAACAACGAGCATGACAACGAACACCCCATCGGCAGGCACCTGTCCACATAGAATGCCCCCTCGAACTTCATCCCCATAAGCCTAAAGGCAGAGGGATGCAGTGGCAATAATCTGAAAGCTGACTCAATGTCTAGCTTTGCCATCAGGGCCCCTGGGCCCATCACTCGCACCAACGTCAGCGCCTCATCAAACGATTGATAGTGCACTGTACTTACCGACGCGCCCTTCGGGAAGGACAGGTGATGAATCAACCTGAACTTTCCTACCTCTTTTTTCGGTACCACCCCCAGGGGGGAGACCACTAGGTCGGCTATGGGCATAACTGCAAATGGGCCGGACACCCGGCCCATCGCAACCTCCTTAGCCAGTTTGTCCCTCACTACCTGTGGGAACTCATAGGCCGTCTTCAGGTTCCTATGAACCCCCGACCCCACAACCAAACCCCGCACTGGTATCTGAAAGCCCACACCCAGTGCGTCCCGGAGCAGCACCGCTGACTCCTGATCCGGGTAATCGGCCAGCCATGGCATCATGGCTGTCAGATTAAGCGGTGTTGGGGCCCTTAACTCCAGTTCCCGGCTTAACGGCCGGTCTGGCCTGTCCCTGCTCTTTTCTTTTTCCGCATTCCACACCTGGGTGGGGCCCCCCACAGTGCTTGCAGATGTGCCAAAAGGAACAGCTGCTCCCTCTGTCGCACAATCTGTCCTGGAATTTCCAGCACTCTCTACCCCTTCTACCTTGCTTCTGCCCAACCCGCCCCTGCACCTGACGCACTGGGGAGGGAAGGGGGGATGGCCCCTCCAATCCCAATTTGGACCACAGATGCATATCCTGTGTCCCAAAATGAAGCAGATGGTTGCCAACCATCTTTCTCCTGAAGGCCATGTCGTACTCCCGCCATGCGCCCTCCTTAAACCTGCCATGGATGTCTTCAATCGTGTCCTGGTATTTGAACAAGTTGTGCCCCTGTAAGGGCCACCTATCCACATAGCAGGACGCCAGGACCCTGAAGCATTTCAACCATTCTTCATAGGTTTCTGGCCTACGCACCCGTTTCGGACCGGATCCATCCAGGGCCCGCTCTTTGGCCCTGAACGCATCCAGTGAGAGCTCAAAAATATTGACGTAACGTCCCTCCTGAATTTTTTTAATAACTTTAGCCTTGAGATGGCCGTAAAGGGAGTGCACCAGGCAGGGATACGTGTCCCCCTGTGCCGCCACTTTGCGAGGGACTGGGCACTCCGAGGGCATGTTCTGGCCCGTTCCTGACGGCCCCACTATCCCCTCTGCCTGCCCTGTCCCTACAGACCTCCCCTTTGCCTGATTCGCTGCCATCTTTTTGATCCATCTAAACATCCTACGCTGCCCTTTTCCCACTAGCCCTAGGTCCTCCCCACTCTCTGAACCTGACCTGCTAGAAGAAGTGTCAGTGTCAGCGTGCGAAGTGTTTAGAACAAAGGACTCACCCACTGCAGGTCTGTCGGCGTCCGCCGCTGCCATCTGTACTGGGTCAGCCTCCTTCTGCTGTTCCCTGCTGGGCCCCGCCACCACCAGCGCACTAGATGGTCCAGCTGGTGACCTCATCTCTGCTGCCGATGTAGCCTGGGGAGACAAAGCAACTTGGGGAGACATCTGGTTCACTGGAGGGTCCCCGACTGAGGCCCCCATCCTAGACCCCATCTGCCCCCCCCTTGTATTCATGCCCCGTGCGTTTGCCACTGCCCTAGAAATGATTGCCTCTTGAACAGGACCCCCCTGGGCGTTGTCACAGAACCCAGGACGGGCCATCATACCTGCATCACTCATAGCTGCTTGAACAGCCCTCCTTATCATGTCCTCCATACACACACCCTGGTTGTCATGCATTCCAGCCCTGTTTGCCAAGCCCTGTGTGTTCATAGGAGCCCCACACGCAGCACCATGCATACTTCCCACAAATTGCCTTGTGTTCCCAGCCCGTGTCATCCCCACATGCTCTCCAGCTAAGCTCCCCTGCTGCTGCCTTCTCACATTCACAGCTTGCATGCCATTCCTGTTTTCCACATGTGCCCTCAGCTCCCTTTGCGCAAGAGCGCTGGTTCCGGGCCTACTCGCCCTATCATTTGCCTCAGCCCTCTCCACATGTACTCCTCCTGTCCTCTGCGCCTGCACGCTTGTCCCGGGCGTAACCGCCCCCTGTATCACTTCTGACCTCTCAACATGCGTACCAGCCTGCCTCTGCGCATGCGCACTTGTTCCGGGCCTCACCGCTCCATCCTCCTCCAGCGCCGCACCCGCAAACCCAGGTAAGCGCCCTGAGGATTCCTGGACCCTCCCTGTGGCCGCCGGAGCCCCCCCCCCCGCGAACCGGAGCCTCCCCAAGTTACCTGGGCTGCTCCGGTCGCGCGGTGCTCCTTCGGCTCCTTCATCCCTCCCTCCAAGATGGCGGCCGCGATCCTCACTGGAAGCACGTGAGGAGGAACTCTCGCGAGAGCCGCCATCTGTGGAGGGAGGGCCTGCTGCGCACTCTGCAATCGGACCACGGTCCTCCATGCTCCCTCCGGCCGCCACCGCAGCCATCCCAGCCCGGCCCTGTGGAGATGGCACCACAACCGTGGCAAGGGATTGGGCCAGGGCCAGAACCGCCGCCATGGCAGCCGGCGGGAGAGCGGGCAACACTGCAGGCGTTAGGCCTAGCGCCCCATCTAATGCCCTTGGCTCCCCAGGCCCATAATCGAGGGCAGGCCCTGCCCCAGACGTTAGGCCCCCCTCCTTCTCAGGCCCCACTGCTGATACCGGGCCCTCAGCACGCCCCTCCAAGCTCCCCTGCTCCCCCCTGGCAACCTGCCTCCCCCTGGGGGATGAACAAACCCGGGGTAACCCAGGGGAAGGTGTGCTACACCTCACATCAGGGCCCACAGTTAAATGGTGCCCCACACTAGTTTGGGCCTTACTACCAGTGCTAGGCCCACCTCCCCCACCTCTCTTAGGCCCTTTCCCTTTATTGAAACTCCTGCTAGGTGGGGTTTTTAGGGGTGTGGGGGGTACCGCATCATCTGACATGTCCTCCTCTCTCTGCATTGCAGGTCCCTTCTTCCTTGCTGCGACCTCCACAACCTCCCTAAAGCGCTTGGGAGGCACCGACTTCCTTCTAGATCTCTCCATCATTCAAGCCCTGAACAAAGAAAAACTTTCTCCTCGAAGTCTGGAACAGAAAGAGGCCGGATACACTGCTGCAGGACCCTATAAAGGTAAGCACAAACACCGCCTCCTCGCCTGCAACATTGTAACAAAAAACACCCTAGCATTCTCCAGACTTCAAGTTGGTAATCCCTTAATGTTGTTACTGGCCCACTAGAGGGCCCTCCACTCTCATTTTCAGGTTTATTTGTGTATGTGAAGTAGTTGGTTTTGTGCTTTTAAACCACAGCCTATTACAATGGGTTGAGTTTCAGGTAATATCAGATCTCATTATGTTATCACTTTGTGTACACACACTTGCTTCCATATCTTATATTTGTCTGTAAAACAAAGCTCAATACTTAGAGAGAACAATGGAAAATTATAATTTTATTGCTTAAATATCTTGAACCGCACTGGAAGTGTAATTTCTCCAGTATAGGAACTTTCAGTATACGTGGGGATACTACAGGTTAATTAAGCTATTTCAAATGCTTAAATAAGTGTAAAGGAGCTACTTGTAAACAATTTAATACACTCTAGAAGGTTAAATGGATCATTTGGAACAATTAAAAGGGGAGAAAATGTTTGGGTAAACTGTCCCTTTAATCTCTGTCATGCTCACTAAAATATCACACGTGCATCCACCACCACCAACTACCATACAACACATGGGTGTAGATTTACACAATATTAAATAGAAATTAATAAACAATTACATTATTGTCTTACTTTATTGCTGTTATGTTAGCAACCTTGAGGTCTTTTACAGTCTTCTTACAAAAACTAAATCATGTATTACCTGGGTCCAGTCTAGATACCAAGCCATACCAAGATATGATTGCCACCTGGAGGTTTTGGACTCTTTTGTAAAGATGAGATTTTGGCACTATTAAATGAAGAAGAACATAGTACCCGGAGGTGCTCCTTTGCATGTGCTTTTCTATATGTTTAAGCTAATTTTCATCTGTGAAGTCTCAACAATGACGTGCCTATTTTTTCTCTTGAGAGTTTAAGATTATACAGTATTAAAATTCTAAACCCCTTAAATTAATAGTAAACTTTTCCCTTTGTTCTCCAATCGGCGCTCTAGCTGCACAGCATTTTTGTTGTAGCTAGAGCGCTGATTTGTAGAAAAGTTAAATCCTTTAGCTCACCAAAAATAAGATTACTTTGAAGTGGGCAGCCAAAGTGCGGGGTATTTGAATTTCAGTGCTATATTAAAAAATAAGTTACAGCGCATCTTTGTTACAAGTGATGAATTAAATTCCATCTAAAATATCGCTAATATTCCAGATCTGTTTATCTAAAGGGGAAAGTTTACCATCACTTTAAGGAGAGCTGCCCACCTACAGCAGTACTTTTGGGATTTACTGAGGCTTATGATTTCTTTGACTGTACATGTGGATTCTGTGCATTCAAGCCTGCTTACTGCATAACTCACCCTGAACTCATTGGGGTGATTGACAGGTCCTGCAGGGGGCAACACTGCACAAGGAAATACCACCCTATGTACATTTACTGCAAATATGGGTGGATAGGTTTCCTAGTTGGGGACCTTGACCATCCAAATTCTAGTACATCGGGCCCTATGTATGCACGTTTAGTGTGTGTAACATATTATTATGATAATTTATTCGCAAAGCACCACATAATTCTGTAGCCCTGAGTACATGAGTAGGGGTACATAACGACACTGATATATTGTAAAAAACAAAGAACCCAAACTCAGATACATAAACAAACTTTAAGGGGCCTATCTATCAAGCTCTGAAAGGAGCTTGACGGCCCTTGTTTTTGGCGAGTCTTCAGAGTCTTCAGCTCTGAGCAGGCGGACAGGAATCGCAACAATTCAACTCGATCGAGTACGATCGGGTTGATTGACACCTCCCTGCTGGCGGCCCATTGGCCGCGAGTCTGCAGGGGGCGGCGTTGCACCAGCAGCTCTTGTGAGCTGCTGGTGCAATGTTAAATGCGGAGATCGTATTGCTCTCCGCATTCATCAATGTCTTGCGGACCTGATCCGCACTGTTGGATCAGGTCCGCAAGACATTTCTTAAATATGCCTCTAAATATGTTAAAAAAAAAAATCAGACACACAATTATTTTCTTTCCTGGAGTACTGCTCTGCCTATCCCTCTGTCTCCAAATTAAACTGCACTAAAAAATCATAATGAACATAAGCTAAAGTTTACAACAATGTATTTTTCTTTAATGATGCATTTTTTTTTAAATTTCCTTTAATGAAGGTTTATGAAAAGATAATGAAATCTCCATGAAGATCAGCATAAAGTGATATAGAAACACATGTATCTAATCATAACAGAAATATTTTATGCACATGACTTTTTTCTTGTTCAAATGACTGCAAATGTCTTAGAAAATGAAGTCAACAAAATGTGTCTATATTTGAATGAACTGGCCTTAGCAAAACGAGGGGATCCACTTCTTCAGTGGAAAAGGCATGAAGTTCATCTGCTTACTATGCTGTAAATTGAATACATTTATATCATTATGAAATTAAATGATAGTGGGAAAATACACTCAATGTTTGTAGTGTACGTGTCAAACCTTGCAGAACTCCCCCTCTGTATTGACTGTCAGTTTATACTGTACATCTGTAGTTTACTTTGATGGAATCATTTTTCCATTGGTCTGTGTTATTCTGCAGGAAATGCGCTGTGAGTTGATACCTACGTTTTTCGTTATTATTTTTTGCATCTGTGCCTTTCGGATTGTTTATCTGTGGTTTTGGAATTTTGCTGGAAACCTCCCAAAACAGTCTAGAAATAGTTTTCAGGATAAACATTCCTGGTGGTTAACATGGGCTGTCCTGGCAGATTAACAATTTGAGTAGCATAGAGAGTTTAGAGAATCTGGTTAGTGCGCAGCTGTGCCTGTCTGTTTGTCATAGCTGTTAGGGTGAACAGTCATATAAAGAAAACAAATGAGTGGTATTTTCCCATTTAAATGATATAAGAAGTTATCAGCATATAACAGTAGAATGCAAAATGTTGAAACAAATTCATTTTGTTTGTAGATTGCAAAATAAAATCTGTATTACATTTTGTAAGTAACTACATACCAGTTATACAATGTTCTCCTAACACTTTTGCCTGCAATTATTATAGTTATCTTTATAAGTATTTTGCTCCATGCAGTGATTCCTTCTTTTTTATAAAAATTTTTTAAATTAAATTCTGATTAGTTAAAGGGACACTGAACCCAATTTTTTTCTTTTGTGATTCAGATAGAGCATGCAATTTTAAGCAACTTTCTAATTTACTCCTATTATCAATTTTTCTTTGTTCTCTTGCTATCTTTATTTGAAAGCTTTTTTTGGTTCATGACTCTGGACAGCATGTTAAAAATCCCTAAACCAATACAAGTTATTAAACACTAACAGGTTTGTCCATAGTTTTGCAAAGAGTTTTGATAGGAACCAATACATATGTTGTAATAAGAGGAATATTTACAGGTATATATACACATATATTTTACAACAAAACAGTCAAAATAATACAGGGCAACTAGCTACCACAAGCCGAATTTGTGCAACGCTGCTAACTAAACAAAATAATCACAGAGAATTTTATCCCAGGAATACTTAGCCAAATTCTCTAATGTGTGTTTTCTTGCTTTGTCCAAAATCGGCCATCTTCAGCAAGAAGGGGAAGAGAAAAAAAAGTGAGACTAGTTTGGTTTCTCAATATAATATATATGCTCAATTCAAAAGGGATTGGCCTATGATATGCCAGTCAAAGGCTAATTGGGAGTATCTTAAAAAACATGGGTAAGAGACAAAAGAGACAAAAGTGTATCTGGGGGAAGGGATTTTAAAAACAGGTATGTAAATTTTCCAGGGATAAACTCTGTAAGCTATGTCATCACACTAGCTCCCTCTCGCGCACTGCTGTTCATGAGGCTTCCTATGCATACTTTATAATAAATTATTTTAAGAGAACGAACCAAATTAGGTAATGGAAGTAAAATAGTAAGTGTTAAAAACTTTTCAATAAATGATTTTAAGAGAACGAAGCAAATTAGATAATACCAGTAAAATGGTAAGTGTTAAAAACTTTTCAATAAATGATTTTAAGAGAACGAAGCAAATTAGATAATACCAGTAAAATGGTAAGTGTTAAAAACTTTTCAATAAATGATTTTAAGAGAACGCAGCAAATTAGATAATACCAATAAAATGGTAAGGGTTAAAAACTTTTCAATAAATGATTTTAAGAGAATGAAGCAAATTAGATAATACCAGTAAAATGGTAAGGGTTAAAAACTTTTCAATAAATGATTTTAAGAGAATGAAGCAAATTAGATAATACCAGTAAAATGGTAAGGGTTAAAAACTTTTCAATAAATGATTTTAAGAGAATGAAGCAAATTAGATAATACCAGTAAAATGGTAGGGGTTAAAAACGGAATGCTCAGACTTCCAGTGGGTGGCTTTCTAAGGTGGCTGCAGGTTTTTCAAGAAAACCTCCTGTAATACATATTTTATAGCGTTTATCCAACGCCATCTGCATCTCCTTTGACAGATAAGCTGTCCATGAACTAATAGTGGACAGATGAAAATTGATCTCTTTTACCCCGGAAGGCATATTTATAATTTATCCATGCTTCAGGAATCAGGGGTGAAGTTCTGAACTGTGTGTTTGTCCTTACTAAGCAGTGGGCCTTTGAAAATAAAGGATTGGAAAGCATAGAGATGGTACAGACCTTAATTGTTTACAAATTATCAAGGATACTGTCCCCTGTGTTTGATGTCCTCAGCCAATAGTGTGAAGAACTACATATGGAGCTGAGAAGGGCAGTATCTCGATCCGCGTTTGAAACATGCAGGGGATGGGGCCTGCATCCCGATATGAAACCATGTCACCCCCACCCTCTTGCTACTGATGAATCATTAGTGGCTGCTTTTCTGAATTCAAGATCTTTATTATACAACCTCCAACGTAGTGGATAACACGTGGAGATGGCGCTTGTTGGAATGTTCTTTGTCTATTTCATGTAATTGGAAGGTTTGTTGCCTTTATTGTTTTTGACATTGTGCCTATCAGAGCCTCATGCTAACTGTATTGAATAGTGTCTATGGATACCTGTGACTACCTGCAAATATAGGAAGGGAATCCGCAGACATCTCGCAGTTATTCCTGACTAGGCAAGATTTTGATTGGTTACTCACGTCTTCTGCCACAGACCACAGTGGAATTGGATGAGGATGTTCACTGTTTGTTTCTTGTGCTTGGCAATGAGGCTTAAAGTGTTATGGTTCTTATTTGTTTATTAAGGACCTCATTGCACCTTAATAAACAAAAACCTCTTTTTGTTGATCATATTAATGATTCCATGGTACTTATGGAAACACGTTAACATACAAAGTAGAGTTAATCAGATTATGTACCTTTACAATGTTTGCTGGTTGACCTTGCTTATTACAAAGTTTGATGTTTATGAAAATCAAAAAAGTTAAATATTGCGACTCAATACAGGTTACAACAACTCTTTATTATCAAATTACATTACTCGACATCTGATCTTCAATCAAGACCAATCTACTTTTTTTTTTTTACCCAGGACATCAGTGACCCAGTTAGTGAACATTATTAGAGCTTCTCATTGGATCAGAAAGAAATAATAATTATACTGTGATATATTTTGTTTGTAACCATTTATACAGCTTGATTGTAATGTTTTATTCCTCAAAAAAATAATTAAAAACTAAAACAAAAAACTTAATGCTCTATCTGAATCTTGAAAGTTTAATTCTGATTACTTAACACACTTATGGGGCCATTTTTTTACTTATTGATTTTACATCTTAAATGACTTAATAAACCACAGAAAACACAGAAAACACTTTTTGACTTATTACTAAGTACCTCAACAAGTTTTCAAGTTTATTATAGGTTTTTGCACATGGGTAAAACACTCTGAAATTACTTGTTGCTGTATTGGATGAAAGTAGGAAGCAACGTCACAAAACAGATACAATGGTTACCTGCTCAATTTATTAAAGTAAAAACAATAATAATAATTATAATCATCACTTTTACACAGAAGTTATCCAGATCAATAACCAAACAAACACACATGTTCACTATACCAATAATGTCCCTGTTCAAATCTCTTAAAAGACATACACTAGAGTGACCAGATCTGACAAAAAAAGTAGCACTTAACTGATCACATCAACATACTAACAATGAAAAGGATTAATTTTTTAAGTTGATTAGGTAGAAGACTCCATCTATCTATAACCCATTTTATTTCATACTTTAAAAATATAATTATGATATTCACAGAGTAATCTCTCAGCTATTCAGCCCTGTCTCTGCTTTTAAACTTCCTCTCTAATGTACAACTGTGCTCTGATGTTCAATCTCTCTCTCTCTCTCTCTCTCTCTCTCTCTCTCTCTCTCTCTCTCTCTCTCTCTGCAGCTCAACTCTCATGTTCCCACTCCCAATCAGATATCACCAAAAACATGTCCACCACCGCAGCATACAGGGAACTGTAGTTCCTTGACTGCAGAGCTGCAGATACTGCACACCATAGCACTGCCATGGATATAAAAAAATAAGTAAGATAACAGTCATGATAAAAAAACAGGGTGTTTTGGTGTCCCTTCAAAGCGTTCTGGGGTCAGTGGGACAGTGTGTTAAAAAATGGGACAATCCCATTATAAATGGGACACCTAGCCACCCAAAAATACACACATATCTCTTTGGTTAACATCACTACACACTGCTAAAAGGGATTAATCATCATACAGGTTCTTCAACCTGCGATTTAATTGTTAAACCTAAAAATTCACGATTTGTAAGTCGTTTATCTGTCACATTTAGTTTTTGTTTAGGAGATTAACAAGGTAGGGATTTTGAGCTTCGGGGTATAATTTTCAGAAGCATTTTAGGATTGTAATCACTGGAAAAACACACTAAAAATGTAATGGAAGGTCGGAAATCATTGCCTGCTGAAAACAAGAGCAAGTTCTTATTATTTTAAAATGTATGATCCTGTGAGAGTAACTTGCTGATACAGTATAGAGATAAGAATTTATTTTTAAGGGTTGTTATAGAATTCTATATAATGTGGGCCTCCACTCACATACATTAGTTACCATATAGGACTCTTGAATTAATGACTTTCCAGTTTTGAGAATAGAGATGTTTTGGTATATTGTCTTGTGGTAGGAGAAGGATGACCTAACAAAAGTGTGTATTTATTAATATATATAAATCCCTAGTAAATTTGGCAATTGGTGTGATGTAAGGCTTTACTTTCAGGAATTAAAATGATTAAATTAAGGCTTAACGTTAACTACAATTTGTCTTGAACTAGTTGCCTCCCATATGCTCAAAAAATTAGATGGGGTTTTGTACCTGCTTCTTCAGTTTTTTAAATAATCATTGTTAATTGAGAATCACATTGCTGCTGAATGTCACGGGCTCTGAAGTTTAAATCAGTCATGTCAGCATTTGATACCATATTTTCAAAACAGCAAAACAAAAATATTCTGGATCTTGTGTTTCTCACTCCTTTTAGTAAACATTTACTGATCTCTAAAACACATCAAGTAGTGCTGAAAAACAGTGCTCAGGAGTATATATTAGAGCTAATTTAAAAATGTAATCAACATGATATATGAAAAAAAGCTGTCAGACGATTTCAAAAGCTGTACTAGCTTCAACTTCTCTTTATTTGCGTTTTATAATGAATTATTTAATTGTATTTTTATTTTAACTATTCTATTTGTCCAGAAATAATAGAATGAACTAGCTCAGTAAACTATTTCTTGACTCACACTACCATGACACCCTTCTGGAGATTGTACAGAAACATACAAAATGGCAATCAGCTACCTAATGCATTTATCATATGGGGGGATAGCAGTTCCAGATGAGCCCATATTCCCTAAAAAAAGAGCATACAGCACCTACACAAAATACAGTATACACCACTTTTATATAAGTGGTATCATGCGCCACTAGGTAGGAAGTAATTGTCATACTAAAAAAGATCATAGTGAAAGGTTCACATACAGTAGCAAACAAAGGACTCACATGAATCATATATAAAACATGTCAAATGAAATACACTAATGTTAATAATATGAGAATATGAGAAACACAAATACATTTGTCACTAAGCGTAAGAATGATACACTTAAATGCTTTACATCTGCTATTTTTGCTATGTATATATTATGTATATTTGACTTGTGCAGCTTTGAAAAATTTGGTTCGATTCGGATCGATTCGAATTTCGGTTCGGATCGATTCGAATTCAGAAGAAATCGAATGAATTTGTTTCGGATTCTTTCGGATTCGTGAAAAATTCGGTTCTATTCGGTTCGAATCGATTCAGAATTTTGGAATTTCGGTAAGTGTTAAGTGGATGTGCTGTGTATTACACTAGTATACTGTACAATACTAGTGTAATACACGGCCATCCGAATCCATCCGAATCTACCGAATAAATTCAAATTGATTCGGATTTATTTGGTAGATTCAGCACTACCGCAATTTGGAAATTCAATCGAATCGCACATGTCTAATGTATATAAGATGTTTAATAATATAACTTTGTTACAGTGGGACTTTATGTTCCCATAGTTGTTTGACAATTAATCTGTATTTCCTTTAAGTATTTACTTAACATATGCCCCTGTACCTTTAAGGCTTCAAAAAATGTTTCTACCAATCAAGGCCCGGAGAGAGTTTTTTAAAGTCTAGTAAGTCAGTAGGTTTTTAAGGACTATGAGTACGGCACTCTGCCGAAACGCGTCAATCTTGCTTTTCTAAGGGGTACTGTCCCTCTATGTTTTAACATGAGAGAATAAAAGTTATTTTTTATTTTAAAATTACTGGCGACTCTTCCTTTTTTGTAATAGTGCAATTTTGCCAGCCAGCCAGTAATTTGTTGCTTCACTGCCACCCATAATGGATTAAATCCGACCACTATGGTTATATGGACTGATGCTAACCGCTGTAAGTTTATGTTGCAACTAATTAGCTCCACCATAGCACGCTGTCCCCCATTGGAACTGAGATACTAATCGTTGAATCTGGAGCACTTTGAGACCTACCGCAGTCTGGAAGTCTTGATACCGGTCAGTGGAATCACATGAACACGGAACGTGCTCATCCGTGCTTGGTGGACGGACAAGGATCCGGGAGCAGCAATCATTTTCCGTGGTGAGGAGAAAAAAACAGTTGTCCAAGGACTGTGGTAATTATATGGCTGTGTGGCTACAAGGATTATGGGGAGGGTTTTTGACCGACATTGTAATTGAAAGAAAGTGGAGGGTGATTCCTAAAATTTTATGAACACCCTAAGAACAGAGTGAAATTATCATTGTGCTTGATGTGACAGCATGTTTTCTCTGTGTGCGAGGGAAATACAATACAAAATACAAAATTCATAAACAGCGGTTGTCCAATATCAAATAAGAAGGATTTTACCTGCCTAGAGATAACAATTGAGGCAGTTACACAGTGTGTTTGTTTGGAGCCCCCCTTTTTGTTCTTTGTATTGTACTTTGAGTGCTACATGGCAAAGCACTCTTCCTAAACAAACACAATTATGCAGCAGGATGGTATTCAAGAGGAATTAGCTATGGTTTCCTTTTACTCACTGAAAAAAGTTAATGAGATGGACAAGGATAGCATGGAACTTGAACAGATTTTTTCACAGGATCATAATAATTATGATTTGCCAATGATATTTGAGGATATGGAACGCCTTATGGTCCAAGAGAAAAAGTTAAAATGGGACATCGAGACTCTTGAGAAATAAACTGCTTTATGTATGATCCCAAGGGGTTTGCGTATCAGCAAATTCCCAACATTTGAGACTGATAATCAAGAATTTATTGATATGTGGAATCCTATGTTGAGTGATTGCTCTAGACTAATGAAATTATTAATAGATCACAAGTCAGAACTATTATGTAACATGAGAACCGAGATTGATGAAATACAGATACTGCTGAATGGGTTTTGCAACTTAATTGATTACCCTAAATTTGATAGTATATTACAGAACACAATGGTTGAGATTAAAGGTGAAATAATTGGTATTAAACATACTAAGTTCTTGAGCGACAATTCAGACTATGATAATGTAAAAGTGTATATTTGGGACAAGGGTCAGAGATTTCAGTACAGGAGAAGCCAGAATAACACAAGAGTACAAAGAAGAGGTAGAGGAAGGAGACACATGAATAGGGTAACAAAATAGTAACCTTCTCAGATAGTGAGGCAGACTCTGGGGAGGAGAGTGGATAATCAGGCAGTGAAGATAATAGGGGATTCCCACAAGAGATAGTTGATAGGAATACTAATTATAATAGGTGTGACGACCAAGGTTAACCAACCCTGCGCCAGTCACTTGTTTGACACAGAAAGGGCTATCAGACCCCTTCTACTGTCACTAATATGTCACAATCTAGCCAATCTAGCACAATCTAGCCACACCAGGAAAGCTTGTGATCTAGTCTGTACTAGACTTAAAAGAAATCCCCAAAACTCCCCTTTTTTGCCTCCCAAACTAAACTAACTATGCTGCCACCACTTATGATTTATTAATGGGAAAATCCTAAGGAAAAACCCAGACTTACACATTAACTCTCAGAATACAATTTAGCAGAAAATAACCTAAAATATACAGTTCTAATACTCCAGTCCTTTCAGTAACGTGGTTCAAATATTAGACAAAGGCCAAAGCTTAATAAATTAATTATTTATTATGCCAAAAATATTATGCACAATGCATTATTAATAAAAAAAAAGTTACAAGTAAAATTACACACAGCAAACAGTTTTTAAAATAAAAAAGCAGCCTGTCTTTCAGCTGCAAGAGACTCTCTCTCATAAAACTTTGCAATCAGCTCCATGCACACACTTGCATCCGCTGAGCACATATGTTTCAGAACAGTTTGCAAATAACAGTCCAATGGATCCCCAGATCCTGATGAATCACTGCCCACAGCTGCAGACACCTCTCCTGAGGCTTCAGCTGTGGTGGCTTGGCTGTTATATTCAAAAAGAGCTTGTATTAGTCCATCTTTGTTCTTTCCACAGGATGGGATATCACGCTCCTGGCATAACAGTGCCAGCATTTCCTTGATCTGGTGCTGGTATGTCTCCATAGTAAAAATAAAATAGAAAAAAAAACAGAGAATAGGGAAGGGGACTGTTTGCAATGTGTGACTATATAATGCACTGAGTTTTAGCCTTTGGAAATTGTGACACAATTTCTTTTTAGTACCGGGATTTTCACACTAGTAAATCCATGAGCACTAAAATCTAATAAAACAATTATCTACATCGCTGCCCACCAATTTGTGACGACCAAGGTTAACCAACCCTGTGCCAGTCACTTGTTTGGCACAGAAAGGGTTATCAGACCCCTTCTACTGTCACTATGTCACAATCTAGCCACACCAGGCAAGCTTGTGATTTAGTTCAGTGGGTGCAAGGGTTAACAACACTCTCTAGTCTGTACTAGACTTAAAAGAAATGCCCAAAACTCCCCTTTAATGCCACCCACACTAAACTAACTATGCTGCCACAACTTATGATTTATTAAAGGGAAAATCCTAAGGAAAAACCCAGACTTACACATTAACTCTCAGCATACAATTTAGCAGAAAATAACCTAAAATATACAGTTCTGATACTCCAGTCCTTTCAGTAAAGTGGTTCAAATATTAGACAAAGGCCAAAGCTTAATAAATGAATTATTTATTATGCCAAAAATATTATGAACAGTGCATTATTAATAAAAAAAAGTTGTTACAAGTAAAATTACACACAGCAAACAGTTTTTAAAATAAAAAAGGAGAAAAACAGATTTAATACTTTACTAGTCTCAAGATCTGTGCCTGGGAGATGGCATGAAGCAATGGGTCCTTACTCTGTAGAACAGCTCCCCTTGTAAGAATGACAATTTAATTGCTAGAACACAGGATTCTTATACATATTTTCCAGAGATCAAGTTGCCTGACCACACCCTCCTGGCAGGGGCTAAGAAACCCCCTATCTTTTATGACCTTCAATAAACTCTGCGTCTTTGCCTGAAATTATAGAACACATAATTTCTGCTAGGTAAATCTATTTTCATATGAGCAGGAAGGCAATCTCTTAGTTTCATTGGGAGAATCAATTTGATACCAAATATGACAGGGTTGTCATATTTCCCTTCATCTAATGTCATAACCTGTTTTAAACACACATCTTACATTGTACCAATGTCCTTTTATTGACCTCATCAGGATATGTGAAGAAGCACTGTTTTGTATCATGCCCTCTGCTGACAGTTTGAGACATAAAGGCCTCTTCTGTGTGTACTACAGAGTATTTATGAGGCTCCTGGCACTTCAAAGAAAACACAAACAAACACAGGACACAGTTCTTGAAAAACAGGCTAAACAGAATTAACCCCTTAGCAGCTAAATCATGTGGTATTTGTGACAATAGGTCAATAAGACGAGGTAACATGATGTACACAAGAATGGATACTAGACAAGGGCCAAATAGGGGACATGCAGCACAACAACAAGGGCCTAATAGGACACAGGTACAGCAGCCCAGGAGATATCAATCCACACCAGACCCCCCTTATCCTTCAAACATTGGGGGAACAGGAGATAGGGATGAAGAACTGGTACAATTGGAGCAGATTTTTACAGGTATAGTCCAGTACACCAGAGAAGGGGGGGGGGTACAAGAACACAGGCAATCCAACAGGGGAGATACCCAACACGACAGATGAGAGCTCCCTTCAAAATACAAACCATCATGATTATCAATATCTCAGATCATAGATTAACCAAGAATGAGAATAAAGTACTTAGCCTAGGCTTAGGTTTTGTACCCACTATAAATTTCAACTTATTCTGAACTATGTTGGATCTTAACAAATTTGTACGGAATGTTACCCTACGTAAACATTTTGGCGCAGTCAGTATAGAGAATCTGGTTACACTATCTCAAGAGACAGGGACTGATAATCCACATAGTGGTTTTCTTTTCATGAGACATGTGACCTCATTGCTTTGAGGGGATTGGAGAGAGAGTGTATGATAGAGGATGACAGGGGTGCATCATCAGTGAGATGATTACAGGAATCCCTCTACCTTCTACCCCATTCAAAGTAGAGGAAACATAGTAGAAACATTCTATAGAGTAGAGGCGGACTTGAGAGCTTTGACACAAAATCAGAAACCAGTAAAAAAGAATCTGACAAAACAGGAGCAACTGGCCCTGAAGGGATTCAGTGAAAATGAGAACTTAGTCATAAAGCAGATGGACAAAGGGGGCTCATTTGTTCTAATGAATAGATCCTACTATATAGAGGAAGCTCTTAGGCGGTTAGGGGACACTGAGAATTATCAAGTACTCAGGCAGAATAAAACTAGAGTATTTCAGAGACAGCTTGCGCACCTTCTGGATGGAGCTTTGGCACAGGGATTGATTCACAGCAACACATTCCACTATTTGTATGTGGAACACTCTATTATTCCAATCTTCCATCACCTGCCGAAGGTGCACAAATCAACAGAAAATGTTCAGTGTAGGCCCATTGTGAGCAGCATAGGGTCTATGCTTGAGCATCTTACATAGTGGTTGGATGATATTCTACAACCTCTAGTGAGGGCTCTCCCGAGTTATGTCAGGGACTCTAAGCATATATCAAATGTGGTGGAACAAGTGGAATGGACTCCGGATTCAGGAGGGCTCACTGTGGATGTTGTAGCTTTATACTCATCCATACCCCATGACATGGGTATGAGGGCAATTAAAAACTTTTTCGAAAATGAAACAACACACAGTGAGCCATTCAGGTCATTTATATTGGAGGTTACCCGGGTTTTTGTTGACACACAATTTCTTTCAATTTGAGAATAAGTTCTATCTGCAGAGATGTGGCACTGCGATGGTCGCAAAATTTGCGCCCACGTAGGCAACTTGTATATGGGTTGGTGGGAGCAGTCCTACATCTATGCAGATAGCAACATGTTTAGGTCAGCCATCAGATTATACCATCGTTTTATTGATGACCTGCTCTTTGTGTGGGAGGGGAACAGTGATATAGCGAAGGAATTTGTTGAGTCAATCAGACACAATGAATTAGGTCTGCGGTTTACCTAAGAATTTGATAGATCTATGGTGCACTATCTTGATATTCAATTGAGGGGTCTATCCAGGGTTATACTACTTCTGAAGTATATAGGAAACCGATTTCAGGGAACAGTCTTTTACATGCTAAGAGCTGTCACCCCCGACATGTGCCCTTTTCAGTAGCTAAAGGGCAATTGGTCCGATTAAAGAGAAATTGTACTATACCAAGCAGTTTTGAGAAACACACAAATGCTTAACAGAGGAGATTATTGGACAGGGGTTATAACAGGAATGTTTTAATAAAAGCTCAAAAAGAAGTTACTGATATGGGTAGAGCTACTTTACTGCAAGACCATATAAGGCCCATTGGTACCCCCAACAGTAACAATAAAATAACATTTCTAACAGATTATTCTGCTCAATACCAGGAGATTTGTGGTATAGTACGCAAACATTTCCAATTGCTTGTAGCTAATGATGGTCTTGCTGATATGGTAAAGAACGGTTGTAGATTTTCGTACAGGAGAAACAAATCCATTGGAAGTATGGTATCTCCATCACAACTGAAGAAGTCAAGATCAGCAACACCATTATCTTTCTGGCTAAGACACAAGGAACCTTCAAGTGTGGTATTCCCAGTGCAAGGCATGTGAACATGTACTTGTTGACTCGACTTTCCAATTGTTTGTGACAGGGGAAGTCTTCAATGTCACCTCTTGCTTGAATTGTCGATCTACCTATTCTATCTATCTACTATTGTGCTCATCTTGCAACCTACAGTATGTAGGGTTTATGACAAGGGAAGTACACTCTCGTATTCAAGAGCATCTGTCCACAATTAATGTGGGTAAAATTAACACACCATTGATTGACCATTTTTTGAGAAAACATAACAAAAGCTGTGAGACCTTGAAATGGATGGTCATTGAGAAAGTGAAAAAACAGAAAAGAGGGGGTGACAAGTTCCAAGTACTATCCAGACAAGAGATGTACTGGATATTCAGACTTCAGACCAAAATTCCTTTAGGTCTGAATTCCGAGTATGATTTAATCAACTATTGGTGTTAGTTCACCCCTCTGGGTCTAATGACAGCCTTGATGGGCATTGCTCTAAGCTCCCCCCCCTCTTTTTCTTAGTCTCCTGTGTCTCTCTGTGAAAGAGTATGTACACTCCTACCTGAGTATATATTGATTATATTGGGGCGTAGATTATTCCCATATACTTATTCACATATTCAGGTCTAGAGATGTTTATGTGTATATATATATATATATATATATATATATATATATATATATATATATATATATATATATATGCTTTTTAAGTTTGTATATATACAGTATATATATATTATTTTTTTTCATTCATGCACACACTTTTTCATATCAGTGATATATTGTGTGCTTAGGTACAGTGATCCCAGATGGTTAACATCAGATTCATGAATATTTTATACATCTTTGATACACCATATCTTTTTGCATCTTTTTGCAAATGTATGTATCCTACAGTTAATATACTGATTTAATGTTTCTAATGTCTTTTTTTTCTAAAAACAATTTAAGATCCTAGTGAAAGGTTCATATACAGTAGCAACCAAAGGACTCAAATGAATCATATATAAAACATGTAAAGTGAAAAACACTAATGTTAATAATATGAGAATACGAGAAACGTAAATACATTTGTCACTAAGCATAAGAAGGATACACTTAAATGCTTTACATCTGCTATTTTTGCTATGTATATATTATGTATATAAGATGTTTAATACAAATAATTTTGTTACAGTGGGACTTTATGTTCCCATGGTTGTTTGACAATTAATCTCCTTTAAAGGGACACTGAACCCAAATGTTTTCTTTTGTGATTCAGATAGAGCATGACATTTTAAGCAGCTTTCTAATTTACTCCTATTATAATTCTCTTGGTATCTTTATTTGAAATGCAAGAAATGCCGGCTCATTTTTGGTGAACAACCCAGGTTGTCCTTGCTGATTGGTGGATAAATTCATCCACCAATCAAAAACTGCTGTCCAGAGTTCTGAACCAAGAAAAAAGCTTAGATGCCTTTTTTTCCAAATAAAGATATCAAGAGAATGAAGAAACATTGATAATAGGAGTAAATTAGAAAGTTGATTAAAATTGCATGCTCTATCTGAATCACAAAAGAAAAAATTTGGGTTCAGTTTCCTTTAAGTATTTACTTAACATATACCCCTGTACCTTTAAGGTTTCAAAAAAAATTCTACCAATCAGGGCCCGGAGAGTTTTTTTTTTTAAAGTCTAGTATGTCAGTAGGTTTTTAAGGACTATGAGTACAACACTCTGCCGAAAAGCATCAGTCTTGTTTTTCAAAGGGGTACTGTCCCTCTATGTTTTAACATGGGAGAATAAAAGTAATTTTCTATTTTAAAATTACTGACGACTCTTCCTTTTTTGTAATAGTGCAATTTTGCCAGCCAGCCAGCCAGTAATTTGTTGCTGCACTGCCACCCATAATGGATTAAATCCGACCACTATGGTTATATGGACTGATGCCAACCGCTGTAAGTTTATGTTGCAACTAATTAGCTCCACAGTAGCACGCTGTCCCCCATTGGAACTGGGATACTAATCATTGAATACGGAGCACTTTGAGACCTACCACAGCCTGGAAGTCTTGATACCGGTCCGGTGATGTCACCAGAATCACATGAACACGAACGTGCTCATATGCGCTTGGTGGACTGACAAGGATCCGGGAGCTGCAATTGTTTGCCGTGGTGAGGAGAAAAGACCGGTTGCCCAAGAACTGTGGTAATTATATGGCTTTCTCTGTGTGGGAGTGAAATACAATACAAAATACAAAATTCATAAACAGCGGTTGTGCAATATCGAATAAGAAGAATTTGACCTGTCTGGAGATAACTATTGAGGCAGTTACACAGTGTGTTCGTTTGGAGCCCTCCTTTTTGTTATTTGTATCGTACAAATAGCAATCCCTTGACTACTAAGTGATGATTTTGGTGCTCTGGGCTATCAAGTGGACCCTATTACTCCAATACAAGCACAAATATTTTTTCTGACAAATTTCAAAATTTCTTTCCATTTCTCTGCCCCCTGAATCATGTAATAGCCATCAGCAAATAACAGACTATATGTATACAGTTAGAAATCTTGCAAAAGCTCAGTAGGCAGCTGGTGCCTTAGACAGTACTTATAAAAAGACTACACAATTTAAAAAATGGAGGTAAATTTTAAGTTTCTTTAAAAATTGCATGCTGTATCTGAATCATGAAAATTTAATTTTGACGTTATTGTCCCTTAAAAAACTATGATGTGATTGGGGATTTAAAATGTTAATTTTAAATCAAGGAATTTAAATGGAATTGTTGATTGTGCATATCATGAATTAAAATTAGGCTAGATTACAAGTGGAGCTCAATTGACAGCTCAGTGTGCTCAACCTCTCACAAAGAATAAGACAAAGGCCAGATTACGAGTGGTGCGCTAACAGTTACGTGCAAGCGATAATGGGTTTATTGAGGCTATTTACGCGTGTCGGATGTAGTGCTCATATTACAAGTTGAAAGTAAACGCGATCGCTTGAGCACAATTGAAGTTAACATGCGTCAGGATAGGGCAACCTCAGAGCTCTGGTTAACTGTTTCGTGAAGCAAAAAAGTGTAACAAAACATCAAAAATAAATTTAAAAGTACAGTTACACTCATAATAACACTATCTAATAAAAATTCTTAAATTTATAAGTGCTCAAAGAAATGAGCAAAGAAATGAGGTCTCAGGTGTTAGATGTAAAAAAAGGACTGTGAAGGGCTTTAACATATGTCTAAATATATATATATATATATATATATATATATATATATATATATATATATATATATATATGTGTGTGTGTGTGTGTACATATGTATTTATATGTGTGTATATATATATATATATATATATATATATATATAACATTTTTGTAAATATTTTATTATATCTTTTCATGTGACAACACTGAAGAAATGACACTTTGCTACAATGTAAAGTAGTGAGTGTACAGCCTGTATAACAGTGTACATTTGCTGTCCCCTCAAAATAACTCAACACACAGCCATTAATGTCTAAACTGATGGCAACAAAAGTGAGTACACCCCTAAGTGGAAATGTCCAAATTTGGCCCAAAGTGTCAATATTTTGTGTGGCCACCATTATTTTCCAGCACTGCCTTAACCCTCTTGGGCATGGAGTTCACCAGAGCTTCACAGGTTGCCACTGGAGTCCTCTTCCACTCCTCCATGACAACATCACAGAGCTGGTGGATGTTAGAAAACTTGCACTCCCCAACCTTCAGTTTGAGGATGCCCCACAGATGCTCAATAGGGTTTAGGTCTGGAGACATGCTTGGCCAGTCCATGACCTTTACCCTCAGCTTCTTTAGCAATGCAGTGGTCGTCTTGGAGGTGTGTTTGAAGTAGTTATCATGCTGGAATACTGAATACTCTGAAGGGAGGGGATCATGTTCTGCTTCAGTATGTCACTGTACATACTGTACTATAGCTCCCCAGTGCCGGCAGCACTCATGCAGGCCCAGACCATGGCACTTCCACCAGCATGCTTGACTGTAGGCAAGACACACTTGTCTTTGTACTCCTCACCTGGTTTCCGCCACACATGCTTGACACCATCTGAACCAAATACGTTTATCTTGGTCTCATCGGACCACAGGACATGGTTTCAGTAATCCATGGCCTTAGTCTGTTTGCCTTCAGAAAACTGTTTGCGGGCTTTCTTGTGCATCATCTTTAGAAGAGGCTTCCTTCTGGGGCGACAGTCATGCAGACCAATTTGATGCAGTGTGCGGTGTATGTTCTGATCACTGACAGGCTGACCCCCGACCCCTTCAACCTCTGCAGCAATGCTGGCAGCACTCATACATCTATTTCCCAAAGACAACCTCTGGATATGACGCTGAGCAAGTGCACTCAAATTCTTTGGTTGACCATGGCGAGGCTTGTTCTAAGTGGAGCCTCTCCTGTGAAACCGCTGTATGGTCTTGTCCACCATGCTGCAGCTCAGTTTTAGGGTCTTGGCAATCTTCTTATAGCCAAGGCCATCTTTATGTAAAGCAACAATTCTTTTTTTCAGATCCTCAGAGAGTTCTTTGCCATGAGGTGCCATGTTGAATTTCTAGTGACCAGTATGAGAGAGTGTGAGAGTGATAGCACCAAATTTAACACACCTGCATCCCATTTACACCTGAGACCTTGCAACACTAACGAGTCGCATGACACCGGGGAGGGAAAATGGCTAATTGGGCCCAATTTGGACATTTCCACATAGGGGTGTACTCACTTTTGTTACCAATGGTTTAGACATTAATGGCTGTGTGTTGAGTTATTTTGAGGGGACAGCAAATTTACACTGTTATACAGGCCGTGCACTCACTACTTTACATTGTAGCAATGTGTCTTCAGTGTTGTCACATGAAAAGATATAATAAAATATTTACAAAAACGTGAGGGGTGTACTCACTTTTATGAGATACTATAATATATATATATATATATATATATATATATAAACGTATTTAAGTGCATTTGAGCCCTGTGCAGTCAAGTAGATGAAAACATGAAAAAGCATTTTTATGCAATATACATATTTAATAAAGTATTTAACTATGTATTTAAGGTAAATATTTCACATTCCAATGTTCTGCACATAACGGAATATGACCTAAGTATTTTTAAATAGGTATTCCTATTTATATCTCTATATATCTATACCTATATATAAACATCTATTTATTTTATACTAATTTTAATTAATTTGTTTAGTTTTTTAGAGTTTTTACAAAATTCAATAACTTTTATGTTTATTTGCTTTAGAACTAGTCCGAAGGACCATGGGAGAACCTGTCTTTTAATGTATAATAAAAGGTGGAGTATTAGTTTCTTCCTGTTTTTCTTAAGCGTTTTAAACTCATATGAAACTGACCACGACTCTACAATCTGAGTAAACCATCTTTAAAAAGAAGAAAAAAATTGGACTATCCAAAATAAAGTAAATAACTTTTGTTTTTAACCCCTTAATGACCATAACGTACCATGTACGTTGCCAGTCTTAAAGGCGCTATTATACCCTACCCCCTCCCGTCTGGTCACCGGGAGGCGACACCACACTATTAGTATTGCAAACCCCATACAAAGAACACCGACGTACAGGGTGCATCGCTAGTCCTTAAGGGCTTAAATGAGATTTACTAGATCTGTGGAGACCTGTTTAAATGTAATATGTAATTCTAAAACTTTAGACATAATTAAAACAAATTATTGGAAACTCAAACTTTTTTTAAGTGTCACAAAGTTAATATTTGATTTCTATACTTCTAATCCTATCAATTAATTAATTCATCTGCTTGTAATTTATATAACAAGAAACATGACATATGGCTAGTCGGATTTTGGCGTCTTCAGACACAATACCTATAAAATGCAATTTAAATGTAAAATATTTTATTTCCTTCTGTTTTCTCCCAGTAACTACTATTATTATAGCAGGCTTTGGCTTCATATTGCTATTTGAAAACATGGTTTCAAATGCTCTTTTCTAGTGCCCAGAACAACTCAATGCTGGAAAATATTCAGCTATTGGCAGGGTTAGTGTTCAGCTATTAAATTTGATTTGTAACCACAGGCTAGAACCTGTTTATAAAAGTAGACATTTTAAAAAGCTTATCCAGGATTGTCAAGATGTGGTTTATGGAAACACTCATTTCAACAGGCCCTTCGTTCTATTTTTTATACTTTAATGGTTACCATATTATTTTCAGCAAGTTTGTGAAAAATTTTTTAACAAATTATATGAAATTTATTTATTTATTTATTTTTTTGAGGGGGGAATTGGTATTTGTATTTTTGTGTATATACCATGCTATCTGCTAATATTTTTTCAAGCTGAGCTGAAAGATAAAATTAATATTTTTCTGACTGTATGTGGAGTTTTTGATGGTATGTTCAGTGTTACAGTGGGAGGCTCCGTTTTATGTTGCTATAAGCAGTTTCCGTAGCAATTTTAATAATGCTTTCATGTTGTCAAAGTCCAAAATGTATTGCAGGCCTCTTATGGCCAGTAAGTGAATCAGGAATAATGAACTAAGTGTATGAATTCATTATTGGCTCCCACACACTTGTTTTCCATGGAACAATTCTCTCTTGTACTTTACTTGCTTTTTATTTCTTTAACATTTGGCAGGAGACAGAAAAGCTTAAAGCCCTACTGCTCTGCTAGATGAAAAAAAAAAGATACGTTTAACGATTGGATAAAGAAATTCAATACAGGAAGCCTATATAATCCATAGAAGCTATTTGTTAAATTAAAGAGATACTACCCAATAAAGGGCTAAATTACATGTGGCACGCTATTTAGAGATTTTGCGTGCCACCACTGCCAGAAGCAAACATATAACGCATTAGTTGATAGTAAATGGTTTGGTGCAAACAAAATCCTCTGCGCGCTAACTTCAGGACTTTGGATATTGCGACTGCGCTAACTTCTTCTCCTCTTAGACCTTAATGGAGCTGTGAAGTTAAAAAAATAAAATAACGCCCTAACCCGGCCACGTTCTATTGCTTATGTCGGTTATGAATATTTGACATTCCAATGTTCTTCCCATAGAAGAAAATGTTCTTTTTTTTATGTATATATCTATATGTATCTGATTGATTTTTTGTAAAATATATATCTATACTTATATATACATGTGTATATACAGGTAAAGATATATACGGATATACTGTATATAGGAACATCTATTTAAAAATACTTAGAAAATGTTCCCCTATGTGAAGAACATTGGAATGTCAAATATTTACAGTATATACACACTAAAACACTTTATTAAATACTAGTGGGAAAGCCTGCCCAGAGGGCAGTCTTATGTGGTGACGGAACCACCGAACCAACCTGCCATTTTCGGAAGGGCAGTCTATTGTGGTGATGGAACCACCCTGCCATTTTCGGGAATCCACCTGGATGCAGCTTACGCTGCATCCAGGTGGATTCTTTCACCACCCTGCCATTCAGGTGGATTCTGAAAATGGCAGGGTGGTGAAAGAATCTACCTGGATGCAGTTGATTCTTTCACCACCCATTTTGCTCTCTCTCCCCCCTCTCTTTTGCTCTCTCTCCCCCTCTCTTTTGCTCTCTCTCCCCCTCTCTTTTGCTGTCTCTCCCCCTCTCTTTTGCTCTCTCTTCCCCTTCTCTTTTGATCTCTCCCCCCTCTTTTTGCTCTCTCTTCCCCCTCTCTTTTGCTCTCTCTCCCCCTCTCTTTTGCTCTCTCTCCCCCTTCTCTTTTGTTCTCTTTCCCTCTCTTTTGCTCTCTCTCCCCCCTCTCTTTTGCTCTCTCTCCCCTCTCATTTGCTCTCTCTCCCCTCTCATTTGCTCTCTCTCCCCTCTCATTTGCTCTCTCTCCCCCCTCTATTTTGCTCTCTCCCCCCTCTCTTTTGCTCTCTCTCTCCCCCTCTCTTTTGCTCTCTCTCCCCCCTCTCTTTTGCTCTCTCTCTTCCCTCTCTTTTGCTCTCTCCTCTCTCTTTTGCTCTCTCTCCCACATCTCTTTTGTTTTTTCTCCTCCCTCTCTTTTGCTCTCTCTCCCCATGCTCTTTTGCTCTCTCCCCCCTTCTCTTTTGATCTCTCCCCATCTCATTTGCTCTCTCTCCCCTCTCATTTGCTCTCTCTCCCCACTCAGTCTGTTTTTTTAATTTTAAAAAAGAAAATTGAACTACAGAAAATAAAAAACAAATTACCAAAGTTTACAAAATTAAACCTAATCCCTATCAAATGAAATCAGCCAATAGGATTTCAGTAGCTCTCATCCTATTGGCTGATTTTAATTTGAAGAATCAAATCAGCCAATAGGAATTCAAGGGACGCCATCTTTAATCGCATACCTTGAATTCACTATTCAGTGTACAGCAGAGATCGTACGAAGAGGATCCTCCACGCTTCATGGCTCCGCAGTTGCTGGTCTTCAGTTCCAGGATCGCCGGTCTTCAGCTCCAGGGTCGCCGGTCTTCAGCTCTGCGGTCATCGGTCTTCAGCTCCGCACTCCTCTCCACGCCGGATTGTTCCTGGAAGAAGATAGAAGAGGTCGCCGCTTGGAAGAAGACTTCACCGCCTGGAAGAGGACCTTCCCCACCGGACTTCAGGAATGGTGAGTACCAACCTGGAGGTTAGACATAGGCGATGGACATTACAAATGCAATTATAGTATAGATTGATATTGATTACAAATTATATTTCATGTTTTCAGGTAGTTGAGTGGAAAGAGCTGCAAAGAGTATAGATATGTATATATGTGTATACAGTGATGGCCAAAAATATTGGCATCCCTGCATTTTTGTCAGATAATGCACCACTCCGCCCAGAAAATTGTTGTAATTACAAAAGTTTTAATTTATTTTGTTTGTATTTGTATGACACAAAAAGTGGAGACAAAAAAGCCAAATCTGACACATTCCACGCAAAACTCCAAAAATGGACTGGACAAAATTATTGGTACCTTCTCAAAATTGTAAGAAATAATTGCATTCCAAGTTTGCGATGTTCCTGTAATTTGTAATTAAACTCACCAGTATTAATTAACAGGTGCTGACAATATAGAAATATGGAGATGAGGAAGAGCAGCAAAGAATTGTCTGAGGATTTGAGAACAAAAATTGTGGAAAAGCATGGATAATCTGAAGGTTACAAGTCCAAACCCAGACATCTTAATGTTCCTGAGTCCACTGTGCGCAACATTGTCAAGAAGTTTACAGCCCATGGCACTGAAGCTAATCTCCCTGGACGTGGACGAAAGAGAAAAAAATATCAAAGATTTTAACAAAGGTTTGTTCGAATGGTGGCTAAAGAACATCGATCAACTTCCAGACAAATTCAAGCTGAACTTCAGACACGGGGTAAAAATGTGTCAGCTCACACTATACGCCGCCTTCTGAATGTAAAGGGATGCTATGGTAGGAGACCCAGGAGGACCCCACTGCTGACACAGAAACATAAAAAAGCCAGATTGGAGTTTGCCAAAACTTACTTGAGGAAGCCAAAATCCTTTTGGGAGAATGTGCTGTGGACAGACGAAAATAAATAAATAAATTAAAGCTTTTTGGTAAAGCCCATCATTCTACTGTTTTCAGAAAAAAAAATTAGGCTTTTAAAGAAAAGAATACAGTCCCTACAGTCAAACATGGTGGAGGTTCACTGATGATTTGGGGTTGCTTTGCTGCTTCAGACACTGGATGTCTTGACTGTGTGAATGCCATTATGAAATCTGAAGACTACCAAAGAATTCTGCGGTGCAATGTAGGGCCCAGTGTCAGAAACTTGGATCCATCAGAGATCATGGGTCTTACAGCAGGACAATGACCCAAAGCACACATCAAAAAGCACCCAGAAATAGTTTAAGACAAAGCGCTGGAGAGTACTGAACTGGCCAGCAATGAGTCCAGATCTCAATCCCATAAAGCACCTGTGGAGAGATCTCAAAACATCAGTTGGGAAAAGGAGCCCTTCCAAACTGAGAGACCTGGAGCAGTTGGCGAAAGTATAGTGGCCCAAAATTCCAGTAGAGAGGTGTAAGAAACTCATTGATGGTTACAAGAAGCGTCTGATTTCAGTTATTTTTTTTCAAGGGGTGTGCTATCAAATATTAAATTGAGGGTATCCAATATTTTTGTCCAGTGCATTTTTGGAGTTTTGCATGGAATGTGTCAGATTTGGCTTTTTTTCTCCACTTTTTTTGTGTCATACCAATAAAAACAAAATAAATAAACATGAGAATGCCTAAACATTTGTAATTGCAACAATTTTCTGGGAAAGTGGTGCATTATATGTATATACATATATACACATATAAATACATAATTACACATGTATATATATATATATATATATATATATATATATATATATATATATATGTATATATTAATTAAAGCCCTTTTCAGTCAAGTTAGGTTTGAGACCTAATAACTTTTTTTTAATACAGGCATACTTCATTCTATTGTGCTTTGCTTTATTGCGTTTCGTTGATATTGCTCTTTTACAAGATAAAGGTTTGTGGCAACCCTGTGTCAAGCAAGTCTATTGGCACCATTTTTATATATATACACGCACACACCTATGGTATTATTCTTAGCAACAGATGTTTTAATGCCTAGCAGCTGGCTGCTGAAGACAATTAACACCAATGATGGAAACTTGTCCTATGTGTTTAACACCAACAAAGGGTACAGTTCCATTCAAGAGCTTACCTAGAGTTCCAAACATTGATACATTTTTTTGCGGAGCTATACAAAATAAATGATATTAATAATAATACAAAATAATACAGAGGTCATTATTTATGAAATGTAATTGTTTAAAATCCACTAAATATGAAAATTACAAAAGTATATCCATAAATGTAACATAATATCGATATCAATGACTCCTATTGCATCTACATTAATATCTATGCTGCGAGATGTGATACTTCTAAGTTCCAACAGTATAGACTCTAGTATTACAGTATCTCACAAAAGTGAGTACAACCCCCACACTTTTTGGAATTATTTTATTATATCTTTTCATGTGACAATACTGAAGAAATGACACTTTGCTACAATGTAAAGTAGTGAGTGTACAGCCTGTATAACAGTGTAAATTTGCCGTCCCCTAAAAATAACTCAACACACAGCCATTAATGTCTAAACCGTTGGCAACAAAAGTGAGTACACCCCTAAGAGGAAATGTCCAAATTGGGCCCTATTAGCCATTTTCCCCGGTGTCCTGGGACTCGTTAGTGTTACAAGGTCTCAGGTGTGAATGGGGAGCAGGTGTGTTAAATTTGGTGTTATCGCTCTCACACTCTCTCATACTGGTCACTGGAAGTTCAACATGGCACCTCATGGCAAAGAACTCTCTGAGGATCTGATTAAAAGAATTGTTGCTCTACATAAAGATGGCCTAGGCTATAAGAAGATTGCCAAGACACTGAAACTGAGCTGCAACACGGTGGACAAGACAATACAGCGGTTTCACAGGACAAGTTCCACTCAGAACAGGCCTCACCATGGTCGACCAAAGATAAAGAAGTTAAGTGCACGTGCTCAGAGTCAAATCCAGAGGTTGTCTTTTGGGAAATAGACATGTGAGTGCTGCCAGCATTGCTGCAGAGGTTGAAGGGTGGGAGGTCAGCCTGTCAGTGCTCAGACTATACGCTGCACACTGCGTCAAATTGGTCTGCATGGCTGTCATTCCAAAAGGAAGCCTCTTCTAAAGATGATGCACAAAAAAGCCTGCAAACAGTTTGCTGAAGTCA
The DNA here is from genome assembly GCF_027579735.1 of Bombina bombina. Lineage (NCBI taxonomy): Eukaryota > Metazoa > Chordata > Amphibia > Anura > Bombinatoridae > Bombina > Bombina bombina. The sequence continues at coordinate 513,174,422 of NC_069499.1, read as the reverse complement.
AGCAGACTAAGGACATGGATTACTGGAACCATATCCTGTGGTCCAATGAGACCAAGATAAACTTATTTGGTTCAGATGGTGTCAAGCATGTGTGGTGGCAACCAGGTGAGGAGTACAAAGACAAGTGTGGCTGCCTACAGTCAAGCATGGTGGTGGGAGTGTCATTGTCTGGGCCTACATGAATGCTGCCGGCACTGGGGAGCTACAGTTCATTGAGGGAACCATAAATGCCAACATGTACTGTGACACACTGAAGCAAAACATGATCCCCTCCCTTCGGAGACTGGGCCACAGGTTAGTATTCTAACATGATAACGACCACTGCCTTGCTAAAGAAGCTGAGGGTAAAGGTGATGGACTGGCCAAGTATGTCTCCAGACCTAAACCTTATTGAGCAACTGTGGGGCATCCTCAAATGGAAGGTGGGGGAGCGCAAGGTCTCTAACATCCACCACCAGCTCTGTGATGTTGTCATGGAGGAGTGGAAGAGAACTCCAGTGGCAACCTGTGAAGCTCTGGTGAACTCCATGCCCAATAGGGTTAAGGCGGTGCTGGAAAATGATGGTGGCCACACAATATATTGAAACTTTGGGTCCAATTTGGACATTTCCACTTAGGGGTGTACTCACTTTTGTTGCCAACGGTTAAAACATTAATGGCTGTGTGTTGAGTTATTTTGAGGGGACAGCAAATGTTATACAGGCTGTACACTCACTAATTTACATTGTAGCAAAGTGTCATTTCTTCAGTATTGTCACATGAAAAGATATAATAAAATATTTACAAAAATGTGAGGATGTACTCACTTTTGTGAGATACTGTATGTTACAAATATTTTTGAAAGCCTTTTCAAGACTACTACATTCCAAAGAATGCACATGCAGCTTGCTAGCACCGTCCCTTGTTATTTGTGGTTCTCATTTTCCATACTTCCTTGATGACATGCATTATTTTATTTGGCAAATTCAACCATGGGTAACTGATTCTTTCACAACCCATAACAAACACCAGATGTCAGTATTGGACTTCTCCAGTGCATTTTATTTTACATGAAAAATGTCAAATGCAAACAAATACTATAAATTCAGCAGAATGCACCTTTTCATCCATTTTGTGTAGAATTCTTGAGCGATGCTGAGCTGTATTCTGTACACTACTCAAGTGTTTTGTATGTTTTAAATTCTAGTGTCAGATGGATTTGTTTTTTTACTTGTAAACAATAATGTAACTAATCACAATTTTATTAAGTAAGGAAGCTTTATATTTGCTTAACTGTAACTGTATATTCCTTGGCAACAAAAATCAATACATCTGAATATAATAACTAGATCTTAGCTAATTCAGATATAGCCAATCAGTACAATTCAACTTCCTTCTTTTCTTTACATTTTTTTATTTATTTTTTGTTTTTCACTGATATTTTAGTTGATACCTTTGTTTTTTTTAGTCTTTTTCTACAATTTGCTTATTGCTTCTGTCTTTATAGCCCATATTTATCAAGCTCCGAACGGAGTCTTCAGACTCGCCAGAAACACCAGTTATGAAGCAGCGGTCTAAAGACCGCTACTCCATAACCTGTCCGCCTGCTCTGAGCAGGCGGACTGACATTGCTGGAAATCAACCCGATCGAGGGACACCTCCCTGCTGGCGGCCGATTGGCCGTGAGTCAGCAGGGGGCGGCTGGTGAGCTGCTGGTGCAATGCGAGGTCTTGCGGACCTGATACGCACTGTCGGATCAGGTCCGCAAGACCTTTAATAAATAGGGGCCTATGTGTCTATATCATATTCACATATACAACATGTTTATAACCGCACATTAGTGCTGCTAGCCTGTTTAAGGTTAAAACCTGAATTCTTGTAACTTTAGATTGCATGAATTTTCCTGAGATTAAATTAGGAAGAGGGTCTGAGTGGTACGTGCGCAGGGCAGTTAAACTGGTGATCTTAGTTTTAAAAAACTAAAAACCTAAACATTTTCTTTTGTGATTCAGACAGAGAATATAATTTTTAAAAAAGATTCCTGTTTACTTCTATTATCAAATTTGTTTGGTTCTCATGTCATATTTTTTTGAAGAGATACCTAGGTAGACATCGGAGCACTACATGCCACCTAGTGCTCTTGCAAATGGATACAATTTTTGCAAAACAGCTGCCATATAGTGATAAAGACACGTGCACGCTTCTGAGCTCCTGCTTTTCAACAAAAGATACCAAGAGAACAAAGAACATGTGATAATAAAAGTAAATTAGAAAGTTGACTAAAATTGCATTTGGCTGTACTGAAGCCATAACACCTTCCTGAAGGGGATCGCGGGCTGGAGGGTGTGCCTAGCATCATAGGCACTTCCCCCTGACCCGATCCTATCATTGAAATCACACGATCACGTGATTTCAATTTTTTACTTATTTGTTTACATCGGGGCTTGAAAAACAAAGGTATATGCCATTAAACTGTTCCTTTCTGACTGTTGCATCAGGTTTAAAGGAGCATTTATGTTAAGTAACATATCCCTGTACTAAATATCATATCTCACAACCTATCTCCCGTCCTGTGGTCATTCAGGAACAGATATAAATGAGCTCTAGCATTAAACAAACAAACAAATCTATACAGTGGGGCATATCTATCAAGCTCCGGATAGAGCTTGAGGCCCCGTGTTACACCAGTTATGAAGCAGCGGTCTAAAGACCTCTGCTCCATAACCTGTCCGCCTGCTCTGCGCAGGCGGACAGACATCGCCGCAATTCAACCAGATCGAGTACGATCGGGTTGATTGACACCCCCCTGCTGGCGGCCGATTGTCCGATTGGCTGCAAGTCTGCAGGGGGCGGCGTTGCACCAGCAGCTCTTGTGAGCTGCTGGTGCAATGCTGAATACGGAGAGCGTATTGCTCTCCGTATTCAGCGAGGTCTGGCGGACCTGATCCGCACTGTCGGATCAGGTCCGCCAGACTTTGATAAATAGAGGCCAATATGTCAGGGTAAAAGGGACACTGAACCCATTTTTTTTCTTTCATGAATCAAATAGAGCAAGCAATTCTAAGCAAATTTCTAATTTACTTCTACTATCAAATTTTCTTAATTCTCTTGGTATCTTTATTTGAAAAGCAAGAATGTAAGTTTAGATGCCGGCCCATTTTGGTGAACAACCTGGGTTGTTCTTGCTGATTGATAGATAAATTCCCACACCAATAAACAAGTGCTGTCCATGGACTGAACCAAAAAATAACTTAGATGCCTTATTTTTTAAATAAAGATAGCAAGAGAACGAAGAAAAATTGATAATAGAAGTAAATTAGAAAGTTGCTTAAAATTGCATGCTCTATCTGTATCACGAAAGAAAAAAAATGTGGGTTCAGTGTCCCTTTAAGGCTTTTGCAATCAGCAAAGTACTTCAGTATTTTGGGGGAAAGGAAAAACACAAATTTCCAAATATGAATAAAAGGAAAAGTGTATAAAAACAAAAGTAATTTGAATGCAATCATGTTGTATACATGTGAATATGTGGTTATGTTTATATGTGCTGCAGATTATGCAAGTGTGACAAAATGCAGAGGCCCAGTAGTTCTGCCATCTGTCAGATCATCCTGAATTCAAAGGTCTTATCTCTTTGACACTCCTTCCTCATTTAATACCCAATATATGTTATGATTTCCCTCAGAGAAACATGAAACTTCCTAAATCCTAGCAAAGGATGTCTAACCCTCGCCTTTAGCAATAAGACCATCCCCTGCTGATCTTTTGGCCTCACTCTTGACTGGGGTTTTTAGGTATCCAGTATTTAACTGGAGTGCCCAATTTTTTTTTAAATTCCTGATTAATTTGAAGGAACTCTGCAGATTATGCCAAATCTAGTGTTTAATATGAATATATAACTGTCTGATCTGGGGTAATCTGGGCGTTACAGGGCAAACAGCCTGATCTAAAGGTTCAATTTGGGCATATACCTACCTCCAAGTGCTCCAGGCAGTGGTATCTGAGGTGCCATAGGGGCATATGGCTACCAGTAGCTCATATATCATTGGTTAAATAGGATAAAAATGTAAATTTTGGGAGGTATACTACATGCAATAAATTTGAGTCCAATCTAAGATTAATACAACTATAAAACTACATCACAATAAAAAAGGAATATTGTTTTAAAGCTAAAACTATTATAACATATCCCCAAAAAGAGTTCTGAATTCAAAACACCTGGGAAATATATACCATTTTATATATTATTTCTGCTTCTTTATATAACATTTTGCTCTTAAAATTTCCACCCCAACCTGGCATTAATTTGTGAATATCCCAGGACTTAAAATCTTTAATATTATTTTGATAAGCTTCCCTAAATGTGTATATAAATGTGTAATAATAGTACGATAAAGTACAAATATTATTATACGCCTAGATTTAGAGTTCTGCGGCCAAAGGGGTGCGTTAGCTACGCGTGCTTTTTCCCCCCGCACCTTTTAAATACCGCTGGTATTTAGAGTTCACAGAATGGCTGGGTTTTCAGTGCATTAGGCTCCAAAAAGGGAGCGTAGAGCATAATTTAACGCCACTGCAACTCTAGATACCAGCGGTGCTTACGGACGCGGCCAGCTTCAAAAACGTGCTCGTGCACGATTCCCCCATAGAAAACAATGGGGTCATTTGAGCTGAAAAAAAACCTAACACCTGCAAAAAAGCCGCGTTCAGCTCCTAACGCAGCCCCTTTGTTTTCTATGGGGAAACACTTCCTACGTCTGCACCTAACACTCTAACATGTACCCCGAGTCTAAACACCCCTAACCTTACACTTATTAACCCCTATTCTGCCGCCCCCGCTATCGCTGACACCTGCATATTATTATTAACCCCTAAACTGCCGCTCCACCACCGCCACCTACATTATAGCTATGTACCCCTAATCTGCTGCCCCTAACACCGCCGACCCCTATATTATATTTATTAACCCCTAATCTGCCCCCCACAACGTCGCCGCCAGCTACCTACACTTATTAACCCCTAATCTGCCAAGCGGACCGCACCGCTACTATAATAAAGTTATTAACCCCTAATCCGCCTCACTCCCACCTCAATAACCCTATAATAAATAGTATTAACCCCTAATCTGCCCTCCCTAACATCACCGACACCTAACTTCAATTATTAACCCCTAATCTGCCGACCGAATCTCGCCGCTACTGTAATAAATGGATTAACCCCTAAAGCTAAGTCTAACCCTAACACTAACACCCCCCTAAGTTAAATATAATTTAAATCTAACGAAATAAATTAACTCTTATTAAATAAATTATTCCTATTTAAAGCTAAATACTTACCTGTAAAATAAACCCTAATATAGCTACAATATAAATTATAATTATATTATAGCTATTTTAGGATTAATATTTATTTTACAGGTAACTTTGTATTTATTTTAACCAGGTACAATAGCTATTAAATAGTTAAGAACTATTTAATAGCTAAAATAGTTAAAATAATTACAAAATTACCTATAAAATAAATCCTAACCTAAGTTACAATTAAACCTAACACTACACTATCAATAAATTAATTAAATAAAATACCTACAATTACCTACAATTAAAACTAACACTACACTATCAATAAATTAATTAAATACAATATCTACAAATAAATACAATGAAATAAAATAACTAAAGTACAAAAATAAAAAAGAACTAAGTTACGAAAAATAATTCTATCAGCCAATCGGAATTAAGGTAGGAAAATTCTGATTAGCTGATGGAATCAGCCAATCAGATTGAGCTCGCATTCTATTGGCTGATCGGAACAGCCAATAGAATGCGAGCTCAATCTGATTGGCTGATCGGATCAGCCAATCGGATTGAACTTGAATCTGATTGGCTGATTCCATCAGCCAATCAGAATTTTCCTACCTTAATTCCGATTGGCTGATAGATTCCTATCAGCCAATCGGAATTCGACGGACGCCATCTTGGATGACGTCATTTAACGGCTAGTAGGCGTCGTTAGAAGAGGATGGATCCGCGTCGGCTGGGAACAAGATGGCTCCGCTCCGCTCCGGAAGAAAGAAGATTGAAGATGCTGCTTGATAGACTTCATCCCGATGATGGACTTCCGACTTCAGCCCGATGATGGATTTCTTCAGTCGCCGCTTGGATCCAGACTTCAGCCCGAGGATGGACATCACTCTTCAGCCCCCCGCTTAGGCTTGGATCAACACTTCCGAGGCTTGGATCAAGACTTCCGAGGACGGATCGGTGAACCTGGCAGGGTGAAGATAAGGTAGGAAGATCTTCAGGGGCTTAGTGTTAGGTTTATTTAAGGGGGGTTTGGGTTAGATTAGGGGTATATGGGTGGTGGGTTGTAATGTTGGGGGGGGGTATTGTATGTGTTTTTTTTACAGGCAAAAGAGCTGAATTCTTTGGGGCATGCCCCGCAAAGGGCCCTGTTCAGGGCTGGTAAGGTTAAAGAGCTTTGAACTTTTTTAATTTAGAATAGGGTAGGGCATTTTTTTATTTTGGGGGGCTTTGTTATTTTATTAGGGGGCTTAGAGTAGGTGTAATTAGTTTAAAATTGTTGTAATATTTTTCTAATGTTTGTAAATATTTTTTTATTTTTTGTAACTTAGTTCTTTTTTATTTTTTGTACTTTAGTTAGTTTATTTCATTGTATTTATTTGTAGGAATTGTATTTAATTTATTTATTGATAGTGTAGTGTTAGGTTTAATTGTAGGTAATTGTAGGTATTGTATTTAATTAATTTATTGATAGTGTAGTGTTAGGTTTAATTGTAACTTAGGTTAGGATTTATTTTACAGGTAATTTTGTAATTATTTTAACTATTTTAGCTATTAAATAGTTCTTAACTATTTAATAGCTATTGTACCTGGTTAAAATAAATACAAAGTTACCTGTAAAATAAATATAAATCCTAAAATAGCTATAATATAATTATAATTTATATTGTAGCTATATTAGGGTTTATTTTACAGGTAAGTATTTAGCTTTAAATAGGAATAATTTATTTAATAAGAGTTAATTTATTTCGTTAGATTTAAATTATATTTAACTTAGGGGGGTGTTAGTGTTAGGGTTAGACTTAGCTTTAGGGGTTAATACATTTATTAGAATAGCGGTGAGCTCCGGTTGGCAGATTAGGGGTTAATAATTGAAGTTAGGTGTTGGCGATGTTAGGGAGGGCAGATTAGGGGTTAATACTATTTATTATAGGGTTAGTGAGGCGGATTAGGGGTTAATAACTTTATTATAGTAGCGGTGCGGTCCGCTCGGCAGATTAGGGGTTAATAAGTGTAGGCAGGTGGAGGCGACGTTGAGGGGGGCAGATTAGGGGTTAATAAATATAATATAGGGGTCGGCGGTGTTAGGGGCAGCAGATTAGGGGTACATAGCTATAATGTAGGTGGCGGTGGTGTACGGAGCGGCAGATTAGGGGTTAATAATAATATGCAGGGGTCAGCGATAGCGGGGGCGGCAGATTAGGGGTTAATAAATATAATATAGGGGTCGGCGGTGTTAGGGGCAGCAGATTAGGGGTACATAGGGATAACGTAGTTGGCGGCAGTGTACGGAGTGGAAGATTAGGGGTTAAAAAATTTAAATATAGTGGCGGCGATGTGGGGGGACCTCGGTTTAGGGGTACATAGGTAGTTTATGGGTGTTAGTGTACTTTAGAGTACAGTAGTTAAGAGCTTTATAAACTGGCGTTAGCCCAGAAAGCTCTTAACTACTGACTTTTTTCTGCGGCTGGAGTTTTGTCGTTAGATTTCTAACGCTCACTTCAGCCAAGACTCTAAATACCGGCGTTAGAAAGATCCCATTGAAAAGATAGGATACGCAATTGACGTAAGGGGATCTGCGGTATGGAAAAGTCGCGGCTGCAAAGTGAGCGTTAGACCCTTTCCTGACTGACTCCAAATACCGGCGGTAGCCCAAAACCAGCGTTAGGAGCCTCTAACGCTGGTTTTGACGGCTACCGCCCAACTCTAAATCTAGGCCATAGGTTTTTATACTTTTATTGATGTAGTGAGCTTTTGTGTAATGATTAAATTAATGTGAATGTTCACTGTAGCTATTTCTGTTATGCTCTTATAACCTTGCTTTAAAGGGACATTCTAGTCAAAATATAAATGCACATTGATGAATTACATCTTTGAATAGAAAGTTATCACTGTTTTAGTGTTAGCTTTTTTCTCTGCACGTGCATGTGAAGCATAGCTAGATATTCTCAGTGCTGCAGCATTTTAAATACTGCAGCTGCTCAGAACACCAGTGGGGCTTGTATCATGTAAGCCAGTGCTTTCCAAACTGTGTGTCGTGACACATTAGTGTGTCGGCGGCAGTGTGTAGGTGTTTCCCTGCTTCAGCACAAATTTTTTTTAATTTAATTTTTTTTAAAATAGTTTTTTGGTTTCCGACTTTCCTCCTGCCTGCTACGCATATCACATGGTTGATACGTGATTGATACCTAGTGGGTCACAGATCATCTTAATCTATTGACGCAGCTCAGTGGGAACTGAAACAATTCCCATCGACGGCACATTGGCTCCTGACTGCATGTGTAGTCTCTTTAATTGGCTCGTGACTGCATGTATAGTCAGTGAGTGGGACAGCAGTGTGTTTGCAGCACAGGCAGTAGTCAGTCGGACTCACAGAGCTGAGGGCGGCAGCTTAAACGCTGAGCTGAAGTAAAAGTGTTTTTTGTTTTTTTTTGCAGCTAGCTCCCAGTAGTGCATTGCTACTCCTGCTCTTGATATATGGATAGGAAGTGGAAGCTTAAAAATGCTTGATGATGAAATGCGAGTGTCTTTATCTAATATTCCACCAAATATTCAGAAACTGTTCATCCCATCAACCTCATACATCCCATTAAAATAGTAAGTAGCTATTGGTGGTATTAAACTTTGTTTTAATTCTTGCACATACATACTGTTACTTGTAAATACATTTAGTTATTATATCATTTATGTCTGTGTCTGTATCACTTAAAAACAAGTTAGTTTAACCTCCTGTTTGCTAGTACAACTGAAATACAGTGTCGCGAAATGAAGTAGGTCTAAAAAGTGTGTCACCAACAGGAAAAGTTTGGAAAGCTCTGATATCAGCAATTAACAAATTGAGTCATTATCAGATGGTACAATCACCTTAGGCTCTCAGAGCAAGTGCTGTATTTAAAATACTGGTGCACGGTGCATACTTTAATACAATTTTTAAACAGCTATAGCTTTTATCAGATGCAATTTTGCTAATATATGTATATTACAAAAATGCTTTTATTCAAAACTTTAGTACATCCATGTGGATTCCAATTTTGGCTGGAATGTCCCTTTAAGCGCCCTCCTATTTGATGTGTTTGCTATACTAAATTGAAAGTGTTTCTGCAGATATTTGGTGGTTAGCTAAGGTCAGGTTCATGGTTAGGGCTAGAGTGAAAGGGACATAAAACCCTTTTTTTTTCTTTCAGGATTCAAATAGAGTATGCAATTTTAAGCAACTTTCTAATTTACTTCTATTAACTAATTTATTATTATTATTATTATTATTATTATTATTATTATTTATTATCAGGTATTTGTAGTGCGCCAACAGGGGGTCAAATGGGTAGAGGTCCCTGCCGAGAGTTGCACTGTTGTAATCGGCTCTTATGCGGGTGATCTACAAACAGTTGGGCTCATAGACTTACATACTAAGGGGTTTAAGAGGACAGCAGTGGAGTTAGGAAAGGTTAGTGTAGGTTGTAAGCATCCCTGAATAGTAGAGTCTTTAGGGAGCACTTGAAACTTTCAAAACTAGGGGAGAGTCTTGTGGAGCGAGGCAGAGAGTTCCACAAGATGGGAGCTGCACCTCACTGACGAGGCCCACAATAGGTCGAAACGTACATCTGGGGTTTTGCTGTTTCTCTCGTTCAGAGAGGGATTGCCTGGTATTTCGGGGCTGGACTGTACTGTGAAGTCAGGATCAGACTGATATGCTTCAGGAAAGTTCTCTGTGAAAGGCACATGTTGAGCAAAAAGAAGCTGCTTCTTGGGTGGTAACTAGCCATAGAAAAAGCTATTATGCTATTGTTTGTTCCCAGGTTGAGCACTTCTCTCTTTTTATTTATGCAAATTATGACTCTTAGGGAAGTCTCCCTAAGTGTGATGCGGGAATTCAGATATGGACCCATTGCTCAGTGTGCCTAGAGTGATATGGCTGCACCTCACTGACGAGGCCCACAATAGGCCGAAACGTACGTCTGGGCTTTTGCTATTTCTCTTGTTCGGAGAGGGATTGCCTGGTATTTCAGGGCTGGACTGTACTGTGAAGTCAGGATCAGACTGATATGCTTCAGGAAAGTTATTATCTGTGAAAGGCAAATGTTGAGCAAAAAGAGGCTGCTTCTTGGGTGGTAACTAGCCATAGAACAAGCTATTATTCTATTGTTCGTTCCCAGATTGAGCGCTTCTCTTTTTATTTACTATAATAAATTTATTAACCACTAATCTGCCGCTCCCGACATTGCTGCCACTAATAAAATGTATTAACCCCTATTCAGCCGCTCCCCGACATCGTCGCCACTATAATAAACCTATTAACCCCTAAACCGCAAGACCCCCACAATGAAATAAACTAAAATAAACTATTAACCCCTAAACCGAAAGCCCCCCACAATGGAATAAACTAAAATAAACTATTAACCCCTAAACCAAAAGCCCCCCACAACGGAATATACTAAAATAAACTATTAACCCCTAAACCTAACGACCCCCTAACTTTAAATTAAAATTACAATTTCCCTATCTTAAATTGAATTAAAACTTACCTGTCAAATTTAAAAAAATAATTTTAAACTAACAACTAAACTTATTATAATTATTAAACTAAAATTAAATTAACTACAAATTAAATAAAACTAAACTACACATTAAAAAATACTAACACTACTCTAAAAATTACAAAAAGTATCTAATTACAAAAAACAACTAAATTACAAAAAACCCCCACTAAATTACGAAAAATAACAAACAAATAATCAAAAATAAAAATGAATTACACCTAATCTAATAGCTCTATTAAAATGAAAAAGCCTCCCCAAAATAAAAAAAACCTAGCCTACAATAAACTACCAATGGCCCTTAAAAGGGCCTTTTGTGGGGCATTGCCCCAAAGATATCAGCTCTTTTACCTGTAAAAAAAAATACAAACACCCCCCAACAGTAAAACCCACCACCCAACCAACCCCCCAAATAAAAAAACTATCTAAAATAACCTAAGCTAACCATTGCCCTAAAAAGGGCATTTGCCCTTAAAAGGGCATTTAGCTCTTTTACATTGCCCAAACCCTAATTTAAATAAAGATCACAAAAAAACCTTAAAAAAACCTAACACTAACCCCCGACGATCCACTTACAGTTGTTGAAGTCCCGCTTGAAGGATCCATCCAGCTGGCGAAGTCATCATCCATGTGGCAAGAAGTCTTCATCCAGGTGGCCTCTTCTATCTTCATCCAGCCGGCGAAGTCCTCATCCATGCGGCAAGTAGTCTTCATCCAGTCGGCTTCTTCGATCTTCATCCAACCGGCGCGGAGTGGGTCCATCCTGAAGACATCCGGCGCAGAGCATCCTCTTCATACGGTCGTCGCCGTATACTGATTCTTCAATGCAAGTGACGCAATCCAAGATGGCGTCCCTTGCATTCCTATTGGCTGAAAGATTTCAATCAGCCAATAGGAATTAGAGCTGCTAAAATCCTATTGGCTGTTCCTATCAGCCAATAGGATTGAACTCTCATTCAATTCCCTACAAAAAAGCCCTTTAAAGGGCCCCCAAAATGCCCTTTTAAGGGCCCTCTGTAGTTTTTTCTAGATTAGGCTTTTTTTTTTTTAAGGGTATTAGAATAGGAATAAATATTTTTTGGGATAATTTCGTTTTTTTTGTAATGATAGTTTTTTATTTTTTGTAATATTAGGTTTTAGTGTAAGGCAGGTTAGGTTTTATTTCACAGGTAGGTTTGTATTTATTTTAGCTAGGTAGTAAATAGTTAATAACTATTTACTAACTAGTCTACATAGTTAAAATAAATACAAACTTACCTGTGAAGTAAAAATAAAACCTAAGCTAGCTAAAATGTAACTATTGTTATATTGTACCTAGCTTAGGTTTTATTTCACAGGTAAGTATTTAGTTTTAATAAGGTTTTATTTAGTTAATAATTGTAAATTTAATTTAGATCTATTTTAATTATTTTAAAGTTAGGGGGTGTTAGGGTTAGGTGTTAATAGTTTAATTTAGGTTGTTGCGATGTGGGGGGCTGGTGGTTTAGGGGTTAATAGATTTATTTAGTGGTAGTGATGTGGGAGGCCAGAGGTTTAGGGGTAAATAGCTTTATTTAGGTGGCGGCGATATCGGGAGCGGCAGAATAGGGATTAATAACTTTAATATAGTTGTGGCGATGTTGGGGTGCTGCGGAATAGGCGTTACTAACTTTAGTATAGTGTCGGCGATATCGGGAGCGGCAGATTAGGGGTTAATAATTTTATTTAGGTGGTGGCGATATTGGGAGTGGCAGATTAGGGGTTAATAACTGTAGGCAGGTGTCAGCGATGTCGGGGGCAGCATATTAGGGGTGTTTCGACATGGGTTTTATGTTAGGGTGTTAGGTTTAAACGGTATTTTCTTTTTCCCCATAGACATCAATGGGGCTGTGTTACAGAGCTTTAGTGTCCGCGATCACATTGATGTCTATGGGGAAAGCGTGCATGAGCACTTTAAAACACGGCTGCTTTTGAGTGCGGTATGGAGCTCAACACAGCCATATCGCCCGCACAAGCCGGGTTTTTTTAAACTTGTAATGGCAGCGCTATAGGGGGTTAAATAACACAACTTTTGTGGCATTCTTTACTTTCCCTATAGCGCTCAAAACTCTAATCTAGGTGACTGTATCTACATGCTCAAAAAAATAGTTTTACTTTAAGGGATGTGTGTCCTTTTGTGTCTTTTATTATGGACAATTGTCTTTAAGGTATTTAAAGTCCATATACTTGAAAGGATAGAGAATGGTAACATTGTGTGACTGCAGGATCATTGACAAAGCTGCACCAGCAGAGAAACTCATATTGGATTGAGGATATATAGCATTAAAGGAATAGTAAACACCAAAAAATGTTATTGTTTAAAAAGATTGGTTATCCCTTTATTTACCACTCCCCAGTTTTGCATAACCCAGTGGCGTCACTAGGGTTGGTGTTACCCGGTGTGGTAAGTTATGGTGTCACCCCCCCTCCCCCCAGAAAGCTGACACACACAAAAACACATACATACAAACACTCAGACACAAAAACACACTCAGGTGCACACACAAACACTCAAAAACACACTCAGACACACACACAAAAACACACACACAAAAACACTCAGACACACACACAAAAACACTCAGGCACACACAAAAACACTCAGGCACACACACAAAAACACTCAGGCACACAAACAAAAACACTCAGGCACACACACAAAAACACTCAGGCACACACACAAAAACACTCAGACACACACAAAAAAACACCCAGACACACACACACAAAAAACACTCTGAAACACACAAAAACACTCAGGTACACACACACAAAAACACTCAGACACACACACACACACATACAAAATATGTAAACTGCACTGCATTAATTATAAAGCTCATGCCTAGAGCTGCTCCCTGGCTTAGCAGCACATCAAATGAAAGATAAGCAGAGCACTCTAAAAATAAATCTTTAAAGAAAAGGTTTAGGCATGCAAACTATGAAAATTCTGCTCTCTGACTCTGTTCCAAGTCTGTCAGTGCACAGCCCTGGGCCGCGTGCCTACCGCTTCTTATGGCCATTCACCTCTGCACTCTGTCCACCCCCAGACCCCTGCCTGCCCTCCCCTCCTACCTCTTCAGTGTGCACTTAGTGTACCGTAACCGTACCGGTCTGGTGGGCATCATACATGGCTCCTTTACTTTAGAGACAGTGTCAGACAGTCATGCGGTCAGGTGCCAGGCATTCTCCTCACGATTTCCCAGTTCCCGTTTAGAGAGACAGCACAGCAGTGAGTAACTCCACTGCTCCACACGTCACTGAGCAGTGAGCACAGATAGACAGGCAGGTAGGTTTAGGCTAGCAGCGCAACTTTGCAAGCCCCACGGCACGCCCACAACATTCATACTGAAATTGGGCAGGGGAAGAGCAAAGTACAAACAAGCAAAAGCAGCCGGGAAAACTATTTGTGAAAATTGCAAGGGGCAAAAAAATGAAGTGTCTACAACTTCCCCAGTCCCACTAATGTTTACAAATGCTGGTCCCTCTAATTAAAAAAATCTATGCATCTCTACATTGTATTTCTTTGAATTTCAATAAAAAAATTTACAAAAATTTCCTGGTGGTGTCACCCCCTGGAGAGTGTCACCAGGATGCGCCCCGCACCCCCTAGTGACACCATTGGCATAACCAACACTGTTATAGAAATATACTTTTTACCTCTGTAATAACCTTGTTTCTAAGCTTCTGCAGACTGCCTCCTTATCCAGATCTTTTGACAGACTTGCATGTCAGGCAATTTAATGCTGACTCTTAAATAACTCCACGTGCAAGAGCACAATGTTATTTATATGAAACATATGAACTAACTCCCTCTAGTTGTGAAAAACTGTCAAATGCATTCAGATAAGAGGCGGCCTTCAAGGGCTTAAAAATTAGCATATGAGCCTACCTAGGTTTAGCTTTTAACTAAGAATACCAAGAGAACAAAGAATATTTCATGATAAATTTAAATTCGAAAGTTGTTTAAAATAACATGCCCTATCTGAATCGTGAAAGTTTAATTTGGATTTTACTATCCCTTTAAGGTACAGATCATTACAACACAAACAACAATGTGACTGTGCAGTTGGGATATGTGCGGAAAGTAACATCATTCATTAGTCAAATTCCGTTGGTTTAAAGACTTTGTTAAGAATAATGGTCTGTTGTTTTATGCGTCTTTGTTAACTGTTTACCTTAAATGACCTTTTAAGCATATTTTATGTGAAACTAAAGCTTTGGAAGAAATTTAGCCTGGAAATGGTCTGTTATTATATATTGTATTATATATTGCAGCTAGTGTAGTAATCCCTGGGCAGAAATTCCCTATATGTCACTTGTTTGTAATGTCATTTCATTTTCTTTTGAGGTTTGGATTATATAGACTTTAAATTCCTAAAGAGAAATATCGATACCAGGAAATAAAAAAGGTCATAGTTTCACTTAAAAATGATGAAACATTATTAGTTTGGCACATTGCTACATATTAACATCTTTTGTTTTTATTTTTAAGATCTAAAAGATGCCCATAATTAAATGTAACACTTTGTAAGTGCTAGTTGATAGCATGGGTTGATCAGATTAACATTTTAAGGCTCTTTGTAAAGAAGTAACGTGAAACTTTTATAGGTGCCTGCCTTTGCATTGAATGACATAAATAATAGTGTTTATACCTACATTACTGAACTTGTAAAGAGGAACGCACCTTCGTGAACATGAGTTCAATAACATAGGCGGAAGCACTCTCATGACTCTCATGCACTCTAATGACCATGTTTGGAATTGTGCATGCATGGTCACAATGGCGTGATCTCATTTAAGGGTCTCCTAGGCACAATTTTGCAAGGCAGCAGGTTCACACGTTACATTTTGAGAATACTTAAGTTTCAAGATGGTGGTGTCTAGTATGAAGAGGTGGAGCTTCAGTATCTGGCACCTTTAAACTATTAAAACAGGAAAACTGATTTGAAAAGAACTGGAGGAACAGGATGAAATGCAATAACATACGGCTAGATTACGAGTTTTGCGGTAAGCTGAAAAAGCAGCGTTAACAAGTCCTAACGCTACTTTTTCACTACCGCTGCTATTACGAGTCTTGCAGGTTTAGGGTCACCGCATACTTTTTTGGCCTTACTGCAAACCGACTTACGTAAACTTTGTAAACCCTTTTTTCTATGGGACTTCCATAGCGCTGGTATTACGAGTCTGTCCTGGGAGGCCAAAAAGTGAGCGGTACACCCTCTACCTCCAAGATTCCTAACGCATTCTAAAGTCAGTAGATGAGTTTTACACTACAAAGCTGTAGCATAAAACTCATAACTAAAGTGCTAAAAAGAACACTAACACCCATAAACTACCTATTAAACCCTAAACCGAGGCCATCCCTTTTCGCAAACACTATAATGAAATTTTTAACCACTAATCTGCCGCTCCGGACATCGCCGCCACTAGAATAAACATATTAACCCCTAAACCACTGCATTCCTGCCTCGCAAACACTAGTTAAATATTATTTACCCCTAATCTGCCGCCCCTAACATCGCCGCCACCTACATTATACTTATTAATGCCTAATCTTCCGCTCCGGACATCACCGTAACCTACATTATATTTATTATCCCCTAATCTGATGCCCCCAACATCGCCGCCACCTACCTACATTTATTAACCCCTAATCTGCCGCCCCCAACGTCGCAGCCACTATTCTAAATTTATTAACCCCTAAACCTAAGTCTAACCCTAACACCCCGTAACTTAAATATAATTTAAATAAATCTAAATAAAATTACTATCATTAACTAAATTATTCCTATTTAAAACTAAATACTTACCTATAAAATAAACCCTAAGCTAGCTACAATATAACTAATAGTTACATTGTATCTAGCTTATTATTTATTTTTATTTTACAGGCAAGTTTGTATTTAGGATTGAGCTGGCATTCTATTGGCTGTTCCAATCAGCCAATAGAATGCAAGCTCAATCCTATTGGCTGATTGGATCAGCCAATAAGATTGAAGTTCAATCCTATTGGCTGATTGCATCAGCCAATAGGATTTTCTCTACCTTAATTCCGATTAGCTTATAGAATTCTATAAGCCAATCAGAATCTAAGGGACGCCATCTTGGATGACGTCACTTAAAGTGATATTCATTCCGAAGAAGACGTCGTTTGAAGAGGATGCTCCGCGCCGGATGTTTTGAAGATGGAGCCGCTCCACGTCGGAAGGATGAAGATAGAAGATGCCGTCTGGACGAAGACTTCTGCCCGTCTGGAGAACCACTTCTGCCAGATTCCTTGAGGACATCTTGCCGCTTGGATGAAGACTTCTCCCGGTAAGTGAATCTTTGGGGGTTAGTGTTAGGATTTTTTTAATGGTGTATTGGGTGGGTTTATTTTTTAGGTTATGGCTTTGGGCCTGCAATAGAGCTAAATGCCCTTTTAAGGGCAATGCCCATCCAAATGCCATTTTCAGGGCAATGGGGAGCTTAGTTTTTTTTAGTTAGGCTTTTATTTGGGGGGTTGGTTGTGTGGGTGGTGGGTTTTACTGTTGGGGGGGGTTGTTTGTATTTTTTTTTACAGGTAAAAGAGCTGATTTCTTTGGAGCAATGCCCCGCAAAAGGCCCTTTTAAGGTCTATTGATAGTTTAGTTTAGGCTAGGGTTTTTTTTATTTTGGGGGGGCTTTTTTATTTTGATAGGGCTATTAGATTAGGTGTAATTAGTTTAAAGATCTGTAATTTGTTTTTTATTTTCTGTAATTTAGTGTTTTTTTGTGATTTAGCTAATTTAATTTAATTTATTTAATTGTATTTCATTTAGTTAATTGATTTAATTGTAGTGTAGTGTTAGGTGTTATTGTAACTAAGGTTAGGTTTTATTTTACAGGTCAATTTGTATTTATTTTAACTAGGTAGTTATTAAATAGTTAATAACTATTTAGTAACTATTCTACCTATTTGAAATAAATACAAACTTGCCTGTAATAGTTACATTGTAGCTATCTTAGGGTTTATTTTATAGGTTAGTATTTAGTTTTAAATAGGAACAATTTAGTTAATGATAGTAATTTTAGTTATATTTATTTAAATTATATTTAAGTTAGGGGGTGTTAGGGTTAGACTTAGATGTAGCGGTTAATACATTTAATATAGTGGCAGCGACGTTGGGGGCGGCAGATTAGGGGTTTATAAGTGTAGGTAGGTTGCAGCTATGTTAGGGGCAGCAGATTAGGGGTTAATAAGTATAATGTAGATAGCGGCGGTGTCCGGAGCGGCAGATATGGGGTTAATAAGAATAATGTAGGTGTCGGCGATGTCGGGGGTGGCAGATTAGGGGCTTATAAGTGTAAGATTAGGGGGTGTTTAGACTCAGGGTTCATGTTAGGGTGTTAGGTGTAAACATAAAATGTGTTTCCCCCTAGGAATCAATGGGGCTGCGTTACTGAGATTTACGCTGCTTTTTGGCAGGTGTTAGAATTTTTCTCAGCCGGCTCTCCCCATTGATGTCTATGGGGAATCGTGCACGAGCACGTACAGCCAGCTCACCGCTCACTTAAACAGCGCTGGTATTGAAGTGCGGTATGGAGCTCAATTTTGCTCTACGCTCACTTCTTGCCTTTTAGCACCGGGTTTCTAAAAACCTGTAATACCAGCGCTGCAGGTAAGTGAGCAGTGAGAAAAAACTGCATGGTAGCACCGCATAGTTCATAACTTAAAACTCGTAATCTTGCCGATAGTGAGCAGTTAATATTCTTTTTTAGTTGTGCACATTAGTTTAATGTAACTTTATAAGCTACCATATAGTGATACAAAAATGGTGAACAGTTTGCCTAACATCATGAAAACTAAAAAGATGCAGTCAGATGGTTTAGCAGGGGTGCGGATAGAAACGGATTGCAATAGGTTCCTATGAAAGTTGCAATTGCCAATCCTCTTTCAAAATCTAAAGATGTCAGTACTATTTGTGACAACCAGGACAGTGTAAGTGTGGCTTACAGTCAAATATTAAAATGAAAAATAAAAACACGCTATTTGTACCTTTGCATCTTCTATCTTCATTCTTCCGACGCAGAGCGGCTCCATCTTCAAGACATCCGGCGCGGAGCATCCTCTTCTTTCGAATCCTCTTGAAGAATGAAGGTTCCTTTAAATGATGTCATCCAAGATGGCGACCCTTGAATTCCGATTGGCTATCAGCCAATCGGAATTAAAGGTGAAAAAATCCTATTGGCTGATGCAATCATCCAATAGGATTGAGCTTAAATCCTATTGGCTGATCCAATGAGACTTCTCCCGGCTTCGTTGAGGACTTCTGCCTGCTTGAATGAAGACTTCTCCTGGCTTCGTTGAGGATCGATGTCCGGTCTTCAAAAACTGTAAGTGGATCTTCGGGGGTTAGTGTTAGTTTTTTTTAAGTGTTTATTGGGTGGGTTTTATTTTTAGCTTAGGGTTTGGGCTGAAAAAGAGCTAAATGCCATTTTAAGGGCAATGCCCATCAAATGCCCTTTTCAGGGCAATGAGGAGCTTAGTTTTTTTTAAATAGGATTTTATTTGCGGGGTTTGGTTGTGTGGGTGGTGGGTTTTACTGTTGGGGGGTTGTTTCTATTTTTTTTTACAGGTAAAAGAGCTGATTTCTTTGGGGCAATGCCCCACAAAAGGCCCTTGTAAGGGCTATTGGCAGTTTAGTTTAGGCTAGGGTTTTTTCATTTTGGGGGGACTTTTTTATTTTGATAGGGCTTTTAGATTAGGTGTAATTAGTTTAAATATTTGATAATTTCTTTTTTATTTTGTGTAATTTAGTGTTTTTTCTTTGGTAATTTAGTTAATTGTATTTAATTAATGTAATTGATTTAACTGTAGTGTAAGGTTAGGTGTTAGTGTAAGACAGGTTAGGTTTTATTTTACAGGTAAATTTGTATTTATTTTAACTAGGTAGTTAGTAAATAGTTAATAACTATTTACTAATTAGTCTACCTAATTAAAATAAATACAAATTAACCTGTAAAATAAAACCTAACCTGTCTTACACTAACACCTAACCTTACAAAAAAAATAAAACCTAAGATAGATACAATATAATTATTAGTTATATTAAAAGCTAGCTTAGGGTTTATTTTATAGGTAAGTATTTAGTTTTAAATAGGAATTATTTAGGTATTAATTGTAATTTTTATTTAGATTTATTTTAATTATGTTAAAGTTAGTGGGTGCTAGGGTTAGGGTTAGACTTAGGTTTAGGGGTTAATAACTTTAGTATAGTGGCGGCGATTTTGGGGGCAGCAGATTAGGGGTTAATAACAGTAATGTAGGTTGCGGGGATGTTAGGACAGCAGATTAGGGGTTAATAATATTTAACTAGTGTTTGCGATGCATGAGTGCGGTTAATTTGTTTATTATAGTGGCGGCGATGTCCTGAGCGGCAGATTAGGGGTTAATAATTTTATTATAGTGTTTGCGATGCAGGAGGGCCTCGGTTTAGGGGTTAATATGTAGTTTATGGGTGTTAGTGTACTTTTTAGCACTTTAGTTATGTGTTTTATGTTACAGCTTTGTAACATAAAAGCCATAACTACTGACTTTCAGTTTACGGTACATATCTTGACAGTATAGGCTGTACCGCTCTCTTTTTGGCCGGACAGGCAAACTCGTAATACCGGTGCTATGGAAGTCCCATTGAAAAGGACTTTTTGAAAGGTGCGGTAGTTACGTTGCATTACAGATATACCTGTAAAACTCGTAATACCAGCGGTAGTGAAAAAGCAGCATTATGAGGCTTTTTCACTCATAACGCAAAACTCGTAATCTAGCCGATAGGAATTAAAAATATGTTTAACACGCTTCAGGTTTGCAATGTAGGTCTAACGCGGGTTAGTGCCCATGAAAACTTAGTTATCTTAAGGAGTTATTGAGATATTAAATGTAAAATATTAAAAAATCTTAATAATAATTTTTCAAAATTATAGATACTGTAAACAATTTTTAACAATCCATAGAAAATATATATATATATAACACACAGAGAAAACCCAGCACTCACTTACAAGCTCTCAGCTAAGATTTAAAAGCAAAAATGGAAAGGTTAGTCACCGCATCTGGCCAAATGGGACAAGCTCAGGTACCACGTCAAGGTCCTCTCCAATACCTGAGACCCTAAAACAGCCACACAATGCAAGCTTTCAAATCCAAACAAACTGAAAACAAGGGAAGGGTGCACAGGAATATGTAACCACCCTAGACATATACAAAACACGGAAGGGAACTGCACTCTCATACCGGACCGGGTACACATCCCATGACCCTGCAACATGCTCAGCCCTGGGTGCCACTGGCACTCACAGGAAGCTGTGCTGTCCCCAGAGCCACAAGCAGTTAACCCCAGACAGGTCTGGGTGCAAGAACCATAGGGAAAATTACAAAACAAATTAATACAACACACAGAGAAAACCCAGCACTCACTTACAAGCTCTCAGCTAAGATTTAAAAGCAAAAATGGAAAGGTTAGTCACCGCATCTGGCCAAATGGGACAAGCTCAGGTACCACGTCAAGGTCCTCTCCAATACCTGAGACCCTAAAACAGCCACACAATGCAAGCTTTCAAATCCAAACAAACTGAAAACAAGGGAAGGGTGCACAGGAATATGTAACCACCCTAGACATATACAAAACACGGAAGGGAACTGCACTCTCATACCGGACCGGGTACACATCCCATGACCCTGCAACATGCTCAGCCCTGGGTGCCACTGGCACTCACAGGAAGCTGTGCTGTCCCCAGAGCCACAAGCAGTTAACCCCAGACAGGTCTGGGTGCAAGAACCATAGGGAAAATTACAAAACAAATTAATACAACACACAGAGAAAACCCAGCACTCACTTACAAGCTCTCAGCTAAGATTTAAAAGCAAAAATGGAAAGGTTAGTCACCGCATCTGGCCAAATTTTGTATATGTCTAGGGTGGTTACATATTCCTGTGCACCCTTCCCTTGTTTTCAGTTTGTTTGGATTTGAAAGCTTGCATTGTGTGGCTGTTTTAGGGTCTCAGGTATTGGAGAGGACCTTGATGTGGTACCTGAGCTTGTCCCATTTGGCCAGATGCGGTGACTAACCTTTCCATTTTTGCTTTTAAATCTTAGCTGAGAGATTGTAAGTGAGTGCTGGGTTTTCTCTGTGTGTTAATTTGTTTTGTAATTTTCCCTATGGTTCTTGCACCCAGACCGGTCTGGGGTTAACTGCTTGTGGCTCTGGGGACAGCACAACTTCCTGTGAGTGCCAGTGGCACCCAGGGCTGAGCATGTTGCAGGGTCATGGGATGTGTACCCGGTCCGGTATGAGAGTGCAGTTCCCTTCCGTGTTTTGTATATATATATATTTTAAAGTATCTATAATAATTTTTAATAAATATTAATATTTTTAATTTTTTTATATTTAATATTTTAATAACGTGCCTTAAGATAATTAAGTTTTCATGTGCTATATGACACTGTGTTAGACCTACATTGCGAAAACCAAAACATGTTACGCATATTTTACATTCCTATGTTCTTCATCTAGAAAAAAATAACATTTTTATTATTACATTTATATTTCTATATATATCTGATAATGTTAATATAAAATATATATCTATGCCTATATATCTATAGGAATAGATATACAGGTATAGGTATATATAGAAATATGTATTCCTGTATGTGAAGAACATTGGAATATTACATTTTCACAATAAATACACAGTAAAATACATTAAATATTATTATGGAATTATTATTTAGACACACACATATATATTTATATAAATTATATCCCTTTGCATTCAAATACATGGCCATATGCATATACCTTTGAACCCTATAAATGTTTTTTTATGAATATTTATATGACTATTTTTTACCAGAAAGTGTTCATATGAGTGTAACAAAATATTTGAATGTATTTATGTTGTGTTTGGTGCAACATTTTTAATTTAGCCCTAACCTTTTATGCAGTCTTCAGTCGTGCTAACCCGACACTCAAGCGAACACGTTTACATTCAACTTGTAATACTTGTGAAAATGAACACGCCTGTGATATTCCTATACTGTGCTCAAGCTTAAGTCAGTGGGCCGCTTCTTATCTATCCCTTGGTCAGAAAGGCAAAAGGTAGCAAATCACGGATAGATTGTGATCAGCTCCCATGTGTTTAGCCCTGTAAAGGGGTTAATCACCTAGCAGCAAAATCAGCACCAAAATTGCAAAGCAACAGAACCAATCAGCGGTGGCATATGTGGATAGCCACAAATTACTGGTTGTGAATGGCTTCAGAGTTCATTTTAGCTATGTGTTTAATTCCCCTGTGGGGATTAAACACATAGGGGACGTTTTATTAACGGTCTCTCCGACATGATCGTTTAGCGGATCATGTCCGACAGACATCGCTGAATGCTGACTGCATACGCTGTCCACATTTAACATTGCACAAGCAGTTCTTGTTAACTGCTTGTGCAATGCTGGCCCCTGCAGATTCGTGGCCAATCGGCCGCTAGCAGGGGGTGTCAAATCAGCCCGATCGTATAGGATCGGGCGGATTGATGTCCGCAGCCTGGAGGCAGCGGACCAGTTAAGGAGCAGCAGTCTTAAGACCGCTGCTTCTTAACTGCTGTTTCCGGCGAGCCTGAAGGCTCACATGGAAACATGGCGATCAGGGGCCATTCGTCCCTTGATAATTCAGCCCCATAGTTCTGTCCAAGCAATAGTGTCATAATAAATTGCATAAAGCACAGTAGTGCATTTTGTTCCTAAGTCTATTAGTGAATTTATATTTTTATTGATCACCCTGAAGGTGTAAAGAAATTGGGGCCTGTTACTTTTAATGAGCTTAATGTTCTTTTTTGCTTTATTTAATGTTAGATATTCACCAATATCAGTGCTGTTGGTGATTCTTCAGGAAATCCAGCATTGTGCTTTGGGAAATTCATTAATTCAGGTATTCAAAGATTTCCTAGAGCATATTAAATGCAAAACAATCAACGATAACATACTTTCTGACAGCCTTGTATTTCAAAACTATTTACCTTAAGGTATAATGCATAACTGACATTAAAATGTTACTTTATTTTAAATTACCACTTTATATTACTAGCTGTTCTCAGCTCCTGAACATCCACCGCGTAGATAATTCAGCCTTTTTTTACACTTGCACCACGTGCATGCGCAGGATGCTGATCTCAGAAATTACCATGGTACTGACTGCTAGCTAAGCTCAAGTGTGAAGAACTCTTTTTCAACTCTATAGCGCAGCATCTGCTGCACAGCCCCAGGATACTGATCTGTATTTAAATGTTCATGTCTGAATATATGATATTTAATATTTTACCCTCGCTTCAGTCGCTTTAGATAGACTAATGTTAACCTAAAGTGCACTTTATATATCAAGTATGTTCAATATAGTTTTACCATGATCACCATTTATGCCACATCATTTTGTTGGAGCTCAGGAAAAACAAATACATTAGTAGACTGATTAACCGCTTAACATCAGCAATGTAAACTGTATGTTGTCTGTTGCAAGGGTCTCCCATAGGACTGTAAGAACAGGGGTCTTGCCGACAACGGCAAGAGCGCACTTTTTCTACATGCCTCAGAAATAGTACAGCTGTCAGCCAAAACCATGCTGTTACAGCCCTTGTAAGCTCTACAGACAGCTGACGTACATTGTTAAGGGGTTAAACAAATTAAATGTACAATTTTTTTTTATTTTTCTAAAAAGACGTAACCTATTTCATTCTGATTGTTTTACTCATTCGTTATTTTCATGGTCTGTATTTTTCTCAAATATTTATTTTATTATAATACACCTTTTGAAAAGTCAAAAATAAAGTTTTAATATTATAGGTATTAATAGTTAGATCCTTTTTGAAATGTTATGCTTGTACTTTTCGTTAGAGATATACTTGCCCTTACTTGTAATCATAAGATATCATTTTCTTTTTAGCTTTGATTAATAGATTTGTAGTTGATTACAAAAAAAATAATGTACTTTATTAGCTATTTTTGCTTAAAGGGATACTAAACCCAATTTTTTCTTTCATGATTCAGATAGAGCATGCAATTTTAAGAAACTTTCCAATTTACTCCTTATGTCAATTTTTCCTCATTTTCTTGCTATCTTTCTTTGAAAAGCAAAAATGTAAGCTTAGGAGCCGGCCCATTTTTGGTTCAGCACATGGGTAGCACTTGCTGATTGGTGGCTAAATGTAGCCACCATTCAGCAAGCACTACCTAGGGTGCTAAACCAAAAATGGGCCAGTTCCTAAGCTTAGATTCCTGCTTTTTGAGATAAACATAGAAAGAGAACGAAGGATTGATAATAGGAGTAAATTAGAAAGTTGCTTAAAATGGCATGTTCTATCTGAATAATACAATAAAACAATTGGGTTTAATATCCCTTTAAAAATGTTTTTGTCAATGTGGGTAGCTCCTCTTTGGCATATTTCATGTAATGTCAGGAGCAGTGTTCAGTTGGTGGCACAGAATAAAAACTCTAAACAAAACTAGAAAACTAGCAATATACTCGACACTGCTCAGCATCAAATCACCATTACTAAAGCGCTGCTTGTATAACATGGTCATTTGTCCAGCTGTTTCTATATTACCAGGGAATGAACCACAATGTTTATTTTCAGTTGTTTACAGTACAGAATGAAATAGGCCGTGTTTACATTTCCTTTGTTATTTAATGCACGGGAAACCACTCTCCAATTTGTTTGCCTATTAAACGTCCCAGTGGCACTTAAACCAGCAGGTTATCTCTAATATAATGATGGGGAACTTTGATTAACCTTTGCGGCACTCACAACTGCATTGCTGTAAAAAAAAGATAGACCTTATATACTTAGAAATGGCCTTTACAGATACACTTAGCTTAAAGGGATATGAAACAAACATTTTTCAGATCTAAATTACATGAAAGGAGGGCAAAATAAATAATGGAAGTATATTGCAATTTTTTTTAGTTTGGTAACTTAACATTTTATATAAAATTCTACTGTCCACTATGTTGATAGTGTTAAAACTTACCTCCAATGAGAAGTAGTGGATCTATTCACCAGAGGGCACTGATGCAAAAAAATGTGGTGCCCCCCAAAGGTAAATCAGTAGAAAGCAATAGAAAAAATATACATGCTGCTCTGTATAATGATTTTGGATAGATAAGATAGACAGACAGACAGATAGATGGAATGAAAGGCTCCCCTGCACTAGAATTGCACACATTCTGCACATGCCTAAGTATACACTGGCTGCTATGGGACAACCCAGCACTTGCACCTGCTGCACCAATGGTGGTTCTGCCCCTGCCTATAACATAGATGACGAGTTTTGCGCTATACCGGGTGCATAAAAAAACGCAAAAACATAAGCGTTATCGCACTTTCCATAGCGCTACGAGTTACTGAAATACCTCCTTGTGCTGTGCGATATGGTGCGCCAACACTTATTGGAACCATCAGAAACAACTCTAAAATAAATGTATTTAATGAGAATACCATGAGCGAACACTTGATACACAGATACAATAGCTAGAGGGTATAATGCAGAAGGTGTTGCCTTATATATTGTAAGGACCAGGAATAGTGACCGGGATAGCATAATAATGACCACAGCTTTTGACCCAAATACAGCCACGGTTGGCAAGTAATACACAATTATTGGCACGTGATTTCATTAGATACAGCTCTTCCATTTGTACAAAAATCACATCCGGTGCCAGCCTACCTTAGTTAGAACGGGTCCTATAAATTGTTAGAAGAAAAAATTGGAATTGTCTACCAAAAGGGTTTGTGAACAATGTTTAGGATGCACAACTTGCAATAGCTTAATTGCTACTAAGACTTTTTTTTATCATTCTCATGGATACAAAAAATATAACTTCAACCCTTAAGTAACATGTACTATAACATTGATAATATACTTTGGCAAGATTAAAAGTGGAGCGCTAAATTATCGTACGCCTGCAAACGTTCAAATTTGTGGGCGTGTCATAATTAACCAGCCATTGCAAGCTCGCGGTAGCAATTAGCACTCTGAAAATTGACCAGAGATTAGATCTCTGCTTAACTTTATAAAACTGCCCCAAATGCCCTCAAAATAGAGGGCAATATAGTTTTTTTTATTATAAAAAGTAGTATTTTTTTTTTAATAAGAAAAACTGCACTAGGCAGTGTTGGGCCTATAAAGCAAGTGGGAGTGAGGTGTAAGAAAAAAAAAAGTCACTAAAATGTGCCTTTACATTGCGGTCTATTGGGGACTGTGTGATTATTTACATTTACAGTATATTTATGTGTTAATATGTGGATATACAAATTGTTGTGTGTCTTGGCATAAGAACGAGGCTCCCATTGAAGCCTATGGAAGCGCGGTCTCATGAGGGCAATGCTTCCCAATGCTTCCGTGCGCTGGTATTAGTGGAGTGCTAATATTAATTTAAAAAAAGCAATATTTAGCGCTCCACTTGTTATCTGGCCCTTTATTGTTTCTCCATGTTCACTGTATAACATTGGAAGAGCCAATGGAACATACATATATATAGACACACACTATATGGTCAAAAATATGTGGACAGTCCTACTAATTATTGAGCTTCAGCCACACCTAACAGGTGCATAAAATCCGGCACATTTCCATGATATCTCCATAATACACAAACACCAGTACAATGGGTATTACTGAAGAGTTCAGTGATTTATTTATTTTTTGAGAGGAACTGAATCTAAGCTGGCTATGTACCATGTGAGTAAAAAAAAAATTATGGACACTGTGGATCTTGACATTTAACAACAGGCATTC
Organism: Bombina bombina; assembly: GCF_027579735.1. Taxonomy (NCBI): domain Eukaryota; kingdom Metazoa; phylum Chordata; class Amphibia; order Anura; family Bombinatoridae; genus Bombina; species Bombina bombina. The sequence goes on along the minus strand of NC_069499.1, from coordinate 513,146,785 downwards.
ATGTGTGTCTAATTTAGTTATTTAAAAGTTGTTTTAAAAAAAGTTCAGTGTTTCACCAAAGAAAAAAATGTGCTTATTAAGCAGGCAAGAGCCATGTCCTTCCAGCTTCCTGCTTTCTCTCTGATTGGAATTCCTTGTAGTTCCTCCAGAGATAGCTGGAAAATAGTAATATCAATTAAAGGTGTTTGTGAAACATCTTGAAGTAGGATAAGCCCAATTACTTTATTTTATACATCAATAGTATGTGCAGTCTGTTTAGCTATGTTGGTGTCTGTTTGTCTTTCAATTTATGGTCAGCAGGCCAGATTCTCTGCAGAATACTGACCTGTGCAAGATAATGTATTTGCTGCAGATTCAACCTTACCAGTTTCACCCCAAAGTAAAAGGTGACCTGTATTGCTTTAGATGCTACTGTGCCCTCATGCCTCTTGCTTCCTCTGCCAGTGTTGCTTGCCTCACATTTACTTCGTATACATGTTAATAGTTAAAGAAAATGACAGTCAGGCGCCTTGTTACCATAATTTTATTTTAAATCCCATTATCAAGATCATGATATTAAATGTTTACATTACAGAGCCTTACACATGAGGGCCAGGGAGTAACATCTCCTAAAATTTCACTAAGACTCTTAGCTTTTTGGATTATTCAACATCATCTATATACAAATGCCCCTTCATATGTTCTAAAAAGTGTGTGTCTGGCTTCTCAGCATTCAGTATCAGTTAAATAATAAATAACAAATAAACATTTCACCCCTGCCATGTTTGTTAGTTTTAATTTGCTTAGATTATATACATATAAATACAAGGTGTGTATGTAAGTGTGTGTGTGTATAAAACAATATTAATTGGGAGGGTGTGGAAGTGAGTTCCCGCACTTTTTTTTTGTAGGACTTGACCCCCCGGTGGAGCAGTGTTATTGAAGACCTTGAATGTCAGAGTCAGGATTTTGTGTTTTATTCTGGAGGCTAGAGGAAGCCAGTGAATGGATTGGTAGAGAGATGCAACAGATGAGGAGCAATGTGTAATGAAGATCAGCCAGGCAGAGGCATTCATTATGGATTGTAAAGGAGATAGATGGCAGCTAAGGAGACCAGAGTGGATGGAGTTGCAATTGTCAAGGTGGGAAATGATGAGAGAGTGAATTAAATAGAGAATTTTTAAGATGTTTTTAAGGTAGAAATGGCAGGAACTGGCCAAAGACCTGATATGAGGAGTGAAAGAAAAATCTGCGTCATTTATGACTCCAAGACATTGGGGATGAGGGGTTGGGGTTATTATGTTATCATCAACCATTATAAAAAGATGTCAAAGTTCATGAAATTTGCCCTACTAGATCTACCAATGTCAATTGTAAGTGCTATTATTGAAATGTTGAAGCATCTAGCTACAGAGTGGAGCAGATGAGTGCTGAAATGTGTAGCATGTAAATATTGCAAATAATCTGTTACATCACTGACTACAGAGTTCCAAACTGCCTTTTGAAGCATCATCAGCACAAGATCTGTGTATCAGGAGTTTCATTTAATGGGTTTCCATGGCAAAACAGCTATACGCAAACCTCACAACAAGAACAGTGCAAAGTGTCGGCTGGAGCAGGGTCGGCTCCAAGGGGGGGGGGCATTGGGGGGGGAATGCCCACCCAAATAGAATGCTGTGCCCCCTCAAAAAATATTGATCTGATCATACGCTTTAAAAATAATAATTAAAATAATGAATTGTTATGTAATGCTGCATGCTGGGGGTGGAGTTAGCTGCCGAACTGTGAGGTCGCATCCTGTATCTGCAAGGAGCTCCGTGTCTTAACCTCTTATTTGGAATTGGAAGTTAATTAGAGACTTTTTGGACTTGTCTTTAACCCTATTAATTTTACCTAACTATCGTGAGTTACTCATTTTCTTAAACAATAGACCATAATAAGAATATGATTGTATCATATAAATATAAGTCTATAAATTGCTACCGGCTTCTATCGACACCTCAAAAGTGCACTGTGATCTTAAGCCGGGCCTAAGTACAGTACATAGGTTGTATTAAGTAGCCTAATATCCGTTAGTTATTGCGAAACAGGTATAGCTAAATCTAATCTACAAAATTACCAGTACCTGAAAACCTAGTATCCTCACTGCTATTGCAAACAAAGGGGTTAATTGCATTGGGGGGTTTGGGGTGCATGGCTGTTTAGGGGACATGATTGAGATTTGAGAATGAGTTTAAGGGTTTTGGATAATGGTGATTAAGGGGTGAATTGTTTTTAAGGAGCTATTGCACTGGGGTCTCAAGTTTAATGGCTCTGTTTTAGGGCACTGCATAGGGTTTAGACTTCATTCTTTTACCTAGTGATTTAGCACATATTCTCCAAATGTTAATAGTGGGAGATAAGCCAGCCAGAAGCTACACTTTCCTGCAGAATATGTAGGTCTGCTCTTATTTTGACTCTCATACAAGCTTTGAAAATGCGTGCCCCCTCAAGAAAAAAAATGCCCCCCCATTTCATTTATTCTGTAGCTGACCCTGGGCTGGAGTGGTGTAACACATGCCTTCTTTGGAGTGATGAATCCTGTTTCACTATCTGACAATCTGATGGAAGAATCTGGGTGAAGCGAATATCAGATTAACACTACATACTTGAATATATTCATAGTGCCTAGCCTGGGTTGTTTTTCTTAGTTTGGGCTAAGCTTCTTAGTTCCAGTGAAGGTTCACCTTAATGCTACTACATGCAAAGACATTTTTAAGCTACTGGGTGCTTCCAACTTTGTTTCAATAGTTGGGCAAGACCCTTTTCTGTTCCAGTATTCCCCTGTATGTTCCTGTGCACAAAGCTAGATCCATGAAGATATGGCTTGATGAGTTTGGTGTGTAGGGTCTCTAGTGGCCTGCACATATTCCTGACCTCAACCCCAATTTGGGATAAATTGGGAGTTTGATTGAGTGCCAACATAATAGCTCTTTCAGCTAAATGAGCATGAATTCCCACAGACACACTCCAAAATCTTGTGGACTGCTTTCACAGGAGAATGGAAGCTGTTATAGCCAAAAGGGAGGGGAAAACTATTATTAATGGAATGAAAGATAATATAGGTGTGATGTCAGATGTCCAAATACTTTTGTCCATATAGAATTAATTGTGTTTATGATATATGATATAAAACATGAAAAATATGCAATGATCCTCCCTATAAGAAAGAAAAATGTTCCGTACTTAAAGGGACGTGAAACCCCAAATTTTTGTTTAGATAGAGAATACAATTTTAAACAACTTTCCAATTTACTTCTTTTATTTAATTTTCTTCCTTCTCTTGTTATCCTTTGATGAAAAGTTTATCTAAGCAAACTCAGGAGCAACAGAGAACCTAGGTTCTAGCTGGCGATTGGTGGTTACATAGATATATCGATTGTGGTTGGCTCACCCATGTCTTCAGTTAGAAACCATTAGGGCATTGCTGCTCCTTCAACAAATGATACCAAGAGAATGAAACAGATAAGATAATAGAAGTAAATTAGAAAGTTGTTTAAAATTGTATCTATCTGAATCATGAAAGAAAAATTTTGGGTTTCATGTCTCTTTAAACTGATATGAGTATTTCCATTAATCAACATTTAATGCATGATGTTGGCTCTGAAATATTACATAAAACTGCTTTTCATTCATAATAGACCTCTGCAAAGCAAGTGATGGAATCAGATGGTTCACTTGGCAAGTGATTTGGTACAATGCCAATGAAAAGTGTGAGATTTCCAATGAATTATTAAGCAGCAAGAATAGACAAGCTCTATGACTCATTCTTATGGACTGAAATGTAATCATGTCTGTCAGCTAGGTACACAGCAAGTCTCAAGACAGATTTCACTTATACAAATGTTGTGCTTTTGCTTTAAAAAAAATATTACAGGATTCTCTGAGTAGATTTTTAAAATTAAATCAAATACAAAATGTCATCAATAATTGGTGAAGAATGACAAGAAATGTAATATAATATCTGGCTTATTTGTTGATATATTGATATGCTGTTGTATACGAACTGATAGTACCTATGTGATCTTGGGTCTCTTTCAATCAATCACAATTTACTTGTAAAGTGCATTGCATTAATTTTTGCTGACGTTTTTAATTCAAAGCCATTCTGACATTCATAAACACTGAAACTTTATTTTACACTTTTCAAATGCATTCATGCTACAAACACAACCCTTGGACCTTGCAATTCTCTATTCTATTTTTTACAATGATTTTTTGTCTTCATCTCTGACCCAGTGAAATTATATTTTTGGCTATTTCAAGTGCTATTTTAAGTGCGTTTGGATGACTTTTTTCAATTTTAAAGTTCTTGAACATGCTCAGTTTAAATAGTTGTTAAACCAAATAATTTTTGCATAACAAATGTAAAATAAATTATGCTCAAACCATATAGCTTGTACACAAACTAAATAATCCAAATGTTTTTTATAATTGGAATGACTTCTTTGCATGTTAATTATACGATTAATTAAAATTCTATGGAACTATTGATTGGGCATGTCATGAATTAAAATTTTCAAAAAAAGTTTGATACAGTGCCACATGAGAAAGATTAATGAGTTATTTAAAATTTAGGGACTGAGAATAGCAGGAAATGTTAGCTCATGGATAAATAACTGGATAAAAGACAGGGAGCAACGAGTAGTAGTAAATGGATCATACTCATATTGGACAAAGGTCCCCCAGGGATCAGTACTGGGCCCTGTTCTTTTTAATATTTGTATTAATGACTTGGAGCAAGGATTAAATAGCAACATCTCTATTTTTGCAGATGATACAAAGTTGTGTAAGGTCATTAGGTCAGAGCAGGATCAACTTGCTTTACAAGGGGATCTGCAAAATTTAGACGTATGGGCAGGTAAATGGAAAATTAGATTTAATACGAGAAAATGCAACGTTCTACATTTTGGAAGTAAAAATAAGCAGGCAACGTATTATTTAAATGAGACTAGACTTAGTCAAACAGAGGAGGAAAGGGATTTGGGAGTAGTAATAGATAACAAGCTAAAGATGGGTGCACAATGCAGAGCAGCGGCTTCTACGGCTAATAAGATACTAGCATGTATTAAAAGAGGCATCGTTACAAGGGAGGAAAGCATAATTCTGTCACTATATAAATTCCTGGTAAGACCTCACCTTGAGTATGGAATGCAGTTCTGGGGACCGATCTCAAAAAAAGACATTGCAGACCTAGAAAAAGTTCAGAGAAGGGCCACAAAGCTAATAAGGGGAATGGAGAATTTAAGCTATGAGGAGAGGTTAGCCAAACCTTCTCTAGAAAAAAGGCGCTTGAGAGGTGACTTTATTTAAATATATTCAAGGACCATATACTAAGATGGCAGAAGCTCTGTTTATTCCAAGAAAATTTTTGTGACAAGAGGTCACAATTTAAGGCTGGAGGAAAGGAGATGTAATCTCCTGCAATGAAAACGTTTTTTTACTGTAAGAGCAATAAAATTGTGGAACTCGTTACCAACTAAAAGAGGTAGTGAATGCCATTACCGTAGATACATTTAAAAATGGGTTGGATACATTTCTGTCTAGAAACATAATTCAGGGATATGATTGCTTGTGTTAAATGGGTCACCTTTTAATGGGATTAATTTAACATCAACTGGAGCTTCTTTGTAAGTATATTAGATTTGTATAGGTTGAACTCGATGGACTTCAGTCTTTTTTCAACCTCATCTACTATGTTACTATGTTACCTGTCGCATCTGTAAAAAGATGCAGTGACTGATTAGACACTAGAGGGGGAAGCCAGAGTGTAAAACTGTTGAAGTATTCAAGACATATTTCCCAGATGTTCAGATCTGCCCGGTTCACTTTAGAAACAGAAATCCTAGTTTGTGGGTAAAATAAACTCTAATAACCCTACTTGCAAAGTTAAGCAAGTTCAGTAAGGATTGAAGCAATTTCAAAGTTGTCCAACCTACTCTCTACATAACTAAGATGGTCTCCTTAGCACTTTCAATTTTATCAACAGGTAACCTACACTTCCTGACCACTGTATCTATTTCAATATCTATTTCAATACCAAAATAAACCAAACAAGTGGACAAGCCTTCAGTTTTTTCCAGAGCTAAAGGAACCTTAAATCTGTCCATCAATCCTAGCATAAAACCTGATAAGTGTCTACATTGACCTGACCCTGGAAATCCTTAGAGGAGGAAGTCGTCTAGATAGTGGGCTCCCTGATCCAATTCAGCCTCATGCATGACTGCCCAATGCAAAAAAGAGCAAAAATGCTCAAAGTATGCACATGAGATCCCATTGGGAGGCGGTGATCTACGTAAAACCTATCCTGCACCTTGCAGACCATAAAATAGAAACATCCTGGGTGAATTGAGAAAAGTAAAAAAGCCGACTCAATGTCAACCTTCGTCATCTCCACCCCTGGACCTAGCCTTTTGGATAATCGACAAAGCTGATTCAAAGGTTTGATATATCACTGAAGTTTTCTCTTCATCCAGTGCATCAGTCACAGAAGCACTCTTGGGGTAGGATAAATGCTGTTTAATCCTAAACTTCCCTTTTTCTTTTTTAGATACCAATACCAAAGGGAAAAAAACAACCTGAGTAGAGGAGAAGGAAATGGGCCAATCATCCTGCCTAACCTAACCTCTTTGTCAATCTTTTCTTAAAGGGCATCAGGAAACTGATATGCTGACTTATGATTCCTAAAAGATTGAGGAGGCTCAACCGAATGCTTAATTGGAATGCAGAATCCATATAACATCCATGAATAAAAAAAATCCACAATGACTCTGTCAGGGAATTCCCTAAGAGAATTAATTATTTCCCCTAAAGTCATTGAGATTGGGGTCCTTAGCTGCATTCCCCTGACATAATTGGGGTCTATTTTAAAAGGATTCACACTTTCTGGAGCAATCGCTTCCAGGATGGGAGCTGCTGCAATAGATGCAGATATGACGAAAAAGGCACTGTGTTCCTCTGTCACACTGTTTCTCCTGAAAAATCTAGCACTGATGTCCCCCTTGGCTGCAAAATTGAGCATCTTATTAGACTCTAGCTTGCGTCTAAATTCAGAATACTTCCTCCAATCCACACCCTTACCTCTAGCCTGAATGTCATTAATGTCATCCATGTACTTTAGAATATTCAAAGCATGCCCCGGGTGGGCCTCTATATAACAGGATGCAAAAACACAGAAGCATCTCTGCCATTCCTCATAAGTCTCAGGTCTTTTCACTTTTTGTATCCCCAGTACCATCCTCGGCTTTCTCTTTCTCCTGATAACCCCCCCTTGAAAGTTCAAATATTTTAACAAATTTCCCTCCATAACCTGTGCACCCTGACCCAGACTTTCTGTCGCACACGCTCCTTTTTCATCCACTAACTTGCGCACTAGCCTGAAAATCTTCCACTGTGATTTGTCCTGGAAACCTTACTAACTGTCCGAATCACCTGAAGAGTAAGAATATTCTCTGAGCCTAGTGTGGGATGTGTACAAAGACTCATCAATTCCCATTGCAGCAGAAGAAGAAAAACTATGCACCGCCTAGAAGGGAGTAACCCCAACATTTTGACCTGTTGCCCCAGTTATCCCAGAGTCTGATGTGCTGCAGTCCCACACATGGGGGCCGAATTATCATTGTGCGAGCAGACATGATCCGATATTGCAGATCATGTCCGCTGCACATCGATAAATGCGCTTTCGGCATTTATCATTGCACCAGCAGTTCTTGTGAACTGCTGGTGCAATACCGCCCCCTGCAGATTCATGGTCAATCGGCCGCTAGCAGGGGGTGTCAATCAACCCGATTGTATTCGATCGGGTTGATTTCTGTCCGTCGCCTCAGAGCAGACGGACAGGTTATGGAGCAACAGTCTTTAGATTTTTAGATTTTAGTTTTTGCTTCATAACTTGTGTTTCCGGCGAGCTTCCGTACGGAGCTTGATAAATATGCCCCATGATGTCTTTGCGTGTTTGCCCACTGCAGATGCCGCTCCTGAAGATGAAGTTCTATCAGAAGTCCCAGCTTGCTCATTAGACATGTGCGGTTCGTTTCGGATTTATTCGGAAATTCGGAAAATTCTGTAAATTCGGAGATTCGGATCGATTCGGATTTCCGAATTAAAATACTTCCGAATCTACCGAATGAATCCGAAATAGCTGCCGTATCTCTGAATAAATCCGAATTAGCTTGGTAAAATTCGGCATTTCCCCATAGGAAACAATGGGAGTTTCGGCTGAAAAAAAAAACTAACACCGCAGCTCGATTTTTTCCTATGGGGAAACACTAAGTCTGCACCTAACACCCTAACATGTACCCCGAGTCTCTAAACACCCCTAATCTAACACTTATTAATCCCTAATCTGCCGCCCCCGCTATCGCTGACACCGGCATTATTTTATTAACCCCTAATCTGCCGACCGAATATCGCCGCCACCTACATTATAACTATTAACCCCTAATCTGCTGTCCCTAACACCGCCGACCCCTACATTATAGTTATTAACCCCTAATCTGCCCCCCCCAACGTCGCTGCAATCTAACTACAAGTATGAACCCCTAATCTGCCGACCCGATATCGCCGCCGCCTACATTATAACTATTAACCCCTAATCTGCTGTCCCTAACACCGCCGACCCCTACATTATAGTTATTAACCCCTAATCTGCCCCCCCCAATGTCGCCGCAATCTAACTACAAGTATTAACCCCTAATCTGCCGACCCGATATCGCCGCCGCCTACATTATAGCTATTAACCCCTAATCTGCTGTCCCTAACACCGCCGACCCCTACATTATAGTTATTAACCCCTAATCTGCCCCCCCCAACGTCGCCGCAATCTAACTACAAGTATTAACCCCTAATCTGCCGTCCGCAAATCGCCGCCACTATAATAAACGTATTAACCCCTAAACCGCCACACTCCCACCTTGCAAACACTATAATACATTTTATTAACCCCTAATCTGCCCTCCCTAACATCGCCGCCACCTACCTACAATTATTAACCCCTAATCTCCTGCCCACAACGTCGCCGCTACTATAATAAGGTTATTAACCCCTAAACCTAAGTCTAACCCTAACACTAACACCCCATAACTTAAATATAATTTAAATAAAACGAAATAAATTTACTATAGTTAAATAAATGAATCCTATTTAAAACTAAATACTTACCTGTAAAATAAACCCTAATATAGCTGCAATATAACTAATAGTTACATTGTAGCTATTTTAGCATTTATATTTATTTTACAGGCAACTTTGTATTTATTTTAACTAGGTACAATAGCTATTAAATAGTTATTGACTAATTAATAGCTACCTAGTTAAAATAATTACAAAATTACCTGTAAAATAAATCCTAACCTAAGTTACAATTAAACCTAACACTACACTATCATTAAATATATTAACTACAAGTACCTACAATTATCTACAATTAAATAAACTAAAGTACAAAACCCCCCCCACTAAATTACAAAAAACAAACAAACACTAAATTACAAAAAATAAAAAAATATTACAAGAATTTTAAACTAATTACACCTAATCTAAGCCCCCTAATAAAATAACAAAGCCCCCCAAAATAAAAAAAATGCCCTACCCTATACTAAATTACAAAAGTTAACAGCTCTATTACCTTACCAACCCTTAAAAGGGCCTTTTGCGGGGCATGCCCCAAAGAAAACAGCTCTTTTGCCTGTAAAAAAAAAACACAATACCCCCCCCCACATTACAACCCACCACCCACATACCCCTACTCTAACCCAAACCCCCCTTAAATAAACCTAACACTACCCCCTTGAAGATCTCCCTACCTTGAGTCGTGTTCACCCAGCCGGGCCGAAGTCTTCATCCGATGGGGCAGAAGAGGACATCCAGACCGGCAGAAGTCTTCATCCAAGCGGGGCAAGAAGATGTCTTCCATCCATCAGAAAAGTACCAAAAAACAAACAAACACTAAATTACCAAAAATAATAAAATATTACAATAATTTTAAACTAATTACACCTAATCTAAGCCCCCTACTAGCTATTAATATAGCTACAACTAATAGTTACATTGTAGCTATTTTAGGATTTATATTTATTTTACAGGCAACTTTGTATTTATTTTAACTAGGTACAATAGTTATTAAATAGTTAATAACTATTTAATAACTACCTAGCTAAAATAAATACAAATTTACCTGTAAAATAAATCCTATCCTAAGTTACAATTACACGTAACACTACACTATCATTAAATTAATTAAATAAATGAATCCTATTTAAAACTAAATACTTACCTGTAAAATAAACCCTAATATAGCTACAATATAACTAATAGTTACATTGTAGCTATTTTAGGATTTATATTTATTTTACAGGCAACTTTGTATTTATTTTAACTAGGTACAATAGCTATTAAATATATATGTACTGTTTAATAGCTACCTAGTTAAAATAATTACAAAATTACCTGTAAAATAAATCCTAACCTAAATTACAATTAAACCTAACACTACACTATCATGAAATACATTAAATAAATTAACTACAAGTACCTACAATTAAATACAATGAAATAAACTAAACTAAAGTACAAAAAACAAACACTAAATTACAAAAAAAAAAAAAATTACAAGAATTTTAAACTAATTACACCTAATCTAAGCCCCCTAATAAAATAACAAAGCCCCCCAAAATAAAAAAAATGCCCTACCCTATACCTTAATTCCTTAATTCCGATTGGCTGATAGAATCCTATCAGCCAATCGGAATTCAAGGGACGCCATCTTGGATGACGTCACTTAAAGGTACAGTCATTGAGTCGTCGGATCAAGAAAGAAGAGGATGCTCTGCGTCGGATGTCTCTTCAGGATGCTGCCGCTCCGCTCCGGATGGATGAACAGAGAAGATGCCGCCTGGATCAAGACTTCTGATGGATGGAAGACCTCTTCTTGCCCCGCTTGGATGAAGACTTCTGGCGGTCTGGATGTCCTCTTCTGCTCCATCGGATGAAGACTTCGGCCCGCTGGGTGAAGACACGGTAGGGAGGTCTTCAGGGGGGTAGTGTTAGGTTTATTTAAGGGGGGTTTGGGTTAGAGTAGGGGTATGTGGGTGGTGGGTTGTAATGTGGGGGGGGGTATTGTGTTTTTTTTTTACAGGCAAAAGAGCTGTTTTCTTTGGGGCATGCCCCCGCAAAAGGCCCTTTTAAGGGCTGGTAAGGTAATAGAGCTGTTAACTTTTGTAATTTAGTATAGGGTAGGGCATTTTTTTATTTTGGAGGGCTTTGTTATTTTATTAGGGGGCTTAGATTAGGTGTAATTAGTTTAAAATTCTTGTAATATTTTTTTATTTTTTGTAATTTAGTGGGTTTTTTTTGTACTTTAGTTTAGTTTATTTAATTGTATTTAATTGTAGGTACTTGTAGTTAATTTATTTATTGATAGTGTAGTGTTAGGTTTAATTGTAACTTAGGTTAGGATTTATTTTACAGGTAATTTTGTAATTATTTTAACTAGGTAGCTATTAAATAGTCAATATCTATTTAATAGCTATTGAACCTAGTTAAAATAAATACAAAGTTGCCTGTAAAATAAATATAAATGCTAAAATAGCTACAATGTAACTATTAGTTATATTGCAGCTATATTAGGGTTTATTTTACAGGTAAGTCTTTAGTTTTATATAGGATTCATTTATTTAATTAATTTAATGATAGTGTAGTGTTAGGTGTAATTGTAACTTAGGTTATGATTTATTTTACAGGTAAATTTGTATTTATTTTAGCTAGGTAGTTATTAAATAGTTATTAACTATTTAATAACTATTGTACCTAGTTAAAATAAATACAAAGTTGCCTGTAAAATAAATATAAATCCTAAAATAGCTACAATGTAACTATTAGTTATATTGTAGCTATATTAATAGCTAGTAGGGGGCTTAGATTAGGTGTAATTAGTTTAAAATTATTGTAATATTTTATTATTTTTGGTAATTTGGTGTTTGTTTGTATTTTGGTACTTGTATGATGGATGGAAGACCTATTCTTGCCCCGCTTGGATGAAGACTTCTGCCGGTCTGGATGTACTCTTCTGCCCCATCGGATGAAGACTTCGGCCCGGCTGGGTGAACACGACTCAAGGTAGGGAGATCTTCAGGGGGGTAGTGTTAGGTTTATTTAAGGGGGGTTTGGGTTAGAGTAGGGGTATGTGGGTGGTGGGTTGTAATGTGGGGGGGGGGTATTGTGTTTTTTTTTACAGGCAAAAGAGCTGTTTTCTTTGGGGCATGCCCCGCAAAAGGCCCTTTTAAGGGTTGGTAAGGTAATAGAGCTGTTAACTTTTGTAATTTAGTATAGGGTAGGGCATTTTTTTTATTTTGGGGGGCTTTGTTATTTTATTAGGGGGCTTAGATTAGGTGTAATTAGTTTAAAATTCTTGTAATATTTTTTTATTTTTTGTAATTTAGTGTTTTTTTTTTTTTGTAATTTAGTGGGGTTTTTTTGTACTTTAGTTTATTTAATTGTAGATAATTGTAGGTACTTGTAGTTAATTTATTTAATGATAGTGTAGTGTTAGGTTTAATTGTAACTTAGGTTAGGATTTATTTTACAGGTAATTTTGTAATTATTTTAACTAGGTAGCTATTAATTAGTCAATAACTATTTAATAGCTATTGTACCTAGTTAAAATAAATACAAAGTTGCCTGTAAAATAAATATAAATGCTAAAATAGCTACAATGTAACTATTAGTTATATTGCAGCTATATTAGGGTTTATTTTACAGGTAAGTATTTAGTTTTAAATAGGATTCATTTATTTAATTATAGTGTAGTGTTAGGTGTAATTGTAACTTAGGTTAGGATTTATTTTACAGGTAAATTTGTATTTATTTTAGCTAGGTAGTTATTAAATAGTTATTAACTATTTAATAACTATTGTACCTAGTTAAAATAAATACAAAGTTGCCTGTAAAATAAATATAAATGCTAAAATAGCTACAATGTAACTATTAGTTATATTGCAGCTATATTAGGGTTTATTTTACAGGTAAGTATTTAGTTTTAAATAGGATTCATTTATTTAACTATAGTAAATTTATTTCGTTTTATTTAAATTATATTTAAGTTAGGGGGTGTTAGTGTTAGGGTTAGACTTAGGTTTAGGGGTTAATAACCTTATTATAGCGGCAACGTTGGAGGCGGGAGATTAGGGGTTAATAATTGTAGGTAGGTGGCGGCGATGTTAGGGAGGGCAGATTAGGGGTTAATAAAATGTATTATAGTGTTTGCGAGGCGGGAGTGCGGCGGTTTAGGGGTTAATACATTTATTATAGTGGCGGCGATTTGCGGTCGGCAGATTAGGGGTTAATACTTGTAGTTAGATTGTGGCGACGTTGGGGGGGGCAGATTAGGGGTTAATAACTATAATGTAGGGGTCGGCGGTGTTAGGGACAGCAGATTAGGGGTTAATAGCTATAATGTAGGCGGCGGCGATATCGGGTCGGCAGATTAGGGGTTAATACTTGTAGTTAGATTGCGGCGACGTTGGGGGGGGCAGATTAGGGGTTAATAACTATAATGTAGGGGTCGGCGGTGTTAGGGACAGCAGATTAGGGGTTAATAGCTATAATGTAGGCGGCGGCGATATCGGGTCGGCAGATTAGGGGTTAATACTTGTAGTTAGATTGCAGCGACGTTGGGGGGGCAGATTAGGGGTTAATAACTATAATGTAGGGGTCGGCGGTGTTAGGGACAGCAGATTAGGGGTTAATAGCTATAATGTAGGCGGCAGCGATATCGGGTCGGCAGATTAGGGGTTAATACTTGTAGTTAGATTGCGGCGACGTTGGGGGGGGGGCAGATTAGGGGTTAATAACTATAATGTAGGGGTCGGCGATGTTAGGGACAGCAGATTAGGGGTTAATAGTTATAATGTAGGTTGCGGCGATATCCGATCGGCAGATTAAGGGTTAAATAATGTTATTATAGGGTTTGCGATGTCGGGGGGCCTCGGTTTAGTGGTTCATAGGTAGTTTATGGGTGTTAGTGACTTAGTGTACTAAAACATACCGAATTTCGGAACCGAATAGAACCGAATTCAGCCAAATCCGAATAAATCCGAAACGAATTTATTCGGATCTGAATAAATCTGAAACAAATTTATTAAAATTTTGCCGAATCCGATTCGATCCGAACCAAAATTCGAAAAGTCTGAATCGATCCGAACCGAAAACGAACCGAATTTTTTAGCCGTGCACATGTCTATTGCTCATCCACCTGTAATAAAGAAATAAGAGTAACACTACGACTCAAGGCAGGACCAAGTAGCCCACCACCCCCTTCCCGCATTTACCCACTGATATTAGTCCCCACTGCATTCCTGGCTAAAAGGGAAGAAAAAATAGGAGCAGCAGAGGATGAATGGACTAAAGAGATAGATGAGGCAGACAGAAAGGCCCAAAACAGATGAAGCGCTAGCAGAGAAATGAGACAAAAAAGCAAAGGGAAAATGAATAGCAAAAGAAACAGAGGGAGAAGCAGGAACAAAATCACCCCTGGTAGCTGATTCTTTCCTCTTCCTATTGCTAGGTGCTCCCTTATCATCTGGATAATGCCTACAGGTCTTTACTACCCCACAAGCTCTCTCCATGGTTCCTTCCTGCTCCTATAGGACCAGCAAACACTGTAGATTTGCATACTAAACAAATGCATGATAAAAAGACAATGCAATAGCACTTAGGCCCCGAAATTCAAAACGAACTGGTCTGTCTGAATATTCTAATAAAAGGGGCATGTCTGAGCGATGCCGCTTGTCTGCATTTTACTGCGGATGGCAGCCCTATTCGAAGTGTGCTTACACGGCGTAGACAGTGCGCTCACTGAAACTAAAATTAGTTTCAGTGTAGGCACACTTCAAATATTGCTGTGGGGACCTAAGCTTATTTACACCTACACTAACTAGTTCAGGCAATGTTGTCTCGGAAGCTGATAGCTGGTGAGACAAAAATGGCCGCTACCCTCCTCGCAAACTTTACTTCACTGCTTTGAACATATCGATCTTGTGTCGATGTTTCCAAAGCAAAGTGCAGGCTACTCCCACTAGCACGCCTCACTACCCCCCCCTGAACACCTATAATTACGCCACGCCTAACCTACACTCCCCCTGCTCTGCCTCGCTACCTCCCACTGAAAACCTACACCTACATCACAGCTAACCTACACTCCCCCTACACCGCCCAGCTAACTTCCCCTGACCGCCTACACCTACGTCACGCCTAACCTACACATCCTGGAACGCCCAGCTAAGTCCCTTATACCACCTACATTTATGTCATGTGTAAACAACACTCCCATGAACCGCTCCAGCTAACTGCCTATTGTCAAAAAATAAATAACTATAATAAAGTATACTATAAGTAATAAACCTCCTTATTAAAACTATGAAGCTATGTCGCTAAAGTGACTCATCCGGGGGACCAGGAAACCTCTCTGGCCTATCCAGGCTCCTAGAACTCAGTGCCGAACTGCTATTGAGCCCTGGACCACTGCTGGCAGCCGACCACTGGAGGACCGGGAAAACCTCTCCGGCCTATTCAGGCTCATGGAACTCAGCAACAAACTGGAATTAAGCCCCAGTCCGCCGCTTCTTAAAAGGGCTATTTATAGAGTAGGGTGCAAGGGATTAAGTCGGTCTTTTAGTATGTTGTTGGCAATTTGATGAGGTACCTAGGGATACCACTTGTTTTGGGATGCTACCTTCTGGGAGAATGGGGGACACTTTAAATTCCGTCCCCCATTCCGGATGATCTTCACCTCCAGCGTTTACCTCATCTCCATGACAAAATATGCATTGTCACGTTCAATATAGTTTATTTAAAGTATTGGAGATATCTTAAAATGGATTTAATAGTTGTTTGCTATTATTTCAAACATAACATTTACAAACTATATAAGTTTATACTTTTAGGGCAGACTTGCTGGGCCTATGGCTCTTATCTGCTGTCAGTGTAAATATCTATGTAAATATATATTTGAAAATATATGTTTATGTTTAAAATAATATTAAGCAACCATTAAATCCCTTATAAGATATCTACAATACTTTAAACAATATGCATTGTAAATGACTATGCATATCATTTAAACATTGACCCCTAATCTGCCATAATGTAAAACTAACTGTAGAATCTAAGGTCCTACACATAAATATTCTATATTTAAATGAGTCATTGTTATGTAGAATGCATAATGTTTAAATATTTGCAAATACATTTAAATGTTATTAATGTTGCTTGTTGTGTTTATTATTTCTAATTAAAGACAGTATAATTAACATGATGGGGTCTATTTATATATGTGCGGACAGACATGATCCGCTATAGCGAACCATGTCCGCCGCATATCGATAAATGCTGACAGCATACGCTGTCTGCATTTATCATTGCACCAGCAGTTCTTGTGAACTGCTGGTGCAATACTGCCCCTGCAGAGTTGCGGCCAATCGGCCGCTAGCAGGGGGTGTCAATCAGCCCAATCGTACATTATCGGGCGGATTGCTATACGCCACCTCAGTCCACTGCTTCTTAACTCCTGTTTCTGGCGAGCCTGAAGGCTCATGCGGAAACAACGGGAACAGGAGCCATTCGGTCCTTGTTAAATAGACCCCTATAGATCTACATAACTGCATGCCTGCAATGTAAAAATATAATTTAATGATACTGACTACTTTAACATAAATATATATTAACATATATATCTATGTTATCACTAAAAAAAAAACAACAAGCTACATTTTACTATATATGCAATACTTAAACTATTACGCAATATATATGCATAACTGTTTAAATATTGAGTATCAATGCAAGGCCGGACTACATTCTGTTCTTATTACAAGTGGTGAGTTAAGTGTTGCAATCAAGCGCAATCCAAAATACCACTGTAAGATTAAGCGCTGACCTAAAGAAAACCATTATTATTAATAGTATAGCACATATCTACATTAAGAACTCTACTACTTGTGCTCCATTGGCTTAGCGCTAGAGCAATATCTAAAGTTGAATTTTGCTGCATGCCCCCATAGAAGTCTATTTATGTGAGGGATGTATTGCATCTGCACTATCCGTCATGTAGGTATTAACATGCCCTAGACTATCAATGACTAAAAAATAATTTTGTATTGTAATATGAGCGCATACATAATATTTTTGTGCTCCAATTGTAATCTAGGCCATTGTATATTTGTAGATTTTTTGACAGTATATATTATACAAGCACATGTATGTCAATTGTAAGTGGTTTATGCATTATTATTTTTTTTTCTCTGCTTACTAAATTAAAGGGACAATTTACTCAAAAACGTTCTCCCCTTTAATTTGTTCCCAATTATTAAATGAATGTTTAAATTGTTTACAAGTATTTCCATTACCCTTATATTGGCATTTTAAATAGTTTATTTAGCCTGTGGTATCCCCACCCATCTTAAAAAGTTTTTGGCCTCAAGGCCAAGCTGTGTTAACACAGCCAGTAGAATAAATTACACTCCCACTGGGTTATAGAAGAGCTAAGGTAATAAAATGTTAATTTTCCATTGTTCTCTCCATGTATTAGTGATTGCTTTATGGACAGATATAAGATAAAGAAGCAGGTATATTTACACAATGTGATAAAATAATGAGATCTGATTACACCTACAAGCTCAACCCATTTTATTAGGTTGTGGCTTCAAAACACAAAACCAGCTAATTCATATACACAAATAAGCCTTAAAAAAGCAAATCTCATACATTTTATACGCTGCAGCTGGTAAAAAAAAGTAATTGGAAGCACATTAAGGGAAAAACTATTTTATAGTATACTGTCCCTTTAACCTGATCCATCTGTTTTAAGCCTACTTGATATTTTTTCAGCCCTCTCTCCCTTTTAAATCCAGAATTAAAGAGAGAAAAAAAAATGGTTTTACTATAGTCACTAGATATTGCAGAACTCTGTTATGTTTTAGGAAGGGGATAACGTTAGTGACACTGTCCAGTGTAAATGAATCCTTTAGCACTATAGTTTGTCCCCCAGTATGCAGCAACACCTCTGATACCTGTAGGATAATTATTTAGGAGAATGGGAATATTCTTGGGATATGATTTAGAGTATTTCACTGTTTTATTTTTTCTTACAGGAAAGACATAAAATATTCAGATATTTCTAAGCAAATATTCTATTAGCAATTCAGCTGCACTTAACCCAGCATTTTTGAAGTCTCAGTTTCAACATGAACAGGCCCACTGAGCATTAGGGACTTCATGTTGCTTTGTATATGATTTTACATTGCAACATCATAGAACGTGTGATGAAACATATAATAGGAAACATGTGTTTATGGAACTGAAAATACTCAGTTGTCTGCATCTGTGGCCAATCAAACTCTGGAGGGGAGGTTGTCACAGCAGGGGTAGTGCAATTGGTGCCAGTGTGCTGTTGCAAACCAGCTATCACTAGGATACCAGTTGTCATCTGACAATACACCAAGCATTCTCTGCAAATTACATTGTTTCCCTTGTATGAACATGAGATATTCATTAACACTCAGCAGCACAAAATGATATTCATAATAAGGATAGTAGGTTTAAATAAAAGAAAAATGGTAAAGTGAAATATAATACATAGTGACAGAATACAATCAATGATTATGCACCATTAGATAAAAGAAGGTCAAAGCCATTTTTGGTTTCAGTAAGAATGTTATGTGAAAAAATATGTATATATTTAATGCTGGTGTTTTTGGTGCATCTCTCAATGGCTACTGTATTCCATGCTTGGCCTGGCATTTTCTTGATAAAGGCATGCACTTATTTCCTCTTCTATGTGTTCACCCCTAGGGCCTGATGATATATATTAAGCTCTCCCTTCAGATAAGGTGATATAAAATAATTCCTGTGAACTGCATGATGCACGAGATTCTAAAAAAGGCAGATTTTGCTATACTTCTTCATGGGCCGTTCCCTGCATTTTTGTATGTGAGGGGGAGTCCAGTACAATATAGCACTGCATGACATGAGAGTTCTGCTGCATTTACACTTTTTGCTTTGTATTTTATATTACTTTTCATTTCAGACTAGGCTTCATTACATTTAAAATTTGCACTTTCTATTTTGTATTATAATGCATACATATTCTATATACAGCAGTGTATCTAGGATTGTTATTTTGCAAATTATGATTATGCTTTGACAGTTTCTGTGTAACTTTAACAAATTAGGATCATATGCTGTATATTTATATGTATATTTTACCAATTATATTGCACTTTGTATTTCTTCTATTTAAAATAGTTTCACAGAGAGGTTCATTACTTTCAATGGACCCAATTATCAAAGATTCTCTAGTTTGGGGAGAAATTATATTGCAGACTTCACATGGGCTGATCACACTGAATTATGTAAGAAAAATGGAGGAATCTGTCCCAGAGAGATGAGAGATACCTAGAAAGTAATGAGGCTCTCAGGGATATATAATTTCACAGGGGAGAGGGAAGTTAACAGGAATACATTGGGACTGATATAAAGTTTTAAGTTTACATACAATACAAATTAAACTGAAATGTTTTCACTCAGAAAAGTATAAATTAGTTGTCTGTCAGTTAAATAAGTGTACAGGGAGTGCAGAATTATTAGGCAAATGAGTATTTTGACCACATCATCCTCTTTATGCATGTTGTCTTACTCCAAGCTGTATAGGCTCGAAAGCCTACTCCCAATTAAGCATATTAGGTGATGTGCATCTCTGTAATGAGAAGGGGTGTGGTCTAATGATATCAACACCCTATATCAGGTGTGCATAATTATTAGGCAACTTCCTTTCCTTTGGCAAAATGGGTCAAAAGAAGGACTTGACAGGCTCAGAAAAGTCAAAAATAGTGAGATATCTTGCAGAGGGATGCAGCACTCTTAAAATTGCAAAGCTTCTGAAGCGTGATCATCGAACAATCAAGCGTTTCATTCAAAATAGTCAACAGGGTCACAAGAAGCGTGTGGAAAAACCAAGGCGCAAAATAACTGCCCATGAACTGAGAAAAGTCAAGCGTGCAGCTGCCAAGATGCCACTTGCCACCAGTTTGGCCATATTTCAGAGCTGCAACATCACTGGAGTGCCCAAAAGCACAAGGTGTGCAATACTCAGAGACATGGCCAAGGTAAGAAAGGCTGAAAGACGACCACCACTGAACAAGACACACAAGCTGAAACGTCAAGACTGGGCTAAGAAATATCTCAAGACTGATTTTTCTAAGGTTTTATGGACTGATGAAATGAGAGTGAGTCTTGATGGGCCAGATGGATGGGCCCGTGGCTGGATTGGTAAAGGGCAGAGAGCTCCAGTCCGACTCAGACGCCAGCAAGGTGGAGGTGGAGTACTGGTTTGGGCTGGTATCATCAAAGATGAGCTTGTGGGGCCTTTTCGGGTTGAGGATGGAGTCAAGCTCAACTCCCAGTCCTACTGCCAGTTTCTGGAAGACACCTTCTTCAAGCAGTGGTACAGGAAGAAGTCTGTATCCTTCAAGAAAAACATGATTTTCATGCAGGACAATGCTCCATCACACGCGTCCAAGTACTCCACAGCGTGGCTGGCAAGAAAGGGTATAAAAGAAGAAAATCTAATGACATGGCCTCCTTGTTCACCTGATCTGAACCCCATTGAGAACCTGTGGTCCGTCATCAAATGTGAGATTTACAAGGAGGGAAAACAGTACACCTCTCTGAACAGTGTCTGGGAGGCTGTGGTTGCTGCTGCACGCAATGTTGATGGTGAACAGATCAAAACACTGACAGAATCCATGGATGGCAGGCTTTTGAGTGTCCTTGCAAAGAAAGGTGGCTATATTGGTCACTGATTTGTTTTTGTTTTGTTTTTGAATGTCAGAAATGTATATTTGTGAATGTTGAGATGTTATATTGGCTTCACTGGTAAAAATAAATAATTGAAATGGGTATATAGTTGTTTTTTGTTAAGTTGCCTAATAATTATGCACAGTAATAGTCACCTGCACACACAGATATCCCCCTAAAATAGCTATAACTAAAAACAAACTAAAAACTACTTCCAAAACTATTCAGCTTTGATATTAATGAGTTTTTTGGGTTCATTGAGAACATGGTTGTTGTTCAATAATAAAATTAATCCTCAAAAATACAACTTGCCTAATAATTCTGCACTCCCTGTAATGTGAACTTTGAGCAAACTTCACCTGGATAAATCTGGTGAGACCAGCTTGTGCAAAATGCTTATAGCAAATCATGAGAACTGTGAGACAGCTTCAGACATACCTTGGGAACTCCCCTGTTCAGCCCAGGGAACTCTCCTGTCCTTCCCACTTTCTGAAGCTTTTCATTTTACAATAGAGCAAATACAAAGTACACTGCAATTTGTAAAAAATATTTAAAAATATACATGTATGATCCTAATTTATTAAATCAACACAGAAATTTTTAAAACTTAATCAGAATTTGTAAAATCACTGATGTATCTAAATCTTAATCCAAAAGCATTAAAGTCCAAAAAAAGAAAGTACAAAGCTTAAATGTAACAGTACTGAAAGGACCCATTCTGCAGTGTAAAGTAAAATAAAAAACAAAGCACGAAGGCCCGGATTTCAAGTTTTACCGTAAATCTGTTGCAAACACACTGTGCGCAATGTGGCTGTAACACAATTTCCATTGCGCCGCCATTACAAGTTACAATCACACTTTCTTTTTGTGTGCATTTCCGACTTGGTGTGTTCATGCACGTATTCCACACTTGGAGATCAATGGAGATTTTTTTTTTTAAACAAACCTAACACCTGCGATTGCGAAATAGCAATTGCATTTTCGCATTCCCCATTGAAGTCTATGGTGAAAAGAAAGTTATCAAAAAACCTAACACCCTAACATAAACTCCTAGTCTAATAACCCCTAAACCACCGTCCCCGCACATCGCCATTCGCCAACACTAAATAAACCTATTAACCCCTAAACCACGTCCCTTCACATTGCCAACACTAAATAAACATATTAACCCCTAAACCGCCATCCCCCCACATTGCCAACACCAAATAAACCTATTAACCCCTAAACCGCCATCCCCCAACATCGCAAATACATCAATTAAACTAACCCCTAAACCTAACACCCCCTAACTTTAACACAATTAAAATACACCTACATTAAAGTTACAATATACTAACTACCTTTAAATAAATAAAAACTTACCTGTGAAACAAAATTAAAACCTAAGCTTAAACTAAAAAAAAAAACCTAACATTACTAAAAATAATAAAACCTAACAAAAATAAAAACTATCATTACAAAAAAAAAGCTACCATTACAAAAAGTAACAAACAAAATTATCGAAAATAATAAAAATACCGCACAAAAGCCAAGGCCTGACTTGACATGCTCATGCACATTTTCCCCCATAGACATCAATGGAGAGAAAGGCCTTTATGTATCAAGCCGTCTACTTACCTGCATTCGCCGGCCCAATACGCTTGCCTAAACTCGCCTACCATCACCGCCACGGACCTGAATTCGTTCGCCAAAGTTATCAAGAAAGCTGTCAAGAAGCCGCGCACCAAGTACTGATTGGATCAGCCAATAGAATTGACCTTGCATTCTATTGGCTGATCCAATCAGCCAATCGGATTGAACTTCAATCCGATTGGCTGATTAAATCAACCAATCAGATTTTCCTACCTTAATTCCGATTGGCTGATAGAATTCTATCAGCCAATCGGAATTTGAGGGACGCCATCTTGGATGACGTCATTTAAAGGACCAGGCATTCGGTGTTAGGACATCGTTGGAAGAAGATGGCTCCGCGTCGGCTGGATGGAAGATGGCTTCGCTCCACTCTGGATGATTGAAGATAGAAAACGCCGCTTGGATGAAGACTTCAGCCGGATGGAGGACCTCTTCTGCCCCGCTTGGATGAAGAATTCGGCCCGGCTGGGTGAACACGGCTCAAGGTAGGGTGATCTTCAGGGGGTTAGTGTTAGGTTTTTTAAGGGGGGCTTGGGTGGGTTTTAGAGTAGGGGTGTGTGGGTGGTGGGTTGTAATGTTGGGGGGGTTGTATTTTCTTTTACAGGTAAAAGAGCTGATTACTTTGGGGCAATGCCCCACAAAAAACCCTTTTAAAGGGCTGGTAAAAGAGCTGATTACTTTGTAATTTAGTATAGGGTAGGGCATTTTATTATTTTGGGGGGCTTTTTATTTTATTAGGGGGCTTAGATTAGATGTAATTAGTTTAAACTTCTTGTAATTTTTTTTTATTCTTTGTAATTTAGTGTTTTTTTTGTACTATAGTTTAGTTTATTTAATTGTATTTAATTTTAGGTAATTGTAGTTAATTTTTTAAATTAATTTAATGATAGTGTAGTGTTAGGTGTATTTGTAACTTAGGTTAGGTTTTATTTTGCAAGTAATTTTGTAATTATTTTAACTAGGTAGCTATTAAATAGTTATTAATTATTTAATAGCTATTGTACCTAGTTAAATTAAATACAAAGTTGCCTGTAAAATAAAAATAAATCCTAAAATAGCTACAATATAATTATTAGTTATATTGTAGCTATCTTAGGGCTTATTTTACAGGTAAGTATTTAGTTTTATATAGGAATAATTTAGTTAATAATTGTAATATGTATTTAGATTTATTTAAATAATATTTAAATTAGGGGGGTGTTAGTGTTAGACTTAGGTTTAGGGGGTTAATACGTTTAATATAGGTGATGGCGGGGTCTGGGAGCGGCGGTTTAGGGGTTAAACATTTAATTTAGTTGCGGCGGGGTCCGGGAACGGTGGTTTAGGGGTTAAACAATTTATTTAGTTGTGGCGGGGTCTGGGATCCGCAGGATTGGGCGGCAGATTAGGGGTTAATAGGTATAATGTAGGTGGCGGCGGGGTCCGGGAGCGGCGGTTTAGAGGTTAATAACTATTATATAGGTGGCGGCAGTGTAGGGGGGGCAGATTAGGGGTGTTTAGACTCAGGGTACATGTTAGGGTGTTAGGTGCAGACATCTCCCATAGAAATCAATGGGATATCGGGCAGCAGTGAACATGAGCTTTCGCTGCTGTCAGACTCCCATTGATTCCTATGGGATCCGCCGCCTCCAGAGCGGCGGATTGAACACCAGGTACGCAGGGCCAGAATAGTGCCAAGCGTACCTGCTAGTTATTTGATAACTAGCAAAAGTAGTCAGATTGTGCCGAACTTGCGTTCGGCACATCTGGAGTGATGTAAGAATCGATCTGTGTTGGACTGAGACCGGCGGATCGTAGCTTACGTCACTAGATTCTACTTTAGCCTTTGATAACTATGGCGAATCAGCCTCGCCACAAATACGCTGCGGAATTCCAGCGTATTTGCGGTTGACGGCTTGATAATTAGAGGCCAAACTGTTAGACAGAGAGGTTCATTACTTTCAATGGACCCAATTATCAGATTCTCTAGTTTGGGGAGAAAATATATTGCAGACTTCACATGGGCTGATCACACTGAATTATGTAAGAAAAATGGAGGAATCTGTCCCAGAGAGATGAGAGATGCCTAGAAAGTAATGAGGCTCTCAGGGATATATAATTTCTCAGGGGAAAGGGAAGTTAACAGGAATACATATGGGACTAATATAAAGTTTTACGTTTACAGAAAATACAAATTAAACTAAAATGTTTTCACTCCAAAAAGTATAAATTAGTTGTCTGTCAGTTAAATAAGTGTAATGTGAATTTTGAGCAAACTTCACCTGCATAAATCTGGTGAGACCAGCTTGTGCAAAATGCTTATAGCAAATCATGAGAACTGTGAGACAGCTTCAGACATACCTTGGGAACTCCCCTGTTCAGCCCATGGAACTCTCCTGTCCTTCCTACTTTCTGAAGCTTTTCATTTTACAATAGAGCAAATACAAAGTACACTGCAATTTGTAAAAAATACTTAAAAATATACATGTATGATCCTAATTTGTTAAATCAACACAGAAATTTTTAAAACATAATCAGAATTTGTGAAATCACTGATGTATCTAAATCTTAATCCAAAAGCATTAAAGTACAAAATAAGAAAGTAAAACGTTTAAATGTAACAGTACTGAAAGGACCCATTCTGCAGTGTAAAGTAAAATAAAAAACAAAGCACGAAGGCCCGGATTTCAAGTTTTACCGTAAATCCATTGCAAACACACTGTACGCAATGTGGCTCTAACACAATTTCCATTGCGCCGCCATTACAAGTTACAATCACACTTTCTTTTTGTGTGTGTTATGCTGCGGTAACCCGCATACTGCACACAAACCAATTTCCGACTTAGTGTGCTCGTGCACGTATTCCACCCTTGGAGATCAATGGAGATTTTTTTTGGATACAAACCTAACACCTAATAAACCTATTAACCCCTAAACCACGATCCCCCCACATTGCAAACACATCAATAAAACTAACCCCTAAACCTAACACCCCCTAACTTTAACACAATTAAAATACACCTACATTAAAGTTACAATATGCTAACTACCTTTAAATAAATAAAAACTTACCTGTAAAAATTTTTTTAAAACCTAAGCTTAAACTAAAAAAAAACAAACATTACTAAAAATAATAAAACCTAACAAAAATAACAAAAAAAAAAGCTACCATTACAAAAAGTAACAAACAAAATTATCGAAAATATTAAAAATACCGCACAAAAGCCAAGGCCTGACTTGACGTGCTCATGCACGTTTTCCCCCATAGACATCAATGGAGAGAAAGTGTTAAAAAAAACACCTGCTATAACGCAATCCCCATTGATGTCTATGAGGACAAGAATTGTATGTAAAAACCTAACATCCTAACATAAAACCCTAGTCTAAATACCCTAATCAGCCGCCCTACGACATCGCCGACACTAAAGTGTATAACCCCTAAACCGCCGCCCCCGCATCACTAACACCTAAATAAACCTATAAACCCCTAAACCGTCCGCCCCACACATCGCAACTACTAAACTAAACCTATTAACCCCTAAACCTAAAATGATCCAAAATAATAAAAATTAAACCTAATTTAATACCCCTATAAAAACAAAAAAGCCACCCAAAAATAAAACACCCCCTTATCTAACAATTAATTACCAATAGCCATTAAAAGGGCATTTTGTAGGGTGTTGGCCTAAGTTAAATAGCTCTTTTACATAAAAAATTTACAAAGTACCCCCTAACAGTAAACCCCCCAACCAACCCCCCCAAAAGAAAAAAACCTAAGTTAAGTTAATTTATAGTTTAAGTTTAGGTTTTTATTATTTCAGACGTAAGTTTGTATTTATTTTAAGGTAGTTAGTATATTGTAACGTTAATTTAAAGTTAGGGGGTGTTAGGTTCAGGGATTAATAGTTTAGTTTATTGTGTTGCGATGTGGGTGGCCGATGGTTTAGGGATTAATACTTTATTTTAGTGTTGGCGATGTGGGTGGGCGGCAGATTAGGGGTTAATAGGGTTATTATAGTATTTGCATGCCAGAGGATGGCGGTTTAGGGGTTAATAATGTAGTTTATGGGTGTTAGTGTACTTTGTAACATTTTTGTTATGAGTTTTGTGCTGTACCGCGCAATGAAAATTCCACACTCAAATGCCATTTTTTAAGTGCGGAATGGAGAGTTGCGGTACAGCCTAAACTGCTAGCAGTATAGCCATACCACCGCGATTTGTAATACGGGAGACCTGCCATTCCGTGCGCAAAGGCCAATATTTCAGCGGTATAGCCATACCGCAAAACTTTTTTTAAGTGCGGAATGGAGAGTTGCGGTACAGCCTAAACTGCTAGCAGTATAGCCATACCACCGCGATTTGTAATACGGGAGACCTGCCATTCCGTGCGCAAAGGCCAATATTTCAGCGGTATAGCCATACCGCAAAACTTGTAATTTTGCCCTTTATTTTTGGGGGGGGTGTTTTTTTTGGGGGGGTATTAGAATAGGAATAATTTTTTTTATTTTGGTTAATCTTGTTTGTTATTTTTTGTAATGATAGCTTTATTATTCTTTGTAATTTTAGTATTATTTTTTTTTTAAATGGTAGTTTTTATTTTTTTGGTAATGTTAGGTTTTATTATTTTTAGTAATGTTAGTTTTTGGTTTTTTTTGGTAATGTAGCTTTGTTTTTTTTGTATAATTTATTTTTTTAAAAACAAGTAATGCTAGGTTTTTAGTTTAGGCTTAGGTTTAAATTTATTTTGTTTCACAGGTAAGTTTTTATTTATTTTAAGGTGGTTAGTATATTGTAACTTTAATTTTAGTGTATATTAATTTAGCTTAAGTTAGGGGGTGTTAGGTTTAGGGGTTAATAGTTTAATTTAGGTACTTGCAATGAGGGGGTATGGCGGTTTAGGGGTCAATAGAATTTTTTAGTGTTGGAGATTTGGCGGGATGGCGGTTTAGGGGTTTATAGCTTTAATTAGTGTTGGCTATGTGGGGGGATGGCAGTTTAACGGTTAATAATTTAAATTAGGTAGTTGTGATGCGGGGGATGGCGGTTTACGGATTATTAGGTTTATTTATTATTTGCGATGTGGGGGGGATGGGGTTAACAGCTTTATTTCTTAGTTGTGATGCAGGGGGATTGCAGTTTAAGGGTTAATAGTGTCGTTTATGGGTGTACTTTGTAACATATTTTTGATGTGTTTTGTGAAACATTTTTGGTTTGCAAAACACATAACTAAAAGTTCTTTGA
This sequence comes from Bombina bombina, assembly GCF_027579735.1. Taxonomy (NCBI): domain Eukaryota; kingdom Metazoa; phylum Chordata; class Amphibia; order Anura; family Bombinatoridae; genus Bombina; species Bombina bombina. Next base: position 513,119,068 of record NC_069499.1, on the reverse strand, counting down.
ATGCAGAATGGATCATTGCGGTATAGGCCATATCGCTAGTGGGAAAGCCATACCGCGCGACTTGTAATATCAAGAAGGTGACCATTCCACACGCAAAGACCATTTTGCGCGGTAAAGCCATACCGCGCAACTTGTAATCCGGGCCATAGTGTAAGTGTAACAAAACTCTCTTGTCATGCAGTGCTACGTTGCACTGGGCTTGCATCTTCCGTCAGATACAGAAATGCAGAAAACACCCTTTAGAGAAGTATATAAGTATCTGCTTGTTTAGAATCTTGTAAGAGATCTTGCAGTGCTGGAATATCATTTTACATCATCTCATGTGAGTAGAGAACTTTATGGGAGGCAACTCTCATCTCTCTGGGACTTCCAGCTTCCACCCTTTTTTTAATAGCATTCAGTGAGTTCAGCCCCTGTGAAGTTTGCACTATGTTTCTCCAAGCAGGAGAATCTCTTATCATCAGGTCATTTATTATTTTAATTATTTATGGATGTTCTGTAAATGCTAATATTATTTTTATATGAAACCCACTTTGGTAAATTCAGTTTCACAGGGACAGTCTACTCCAAAATTTGTATTGTTTAAAAAAATAGATAATCCCTTTATGACCTATTCCCCAGTTTTGCATTACCAGCATGGTTATTATAATATACGTTTTACCTCTGTGATTACCTTGTGTCTAAGCCTCTGCAGACTTCCCCCTTATTTCAGTTCTTTTGACAGACTTGCTATTTCAGTTCTTTTGACAGACTTGCATTGTAGTCAGTCAGTGTTGACTTCTAGGTAACTCCACGGAATTGAGCACAATATTATCTATATGGCACATGTGAAATATGACTGTCTAGCTTTATAAACTGTCAAAAAGCACTGAGAAAAGAGGCAGCCTTCAAGGGCTTAGAAATGAGCATATGAGCCTACCTCGGATTAGTTTTCAACAAAGAATACCAAGAGTACAAAGCTAATTTGATGGTAAAAGTTAATTGGAATGTTGCTTAAAATACCCGGTCTGAACCATGAAAGTTTAATTTTGACTAGACTGTCCCTTTAAGTCTTTGATACTTTTGATGACTGTTTTTTAAAAGGATATTAAACACTAAATACAAACAATATATAAATGTTAGATAGAATAATGTATTCAAAGCAACCATTAGCTTTAAACATATATTTTTTTACAATTATATTAGTTTAAATATTGAAAAAATAAATCTCCATAAAGCAGTGTGCACTGGTCTGAGTGTGTTTTATGTAAAGTTTTGTAGCTACACTGTAACAAATTTCTTATTACTATAGAACACTTTTGTTACAGCGCGGTCACAATATTAGAAGTCAAATATTTTCAGTACGGTGATATACAAAGACAATATTAAAAAAAGAAGTCAGTTGCAACAAGCATGTTTTACATAGTGCCAAGCTGAAAAAATGCACTTTTGTAAAACCAAAAAAGACACAGATTCTGCCTTCTATGAGATATTAATATCCGGTACACAAAATCTTCTTCCTAAAAAGCAAAAAAACCCACCAAAAGTTAAAAACAATTTTTTTTAAAATAATAAAAACACTTTGCATACATATTATAGTAATAAAAGGTATACTACATACATAGGGGCCTATTTATCAAAGGTCTTGCGGACCTGATCCGACAGTGCGGATAAGGTCTGCAAGACCTCGCTGAATGCGGAGAGCAATACGTTCTCCGTATTCAGCATTGCACCAGCAGCTCGCAAGAGCTGATTGCATAATGGATCCTTTTTTAAAATATCAGTATTATCACAATGGTTTTCACATCAGGGAATAGATGCCCTCATTTTCTTGGTAAGTGGCAAAAACATTTTAGAGTGAGTTATTGATCTTAATTTTCTCCTGAAAAAAGGATTTATTAGAGGGAAAGCGCATGCTGCAATCTACCCCCAAAGTTAAGAAGGACCGCTGCTCCTTAACTTGTCCTCCATCGTTTAGGTGGCGGACTTCAATCCCCCCGATCCGATCAGGATGATTGACACTCCCAGCTAGCGGCCTATTGAATGCAAATGTGCAGGGGGCGGCATTGCACAAGTATTTCACCAGCATTGCTGTAGGCATTTAGTAGATTTATTAAATGCTGGGCAGACATGATTTGCTGCAGCGAATCATGTCTGCCCGGCATTTAATAAATTTACCCCAAAGTGTTTTAACACATGGAGCACAACATAATCACTGCACTGTCAGTAGTGGCCTTGTGGAAACAGAACAAACCCATGCAATATCCTGGTGTACTCTTGTGCTTTGCTGTTGATTCTGGAATACCACATCTTACAGTGGGTATTGAAAATAATAATCACCCCCAGTTATTTTTCAGACATAGTTTTTGTTTATCCAAGTTAAAGATATAACACCAATATGTCAGGCAAAAAAAAAGATAATTCAAAAACAGAATCAACGAGTTGCAAAAAGGATCACCCTCTCCTTAAATTACTTGTAAACTCAATCAGGTGTGGCTAATCACCTTCTCAATGGCATAAACAAAACCATTTTACCTTCAACTGTGATCAGCTGTGGGCATATTGATTAGCTCAGCATGAAAATAGCTTTCCTGGAGCATCTCAGTTCCTGGTAGTGCAACTGAAGCAAACAATCAAATATAAGGGGCAAGGCACTGTCAAAATATCTCTGGGATAATGTTGTGGACAGGCACAAGTCAGGAAATGTGTACAAGAAAATATCAAAGGCTTTATCAATGCCTAGAAGCACATTGAAGTCTATTATTAAGAAGTGGAAGGTATTTGGTACAACACAGACCCTCTCTGGATCAGGACATCGCTACAAACTGGATGAAAGAGCCAGGAGGAAACTGGTCAGAGAGGCTACCAAGAAGCCCACAGCAACTCTGAAGACTGCTGCTCCATAACCCTGTCCGTCGGCTCTGAGCAGGCGGACAGGAATCGCCGAAATTCAACCCGATCGAATATGATTGGGTTGATTGACACCTTCCTGCTGGCGGACGATTGGCCACGAGTCAGCAGGGGGCAGCTGGTGAGCTGCTGGTGCAATGCTGAATACAGAGAGCGTATTGCTCTCCGCATTCAGCGAGGTCTTGTGGACCTGATCCGCACTGTTGGATCAGGTCCGCAACACCTTTGATAAATTGGCCCCATTGTGTGCATGTGACAACAATATCACAAATTCTCCACAAATGTGGCTTGTATGGGAGGGTTGCAAGAAAAGGCCACTCCTCAAGAAAGACCACATGCAGTCACGACTGAGCTTTGCTATAACATACCTAGGAGATTCTGAGGCCACAATGAAAAAGGTCAGATAAGACTAAAATTGAATGATTTGGCCTTAACATCAAATGATATGTCTGGAGGAATCCAATACAGCTCACCATACCTACTGTAAAGCATGGAGGTGGTAATATCCTGTTATGGGGGTGTTTCTCTGCAGCAGGCAATGGAGCACTTGACAGGATAGAAGGAATAATGGATGGAGCAAAATACCTTCAAATTCTTGAGAAAAATTTGATGCCCTCTGCCAGGAAGTTGTCAATGGGAAGAAGTTTTACCTTCCAACATGACAATGATCCAAATCACACAGCAAAAATGGCCACACAGTGGTTGAAAGAGAAAATGTGAATGCCCTTGCATGGCCTAGTCAGAGCTCAGACTTAAACCCCATTGAATATCTGTGGCATGATTTGAAGACTGCAGTCCACAAACGGTCACCATCAAATGTAACAGAACTTTAGCAGTTCTGCAAAGAAGAGTGGGCAAATATTGCACAGTCTAGATGTGCAAAGTTAGTAGAGACATATCCCAACAGACGAAAGGCTGTAATTAAAGCAAAAGGTGATTCAACAAAATACTGGCACAAGGGGGTGATCCTTTTTGCAACTCAGTGGTTCTGTTTTTGAATTGTCTTTATTTTTTTCCTGACATGTTAGTGTTATATCTTTCACTTGGATGTTATAAGTTGTACTGAGTAAATACAACTGGATAAACAAAAACTGTGTGTGTCTTTATTTCAGGCTGCAAAGCAACAGAATATGATTATTTTCAAGGGGGGTAAAAGTGATATAGGAGGGGTGGAAAACGTAACTGATCAAGATTGACTAAGATACTAGACTACTCATTGCTGAAGAACAAAATATCAAATCTGTTACTTGCTGTTGCAATTTCTTACTAGTCTAGAACTTGTGTACTAAAGGGAATTTCCATCTCTGGTCATAGACCCTTTAGTTAACTTAAAGTGAATGTAAATTTTGATGCCAAAAATTCGATTAAAAATAGGGGCACTTTAATTCATCAAAATTTACATTTCACACGTGTTGTGAAAAAATACTTACCTTTTAAACTTGACAGCAGCTCCAGCTTCCTCTGGTCATCGCAAGCCATTTCTGACGTCAGAAATGATGGATAGGTCATCCTCCTATCACGGCTTCCCCCGTGGGAATCAGTGTCTGATTCAATGCCGTGATTGGAGGAAGCCGGATTCCTCATTTTAGACCAAGGAAGAGGCTTTGTGACGGGTGGAGGAAGCTGGATTGGCTGTCAAGATTAAAAGGTAAGTATTTTTTCACAACACGAGTGAAATGTAAATTTTTATGAATTAAAGTGCCCCTGTTTTTAATCAAATTTTTAAAAACCGGGCACTTTAGCATCAAAATTTACATTCACTTTAATATCCATTGTAAATGGATGGTTTTAGGCAGTGAAAGGCTTTGCAAGAGTTCAGATATGATAAATCAGCTGAGCACATAGTCTAATAGTAGATGTCTAAGTGCTGGCCTAGAGATAACAAGATGTTTGGATTATAACATTTCTTTCACACAATGATCAAAACATAAAAAATTCTTTAACAATGTAAATCATAGCTCACTAAAGTCTGGGAACTTCATTGATAAGATATTTAACCTCATATATGGAATAATCAGCCTAGTCTTCCCATTCCTAGCTCACCCCAATTAATTAAAGGAATAGGAAAGTCAAAATTAAACTTTCATGATTCAGATAGAGCATGTAATTTTAAGACACTTTAAAATTCACTTCTATTTTCAAATGTGCTTTGTTTGCTTAGTATCCCTTGTTAAAAATGAATGCGCACATATCATACACCAGTGGGAGCTGCTGCTAATTGGTGCCTGCACATATTTGTCTCTAGTGATTGGTTAACTAGATGTGTTCAGCTTGCTGCCAATAGTGCAATGCTGTCCCTTCAGCAAAGGATAACAAGAGAATGAAGCAAATTTCATAATAGACATAAATTGTAAAGTTGTTTAAAATTGTATGTTCAATCTGAATCATAAAAGAAAATTATGGGGTTTACTATCCCATTAATAAATGCAAAAATAAATGGTGCAATAAACACAATTCAGTTACCCAGAGTTTCAATCTACAGGTGTAGCATGTGAGATTATATTGTCTCAATTGTTACATTTACTGGCTGGATTTTTAAAGTTTGTATAACTGCAGATTGAAAATCTGTTACATCTTCACGGTGACTTTCAGATTAAATTAAGTCATTAAAATGTTGCGTAAAAGCTCCAGTCCACTATACTTTATAATAATAAGAAAATAAAAATGTCCTGTAATACGACACACAATTAAATACTATTTTTAATTTTGTATTTCGTGGATATCGGTGCATTTAGAAATGCAATTTCTAAAATTATGTTTTTGTTTTATTTTTGTTATGTCAGCAAACTGGCAGATGAGTTGTTTTTCTTTCTAAGATTATACCTTTACAGTTTTCAGCACAAATAAATTGTATACAAAAATACAAAACCCTAGATTCCAGTCTTTACATTTTTCACGTCACAAAACTATTTTAAATGCTAAATCTTGGGAACTTGGATATTTCTGAGAAAATTTTATTTTTCTAGCCTAATACAATTATTAACTTATATCACTTATATTCAGCATGAACTGCTACTGTAATTAACCCCGTACTACATCTTTATAAAGCATTAGGTCTCGATAAGCTGGCACCCACTACAAACACTCACCCTTCAAGGCAAACCCCTACATGATGGCCAGGTAACCCTAATTGTGATCACTTACCATCTGCCAGCCAGATCCATCATTAATACCTAATGCCCCCTGGTAGAGGACACCACACCACAATCAAAATCTAAAATTAATATCAAACTAAGACCTCCCGTCTTCTGATTGGTTAACAAATATAATTTATGAAGAAGAACCCAAATCAGTTTCCCCATTAAGCTCTCCAGTATCAATCCTGTTCGAAACAAATCAACTATTCCAAGATTCCAGCAAGTAGTAAGACGATAAGTGATATTCTTTTGCAAAAAGCATCTCCAAATAAAATAATTGTAGTATAGATTATGATAACACTTTTTACATTTGGCGTTATTACTTCATTGCGGACTGTTAGTTTGTTTTGGTCCCCTTATGTAGTGAGGGTCTACTAGATACAGTTTAAACTGGGGTGATTGTGTAGGGTGTGCCTGGAGTACTCGGAGTTTGCATGGGGGGGGGGCATGTATGGGTTGTATGGGTTCTAGGAGAAACATTGTATTAGGTTAAAATGGTGAGGGTCATGGTGGTGTATGGTTTATGCACGTTGGGCTGTACTGCCAGTAGAGACTTAAAGGGATATTCAAGTACAAAATTTGAATACAAATTTTTTTAGAGAATGCAATTTTTGCAGACACTGCAACTGTGTTTAACCCCCACAAAGAGTTTTCTAAGGCCTGCATCAATAGTGCAAAAAGTTTCTTTTTTTTAATTCCACGTGATCACAATAGTGAATATTCGCCTCTTTACCTCACCCACAAATGTTTTTTGTAATCCCCACTTATATCCCCGTGTATTTCTATGAGGCTGAAAAGATCTCTTTGATCACCATCCATTTTTGAGTGCCTTTTCAACACCTTTTTGAGGAAAGTTGTAACTTTTCTAATTCAACACCTCAGTAGTATGTGATAAGTGCTCGAAAGGGCATTTTGGACTAGTTTTCAACTTCAAGGCTATTTAGTAACAGTGTTATCTTGCACATGTGCAAAACACTCTGAAATGGCCACAGGAGACAGTGTAGAGGTCTATTAACATACAAGGTATTGATTAATTAAAGCTTTATTCATCACTGCATCTGCAGGAAAAGTCAAATAATTTACGCATGGCGTGTTTTTATTTTTTATTTTAGTATTTGATTCTAAGAGGTCGAATTATCCGCACGAGCCTTCAGCCGCTGCTCCATAACTGGTCAACTGCTTTTGAGGCTGCGGTCTGCTATCCACCCGATCCTATACACCCCTGCTAGCGGCTGATTGGCTGCGAATCTGCAGGTGACGGGATTGCACAAGCAGTTCTGGTAAACTGCTGTCGGCATTCAGCGATGTCTGTCGGACATTAGCGTATCATGTCGGACAGACATTGATAAATGGGCCCCTAAGTCTTAACCTAAGTGTCATAATCTGCTTTTAAAATGCAATTGCACAATCACAACTTTCATGGGAACCTATTACAATCTGTTTCCATCCGCACCATCTGAATGCACATTGTATGTTGGCATGAAGGGCAGACTATGCACCGTTTTCCTATCGCTATGTGGTCCCTTATCTTTCATTAGTATTGTTTTCTTACAATATTTATTTATATTGTTTGTTAAACGACCATTTCCATTTTTGTGTGTTAAATCAAGATGGCGATTATGAGCTTCTATTGAAAGGACATATCCTTTTATACTGAACTAGTCCTAAAGCTCGTTCACACAGGCCATTTTTTGCAGTACAGCGGTCCCACCCCTTGCGCTCTCTCCCTCCCCCTCTCTTTTGCTCTCTCTCTCTCCCCCTCTCTTTTGCTCAAGCTCTCCCCCTCTCTTTTGAGCTCTCTCCCCCCTCTCTTTTGAGCTCTCTCTCCCCCCTCTCCCCCTCTCTTTTGTGCTCTCTCTCCCCCCTCTCTTTTGCTCTCTCTCTACCCCTCTCTTTTGAGCTCTCTCCCCCCTCTCTTTTGAGCTCTCTCTCTCTCTCCCTCTCTTTTGCACTCTCTCCCCCCCTCTCTTTTGCGCTCTCTCTCCCCCCTCTCTTTTGCGCTCTCTCTCTCCCCCTCTCTTTTGCGCTCTCTCTCTCCCCCTCTCTTTTGTGCTCTCTCTCTCTCCCCCATCTATTTTGCGCTCTCTCTCTCTCCCATCTCTTTTGCGCTCTCTCCCCCCTCTCTCTCTCCATTCCCTTTTGTGCTCTCTCTCCCCCTCTCTTTTGCGCTCTCTCTCTCCCCCTCTATTTTGCGCTCTCTCTCTCCCCTCTATTTTGTGCTCTCTCCCCCCTCTCTTTTGCGCTCTCCCCCCTCTTTTGCGCTCTCTCCCCCCTCTCTTTTGCGCTCTCTCTCCCCCCTCTCTTTTGCGCTCTCTCTCCCCCTCTCTTTTGCGCTCTCTCTCTCCCCCTCTCTTTAGCGCTCTCTCCCCTCTCTTTTGCGCTCTCTCTCTCCCCCTCTCTTTTGCGCTCTCTCTCTCCCCCTCTATTTTGCGCTCTCTCTCTCCCCTCTATTTTGTGCTCTCTCCCCCCTCTCTTTTGCGCTCTCCCCCCTCTTTTGCGCTCTCTCCCCCCTCTTTTGCGCTCTCTCTCCCCCCTCTCTTTTGCGCTCTCTCTCTCCCCCTCTCTTTTGCGCTCTCTCTCTCCCCCTCTATTTTGCGCTCTCTCTCTCCCCTCTATTTTGTGCTCTCTCCCCCCTCTCTTTTGCGCTCTCCCCCCTCTTTAGCGCTCTCTCCCCTCTCTTTTGCGCTCTCTCTCTCCCCCTCTCTTTTGCGCTCTCTCTCTCCCCCTCTATTTTGCGCTCTCTCTCCCCTCTATTTTGTGCTCTCTCTCCCTCTCTTTTGCACTCTCTCTCTCCCCCCTCTCTTTTGCGCTCTCTCTCCCCCCTCTCTTTTGCACTCTCTCTCTCCCCCTCTCTTTTGCACTCTCTCTCTCCCCCTCTCTTTTGTGCTCTCTCTCTCTCCCCCATCAATTTTGCGCTCTCTCTCTCCCCCATCTCTTTTGCGCTCTCTCCCCCCTCTCTCTCTCCCTTCCCTTTTGTGCTCTCTCTCCCCCTCTCTTTTGCGCTCTCTCTCCCCCTCTATTTTGCGCTCTCTCTCTCCCCTCTATTTTATGCTCTCTCCCCCCTCTCTTTTGCGCTCTCCCCCCTCTTTTGCGCTCTCTCCCCCCTCTCTTTTGTGCTCTCCCCCCTCTTTTGCGCTCTCTCTCTCCCCCCTCTCTTTTGCGCTCTCTCTCTCCCCCTCTCTTTAGCGCTCTCTCCCCTCTCTTTTGCGCTCTCTCTCTCCCCCTCTCTTTTGCGCTCTCTCTCTCCCCCTCTATTTTGTGCTCTCTCTCTCCCCTCTATTTTGTGCTCTCTCCCCCCTCTCTTTTGCGCTCTCCCCCCTCTTTTGCGCTCTCTCCCCCTCTCTTTTGCGCTCTCTCTCCCCCCTCTCTTTTGCGCTCTCTCTCTCCCCCTCTCTTTTGCGCTCTCTCTCTCCCCCTCTATTTTGCGCTCTCTCTCTCCCCTCTATTTTGTGCTCTCTCCCCCCTCTCTTTTGCGCTCTCCCCCCTCTTTAGCGCTCTCTCCCCTCTCTTTTGCGCTCTCTCTCTCCCCCTCTCTTTTGCGCTCTCTCTCTCCCCCTCTATTTTGCGCTCTCTCTCTCCCCTCTATTTTGTTCTCTCTCCCCCCTCTCTTTTGCGCTCTCCCCCCTCTTTTGCGCTCTCTCCCCCCTCTCTTTTGCGCTCTCTCTCCCCCCCTCTCTTTTGCGCTCTCTCTCTCCCCCCTCTCTTTTGCGCTCTCTCTCTCCCCCTCTCTTTAGCGCTCTCTCCCCTCTCTTTTGCACTCTCTCTCTCCCCCTCTCTTTTGCGCTCTCACTCTCCCCCCCTCTCTTTTGCGCTCTCTCTCCCCCTCTCTTTTGTGCTCTCTCTCTCCCCCATCTCTTTTGCGCTCTCTCTCTCCCCCATCTCTTTTGCGCTCCTCTCCCCCCTCTCTTTTGCGCTCTCTCTCCCCCCTCTCTTTTGCGCTCTCTCTCTCTTCCCCTCTCTTTTGCGCTCTCTCCCCTCTCTTTTGCGCTCTCTCTCTCCCCTCTCTTTTGCGTTCTCTCTCTCTCCCCTCCCTCTTTTGCGCGCTCTCTCCCCCCTCTCTTTTGCGCTCTCTCTCCCCCTTCTCTTTTGTTCTCTCTCTCCCCCCTCTCTTTTGTGCTCTCTCTCCCCCTCTCTTTTGTGCTCTCTCTCTCCCCTCTCTTTTGCACTCTCTCTCCCCCCTCTCTTTTGCGCTCTCTCTCCCCCCTCTCTTGCGCTCTCTCTCCCCCCTCTTTTGTGCTCTCTCCGCCCCTCTCTTTTGCTCTCTGTCTCCCCCTCTCTTTTGAGCTCTCTCCCCCCCTCTTTTTTGAGCTCTCTCCCCCCTCTCTTTTGCACTCTCTATCTCCCCCTCTCTTTTGCGCTCTCTCTCTCCCCCTCTCTTTTGCACTCTCTCTCCCCCTCTCTTTTGCGCTCTCTCCCCCTCTCTTTTGCACTCTATCTCTCCCCCTCTCTTTTGCACTCTCTCTCCCCCCATCTCTTTTGCGCTCTCTCTCTCCCCCATCTCTTTTGCGCTCCTCTCCCCCCTCTCTTTTGCGCTCTCTCTCCTCCTCTCTTTTGAGCTCTCTCTCTTCCCCTCTCTTTTGTGCTTTCTTCCCTCTCTTTTGCACTCTCTCACCCCTCTCTTTTGCCCTCTCTCCCCCTCTCTTTTGTGCGCTCTCTCCCCCCTCTCTTTTGCGCTCCTCTCCCCCCTCTCTTTTGCGCTCTCTCTCCTCCTCTCTTTTGAGCTCTCTCTCTTCCCCTCTCTTTTGTGCTCTCTCCCCTCTCTTTTGCACTCTCTCTCCCCCCTCTCTTTTGCGCTCTCTCCCCCTCTCTTTTGCACGCTCTCTCCCCATCTCTTTTGCGCTCCTCTCCCCCCTCTCTTTTGCGCTCTCCCCCTCTCTTTTGCGCTCTCTCTCTTCCCCTCTCTTTTGCGCTCTCTCCCCTCTCTTTTGCGCTCTCTATCTCCCCCCTCTCTTTTGCGCGCTCTCTCCCCCTCTCTTTTGCACTCTCTCTCTACCTTCTCTTTTGCGCACTCCCTCCCCCCTCTCTTTTGTGCTCTCTCTCCCCCCTCTCTTCTGCGCTCTCTCTCCCCCCTCTCTTTTGCACTCTCTCTACCCCCTCTCTTTTGCGCTCTCTCTCCCCCCTCTTTTGCCCTCTCTCTCCCCCCTCTCTTTTGCGCTCTCTCTCCCCCCTCTTTTGCGCTCTCTCCGCCCCTCTCTTTTGCTCTCTCTCTCCCCCTCTCTTTTGAGCTCTCTCCCCCCTCTTTTTTGAGCTCTCACTCCCCCATCTCTTTTGTGCTCTCTCTCTCCCCCATCTCTTTTGCGCTCCTCTCCCCCCTCTCTTTTGCGCTCTCTCTCCTCCTCTCTTTTGAGCTCTCTCTCTTCCCCTCTCTTTTGTGCTCTCTCCCCTCTCTTTTGCACTCTCTCTCCCCTCTCTTTTGCGCTCTCTCCCCCCTCTCTTTTGCGCGCTCTCTCCCCCCTCTCTTTTGCGCTCTCTCTCCCCCTTCTCTTTTGCGCTATCTCTCCCCCCCTTCTCTTTTGCGCTCTCTCTCCCCCCTCTCTTTTGCGCTCTCTCTCCCCCCTCTCTTTTGCACTCTCTCTCCCCCCTCTTTTGCACTCTCTCTCCCCCCTCTTTTGCACTCTCTCTCCCCCCTCTTTTGCGCTCTCTCCCCCCTCTCTTTTGCTCTCTCCCCCCCTCTCTTTTGCACTCTCTCCTCTTTCTCTTTTGCGCTCTCTCTCCCCCCCTCTCTTTTGCGCTCTCTCTCCCCCTCTCTTTTGTGCTCTCTCCCCCTCTTTTTTGCGCTCTCTCCCCCCTCTCTTTTGCGCTCTCTCCCCCCTCTCTTTTGTGCTCTCTTCCCCCTCTCTTTTGCGCTCTCTCCCCCTCTCTTTTGTGCTCTCTCCCCCCTCTCTTTTGTGCTCTCTCTCTCTCCCCCATATTTTGCGCTCTCTCCCCCCTCTCTTTTGCGCTCTCCCCTCCTCTCTCTCCCCCTCCTCTCTCTCTCCCCCTCTCTCTCCCCTCTCTATCTATCTCCCCTCTATCGCGCGACCGCGCCCGTCCATGCCCCCCTTACATCCGACCACGCCCCCTTCATGACTAGCCACGCCCCTGCTCATGCCCGGTCACGCCCACTTCTGCCACAGATCAGACGACAGCTAGGGACTCAAAGGCCAGGTGTGTTTGTCCTTGTGCTGTCTACTGCGCATTACAGTTTCGGACAAACACACTTGGCCTTTTATATTATAGGATTTTAACATTAATGAAACAGAAAACCATGAACCTGCTGCCTTGCAATATTGTATCTGCCTATGAGACCTTCCAACAAGATCACGATTTTATAGGGGACGTGCGTCCATGCATGCTAAGTCCAGACATGGTCACAACAGTCTGTTTCGAAGAGATTATGCCTACATTAATGAACTTGTAAAGTTGAATGTACCTTTGTGATCATGCATTCAATAATCTAGGCTCAAGCACTTTGAAACTGAACTAAAGTATTTATTTTGTTTCTTATGTTAAAAAAGAAGGAAGATGTGTGGCAAATCCTCACTTGACTCAGTTCCACTTTGATGTTAGCTGTAAAATACTACAATTCAGAGGCCATATGTTAAAAATATGTTTTACCTTTCATTCTCTGTAAAGACAGCACTTACTATTTCATGCTATCTCAAAGATTAGACACTATGCCTAGAAATACCAGAGATGTAAATCTGGCTCTTTAAAATGCACTTTAATAAACTGGCTGCAAAAGTAAGAATAAAGGAAAGACGATACTTGGAAAAATCGGCTGGGTCTAACTATTGTTGCTCCATATGGAAAATATGAAATTGAAAGCAGATCCAGAGTGAGAACATTATTTCTAATGTCACCCCATACTTTGTATATACCTCACAAACAAAGAAATAGTTGAGCTTGACAGTGATGAAATTAAAATCACATCCAGAGTAGCTAAGTATGTAATGCATCACAAACATCATGATCTCAATGCAAAGCCTTATAAGAGTAGTAGTAAATATTATGCTCTGTGAAATGTGGCCATTGGCTAAAAGGAAGGCGATGAGCCAAGGGCTGTGTGCCAAGATCTGCATTTATACATCTGGTGAGCTATTTGTCTAAACAGAGAATGAAATTGGATATCAAATGTGTAGCTTCTTCTAGGGAAGCTACATTTAAAGTGGAAGATCCTGATTCTCTATGGCATGAATTAACTGTCTCTCTTTATAAAGGAAACAATCTCCAGTTGCTTCACTAAATATGAGAACTATTTCTCAAAAGCTCCCAAACTGTAGTCCTGTAGTTTGTAAGACTACCCTGCTATTGGAACTCTGTCTCACTTTCTCTTTCTCAGATCCTTATGATCCTCCTATATATCTCCTGGCTTCTATGTGAGAAAACTGATTATTTCTGGTCAGGGTTTTAGTTGTCTCAATCTAGAACCACCCTTTGACTGGCCTCTTCACACTCAGCTCTGCACTTGAGACTATCACTTTACAATTGGTCCCAGGTTTTTAAATGTTTATGCCTTATTGAATCAGATTCTGCAAAGGAATTATATTTTTTTTTTCTCTGTTGAAAGTTTTCTGCATTCACAGTGAACCATCGAGTTATTTTTAAGAAATTGTGTCAGAATTCACTGTGTAAACTAAACATCTAGTTCTTTTTCTCATTTTGTATTAGAAAAGTATTTTTGTTGAAAGTTGCCATTTAATTGACCTTGCATTAAGGCCCCCATGCATTTAAACAACATTACTCAAGCATGAAATATTAGCAGTGGTCAACAACACACAGTGACATCATTGCATACACTCCATTGAGACACCATTTTTTAAACGATGTGAACGACAATCCTCTCTCCTGCATATGTAGCAACTGGTAATATTTTCTTTGCCCCCAGGAAAAACATGTGCAGTGACAAATAACTCTCAGCATTTATTCTATTTGAGGGTCTGGCTGCTCTAAAAAATCCTATCAACTCTAATCATTGAAACATATCATAACCCCATGTAAACAAATATGTAGGCACATCAGAAATCTTCTTGTATACTTTATTATATTATAAAGCAGTGGAGCCAATATAACATCAATGTTTCAGGGTTCATGCTCCTTTCTAAAGCTCAAATCATACTAAAAAAAAAAACACCTACCCCTTATAAAGAATAAATAGTCCATAACCATGGAACCTAATCACCATGACTCCCAATTAAAAATGTAAACAATATAAACAATTACTAATCATCCAATATACTAATTCAAGGCAATTAAAACAGGTGTATCATATACATTACATGCCATATCCCACTAAACTATAAAACATATACTGTATCATAAGTCCGCCCACCCATTTATTTATTTATAAAATATTTTACCAGGATGGATACATTGAGGTTTCTCTCATTTTCAAGTATGTCCTGGGTCCACAAAACATTGCATTGATACAATAGGGTGCAATAAAATACAAAAATAATATTAATACATAACATATGCAAAATTTAACATAGAATAGGTAGGAAATATTTAATCAACCATGACAGGTGCATTCTGTTTTGAGATATGTAGAGAGGGATCTCTTAAAGGATATTAGGCTTAGGGAAGGCTTGAAAGTGTGCGGGAAGTTGTTCCATAATTGTGGGTCTCTGTAGGAAAAGGAGGATCGAGCTGCTTTCTTTTTGTATTGAGGCAAGCTAAATAATGTGCTGGTACTGGATCGGAGGTTATAGGAGGTGGGGATAGCCGGGGAGAGCATTCTGCTCAGGTAGGGTGGGAGCTTCCCAGAAAGGCTCTTAAACACAAGGCTGGAAAGATGGAGGGTGCGTCTGGATTCCAGCGACAGCCAGTTTAGTTCTTTTAGCATGTCACAATGGTGGGTCTTGTAGTTACATTGTAGCACAAAGCGACAGAACGAGTTATACAATGTATTAAGTTTATTAAGGTGAGTTTGCGGTGCAGGAAGAGTTTCATGTTTATATATATTTCATGTGATCATCATAGTAAGACTGATTATCTGGCAGCAACCTCTAGCTACCTTTTGTTGTTCCCATGAGTCCTAAGTCTGGATAGCTGCTAGATTACAAGTGGTGCGCTAACTGTGGTACACAAGTGATATCTTCTTTTTCCGTGGAGGAGAAAAAGCGCTCTTATTACAAGTTGAAAGTAAACACGATCGCAAGAGCATAAACGCATTTTATGCTCATCAGAAGCGTGACTGAAAACCTTGCCTAGAGGGTAGTACGTTAAAAAACACAATATAAATACATTTTAAATTACAGTTACACTGATATAAACACTATCTGATAAAAAAATATTCATATAAATATTTTAAAAAGTTATAAGGGTTAAAATAGGTATATGGTACATGACAAAGTTTTTGGCTGCAAAGGGCTATAATGTATATACACATACATAAACATGTCTAAATACGTGTATATATGCATATATACATATGTATATATGTGTGTACATATATTTATGTATTTATATGTTTTACTGTATATTAATAATAATAATTATTATTATATATATAAATTATATAAAATATTTAGAACATTTTACAGTATGTATAATATTTTTTAATAATTATTAATATTTATTAAAATTTTATACGTAATATTTCAAGAACATGCTGTTAGATTAATAATTCTTCATGTACGCTAACCGACTCCGTGTTAGACATAACCACATAACACGAATCACATTATGCATATTTTACATTCCTATGTTCTTCACATATAAAAAAAATGTTTTTTATTATTAAATATTTATTTCTATATATATCTGTTAATGCAAAATAGATATCTATGCCTATATATCTATAAGAATAGATAGACAGTATAGGTATAGCAATATATATTTTCAGTAAAAATAACATTTTCCTATTTGTGAAGAACGTTGGAATGTAAAATTGCGCACTAACTCGAGCAATAAGTTTTAGTTTTTTTCTTCTGCGATCTTCATTGAAGTCAATGGGGGAGAATAAGTCAACATGGTTATAATATTCGAAATCCTTTAGTTAGCAGGCAATAGGCATTGGGTTTTGCTTGCAGACTAACTGTTTACTTTCAACTTGTTATATTGCATGTGTCATGACCCAGGCTGGAATTGAACCTGGGACCTGTTTCTATTTCTGCTGCTGTTCTTTCCCAGCCTGTTGTCTTGCCTCTCTGCCACCAGGTGGCTTAATCACAAGCTAAGAATATTGGGTTTTTCTGTTTGCTGCAACTTTGGCTCTCTGGCTCCACCTGCTTACCAGCTGAAACAAATCAGATAATCAGCAGCCTGCTATATTTGACAGGTTTGCTGGCAGTTCTGGGCCTTGACGTTGAGTGTTATACTCTGAAAGACCCTCTGGTCCTGTTTCCTGAGTGAAATACAGATTTGTTGGATTTCCTGTTTCCTGATTTCTGCTTCATTTCGTTTTTGGACTGATTTCCTGGCAATTGATTTTGCCTAATTCTCTATTTCCTAAAGACTGACTCAGGTACTTTTGCTTGCTTGTTACCTGATACTATAGAGTTCCAGTTTGCAGTCTATGCAAGTATTCCTGCCTGTTATTACACAGTTCCAGTCTACAGCATATGCAAGTATCCTGTCTGTTATTACAAAGCGCTGCATTCCTGCCTGTTATAACACAGTTCCAGTCTACAGCATATGCAAGTATCTTGCCTGCTACACAAAGCGCTGCATTCCTGCCTGTTATTACACAGTTCCAGTCCACAGCATATGCAAGTCTCCTGCCTGTTATACAAAACGCTGCATTCCTGCCTGCTATTACACAGTTCCAGTCTACAGCATATGCAAGTATCCTGTCTGTTATTACAAAGCGCTGCATTCCTGCCTGTTATAACATAATTCCAGTCTACAGCATATGCAAGTCTCCTGCCTGTTATTCAAAGCTCTGCATTCCTGCCTGTTATTACACAGTTCCAGTCTACAGCATATGCAAGTATCCTGCCTGTTATACAAAGTGCTGCATTCCTGCCTGTTATTACACAGTTCCAGTCTACAGCATATGCAAGTATCCTGCCTGTTATACAAAGTGCTGCATTCCTGCCTGTTATTACACAGTTCCAGTCTACAGCATATGCAAGTATCCTGCCTGTTATTACAAAGCTTTGCATTCCAGCCTGTTATTACACAGTTCCAGTCTACAGCATATGCAAGTATCCTGCCTGTTATTACAAAGATCTGTATTCCTGCCTAATACTACAGCCTATAGACATTGTCTTATCTAATTGCATATCTCTGCATTGCTAATTATCCTATAAATAAAACCATCACCTTTTATTTCCTAAAACCTTATACCTGTTTAATTATGCCAAAAAGGAAAGACACAAGCAGACAAAACACAACTTTAACCCCAGAACCTGACAGCTCTGCACAACAGCTCCCAACTTCTGAACCTGCTCCCTTGCAGAGTATGACAGCGTGCTACTCAAAGCGCGCAAAAAGCTTAATTCTAGTTATGTTTAGGTTTTCAGCAAAAGCTCTTAATAGCGCTCCACTTGTAATCTAGCCCAAAGTAAGAGAAGTGGTTGAGTGTAAAAAGAAATAACATTTAATGGAAGAGCTAAATAGGATAATATTCTGGGTAATGAGTTTTATTCTAAGACCAATAGGTATAGTTATAAGATATCTGTCTATCTATAACAATTCTTTAAGAATTTGCCATGGAGTATAATTCTATGATATTCCAAACTGTTAGAGTGGACTTTTAAATTAAATTCCATGCAAGTAGATTTAGTCAAACATTTCTTGCATCTGGATTTGGTAAATGCCCAAATATTCATGTGGTAATGACATTTTCAAGGACTTTTTATCAATGTTTTTGCAGGGTTTGTACTGATCTTCACAAATACAATTCTAAGACTAGGAAATAGTATCCGCAAAAACTTTTTTTTGAGTAGTATGAGTTGGGGAAAGGGGGAGTAAGAGTTTTGGTTAACTGTTTCACAAAACAAAAAAGGGTCACAAAACACATCAAAAATACATTTAAAAGTAAAGTTACACCCATAATAACACTATCTGATAAAAAATATTTAAAAAATATTGCACAAATAAGTTATAAGAGCTCAAAGATATGAGGTCTCAGATGTAAGGAAAAAAAGGCGGGCAAAGGGCTTTAAAATATATATATATATATACACATGTCTAAATATGTCTATGTATATATGTATGTGTTTATATATATATATATATATATATATATATATATATACACACACAAACAGGTATGTATTTACAGACATATATACACACAAACACATAAATACACACATAAGACATACATATAAGTGCATTGAAGCCTTTTGCAGTTAAGTAGATGAAAACAAGAAAAAAAAAATATTTATGCAATATTTATTTTTAATCAAGGTTTTAACTATGTATTTACTAGAAATGTTTCACATTCTAATGTTCTGCACATAGCAGAATATGTTATAAGTATTTTTAAATAGATATTTCTCTATACATCTTTATATATCTATATATAATGATGTATAGATATATATTGTACCATCAGCTATATGTAGACATATTTATTTATGAATAAATAGAACATATTCTGCTATGTGAAGAACATTAGAATGTTAAATATTTATATTTTCATGTTGGGTTAGCGCACATTAGAATATGCTATCGGGTTTGCGTGCGAGTAGGGTGTTAGGTATTTTTCCAGACTTTTTTTTTTGCTACATTGACTTCTATTGCGCGTGATATTCTGTTTTTTTTTTTAGCTTGTCGGGTTAGCGCGCGTGCAAAAACAGTTTACTTTCAACTTAAAGCGATGAATAGCCCTCCACTTGTAATCTAGTCCTTTGGGAGTAGGAGTAAATGTAATGGAAATCACTTTTAAAAGTGTTTGTCAGTGCACTAGAAAGTGATACAACGTTGTTTTACAAATTTAAATTCTCATGTTAGATTTTTAAGACAAGATAAATCTAAGTTAGCTAATAATGTCTCAGAACCCCAGCACCAGTGTCTTTTTGTGAAAATGTAACTGTAAAGGCAGATTGTAATGCCCGCAGCATTCCTAGCTATCTTCAAGTCAAATTAAACATCTGGCACCTTCTAGAGACCTTGTGGGAAAGACAAAATAAAATTATCAAGAAAAAAAAAATCCCTTATACAATGCTGGCAATCTTTCATCTTCATGCATCACTTTATGCGCTTAACATTCTGTGCGAGGAGAGATGCATGGCTATAGATGCATTATACATGCATTTGTTTACCATACACATACTTCTTTACACCCCCTACACTAATATATGTATAGGAATGTCTAAATAAAGGTCTAGAATAGAAAATAAAGATGTTATCCCTCAGCTGTGCAGTAGAATTTAATTTAAATGAAATAGCGTAATTTAAAATAATAAGATAATTAAATTAGAAATAAGTTATTGAACAGATTAATCTTATGTTTGCAGCATATGCATTTTAATGAATATTATCACACGTAGGTGTTTACTGTCTCCTTCATTTCATAAAAAAAGTAAGACAGCAATGATCTCATTCGAGAGCATATGTCTAATTTATAGACAATCTGGTCATTTTCCAGCCTGGGAATGTCTTATTTAAAATGACTCACTGTTTGCTAGGGGATAAGGAAAAAGTGCTCAATGAATAAAACAGATGGATAAAATTTCTTGTGTATGTGTATACATATGTGTGTCTATGTGTATTTATGTATGTGTATTTATAGAATGGGTAATTAAGTGGTTATCTATCTTTTTAAACAATAACAATTTTCAAGAAGACTGTCGCTTTAATAATAATAATGATTTACTTCAGATCTTAAAAAGCTCTAAATTTCAAATTGGTATTTTGGATTGCTCTCAAAAGCAATACAGGGAGTGCAGAATTATTAGGCAAATGAGTATTTTGACCACATCATCCTCTTTATGCATGTTGTCTTACTCCAAGCTGTATAGGCTCGAAAGCCTACTACCAATTAAGCATATTAGGTGATGTGCATCTCTGTAATGAGAAGGGGTGTGGTCTAATGACATCAACACCCTATATCAGGTGTGCATAATTATTAGGCAACTTCCTTTCCTTTGGCAAAATGGGTCAAAAGAAGGACTTGACAGGCTCAGAAAAGTCAAAAATAGTGAGATATCTTGCAGAGGGATGCAGCACTCTTAAAATTGCAAAGCTTCTGAAGCGTGATCATCGAACAATCAAGCGTTTCATTCAAAATAGTCAACAGGGTCGCAAGAAGCGTGTGGAAAAACCAAGGCGCAAAATAACTGCCCATGAACTGAGAAAAGTCAAGCGTGCAGCTGCCAAGATGCCACTTGCCACCAGTTTGGCCATATTTCAGAGCTGCAACATCACTGGAGTGCCCAAAAGCACAAGGTGTGCAATACTCAGAGACATGGCCAAGGTAAGAAAGGCTGAAAGACGACCACCACTGAACAAGACACACAAGCTGAAACGTCAAGACTGGGCCAAGAAATATCTCAAGACTGATTTTTCTAAGGTTTTATGGACTGATGAAATGAGAGTGAGTCTTGATGGGCCAGATGGATGGGCCCGTGGCTGGATTGGTAAAGGGCAGAGAGCTCCAGTCCGACTCAGACGCCAGCAAGGTGGAGGTGGAGTACTGGTTTGGGCTGGTATCATCAAAGATGAGCTTGTGGGGCCTTTTCGGGTTGAGGATGGAGTCAAGCTCAACTCCCAGTCCTACTGCCAGTTTCTGTAAGACATCTTCTTCAAGCAGTGGTACAGGAAGAAGTCTGCATCCCTCAAGAAAAACATGATTTTCATGCAGGACAATGCTCCATCACACGCGTCCAAGTACTCCACAGCGTGGCTGGCAAGAAAGGGTATAAAAGAAGAAAATCTAATGACATGGCCTCCTTGTTCACCTGATCTGAACCCCATTGAGAACCTGTGGTCCATCATAAAATGTGAGATTTACAAGGAGGGAAAACAGTACACCTCTCTGAACAGTGTCTGGGAGGCTGTGGCTGCTGCTGCACGCAATGTTGATGGTGAACAGATCAAAACACTGACAGAATCCATGGATGGCCGGCTTTTGAGTGACCTTGCAAAGAAAGGTGGCTATATTGGTCACTGATTTGTTTTTGTTTTGTTTTTGAATGTCAGAAATGTATATTTTTGAATGTTGAGATGTTATATTGGTTTCACTGGTAAAAATAAATAATTGAAATGGGTATATATTTGTTTTTTGTTAAGTTGCCTAATAATTATGCACAGTAATAGTCACCTGCACACACAGATATCCCCCTAAAATAGCTAAAACTAAAAACAAACTAAAAACTACTTCCAAAACTATTCAGCTTTGATATTAATGAGTTTTTTGGGTTCATTGAGAACATGGTTGTTGTTCAATAATAAAATTAATCCTCAAAAATACAACTTGCCTAATAATTCTGCACTCCCTGTACTTAGCTCACCACTTGTAATAAGAGTACAATGAACACCTTCACCTAGAATTACGAGTTTTGCGCTAAACAGGGTGCAAAACTAACCCCAAAAAAGTTGCGTTATTTCACTCTCCATAGCGCTGCTATTACGAGTTACTGAAAAGCCTCCTTGTTCGTGCGATATGGTGGCGTTAAGCTCCATACCGCACAAAAGCCAAGGGCTGCTTTGAAGTGCTCGTGCACGCTTTCCCCCTTAGACATCAATGGGGAGAGAGTGTTAGAAAAAAAACTAACACTTGAAGTGCGGAATGAAAAATCTCCGTAACGTAACCCCATTGATGTCTATGGGGAAAAAAAAGTTATGTTTAAACCTAACACCCGAACATAAACTCCTAGTCTAAACACCCCTAATTTGCCGCACCAACATCGCCGACACCTAAATAAAGTTATTAACCCCTAATCTGCCGCTCCCGACATCGCCGACACTAAAAAAAGTTATTAACCCCTATTCCGCCTCTCCCCGACATCGCCACTACTATAATAAAGTTATTAACCCCTAAACCTCTGGCCCCCCACATCTTCTCCACCACTAAATAAACCTATTAAGCCCTAAACCACCGGGGTAGTTGGTTGGGTGGTGGGTTTTACTGTTGGGGGGGACTGTATTTTTTTACAGGTAAAAGAGCTGTTTAACTTAGGGCAATGCCCTACAAAGGGCTCTTTTAAGGGCTATTGGTAGTTATTGTAGGCTAGGGGGTGTTTTTATTTTGGGGGGGGGGTATTAGATTAGGTATAATTGTTTTAATTTTGATAATTTTGTTTATTATTTTTTGTAATCTTAGTGTTTCTTGATTTTCGTAATTTAGTGTTGATTATGTTTTGTAATTATAGATTTTTTAATTTTTTTTGTAGTTTTAGGTTTTTTTTAAATTTTTCATTTACATTTTTTAATTGGTAGTATTTGTTTATTTTACTAGAATAATAATGTTAGGTTAATTTATAGTTTAATATTAGGTTTATTTTATTTTTTTATGTTCAATAATTTTTTATTGAGTTTGCAAATTTCACAACAATGTTTCATACAAAATACAGTATTAATACAATTAAGAAAATTCACAGGTGTATGATCAATGAACCCAACTTTTTTACTTTTTTTCAAAAAGGATAAATCTATTATTAAATATAGAACAGCTGATATCCAGTTGTAAGGTGTAAGTAAGGGAAAAGGGAAAAAGAAGGAAAAGGGGGAGGGATCCAGTAGGATTAGGTTTATTTTTTTATTTCACAGGTAAGTTTTTATTTTTTTAAAGATAGTTATATTGTAATTTTAATTTAAAGTTAGGGGGTGTTAGGTTCAGGGATTAATAGTTTAATTTAGTGTTTTGCGATGTGGGGGGGGGGCGGCGGTCTAGGGTTTTATAGATTTATTTAGTGGTGTCGATGTGGGGGGCTGCTTTATTCAGCATCGGGACATCCATAAGACAAATTCAAGAAAAAGTTGTTTTCTTGCCTAATGAGCACTTCTCAGTGTAGCCACTGCCCTCAGTGTGATAAGGGAGCTGACATCTTTAAAACTTAGACTTGGATTTTAACCAATCAGAGCCCTCTCATAAGTAACACCACGGGCATGAGTACTGTGTTATCTATACGGCACATGATGTAACCTAAGTTTTAAAGATGTCAGCTCCCATATCACACTGAGGGCAGTGGCTACACTGAGAAGTGCTCATTATGCAAGAAAACAACTTTTTCTTGAATTTGTTTTAATGGATGTCCCGATGCTGAATAAAGCAGCTTTTTTGAGAGATCGCCAGTTAGCGGCACACTGTGATGGGGATTCCTCTCTCAGTGGACACTCTTGGTGCACACGCTAGTGCTCGGATATAACAGGCTTGATTTTATGCACATTATAGTAAGTGTGTTTTATATTGCTCATTTGCTTGTTGTTAATAAACTAAACTTGATTAGTTTTTGCGCTATGTTTTTATCTCTGTGTTCTATATGTCCATATATCGCTGAGAGGAAGAGCTCAGTGTAAATGAGGGCAGCATACGAATGAAGTCTTAACTGGAAAAGTATATGGGACTTTGTGGAGGCTCTGTTTGGTTACATCTAGATCGAGGAGCAATTTCTGCAGTTAGAGGTACTCTGTCTTGTTCACCTTTTGGAACATTTTACTGTGTCACATTGGGATGCTATCCTCTCTTTGCTATGATTGCCTTTATAATTATTAATTTCTCATTTTTAAGTGTTAAGTGTTAATACACATTCGCTGGGTACACATACCTTGGGTTTTATACTGCTTATAAGTGCAGCTTTAAACAAATTGTAGCGCAAAATATTCTGTTTTTGTTGTTGTTGAAAAGATTAGGTTGTTATCCATGTGTAAACACATCAAATAATATAATACGCAGTCCCTATGCAAGTCATTAGAGAACGGGCAATGTTTTTTTTATCAAAGGGTATTACACACGTAATAAGGATTATACTCTTGTGGTATTAATTACCCTATTACACAAGTTTGAGAGATCAACCAATTTAAGAGTAATATTAGAAATTATTAGGTTGAATTGCCAGTGGCACATCATTTTTTGTAGGCAAGCCACAATTTGAATAAATTGAGATCACAAATAATAGAACAAGTGGTTCTTCTACAGAAAAGGAGGGAATTGAGAATGAATCCTGAAACAACGAAAAAGCATATTGAATATATAAATTAGATTGCTCCTTGTTTTTGTAAAAAAAAAAATCTGTGTATAGTGATTTACCTCTAGAGGGCAGTAACGTTTAGTTCTTAGTGGTTTTGATATCTGTTGGGTTAATGTAAATAGGAAGGGGGAGGCGTTTGAGGTCCATTTAAATAAAAGGGAAATGTAATATGTAATGTGAAATGGCCCTGATATCTAAAGATTCTCCAGACTTCACAAAGGCTGAACTCACTGAATTTGCAAAAGAAAAAGGGTGGAACTCTCCAGTATGGCGGGATCTCTCTAATTTATGTATGTGAAGCAGAGACAAGCCAAGTGCAATATAGCACTGCATGATATGCAAGGATTTTTTACACTTACACTTTGTATTTTATATTACAATTAATTTCAGATGCGGTCCTTTCAGTATTATTGCATTTAAGCTTTGCACTTTCTCATTTGTAATTTAATATATTTAAATTTTGATCCAGCAGTTATTTTATACATTCTGATTATGCTTTGAAAGTTTCTCTGTTACTTTAATAACTTAGGATCATGCTTTATATATTTCTGTGTATCATTTAAAAATTATTCTCTATTGTAAACTGACAGCTTCCGAAAGTGGGAGGGACAGGGCAGTTCCCTGGGCTAAACAGGGGAGTTCCAAGGAATTGTCTGAAGCTCTCTCGCAAATTTTGTGAAATTTTCTAAGCATTTTAAACAAGCTGGTCTCACTGATTTGTCTCGCCAGCTGTATGCAGGTGAAGTTTGCTCAAAATTCACAAAACACTTATTTTAACTAACAGAAACATAATAAATACTAAAAATATAAACAAAAGCAAGTTAAATTGTAGTGAAAACTTTTCAGTTTAATTTGGAATTGATGCAAACAAAGCATTCATAACAGCCTGTAACAATGTGCGTGGTCCCTTTAAATATTGAGCAAACAACACAATAAGATTGCTTCCACAAACTGGGGTCCTATGACCTTGAAGGGTTAACTTTTATTGTTCACCACAAGTGGTACACTTTAAATAACACAGAACTGATTTGTTGCACTCAGTTAACACTGTCCATTTATTTGAAAACAACTACAATGGACAAACAAAAACCTATCTCCTTATTGGAGAACTAACTAAACTTGGTCAGGAACACAACAAACCTGCCGAGTTCCCTCACTAATGCCAGGTGATAAATTAGCCCTCAAAACACTTTAGCAAAATATATTTTCACAGTTCAGTAGTATCTGCACATTTTCCATGATTGTAAGGAGAGAGGATTTGAACCGGTCTGCAGCTCAGAGTTTCTCTCCCTCTGCACTGTTTCTCTCCCTCTGCACCCTACACCCTTCCCTAAGTAGCTTAATTAACCCCAAGTATACCTTACTGCCTGCCCTTAACCTGAGACTAACATAGTAGTCAGTTATAACTTCCCCTCTTGGAAAGTACAACCTGTCACACAGCCCGAGGGGTTCTCCAGTTACTTTCTCTCTCCCATGTGAAATTATGTTTTCCAGAGAGCTACTTTCTGTGGAAGGCATCTCTCATCACTGAGATTTCCAGGTGTCTCGCCTTTTCTAAGAAAATTCAGTGAGTTTTGCGTCTGTGAAGTAAGCACTATAATCTAGATAATTTTTGATTATCTGGCCCATAGAAAGTAATGCCACTCTCTGGGAAACTGAAGCTGACAGTTTTTTTAGTTTTAATTTAAATAAATGACATGCAAAGGGCAATCTTATTTGTAGAAGATACACATAAATATACAAAGTATGAGCCTAATTTGTCAAAGCTACACAGAAAATGTGAAGGCATAACCAGAATTTGTAAAATCACAATCCTATATACACTGCTGTATACAACATAAAATTCAAAATAGAAAGTGCAAAGATTTAATGTAATAAAATGTAATCTTAAGTGTAAAGTGATATAAAATAGAAAGTACAAAGTGTAAATGCAGCAGAATTGCCATGTCATGAAGTGCTATATTGCTCTGGGCTTGTCTCTCCTTCACATACAAAAATACAGGGAAGGCCCCTTGAAGAAATAAAACAAAATCTGCCTTTTGAAAATTTCACTAGGGTTATCACAGTGCTGGAGGATAATTTTAGAATATCTCACTTGAGTGGCGAGGTTTTGAATATCAATGCCTAAGTAATTTTTTTAAGAAAGAGGCTGATGCTGTTACCTTATGAACTTGTAATCTAGCCCTATGTTGGTTAGCTAATTGACTTAAATCTAATGCAGATATCTAGTGAATACAGAAACAGACAATATAGTCACCACTGATGTGACTGATAAAGCTTCTGGTTGAGTCACTGGGATCTGCAATAGACTTTGGGTTAAATATGAAGTGATCACATTAGAACTGTGTTTTAGTGGTTCAAAAAAATGATAAAAAAATGAGTACCAGCCATGAATAAGCATGTGGGTTAATGGGTTAAGATAATATTAACAAGTCATGCTAAGCATGAAGAAGATCTTTTAAAAATAGGGAAATATGTAATTCAATTTATTAGTAAAGGAATATAAACCACATAGTACTTAAAGCGTTAAAGGGACTGTCAAGTCAAAATAATTTTTTTATGATTCAGATAGTGCATGCAATTTTAAACGATTTTCCAATTTACTTTTATCAACAAATTTGCTTTGTTCTCTTGGTATTGTTTTTTGAAAACTAAATGTAGGTAGGCTCAAACTGATTTATAAACCGTTAAAAACCACCTCTTATCTCAGTGCATTTTGACAGCTTTTTACAGTGCTAGTTCATGTGTGCCACATAGATAACATTGTGGTCACTTCCGGGAATTATTTATGAGATAAGGGGCAATCTGCAGAAGCTTAGATACAAGGTAATCACAGAGGTAAAAAGTATATTAATATAACTATGTTGGTTTTGCAAAACTGGAGAATGGGTAAAAAAGGGATTATCTATATTTTTAAACAATAAAAATTCTGGAGTACACTGTCCCTTTAATGTAAATATCTATATGAATTTAGTTGGAAACAACCCCTTTATACAGTTTGTCAAGCAGAAGCAGTGTTGTCTGTAAAAATTAGAATAAAGATAAACTGAAAAATACCTTATCTGAAATTGAATCATGATTTTCTTTAGAGTGTGTGTCCCTTTAATAATAAAAATATTTTCCCATGATAACTCATCACTAAATCTCACTGTGGTTGAGCATTCCTGCTTAAGCCGAAAGGTTGAAACCTTATAGTGGAAATCTGTCACATAGAAATATTCAATGGATAGAACATTTCCATTAATTTAGCAACATTGCATTAGGGCAATATTTGTGGTGCTATGATCTAATACAAAACAGCAACTAGGAATACAATGTTCTAGCTTAAATGACTTTAACACATGTACAGTATATGTCAGGAAATAAATGCATGGAAATGTATTAAGCAATAGGATATTCCCTTGTAAAGTACTAAGTACAACAGCAGATTGTGCAAAAGAAAGTTAACAACAGGTATTCAAATCTTTGCCACATATGGTCTATTCATTTTTACGTTTCAATTGTGTTTTGCTTCAAAGTAACGATGAAAAATTAGTTCAGAAGTTTGAAAGTTGATATTTAACACCACTACATGGCAAATGCAGTGTAAAATAAATCAGTTTTAATTAATTGTATACTTTGGATTTTATTATGTTTAGAGCGGATTATATCAAAGCTTAAGAGGGTTTACCTAGGTTTGGTTCATTTCAATCAATTACTCGCATAACATAATCAAATAATTGTGAGATTATCAGTATCCGCTAAAACACCTATCCTATAACACTGACTCTCATTAAACCTTCCTACTTCATGAATTGTAGACAGCAATTAGGCAGGCAGAAATGAGTGTTTTTTTTGCTTCAGTTGTGAGGAGGTAGTTGAGAATCTTAGACACATGAAAATGTCAAGAATTTTACTTAAAGGGATCTAAAACCCAAATAAATTATTTTGGGATTCAGACAGAGCATACCATTAAAAAAAAAAAAGTTTACAATTCCCTAGTTTTCAACAAAAGATACCAAAAGAACGAATACAAATTGATAATAGAATTAAATTGGAAAGTTATTTAAAATCGCATGCTCTATTTGATTCATTAAAGAAAAATGTTGGGTTTCATATCCCTTTAATCTAAATACACAATAATGTTTTTCCTTTATAAAAATTTAATAATATAATTGTTCCTAGATCCTAGATATTATTATAGAATAACCTCATGATTCTAGATCTAATAACATATCAAGGGTTTCTTTAAAGGGACAGTCTAATCAAAATTAATCTTTCATGATTCCAATAGGATAATCATTTTAAACAACTTCCCAATTTACTTTTATCATCAAATTTGCTTTTCTCTCTTGGTCTTCTTTGTGGCCAGATTGGCCTACCAGGATACCAGGAGATTTCCCGGTGGGCTGCAGCAGCTTGGGCTGGAAAGCAACAATTTAAAGGGGTGATTAATTGATGTAATTGGTTTGTAGGTTGCCTATAAAACAATAAACTGGCACTTTTTTTTAATACCAAATAATATAATATCATTCTAAAAATAAAAATTGGGGGAAGGAGTATCCCAGTAATCTCCTTTGAGAAAAATGGGGAGGGCGCATTATACTGAGTCAATGGAAAATAGGGCTGGTCCCCAAATTTTCCAGGGCTGCTTTTAATTCCCAATCCGGCCCTGCAATATCTTAATTTCTAAGCCGTTGAAGGCTGCCTCTTATCTCAGTGCATTTTGACAATTTATGACAGTTAAACACTGCTAGTTAATGTGTGCCATATAGATGACATTGTTCTCACTACCGTGGAGTTATTTAAGAGTCAGCACTGAGTGGCAAAAATGCATGCCTGTGAAAAATAACTGAGAAAAGGGGGCAGTCTGCAGAGGCTTAGATACAAGGTAATCACAGAGGTAAAAGGTGTATTAATATAACCTTGTTGGTTATGAAAAATTGGGGAATGGTAAATGAAGGGATTAGCTATCTTTTTAAACAATAACAGTTCTGGAGTAGACTGTCCCTTTAAGCAATATATATTCACCATCCCCTGTATTATCATATTATGGCCTATATTTATGCATATCTACACTTATATCCTCTATCCATAATATGAGATTCATAATTTAAAATACCTTAATGTAGTGGAGATCTTACAGGCTGTAAGATCTCCACTACATTAGCACAAAAGTTATTAACCTAATATGAGCATTTAGTAAGAACCTAGGCTTTCAACCCCTTGGTATGTGAAGATTGAAAATGTATATATTGTAGGCCTTAGGTAACCCTAACCTATAAAGCTCTGAATAACATTACACCAAACTATGGGCTAGATTACAAGTGGCAAGTTATTTAGCACTACCGCTCAAGTGTAACTATCGCTAGAAGCAATCTTTTTGTGCTTGCGAGTTAACACGCGCATTACAAGGTAAAAGTTTTGCACGTGAGCAAAACACTGCGCACGCTAACTAAAGGACTTCAGATATTGCCAATGCACTAAATTTTATTCCCCAAAGACTTCACTGGAGAGAACAGAAGAAAAAAAACTAATACTTATTGCTCACACGTTAATATTTCACATTCCAATGTTCTTCACATACAGGAAAATTTTATTTTTTATTAGTAAATCTCTCTCTCTCTCTCTGTGTCTCTGTTTCTCTGTGTCTCTGTTTCTCTGTGTCTCTGTGTCTCTATCTCTCTGTCTCTGTGTCTCTGTGTCTCTCTCTCTCTGTCTCTCTGTCTCTGTGTCTCTCTCTCATATTGGAATGTAAAATAAGCATAAAATGCTTTGGGTTTCGCTCTTTAGGTCTCACGCTAGCGCACATGAAGAATTAGTAATCTACAGACCTACAAGTAAAACAGTACTATTAAAAATGTCAACAGATTTGATCAATTTATGTTATAATATTGGAGACTGTACCTGATATACTTTCTGTACTACAAAGAATAAATGTCAGTTCTTCTAAATGTTTCCAGAAAATAAGCTAGTTTGCTCTCTATGAATCTAAAGCATTTGAACACTGCTTAGTGCCCGAAGGAATTGTGACTTCAGTAATGAAAAGAGACAGATGTCTGAACTGAATTAATAGTCATCTTTTCCAGTGCAACCTCCTGGAAGGACTGTGTTTTAATTTTTTTACATTATCTGTTTTTTAGATTCCAGCCCGACATCATCACTGTCTGGGACAGAACTACTTTTAAATGA
Source organism: Bombina bombina (assembly GCF_027579735.1). NCBI lineage: Eukaryota > Metazoa > Chordata > Amphibia > Anura > Bombinatoridae > Bombina > Bombina bombina. The sequence continues at coordinate 513,088,806 of NC_069499.1, read as the reverse complement.
ATGGTTCCTTTCACATTTTACTAGGGTTAAAAAGCACCCTTCCCACGTATGCACTTAAATTTTGTTGTAATGTTCATCATTGATCTCATACATTTTCCATTGTAAAGTGGTTAGTCACAGCACATATCATGAGGATACCATAAAACATTGGTGAGTATACATTGTGTATCCACCAGTTTTTTTTTTAATATTTTTTTTAAACATTTTTAAGGGAGGATTTATAAGAATTTTCATTGAAGCAAAATATGTGATTCAATGCAAAATTAATTACAGAAAATTAATTGATTGTTAGCTTCTTTATGTGTGTGTTTTCTTTTCTTTGTTTTTTTTTTTATTTTATTTTTTTAAAGGTTCATATGTGCCCTTAGAAAAGAGAATAAAACTTGCCTACAAAATACAGCCATGGGGGCCGATTTATTAAGCAGCGTATGCTGCTCATTCCGCGCGAGCCTTGCGGGACGCTGTAATCAGGAGTTAAGAAGCCTCAACCGCCACCTCTGAGGTGGCAGACTGCAATCATTCCGATCAGATGCGATCGGGATGATTGACACCCCCTGCTAGCGGCTGATTGGCCGTAAATGTGCAGGGGGCGGCATTGCACAAGCGTTTCACCAGAAATTCTTGTGCAAATATAAATACTGACAGTGTATACTGTCGGAATTTAATTGATGTCAGACGGACATGATTCGTTACAGTGATACAGTTACAGCCTGCCATATAATAAATCGGCCCCATTGGCTCAATTTCCTTCTTGTATGACTCGACATTTTTGTCCAACTGTTAAAAAGAACTAAGTAGAAACACCTGGAAAAAAAGAACAACACTTTACATATGCAAAACAACATCCTAATATAACATACAATTATTAATGGCTATGTGATCTCACAAAAAAGAAGAGGGAAAGAAAAAAGGAGGGAGTGATATAAGGGAAGGAATGTGGAGGTAGTCAGAGATTTACATGGATGTAACAGATCATTTAAATCATAGGCTTTCCAGACATATATATTTACATATTTAGAACAGATCATTAATTAGAGGGAACTGAACTAAGCAATGTATTGCTGTATAAAATATTCGCGGGTTTTGCTTCTACATATATGTTGTTTTCATGTGTTCAACATAAGTTCTTGTTGATCTACAGTACAATTTTTATGTGGTGATATCTTTCTAGCTGTAAGTAGCTACTTGCTCTGTTATGTTTGGAAGTGTCTGTGCTTTCCAATGGTGTGGGATCTGTGTTTTATCACTAGTTGTCATGAGGTATAACAAGTGCTGTTTTGCCTTATTTCAGCTTGGGTTGAGTTAGGAATAGGAACATTTTAGGATTGTGGGGAACTATAGCCTCTTTTATCTTACTCATGAAGCTCATACCTTCCAACCTTAAAGTGTCTAGGGCCTTACATCCCAACCATATGTGAGTCAGTGTATCCAGCTCACCACAGCCCCCTCAGCACAAGACTAATGTATTCGAGTAGACTTTTTTAGTCTGCTATTTGTAAGATACCATCGTGTTAGGTATTTTGAATTTGTTTCCTGTACTTTTGCTGAGGTTGAGGCAGATTTAGTGGTGGAAAAGGCCACAAACCAATATTTTGTGAGAACCTGTGAACAGGCAGGGAGTTCGTTAATACCTGGCAATAATAACAATTTGTATAAGAAAAAAAATTAAATTGTTATGTGTATTCTGCATCATGCACAATTCATCAAAGGAGTGCGAGAGGTATCATTTTGTGTTTCTACAAAGTAATTTATCTATGCAAAATAGAACCAAAAGAACACATCTGCATCCCACTCTTTCAGTTATTCCCAATTATGGATATTGCCTTTGTGAAGGATCCTGTAAATAACACCATTCTCAATGTGAAACAAAGCTTGATGGAGTTAGTTGTCTTCCAATTCTCAATGGGTTATCAGAATTATTTCGGAATGGAATCATTGGAGAAATTCTTGTATAAATGTGGCATGAGGAATTAACTTTTGCACCTTCAGATTTTATGGTCTAAAATCACCCCTAGGGTCTAAAACTTGCTGGATAGTTTACATGGCATTGACTTTTTTTAAAAAATAGCCTGTTCCAACTCATCAGAAAACACGTATTGGACAATTTTGGCCACAGACATTTACTGTTTTTTAAGTATAAGGTTTTTTATTAATATATCAACATAGTATAGAAAAGATGAACAATAAAAATGTTCATGTTAATTATAAGGGCAGCACAGTGATAGGTGTGTAAACAAAAGGGATGAGAAATGCATGGGCATATGCAAGAATGACAAAGTTCCTGGATAGATAAAGATCAACAATTAATATAAAAATTACAGTGCAAACCTACCATAGTTTTAGGGTTAGTACATAATAGTTATAGTAGTTCAAGACAGTGATAATGTTAACAATTTCCATACAGGGTTAAAACATGGTATTTAATCTCTTTTTTGTGGTGCACTCTTAGTCATACTCTACGAGGGTTATAACCAATGTAGTTGAAGAGATACAGTAAGCTTACAACCTATTAAATTCATTCATCTAAGCAAACAGTTGTGACCAGTAATATGCCACCATCTTGAAATGGTCCTGTTTACCATATATCACATAATGGAGTTTCTCCATAGAGAGGGTGTAAGACACTAGTTTCAACCATTCAGTTATAGATAAAATGGTTTGCCTCTTACAATACTGAGGTATTAAATGCTTTGCACAGTTAAACATTACTTGGGAAAGGGGTTTTCTAAAAGTAGAAGGGAGCAAGGGGAGGGACATACAAAAAGGTCTCAGTAGTTGACAAGACCACCATATGTGGAGTAGGTTTCCTCTCTCCCTGCAACCCCTCCTACAAATGTCTACTTTTTATCATCACATCATTTTCCCTTTTATTATACAGCTCTGATAATCTTATCAGACGACCATTATAATATAATTTTACTTATGTTTATGTGACTCAAAAATATATTTCCTAATCATTTTTAAATAAAGCATAATGATGGGCAGTTGGGAGTGCAAAGAACTGGTTGGTCTTGCTAGGTGAGATATAATGACCTCTAATTTGAGGCAGGATGCCATCAGCAGTGGAATGCATACCCTCAAGCAGGCTACTCAGGATGGAGCCCCGCTTGGTGTGAACGGTGCCTTGGTGCAGCAACACAGACTAATTGTAACACATTATCATCTTGTGAGTGATAATATTAAGACAAGGTAAAATAATGTTTGTTGAATCTGTGGCAGATGTGACTATTCTGCTTAACTTGTAGATTAAAATGTATTTTGATTGCCACCAAGTTGAATCTTATTGTATTTAACTTTGCAAAGCTGCTATATTACGAACTTACAATTGCACAAGCCATAATTGCACAAGTTATGGATGGGTAATTAACCCTAAAGTGCCTGAATAATATGTGGTTTATTCTATGCCTAGAGAAACTAAGGCCTAGATTTAGAGTTCGGCGGTAGCCGTCAAAACCAGCGTTAGAGGCTCCTAACGCTGGTTTTGGCCGCCCGCTGGTATTTGGAGTCAGTGATTAAAGGGTCTAACGCTCACTTTGCAGCCGCGACTTTTCCATACCGCAGATCCCCCTACGCCATTTGCGTAGCCTATCTTTTCAATGGGATCTTTCTAACGCCGGTATTTAGAGTCGTTTCTGCAGTGAGCGTTAGAGCTCTAACGACAAAACTCCAGCCGCCTGAAAATAGCAGGAGTTAAGAGCTTTCTGGCTAACGCCGGTTTATAAAGCTCTTAACTACTGTACCCTAAAGTACACTAACACCCATAAACTACCTATGTACCCCTAAACCGAGGTCCCCCCACATCGCCGCCACTCGATAAAAATTTTTAACCCCTAATCTGCCGACCGCCACCTACGTTATACTTATGTACCCCTAATCTGCTGCCCCTAACCCCGCCGACCCCTATATTACATTTATTAACCCCTAATCTGCCCCCCACAACATCGCCGCCAGCTACTTAAAATAATTAACCCCTAATCTTCCGACCGCAAAGCGCCGCCACCTACGTTATCCCTATGTACCCCTAATCTGCTACCCCTAACACCGCCGACCCCTATATTATATTTATTATCCCCTAATCTGCCCCCCTCAACGTCGCCGACACCTGCCTACACTTATTAACCCCTAATCTGCCGAGCGGACCGCACCGCTACTATAATAAAGTTATTAACCCCTAACCCGCCTCACTAACCCTATCATAAATAGTATTAACCCCTAATCTGCCCTCCCTAACATCGCCGACACCTAACTTCAATTATTAACCCCTAATCTTCCGATCGGAGCTCACCGCTATTCTAATAAATGTATTAACCCCTAAAGCTAAGTCTAACCCTAACACTAACACCCCCCTAACTTAAATATAATTTACATCTAACGAAATAAATTAACTCTTATTAAATAAATTATTCCTATTTAAAGCTAAATACTTACCTGTAAAATAAATCCTAATATAGCTACAATATAAATTATAATTATATTATAGCTATTTTAGGATTAATATTTATTTCACAGGTAACTTTGTATTTATTTTAACCAGGTACAATAGCTATTAAATAGTTAAGAACTATTTAATAGTTACCTAGTTAAACTAATAACAAATTTACCTGTAAAATAAATCCTAACCTAAGATATAATTAAACCTAACACTACCCTATCAATAAAATAATTAAATAAACTACCTACAATTACCTACAATTAACCTAACACTACACTATCAATAAATTAAATAAACACAATTGCTACAAATAAATACAATTAAATAAACTAGCTAAAGTACAAAAAATAAAAAAGAACTAAGTTACAGAAAATAAAAAAATATTTACAAACATAAGAAATATATTACAACAATTTTAAACTAATTACACCTACTCTAAGCCCCCTAATAAAATAACAAAGCCCCCCAAAATAATAAATTCCCTACCCTATTCTAAATTAAAAAAGTTACAAGCTCTTTTACCTTACCAGCCCTGAACAGGGCCCTTTGCGGGGCATGCCCCAAGAAGTTCAGCTCTTTTGCCTGTTAAAAAAAACATACAATACCCCCCCCCAACATTACAACCCACCACCCACATACCCCTAATCTAACCCAAACCCCCCTTAAATAAACCTAACACTAATCCCCTGAAGATCTTCCTACCTTGTCTTCACCATACCAGGTATCACCGATCCGTCCTGGCTCCAAGATCTTCATCCAACCCAAGCGGGGGTTGGCGATCCATAATCCGGTGCTGAAGAGGTCCAGAAGAGGGTCCAAAGTCTTCATCCTATCCGGCAAGAAGAGGACATCCGGACCGGCAAACATCTTCTCCAAGCCGCATCTTCTATCTTCTTCCATCCGGTGCGGAGCGGGTCCATCTTGAAGCAGGCAACGCGGATCCATCCTCTTCTTCCGATGTCTCCCGACGAATGACGGTTCCTTTAAGGGACGTCATCCAAGATGGCGTCCCTCGAATTCCGATTGGCTGATAGGATTCTATCAGCCAATCGGAATTAAGGTAGGAATTTTCTGATTGGCTGATGGAATCAGCCAATCAGAATCTAGTTCAATCCGATTGGCCGATCCAATCAGCCAATCAGATTGAGCTCGCATTCTATTGGCTGATCGGAACAGCCAATAGAATGCGAGCTCAATCTGATTGGCTGATTGGATCAGCCAATCGGATTGAACTTGATTCTGATTGGCTGATTCCATCAGCCAATCAGAAAATTCCTACCTTAATTCCGATTGGCTGATAGAATCCTATCAGCCAATCGGAATTCGAGGGACGCCATCTTGGATGACGTCCCTTAAAGGAACCGTCATTCGTCGGGAGACATCGGAAGAAGAGGATGGATCCGCGTCGCCTGCTTCAAGATGGACCCGCTCCGCACCGGATGGAAGAAGATAGAAGATGCCGCTTGGAGAAGATGTTTGCCGGTCCGGATGTCCTCTTCTTGCCGGATAGGAGGAAGACTTTGGACCCTCTTCTGGACTTCTTCAGTGGATGTCTAGCCCCCGCTTGGGTTGGATGAAGATATCGGAGCCAGGACGGATCGGTGAACCTGGTATGGTGAAGACAAGGTAGGAAGATCATCAGGGGATTAGTGTTAGGTTTATTTAAGGGTGGTTTGGGTTAGATTAGGGGTATGTGGGTGGTGGGTTGTAATGTTGGGGGGGGGGGTATTGTATGTTTTCTTTTACAGGCAAAAGAGCTGAACTTCTTGGGGCATGCCCCGCAAAGGGCCCTGTTCAGGGCTGGTAAGGTAACAGAGCTTGTAACTTTTTAAATTTAGAGTAGGGTAGGTAATTTTTTATTTTGGGGGGCTTTGTTATTTTATTAGGGGGCTTAGAGTAGGTGTAATTAGTTTAAAATTGTTGTAATATTTTTCTTATGTTTGTAAATATTTTTTTATTTTCTGTAACTTAGTTCTTTTTTATTTTTTGTACTTTAGCTAGTTTATTTAATTGTATTTATTTGTAGCAATTGTGTTTATTTAATTTATTGATAGTGTAGTGTTAGGTTAATTGTAGGTAATTGTAGGTAGTTTATTTAATTATTTTATTGATAGGGTAGTGTTAGGTTTAATTATATCTTAGGTTAGGATTTATTTTACAGGTAATTTTGTAATTATTTTAACTAGGTAACTATTAAATAGTTCTTAACTATTTAATAGCTATTGTACCTAGTTAAAATAAATACCAAGTTGCCTGTTAAATAAATATTAATCCTAAAATAGCTAAAATATAATTATAATTTATATTGTAGCTATATTAGGGTTTATTTTACAGGTAAGTATTTAGCTTTAAATAGGATTAATTTATTTAATAAGAGTTAATTTATTTCGTTAGATGTAAATTATATTTAAGTTAGGGGGGTGTTAGTGTTAGGGTTAGACTTAGCTTTAGGGGTTAATACATTTATTAGAATAGCGGTGAGCTCCGATCGGAAGATTAGGGGTTAATAATTGAAGTTAGGTGTCGGCGATGTTAGGGAGGGCAGATTAGGGGTTAATACTATTTATGATAGGGTTAGTGAGACGGATTAGGGGTTAATAACTTTATTATAGTAGCGCTCAGGTCCGCTCGGCAGATTAGGGGTTAATAAGTGTAGGTAGGTGTCGGCGACGTTGTGGGGTGCAGATTAGGGGTTAATAAATATAACATAGGGGTCGGCGATGTTAGGGCAGCAGATTAGGGGTACATAGGGATAACGTAGGTTGCGGCGGTTTACGGAGCGGAAGATTAGGGGTTAAAACTGTAATGCAGGGGTCAGCGATAGCGGGGGCGGCAGATTAGGGGTTAATAAGTGTAAGGTTAGGGGTGTTTAGACTCGGGGTACATGTTAGAGTGTTAGGTGCAGACGTAGGAAGTGTTTCCCCATAGGAAACAATGGGGCTGCGTTAGGAGCTGAACGCTGCTTTTTTGCAGGTGTTAGGTTTTTTTTCAGCTCAAACAGTCCCATTGTTTCCTATGGGAGAATCGTGCACGAGCACGTTTTTGATGCCGGCCGCGTCCGTAAGCAACTCTGGTATCGAGAGTTGCATTTGCGGTAAAAATGCCCTACGCTCCTTTTTTGGAGCCTAACGCAGCATTTGTTTGAACTCTCGATACCAGAGTTAAATTTATGGTGCGGCCAGAAAAAAGCCCGCGGAGCGTTAACAGCCCTTTTACCGCCGAACTCTAAATCTAGGCCTAAGTTACCCAACATTCCTTTGCACTGCTGATAGCTACCATCTGGTGTTAACCCTGGAGTGTCGGTATCCCTGTGAATTTATAGACATAATCAATGAGATTATTTTGCTAAATGGACTAACCAAGAAATTGGAATTATAGAGCTCCTGACACCAGACACAAAACTATTTACTTACATTATTTATGGCAATGAAAGAGCTGCCACTCTCTCTGTATGCATTTGTATTATGACCCTGGGGAAGTCTCCTTAAGGGTGAAGGGGGAAACCAGACGTTGACTCCTTGCCCAATTTACTTAGAGGAATATAGCTGCACCTCCCTGATGAGGCCCACAGAAGGCTGAAACGATTGTCTGTGGTTGTCATGTTCCTTGTTCAGAGGAGAATTGCCTGTTATTTCAGGCTGGACTGACCTTACTAGGTGGGATAAGACTGATAAACTTCAGAAAAGTTCTCCTCCATGAAAAGCACAATTGGGCTAAAAGAGGTTGCTCCTAAGTGGTAATTCACCATAGAACAAGCTACTAAGATATTGCACATTCCTGGTACAGCGCCTCTCACTCTGTATAACTTTATAATATTAAATGTATTAGTTTAATTATACAAATGTATAGATGGACTTCAAATCCTGCTAATAACATTCTTTATTGAAAAAAAACAAAAAGAAAATCAGACAGCTTACTGTACAATCAATGAAACGCAACTATAGAGGTTGACAGGAGGAGCAAATGGGAGACATTTTTTAACCTTTTTGTGCCTGTGTTACTAGGTAATGAAATAGTTAATGTTCTGTTCATTGCCTATAAATAGACAAGGTTGAAACATAGACTGTAGTCTATGAGTAAGTGCTGCTAGGGGGCGCAAAACGCATCAATACCTGTCCTGCTATGTCTGTCCGTGTACTTTTTAATATGTTACAATACAGGATTTTTTTTACTTTTTTAAATTCTTTGGGCTTTGGAGTAGTGCCTGCATCCTGTCTTCTTTATAATTACTTGTATAGATTTTTTTGGATGCATTTTGGTATATCCATTATCTGCCCACTCCCTCTTTCTTTTTCTGGGGCCAGTGAGATATCACAGCACAAAGGATGAAATGAGAAAATGTTACTTGATGTTTTGAATCATAAAAAGATAACTTTACAACCACATAAATCTGTTATTGTAATGCTCAAATATTACTGATAAACATATGATTTAGCTGTAATTCTTCATTCTTATATATAAATTCAAATGTAAATTAAATTGTGAATTCACACCCGTTGGAAAGCCACATCCTGCTACTTCACAGATTTTATTTAACCTATACACACATATGGAATGCTGCAATATATTTCTTTATTTTTTAGTAGACATGTGCATTTAGATTTGGATGAATGTAAAAAAAACAACTTGTTACAGTCATTTGACTGTTAACTAACAAATGCAAGCTACAAAAAAAATGTTGTTGACATGTTCATTTAGTTAAAGCCACTACTATACAGGTGGGAAAAGCTTTTCTCTAGGCGGGAAAGGCTTTAAAAAGTTTACATTTACACTATTTAGATGGGAAATGCTTTGAAAGTTCAAATTTACCCTATTTAATAACAATTTAGCAATGTACTTGCTAAATCTCGTCTCCTCTCCATTTTCAACTCTCTCCTCTATCCACCTGCACCAGCCCCTTCATCTGCCTTTAGTGCTCAAGACCCGGCAGACTACTTTTTCAACAAAACACTTACGATCCAAAGTAATATCCCAACACAAGACTGCAACCTTCCATCTCCGCGCCCGGCCACCCCCTCCTCCACTATCAGAACCTTCCCACCAACCACTGAGAATGAAGTGAGTTCTATATTCTTCCTCACACCTCACTACTACTTGCCCACTTGACCATATCCCTTCACATCTAATACCTTCTCTGTCTTCTACCCTTACTCCAGCTTTTTTTCACATATTCAACCTATTCTTTACTACCAGTTTATTCCCATCTTCCTTCAAACATGCAAAGGTCACCCCATCCTCAAAAAACCCTCACTCGACCCCAATTCTCCTGCAAACTACCGCCCCATATCACTGCTTCCGCTAGCTTCAAAAGTCCTGGAAAAACTAGTTTTTGATCGCCTAACCAACTTCTTTTCTTCCAACTCATTGCTTGACCCCTTGCAATCTAGCTTCCGTCCCCAACACTAAACTGAAATTGCCCTCACCGAGGTTACTAACGATCTTCTTTCTGCTAAAAACAACGGCCACTACTCAATACTTATCTTACTTGACCTTTCTGCTGACAACATTGCCCATCCCCTTCTCCTATGGACTCTCAGCTCCCTTGGGCTCTCTGTCACTGCCCTCTCCTGGATCCACTCTTATCTCTCTAATAGGTCCTTTTCTGTCTCCTTTGCTGGCGACTCCTCCTCTCCATTGCCTCTGTCTTTTGGAGTACCTCAAGGCTCTGTTCTGGGTCCTCTACTCTTCTCTATTTATACTTTCTCACTGGGTAAACCTATCAGTAGCTATGGCTTCAACTATCACCTCTATGCTAATGATACTCAGATTTACCTATCCACCCCTGCACTCTCTCCTTCTGTCCTTTCTCACATCAGTGTCTTCTTATTTGGCATTTCTTCTTGGATGGCCTCTCACCACCTAAAATATCAACATGTCCAAGACTGAGCTCCTTCTAATCCCCCCCTCAAATTCTACCCCGGTTTCTAACTTTTCAATCACTGTTGGTAACACCACTATCTCCCCATCACCCCAAGTCCGCTGCCTATGAGTTACACTTGACTCCAATCTGTCCTTTATACCCCACATTCAATTGCTCTCTTCATCCTGTCACAACCACCTACGCAATATCTCTAAAATTCGTCCGTTTCTGAATGCTGAAACTACTAATCCACTCCCTGGTAATTTCCTGACTTGACTACTGTAATAACCTACTAACTGGCCTCCCTCTCTCCCGCCTCTCCCCTATTTAATCAATCCTAAATGCCTCTGCTAGGCTAATTCACCTCTCCCGATGTTCTATATCTGCTGCACCTCTCTGTGAGTCCCTTCACTGGCTCCCCATTCACAGCAGAATTCAATTCAATTCAAATTCATCCGCTCACTTTAAGCCAATAAAACTGCTTCATGCAGTAATTTATTTATTTATTTTTTTAAATAAAAGATGCTGATGTTTTTATTTTTAACAGGGATATGCACACTTAATTTTGGGGGCAATTGGGGGACCTTTTTAAAATTAATCAGAGATCTGACCTCTGTTTAATTCTTGGAGCACTAATTGCTACCGCAAGCTTGGAGTAGCAATAACCAGCTTATGATGGCTTTACATTGTAATGGCTGGTTCTTTAACGTGCGCCTGTAAACGGGTTAATTTGCCCGTTTACGGGCATGCGATAAATTAGCGCTCCACTTGTAATCTAGCCCACAGTTTTCAGAAAAATAAAATGGAAAAAACACTTCAAAGTTTTTGTCTCATGTCATTATGGCTAATTTACCAGCCATTCCTACCTTGTAGGTGGCTGAGTGACTTTTTTTTTTAACCCTACTCAACGAATCCTAACTCAAACACTCTTTTTATTTCCTTTTCAAAACTAAAGCTTGTCTGCCCGCCATTTAATTCATGGGGCCCCTGATAGTGAGTATAGAGTTTATCTGTCAGTGGACAGCACAAATAATGTTCAGCAAAAATCTACTGAATACTTCTTTGCTACTTATTGCAAGATCTCTTATGGTTTATAGTCATATTACTGGCACTTACTTTATTGGATATTGGAACTTCAGGATACATGATGCTAGCACCAAATTGCTTAACGCATAGTAGCAATTTTACACAATTATCCAGTCTACTGATCAGCTCTGCTGATTTCATGCCTTCATCACTTTGATCTTTATATTTCAAACTTATTACCAGAATGTAGCAAATTGGTTACTAAATGCTACACATTTAATCAACTGCTGTAACGTGTAAGCAATCATTTGATTGGATTATGAGATATATTGCAGAGGTACATGTTTCATTAACTTCCAATAAGCCAAATAAAAAAAAAAATCTTGACTTTTTTATAATCTCTTAGAATCTTTTTATCCTCACAAGTTTTTAACACAAACTTCAAGGGTGGTCTAGACCAGGGGTCGCCAACCTTTCGGGACTCAGCGACCACTAAACTCACAATTTTGAATCCTGTGGACCACTAACATAATTTTTCTTTTAAAGGTACAAACCTCTATAATGTGTGTTTATCTATCTATCTATCTATCTATCTATCTATCTATCTATCTATCTATCTATATACAGTATATATATACACACACACATACTGTACATAACTAGTATAACCATAGCTAAGTTTACATTATGTATATATTTACACATTTTTAAGAATCATTTTTTGGAATTAACTAACTGAATGACAGAACTGAGAGAATACTTACAAATGACAGATGAAGGGTAAGTGCCAACTTTTGAGCTGCAAACAGAGGCAGAAAGTGGGGAAAAAAGAATTATGTTTAAAAGGATCACAAGACTTCCAAGTTACCTCCCCAGTAAGGAATTATTAAAAACTACTTATGATCATAGACAGATATTGGAGTAATAAATTAAGTTTATATCAGAAAGCTCTCAATATGGATGTGAGCTAACCATGACTGAAGTTACTGGCAATTACTATAATACTGGTGGGATATGGCTGATCTGCTGGATGGTAATTAATGGGATTCAGGTGGAATGGATTTGTGTGCTGGAAAATTATTAGAATGAAAAATAATTAATATTTAATAAAGAAAAAGAAAATGGAGGGGAGGAAGACAAACAGTGATGTAGGTCCATCTAAAGGAATTAGGAAAACTAATACAAAGAGACAGGTAAAGGGAAGAAAATAAATGAAATATAAGAGTTTTTTTTAAGATTTTCTTTTTTTATATGCTATAATTCCACTATTTCAAACCAAGATTATATCAACCTCTCTGGACAGCGTGCCAGGCAGGAGGAGTTAAATGTACAATCTAGCTACGCAGGTTGCGCAGTACTACGCAATGTGCGTAGGGAGATTGTAATTTAACTCCTCCTCCGGTTTTCACTGATGTCCAGCCAGGCACTGTAGGGAGTTGCAGCGCGACAAGGGTGACACCATCAGAGAAGATTAATTCCTGCTTGATGGTGTCAGGGACCACCAACATCTTCTCGTGGACCACTGGTTGGCGACCACTGGTCTAGACCATTAAATCTAAGGGGGTGGGGATTTGATCACAAAACTAAACTAAAAGATCAAATGTGGGGATTTCCTACATTTATTTACTTTGTCCAGCATTTAACTCTCTCCTTGCTGTGTGTAGAGACTGGACATGTATAAAACCAACTACCTATAGCAATTTCAGGGCAACTGGAACCTTTGACACAGAACTAAATAAGTGTGCATATCACTGTGTTAAATGACCACTGAATCTTCTGCCTCACTTGCTTATTCTTTACCTAATCCTCTTTATATTCCCCTCATCTTCCTTTCTAACCATCATAAAATCAACTTGCAACAAAGGTGGAATGTCCGATATGTCTTGCAGTGATCAAGTGCGGATCTCGCACGAAACATGTCTGCGTGAGGTCTGAATGCTGACATTGTGATTAGGTCATTTTTTAGTGCTTTTTTACAGCTGCTTCTTGCTGTCATGTTTTTACCCTTGTTCTAATAAATAATACTTTTTTATCTTAATATTGGAGTACTTATTTGCGCTATTGGCGCCCACCTACCTTGGATTCTTCTCTCTCTCTCTCTCTCTCTCTCTCTCTCTCTCTCTCTCTCTCTCTCTCTCTATCTCTATCTCTCTCTCTCTCTCTCTCTCTCTCTCTCTCTCTCTATATATATATATATATATATATATATATATATATATATATATATATATATATACACATATATATAAAATGAGTCATATAGCAAACAGAGAGCAAAGGAACGAATGCTAGATCTAGCAGTCATTATGCTCAGTAGTCAGGTAATTTAACTGTGGCAGTGCATGTGAGATCTACTGAAGAGTGAGGGCCACAGTCAAAGTTCCATCAACCCCAGTAACAACAAGTGACCATGGGGAAACACCAGTTACAAAAGGATTTCTCTGCTCCTTATCACGCATTACATCATCAATTACATCATAAATGCATTTAGCTCTGGCATCTACATCATCCTTAATGACATTGCATACTTTTATTTACTATGATTTATATAATGATACAGGTATGAATAGGAAAAATATTGTTATAAATTTCAGAAAAATTTGAAAAGCAAATCTTCAACAAAGCATGATGACCCATTTGTGTGGGCAAAACACACCACTCCTCATGGCCGCTTTTTGGAGCTGACAGTGTTGTATGAGCAGTAAGTCTGCATGCAGTCCTGCATCCTTACTACAAGTGCAGAAAAAGGATATACCCTATACCGGAAGGAGGAGGATTTCAAATGCAGTTGTGCATTGTTCAGATCAACGCAAGGAGTTCTTTTCAATACAGCAGTAATTAAAAGGTGCATGGAGGACTTGATGCAAATTTTAATGTGTGTGAATTTGTTAATAATTGTAAGCAATCACAAAAAAAGGTTTAATAAAAAATATTATTTCTTATACATCATAGAATTAGAAAACTTGAATGTAAATTAATATGTTCTATTTATTATTTATGATTTAATATATATATATATATATATATATATATATATATATATGTATATATATATATATATATATATAAAAATATTTATTTAAAAAAAAAAAACCACATCATATATATATTTATATATATGCTATGTGCAGAACATTCAAATGTGAAATAATCATATTTTCATGTTGGGTTAGGGCACTTGAGAATATGAAATCGGGTTTGAGCGCCAGAAGGTTTTTATGATTTTTTCTTTCCTATGGCATGGAGAGTCCACAACATCATTTCAATTACTAGTGGGATATTCAACTCCTGGCCATCAGGAGGAGGCAAAGCGCACCCCAGCAAAGCTGTTAGGTGTAACTTCCCTTACCCATAATCCCCAGTCATTCTCTTTGCCATTGTAAATGGAGGATGTGCGAAGATGGTGTCTGAAAATATTAATCCTTTTATGGGTACTTTTCCTTGCAAGCAAGGATTAGGGGCTATGCTGTGTCCATGTCAGTCTCTTTAGTAAGAGTAGAGGTGGCTATTAGCAGTTAGAAAGTGACAAGGTTTTCTTTGCTTTATTTATAACATTATTGCTACCCCTTTCTTTTTCTGCAGGTAAGTGCATTTGCCTTCTAGGTACTAAAGAACAGCACTTTGGGGGTAAATTCCTCATCTGGGACATATATATCTCCTATTAGGGGTTACCAGTTGGGCAGTTTAGCAAGCACTCTAGTTTGTGAAACTTAAGGGGTTAATTTTCCCCTTTCATAGAGAGACTGGCTGAATGGTTGTTATTTAGGGTCACAAAGGGTCTAGGACCTTTATTTGTCTACCGATGTTAAGTACTTTTAGCTCAGGAATGTCTTTTGCCTATAAGAAAAGGGTTCCGTTATTTGAGAGTCAAATGCACGCCTTTTAGTGGCGCAGTTTCTTTCTGAGGTCCGGTCATGTGACCTCTGCTCTCCACTTTTACTTTCTGAAGCGGAGTGACAGACAGTGCGTTGTGTTGTAGTGAGGTGTAAAGATTGCGCTCTTTTACTCTGCTATAGTTGTTCAGTCACGACTTAGCTTAGAGGAATTTCTGCATTCGTCCTCTTCATTTATCCTGTGTAGTGGACTGCATTCTAACACTTCTCCGGTCTGGTGTGGTAAGAGTCCTCAGCTTGCTGAAGTATAGAGGTGTTAGGGTTATTTATTTATTTAATCTGCATACATTTTTTTTCTGCATTATTTGCCTTTTTTTTGTTAAAGTGCCATAACAATCCCAATTGTTTTACCTATGCAATTTTGTTCCTCATGCTTAGCTGATACTCTAAAATTTAAAGATAAATTACTCCCTTCTGAGCCAATTGTCTTTCAGGATAATGCTGTACAGGATATGCCTCATCTTTCTTCTCAGACGTCCCAAGCTATGGTAGTTTCACATGCAGTGCTCTGCAGTTCCTCTCAACCTCCTTGAGGTGTTTATTTGCCAGGAGATTTTGCTGCACAGATAACTTCTGTGGTATCTGCAGCTTTAGCTGCTTTCCCTACCCCAGGTAAGCGTAAGAGGAAATCTAAACATATTTCTACTAGTAAGGTTTCTGACCGCTCTAAATCTGCTTTGGTCAACCTTTCTCAAAAATCTGATGAGGAGGATACTTCAGTAGCTTCTGAAGGTGAAATCTCAGACTCTGACGCATAAGGAGAAAAATCTTCAGAATCTGAAGAGGTTAATTTTAGATTTAAGCTTGAACACCTCTGGTTACTACTAAACCTTTGGTTGTTGTCAATCCCAAGAAGTTCTCTAAACTTAATAGAGTTTATCATTCTCCAACTTCTGGGGATGTTTTTCCTGTTCCAGACAAGATGTCTGAGATAATAACTCAGGAATGGGATAGGCCAGGGGTTCATTTTTCCCCTTCCCCTGTTTTTAAAAAGATGTTCCCTGTTGCTGACTCCATTTGGGACTCATGGCGCACTGTGCCTAAAGTAGAGGGAGTTATCTCAACTCTAGCTAAAATAACTACCATTCCTATAGAGGATAGTTGTTCCTTTAAGGACCCAATGGATAAGAAGCTAGAGGCTTACTTAGAAAAGATGTACATCCATCAGGGGTTACAGTGTCTTATCTTCTATTAGAGGAGACTACGGTAGAGGAGATCCAAGATAGGATCAAAGCTCTTAAACTAGCTAATACCTATATCTGTGATGTCAACATGCAGGTAATTAGACTGGGAGCTAAGATGTCGAGCTTCACTGTTCTAGCTTTCAGAGCTCTGTGGTTAAAATCTTGGTTGACAGATGTATCTTCAAAGGCTAAGCTTTTGGCTTTACCTTATAAATGTAAAACTCTCTTTGGTCCTGGTCTGGTGGAAATCATTTCCGAGATTACGGGTGGAAAGGGATCTTTCCTACCTCAGGACAAGAAAAATAGACCTAAAAGTTGACAGAATTCTGACAAGTCTTCCGCCTCCTCTTCCAAGCCAGAGCAATCCAGGACCTCTTGGAATTCTGCACAGCCTTGGAATAAAGGGAAGCAGAACAAGAAACCTTACACTGATTCTAAATCAGCATGAAGGCGTCCCATCTTAGACTTAAAGTATCTCAACAAATTCCTCAGAGTTCCATCTTTCAAGATCAAAACTATTTATTCCATTCTTCCTTTGGTTCAGAAAGGTCAATTCATGATCACCATAGACCTGAAGGATGCGTATCTACATGTTCCCATCCACCGGGATCATCACCAGTTTCTCATGTTTGCATTTCTGGACAAGCATTTTCAGTTTGTTGCACTTCTGTTTGGGCTTGCCACGGCTCCCATAATATTTACAAAGGTTCTGGGGCTTTATTGGCAGTGATTAAATCCCAAGGAATTGCAGTGGCACCTTATCTAGATGACATGTTGGTTCATCTTTTCAATTAGCAGAATCTCATACAGAGATGTTGTTGTCTTTTCTTCGTTCCCACGGATGGAAAGTGAATCTGGAAAATAGTTCTCTAGTTCTAGCTACAAGAGTGTGTTTCCTGGGGACAATCATATATTCCCTGTCCATGAAGATTTTTCTGACAGATGTCAGAAAAGCCAAATATCTTGCTTCTTGCCTGTCTCTCCAGTCTGCTATTCGGCTATCAGTGATTCAATGCATGGTGCTGATTGGTCTGGTGGTTCTAACCCCTAAACCGCCTTCACCCACATTGAGACTACTAAAATAAACCTATTAATCTGTAAACTGCTATACCCCACATCACAAATACTAAAATAACCCCTTAACCAACGTCCACCCACATCGCGACTACCTAAATTAAACTATTAACCCCTAAACCTTACACCCCCTAACTTTAAATTAAAGTTACAATATACTAACTACCTTAAAATAAATAAAAACTTACCTGAGCTTAAACTACAAAAAAAACCCTAACATTACAGAAAATAATAAAAATCTAAAATTACACAAAATAAAAAACTAACATAACAAAAAAATGGCTAAAATGACAAAAAATAAAACAAAACTTACATTACAGAAAATAGCAACCGATATGATCCAAAATAAAAAAAAGTTATTCCTAATCTAATACCCCCTTAAAAAATCCACCCCAAAATAAAAAAAAAACTAATCTAACAATAAACTACCAATTTCATTAAAAGGTCCTTTTGTAGGGCATTGCCCTAAAGATATCAGCTCTTTAAAAAAAAAAAAAAAATACAAAGTCCCCCCCTAAAATAACAACCCCCACCCACCAAGCCCCCCAAATAAAAAACACCTGACTAAAAAAAACTAATCTACCCATTGCCCCTAAAGGGACATTTGTATGGACATTGCCCTTAAAAGGGCAATCGTCTCTTTTTCTGCCCACATCAAGTCCCCATACACAGCGCACAGCACCTGCGCTTAAGTGCTACCAGACGAAGAAATGAGTCCCAGATACTATCTTCGCCCCCAATGAGAAGTACCGCCAATTAAGTCTAAACAATTACAAAAAAACGTACTGTATGTCGGCATATCTTCTTCATTCCTGTGGACAATTGAGGATCTTCCCTTCCATCAAGGTATGCTCAGCTCCTGTTCCTTTCACTGACACACAGCAAGCAGCGTCTATAGGTAAAAACAGGCTCCACCTACAAACAAATCCAATCCACCTGCAAACCGCAATAGGGGATTCCCAGTCTCCAGAGCACGCGTACAAACAAAAACAAAACTTGCGAGGCAAGGGATTGAAATTTTAAAAGTTAACTTTTATTCCAAAGATTTAAAAGACATCACAAAGTCAAAGGCTGGTGCAGCATCGGTTTTACGCATTTCAGTTTGCGCCTTACTCATATACTGTGCTGCACATAGCTATACAGCCTAATTAAATACATATGTTCATCTGTGACGTAAGTGCTCTGAAAAAGTGTTAACATGGTATACATATAGCTAGTCTCTATAGTAACTAGACAGAAGCTTAACAGAATGCAACAGTAAGCAAGTGCACTATTAATGTGGTTTACCACAACCGCATATGCCCAAACAATAAAGTCAAATGTTAGCATAGACAGTACAAACACTATTTATAAAAGACACTATCAATATCCATCAGCAGTAAGCAACCTATTAGTTAGTGTGAAATGATATCATTATAAGACAGGTCTACATCAGTTGTATGTCCATTACCAATTGAAACATATATATTACATCTAAGTTTTTAAAGTTTGTAATTATACACTGGACATCAGACTGGAGACATGCATTAATTAAATGCATACACCTATACTATATTTAGAAACTGCATCAGTTTCGACATTTGTACTCTATCCAGACACACATTGTCAGTGCATATGCAGCCACAGAAACACACCTTACGGACTCCTCTGCTCCCAATATCTCTTTTAAATGTTACATAAAACTTTTTAAAGGAGTTTCAAAGTACTCAATGCTTACTGGTAAACACTCTCTAATTTCCTGTTATATACATATATGTACAAACTTAAAGGTGAGACCTAACATATTATTTACAGAACGATGTATCAATATAGATGTTATATAATGTTTTTATAAATCAAGAAAGAACAAAATTTGATCCTTAACCATGGGGAATATATTGTCTGTAGATGACTTTATATATATATATATATATATATATATATATATATATATATATATATATATATATATATATATATATAAAACCAGATATTTCTGGTTGCTATTCTTCATAAGAAAACTCTAGTATCTTATTCCCAAAAATGTATTAGATCAGCATAGATGTTAAGATCTCCTGGGGCCCTTGTTTGTAATTTAAATATCCAGAAAGCTTCACGTTTGTAAAGCAAATTTTCCCCTCCAAGGGTTCTTAACATGTTCTATGATTTGCCATCTGAAGTTATCAACCTTTTCTTTATGAACAAGTTTAAAATGTAGGACCGCTTGCAAAGCTGGGGAAAGAGATTTCACATCATTTAAATGCTCTTTTATTCTGTCTCTGGCTTCCCTAGTGGTGAGTCCCACATATTGCATGTTGCACTCAGTACATGTGATCAAGTAGGTGACAAAGGTTGCACAACAGTTTGTACATGAGTCTATGTCAAACACCTTCTGTGTGACAGCAGGCTGAACTTGTTTATCTGTCATTGTGTATGTACAAGCCTTGCAGCTACCCGCTCCACATCTATAGTGCCCCTTGCATTGTGACCAACTACTACCTCTCTGTTTGGTATTTTTAATCTCACTAGGAGCCAGGATATTCACCATTGTTTTATTACTTCTCGTCACACATTTGCATCCATTTTGTACCCAAGGGTAGAGTACCTCATCTCCCTGAAAGATAGGCAAATATCTTTGAATAATATTGGAGATCTCTTCAAATTGGTTACTATAGTTCGTAACAAAGGTAGGCTTAACATCTCCTATCCCATTTTATTACTTCCACTTCTGTAGAGTTTTGCATTCCTATCCATTTCAACTGCCTCCTTGTAGGCCTTATCAATTAGATATTTAGGGTAACCCTTCTGTTTGAAACATTCCCTAAAATTTCCTGCTTGTTCCTCAAAGCCCTCTCTTGTTGAACAGTTGCTTTTGAGCCTGATACATTCTCCTTTCAATATTCCATATCTAGTATGTCTGGGGTGCTTACTCTTAGCATAAAGAATGATGTTACCTGCTATAGGCTTCCTATGTAGAAAGGTTTCTATTCTATTTGCTGATTTATTCCCCACCAAAACTAAATCCAGATATTCGATCCTAGATGGATCTTTTTCATATGTAAACCTCAAACCAATATTGTTGGAATTAAGCATATTTAGGAAAACCTCACTGTCAGGAACTAATCCCTCCCATATCAATAGGAGGTCATCTATATACCTCTTAAAAACACTATATTTCTCCCCTGGGGGCAGTCTCCTCCATAATAAATCTGGGACAGCTCCCACCACCCCATATAGAGGTTGGCAAAAGCTGGGGCAAAAGAAGCCCCCATAGCTGTCCCTCATCTCTGGAGATAGAACTGTCCCCCAAAGGAGAAATAATTGTGTGTTAGCAGAAAATTAAGTACTCTCATCACACAACGTTTGTAGTCTTCTGGGTAGCCTGAAAATGTATCCATAAAATATATCTAATTGCCTCCATTCCCTTTTCTATAGGTATACAAGAATACAAACTTACAACATCTATAGTCATCCAACTATAATTGTCTTTCCATTCTAGAGTGTCCATCATTGTCAACAGGTGTTTGGTATCTTGAAGGTATATAGCCTTACTAGAGGCTCAAGCAAGGACCCAATCCCAGAAACAATTAGACGTCCTTTAATTAAAGATTTGAGTCTTTGGGAAGTGATGGAAAATTGGTACTCTGGGATTTTTTACACTAAAAAATTTGTAAGTATTATCATCAAATATTCCCAAATCCCTACCCTCATCTAATATCTGCATCAGGCTCCTCAAAAACGATAAGGTGGGATCAAAATCTAGCTACTGGTAAACATCCATGTCACCCAACTGTCTCTGTGCTTTTGATAGACAGTCTCTTTTATTTAAGACTACTATATTGCCCCCCTTATAACTATGCCTAATGCATATCTCTTCATTGGTCTGCAACCTTTGAATGGCATATCATTCTTGTTTATTCAGATTCTGTTTATTATTAGGTAAGTTGACTTGTAACTTGTGTAGCTCTAATTCTACTCTTTTATGAAAGGATTCCAAGTACACAACCATTGTGCGGGTGGGATGAAAGGTTGAGGTAGTTTTAAATGTAGCTTCAATTTGTTTCCAACCCAAAGATTCCATTTCTAAGCTTAGAATAAGATACTAGAGTTTTTTGATGAAGAATAGCAACCAAAAATGTATGGATATATATATATATATATATATATGGTCATCTATAGACAATATATTCCCCTTCATTAACGATCAAATTTTGTTCTTTCTTGATTTATAAAAACATTATATAACATCTATATTGATACACTGATGCAGTTTCTAAATATAGTATAGGTGTATGCATTTCATTAACGCATGTCTCCAGTCTGATGTCCAGTGTATAATTACAAACTTTGAAACTTAGATGTAATATATACTTTATGTTTCAATTGGTAATGGACATACAATTGATCTAGACCTGTCTTATAATTATATAATTTCACACTTACTAATAGGTTGCTTACTGCTGATGGATATTGATAGTGTCTCTTATAAATAGTGTTTGTACTGTCTATGCTAAGATTAGACTTTATTGTTTGGGCATATGCAGTTGCGGTAATTCACATTAATAGTGCACTTGATTACGGTTGCAATCTGTTAAGCTACTGTCTTGTTACTATAGAGACTAGCTATATGTATACCATGTGGCATAGATGAGAGGACAGCAGTGGTTTACACAGGGTTAACATTTTCAAGAGCATTTACGTCACAGATGAACATATGTATTTATTTAGGCTGTATGGCTATGTGCAGCACGGTCTATGAGTAAGGCGCAAGCTGAAATGCGTAAGACTGATGCTGCACCGGCCTCTTACTTTGTGATGTCTTTTAAAGCTAGCTTTGGAATAAAGTTAACTTTTAGGGGGCGGAGCTTGGCCACGATCAAAGTAAGGGACTGTAAATATTATATAGAGAGGCATTTCTGTCAAACAGACACTGGGACACTGAACTGTGTGATGCCTGGTAAAAAAAACTGCTAAGACAGAGAAAAACACTCCAGCCAGACCGCTGAGTAAATACCTCAAACAGCTAAACCAACCTAACAATTCACCAGCGGAAGATATGGCCACCTGTTAGCAAATTCAGACAGCGCAAGCACACCAAACAGAACCACAGGCCCAACTAAGGATGATCTGCAATACCTATCGTCAAAGGATGACATTAAAGGGGTCATGCAAGAAATGCGCAGTTTGTTTGACGATCTCAGTTTGCTACTACAGTTCAACAGAACCACTCAGATTTACAACATCAATGTGAAATAATCCAAGCTCTGTCAGACAAGCTAGAGGTCTAGATAACCGGGGCCGCAGAAATAATATCCAAATTAGAGGCGTGCCTGAATCCATACACCAACCGGCTATAGAGGGTTATCTACAATCTCTCTTCCGCACCATCAAGGGAACCCCCTCATCACCTGAGATCATAATGGAGCGGGCACACAGAGCACTGAGACCCAAACCCCTTCCTAAGGGACCACCCAGAGATATTATAGTAAAGTTTTTAAATTTCAAAGACAAAGAAGAACTTCTCAGATGTGCTAGAGCCAAACATCCGATATACCATGTTGGCGATGAGATCCAACTGTTCTCAGATCTCTCCCCTGTCACGCTTCAAAAAAGAAGAGAACTCGGTCACATCACAACAATACTGAGAGCAAATAAAATACAGTATCGCTGGGGCTTTCCTGTATCACTGATCGTATCAAATAATAACAAAACTGTTATATTTCGGCCAGGATCTGACTTACAGAGGTTCTACTCAGAACTATCACTGGAACAGCTGGGGGTTCCCCCTCCAAATAATCGGGACAAAGAATCCTCAGGAATCCATGTAACAACTGAATTAGAGCCTGGAGAAAATGAGTCCTGAAGGGGACACGGTACATACACGAAGTTAGCTGTCCACCTTTTGGTCAAGCTTCGACTTGACATGGTATCCTTTTCTGAAATATCTTGCTCACTCACTTTGAGTCGGCATCACGTGGGACTTGTGGGATAGTACCTGAATTCCCATAATTGTATTTGTTATGTTAAATTGTTGCCTGAAGTTAGGTAATTGTACCTGTTTTTACTGTTTTTTTACTGTTACATTTATTGAAGGGCTACTCATAATGAACATTAAAATAGATTAAACAACACAGATAAGTGCATATATACATACGTATATGAAAAAGGAAAAAAATGAATATATATGGGTATATATAATATCTTATAAGCACCCTATGGGGCTCAATTTTGCAATAATGCTCACGCCACCTATAAAGATATTTTCAGAGTAGAATAATAATAATAATAAAGAATAATATTGTTCCCATTGTTCTTTCATACCCGTTCCCCACCCATAACTCTTCCCTATCTCCCACCCCCTCTTCCCTCAGCCACACATCTCTCCCTTTCTTTTCCTTTCATTGCCATGTATACTAGATGTCCTAGACGGCAGGCATAGTTGTCTAGGAGAAAGTTCTGTTTTCAAGGAGCTATGTTAGCCTTAGGGTTACTACCCCTGTAAGGATCATTATGTGCTAGATCTAATTTAATCTTTGATCTTCCTCCTTTATTCCTTCTCCTGTTCTCCATTAATTTTCTCCTCCCCTTTTTTTTTTTTTCCAAAATGGCTCACCGCAAAAGTAGGTGGGGATCACATACACTCACTCACACTCACTACCATCAACGCCAAGGGCCTCAAAAGGGCCTCAATAGTCCCGGTAAGAGATCCATTGCCTTCAGAGACTTTAAAAATGCATATAGTTGTGGGTTAACGCCATGTATCCAACAGCATACTTCTCGTCAGGCCCCACAAAGAAATGTGGAGTAGGCATATTGATTAACCATGCTATGCAGATTAAAGTCACACATATTGAGAGAGATTCTGAGGTCAGATACTTGGTCTTGGTGGGCACACTATACGAGCACCCTATCACTCTCATGTCCATATATGCACCTAACATGGCACAACACAAATTCCTAAAGAAGATATCTAAAATCATACTGGACCACGCAAAAAGACCGATATATGTAGCTGGAGACTTTAATCTCCCTCTAGAGCCATACATAGACACATCAACAGGCACCTCCAGCATCCCTAATAGGGTTACTAAAAAAGTTAAAACCACTCTTTCTGACTTGTTACTCCACGATACGTGGAGGACACTGAACCCGAGCACTAAAGACTTTACATACTATTCACAACCACATAACAAATACTCACGCATTGATTATATTTTTACTTATACAGGGGGACTTGACCTGGTGGCCAAGTGTGATATAGGCTCAATAACATGGTCAGACCACGCCCCAGTAACGTGCACTATCCAGTGGCCGGATATTCCTCCTACTGCGTATATTTGGAGACTGGATGAAACACTGTTAGAAAATCCGCTAATTACATCAGATATTCAGAAATCTCTTGCAGAATATTTTAATTTTAATGACCCCGACCACACTTCAAGGTCAAACGTTTGGGAAGCACATAAGTGCGTAATACGGGGGGAGTTCCTGAAACATAAAGCTAGATTGCTCAGGCAACATAGAGAAGCTCATACACAACTACTAAATAATATCACCAACTTGGAAAGGAAACATAAGCATGACCCCACAGACGTGACCACCAAACACTCACTTATCACAGCTAGGACTGAGCTTAAACACCACCTAGCGGCAGCATTTCAATGCAAGATGCTCATGATCAAGCAGCAATACTACGAGGGAGGGAATAAACCAGGCAAATTGCTGGCTAGATCAATATGCAGAATGCAACTCAAAACACAAATTCATTATTTGGAGCTAGCAGATGGTACCAAACTTAAAAGTAACAAACATATAGCTACAGCATTTCACTCCTATTATGATAAATTGTACAATATTTCGAACATACTAGACACAAGTGGACAGGCAGCACAGACAGCCACAAGAGGACAAGCAATAGATGAATATTTATCCAAATTAGGGTTACCTAAGTTAGAGAAAGCTAATGCAGATATATTAGATGCACCCATTTCACAGGATGAATTGGCGCAGGCATTGAGAGAGCTGCCCAACGGAAAAAGCCCTGGCCCAGATGGGCTCACAGTAAAATATTACAAAACATTCCTCACAACTCTAGCCCCACAAATATTACAATTATTTAACAATTTAGGAGACAGCCCCACACTGGCAGACACGATGCTCGAAGCGCATATAACAATTATTCCCAAGCCTGGAAAAACACCTACAACACCGGGCAATTTCCATCCGATATCTTTACTAAATACAGATATAAAGATCCTGGCTAAAATACTAGCAAGAAGGTTGAATACATGCCTTCCTGATCTTATCTCAACGGACCAGGTAGGTTTTGTGCCTGGAAGAGAGGCACGTGATAATACCACAAAAGTGTTGCAGTTGCTCAATTTTGCCAGAGTCGAGGGAGTGTCGATGGCCCTCTTCTCGACCGATGCGGAGAAGGCCTTCGACCGGGTTGATTGGCTTTTCCTGCAACGGGTTATGGAGGTAATGAATTTTGGTAGCACTTTTCTAAACATGACATTTGCATTATATACATCTCCTAGTGCCCGGGTACTGGTAAATGGTACATTATCAGAAGCATTCAAAATTACGAATGGCACCAGGCAGGGGTGCCCCTTGTCCCCCCTCCTGTTTGCCCTCTCCATAGAAGCCCTGGCTCATAAAGTCAGACATAACATTAAAATTACGGGAGTAAGTAAGAGTAAGTAAGAGTGGGAGTAAGAGTGGGAGACACAGAACATAAACAAGCTTTATATGCTGACGACATTCTGTATACTCTCACAAATGTTAACACATTGGTCCCGGAGCTTCTTTCAGAAATAGAAACTTCCATCTTAATCTAATGAAATTGGAGCTCCTTAATATTAGTGTGCCCCCTGAGCACATACAGTGGATAAAATCGGAACTTAAAATCTCGGTGAACACTAAACAATTACGATACTTAGGTATATACCTCACTTCTAAGCCACAAGACCTATATAAAGACAACTATGTGAGATTGCGCGAGGAGATCATGAGAGACATATCTTCCTGGAAAAACAAGCCCCTCACTTGGGCCTCGCTTCCATTGAGTCGTAATTCAGTTTGCGTGCACTCGCAAACCGTTAAATATGCTGTCGAAAGCAATAGCGTTTAACGACTGTTTCCAATGGCGCGTTATACCTCTATATCGGCTTCCGGACTTCGGCTGCCGAAAAGATTTTCACGTCCCATAGAAAGTAATAGAAGCCGTTAATCGATAAATTATACCAGGTTTCCATTGAAAGCGCTAACCGTTAATACACTGTCGGAGGCTGTCGATACATTGAGACATATTACCCCCAGCTCAACTAGGTGTAAAGGAGGAAAAAGAGCTTTTTGAGGCCTGTTTCTCATTGAAATTGCAAATCAAAAAAAATTTATGAGTGTTTCAATGTACAAATAACATTATATATGCTACATTTATTGGTCCTATGTATAGGAATATTTGCACCCATGTTGTCATAGAAATTTCAATATGTATGTGCATATAAAAATATATGCAAGCACCACAATTATGGAACGACCTCCCGCACACTTTTAAACCTTCCCCATGCCTAATATCTATTAAGAGATCCCTCTCTACATATCTCAAAACAGAATGCACCTGTCATTGTTGATTATATATTTCCTACCTGTTCTATGTTAAATTTTTGGGCATATGTATTATTTTTTTATTTTTTTTTATTGTACCCATTGTATTAATGCAATGTTTTGTGTACCCAGGACATACTTGAAAACTATAGAAATCTCAATGTATCTTTCCTGGTAAAATATTATAAATATAAATAAAATATCTACCTATTCAAAATGAAACCTTTGCCCACGGATGCTATATATAATCTCAATACATATAGAAAAATAATTCAAAGGAAATAAGTTGTTTATAATGAAGATGAGTTTTATTATTACAGATTTACCCTCATTCAAATGTAATTTTCAATGTGAAAATCATATTTATTCAATACAAAACGATGACACATTAAAGTTATGTGTCATAGTACTAATATTTATAAAATATATGTAATGTCATGTCTGCTAAAGCAGATAATACATTTGCAATATTTAGACTATTAACCAAAATACATAAGTGCTTAATATTCCATACTTCAAGAGATATGAAGTATTGTCTTTAACATGGAATTATTGAAACAATTTAAAAGTGCATTGTGCATTGGTCCCAGGGAGAGTCTGTGTCTGTTCATATGATGTCAATTAAAATGTATTAATCACCTCTATATCATGGCAATCACATATATGTTGTGTATACATCATTGCTTAAATATCATAAAGATACATTTATCTAATTATTCTAAATATTGAATAATAATCTTGACAAAAAGGAGTGCATTAGTCATGATAGGTATTAGTCATGATAGGTATATATTTCAGATATTACATTCCACATAGGACTATAATGAATGCAAGGTGTTTGGCCATATCAACAGGAAGGAATATTTACTTTTCAACTCTTCTATAACTGTATAAGCCTTATTAGCTTCATCTGAAGGAGCAAACAACATATGCTTGTGGAATATAAATCATAACATTTACACATGTCACGTTGACCAATGTTAGATAGCATATACTGTATAAATTTCAGACACGTATCCCCAAGTATTCTTAAACGGCATAATATCCTCAATAAAAGGACACATACATTTATCAACAATGTACACCTGCATATTAATTGACATCATGTGAAATAAAAATGAATAAAGCTGTTAATGTTTTGAAAATAAACAGCTATTAAAACAATTTTGAAATATATTTTCTAATTTTGATTAGAAAAATATATGCATATTTATGAGATGGAAATCACACTTAAGAAAGTGCTTCATAAATTTTTTTTAGATATTATATATCTGGAAATAATTTAAAAAGAAAAATACTTATTAATGCTTGCGGCGGGATTTGGCCTTTGGAGGAGAGGTACTTGGGATGGAAGTGTGGTGTCTTGGGCGACGCACACCAGCTGACTGGGAGGCTAAAACATGCGATTCAGGGTCCTGCAGGGAGATAACGGAGGATGCGAGTGAGGAGGGAGTTTGCGGCCTATCTGCAACCCTCTCCACTGCCTCTGCCAGGCGGACGAGTGCGGCATTATGTATGTCCATCTGGCTCTGTAGCCTCCTGAAATCCTGCTGCTGCTGGAGCCTAGTAAGTCTAAGCTCCCTGTGAATGAGCCTCAGTAGAGCATCCTGCTGGGACTGTGCGGGGATATTGGATTCCATGGGGGGCACTTGTGGCTGTATAGGTGTCTCCGGCACATATTCCTGGCTCTGTGTGAGGTTGTCGTCACTCAGTCTTGGGGACTGTGTGGGTGGCTCAATATCCAATTGAGGACAGACATTGGTGGGGGGGGGGGTGGTGATTGTTGTTGTGGTGGTAGTGGTGGCGGCATTTGTTGTGCCATGGGAGGGTGCTGAATCTGTTGTTGAGGTGGCATATAGTACATATGCTGCGGTGGAGGATGCATCTGCTGATGCTGTGGTGATGAAGGATGCATCTGCTGATGCTGTGGTGATGAAGGAGGCATCTGCCGATGCTGTGGTGGTGGAGGATGCATCTGATAATGCTGTGGTGGAGGATGCATCTGATAATGCTGTGGTGGAGGATGCATCTGATAATGCTGTGGTGGAGGATGCATCTGATAATGCTGTGGTGGTGGAGGCTGCATCTGATGATATGTCCTCCCAGATGAATATGGGGATGGGCCAGGAACATTTTCAACCTCATAGGCCAGTGGCTGTTGCTCATCTCCTTCAAGTATGCTGAGGTAGGAGTATCCAGCTTCAATAACATCCCCCTCCTCCTCCTCACTGAATTCCGGAACATCACTGGCCTCCGGTCTTGTTGAGGACTCATACTCATGTTCCAATTCTGAAAAATAAATTGTAATTATAAATTAATCTGATGAAACATCTAACATTTGAAAATCAATTTTATAGATATATAGTTTTTTATATATATATATATATATATATATATATATATATATATATATATATATATATATATATATATATATATATATATATATTATTTCTGTATGAACTTAAACATATTTAACCAGAGGTGTATATTTAAAGATTGTGCCTCTAAGCGACTCTTTGTATTACACATAGTCCATATATATGATATAGATAGAAAGAATTTAAATCTATACCCTTGCTTGTTTGAGCAGATAGCCACACCAGAAATCAGGATGAATATATCCACTACAACTATGTTAAGATGCCATTAAAGGGGCAATGAAGTACAAATTAAACTTTCATGATTCAGACAGAGCATGCAAATTTAGTCAACATTTTATATTTTACTCCTATTATCATATATTCTTCCTTCTCTTGGTATCTTTATTTGAGAAGCAAGAATGTAAAGCTTAAGAGCCAGACAATTTTTGTTTCAGAACCTGGGTTGCTGTTGCTTATTGGGTGGCTAAATGTAGCCACCAATCACGAGCGCTAGCCAGGGTTCTGAACCAAAAATGCAAAGTCTCCATAGCTTACATTCCTACTTTTTCAAATAAAGATACCAAGAGAACAAAGAAATATTTATAATAGTAGTACATTAGAGAGTTGCTTAAAATTGCTGCTCTATCTGAATCACGAAATAAAAAAATTGGGTTTACTATCACTTTAAGTTACTGTGCAAATTAGACTTTGAACCATGTAAAACATTACTTGTACTAATCCTACCTAGGTATGTTTTCCACTGATGCTTGAACACAATTGATTACTAAACATATATAATATATGAACATTCTATATTCTGTATTACACATGTGTATGATTACATTTATATTTTAAAAAACAAAGCCGATATATATTTCTGATGTTAACATATATTTGTTAGAAATAAAACATTTATTACATATGATATTTAATATTCACCTTCATGGACCTCTTCAGCTGGCACTGATGTGTCCATTGTCCCCTTACATCCTAGGACAGATTCATCTGAGATGACATTGGCCATCATCTCCTCCCATGACCTTAGGTGTATTCTCTTGCTAGGACCACCACCTGTCCCACGTGCATATTTGGCCTGCTGTGCCAGCTTAGCTTTGGTTTCCCTCCTGCAGTCATGATAGCGGTGTTTAATGCTGGCAGTAGAACGATTACGTCCTAAGCAGCTGACTGCCACTCGAATCTCCTCCCACAGCTTATTCCGGACAGCCGGCCTCAGGTTAGGGTTCTCCAGCTGAGCTGCCCTCTCCAAGTATGCCTCAACAAGAGCCTCCTTCTCCTCCTCAGAGTACCTCTCCTCTCTAAGCCTGCCCTTCACACCTGAAGGGCCAGCAGACACAGACTCTCCCTCCTGTGACTGGGGACCAGCCCTCTCTACCTCCTCTGTCCCTGCAGGCTGTGACAGGCTACCACCAGCCCCACCCCCAGTTGCCACAGTCTGCCCCACTTTCCCTTTTCTTTTTGTGCCTAGCTGAGGCTGACTCCTCCTCACTCCTCCCACCTCCATTCCTCTTCCACCCTCTCTCCTTCCCTCCTCTGCCAGGGTTTGAGGAAGGACAAATCCTCCACCCAAACCTCGGCCCCTATTCCTGCCCATACTACTCCCTACTTCCCCCTCCCCCTCCCTCTATCCACCCTCACCACTGCCCTCCCCCTAGCCACCCCCTTCCCAACTCCACTAGGCCTATCCATCCCTTTCTCCTTCCTCCCTAACTCTAACCTAACACTAAAGTCCCTAGCTTACCTAACTACACTAATTCACCTAACTAAACCATAAATTAAATAGCCCCAAAACTAACTACCTAACCTATCTAGACCCTAACTATCTCTATTCTATATCCCTCAAAAAAAAAAAATTGTGGGGGTGAAAATAAACAAAGGGATGTAAATGAAAAAGGAAAAACTAAGGAGGATTAGAACAAAATTATAGAAAAATAATAAGGGATGCAAATGAAGAAAGGGGTGAGCTATATAGTCAAATGAACCAAAAAATATGGGATCTAAAAAAAAAAAAATAGGATGGGAAAAATGTATATATAAAAAAACAAGTTATATAGTGAGGAAGGGAAGGGTAGTCAAAGGGGGGATGGGAAGTGGAATAAGGGGATTAATGAAAGGAGTAATAAAGGAAGATGGGGATATGGGGGTTAATGAAAAAAAAAATGTGAATGTGTTTGTATCAAATAAAAGTGTGTATGTGTGTGTGTGTGTATTTGTGTGTATAAACTAATGTGTGTTAATTAACTAATGTATGGATGTGTGTGTGTGTTCCTAATATTATATGAGGCCTACAATAAGAATATATGAAAATCAAATATGAAACTCTCCACTAACTCTCAAACAACTCTCAAAAACCCAAAACTCCTACCAACGCAACTAGCTCCCGTGTCTTTCTCTCTAGAGGCGATCACAGGTAAAGAGCGCAGGCGCAAACCGTTATTCTTATAGACAGAGGTCGGGTTACCATGGCAATGCACTTGTTATGGCGCGCTTTTCGACAAATCCGACATCGGTTGGCAACGCAAACTTACGTACGGCCGAAAAGAGCGACTGCGCGCAACACACTAATCTTTTCAATGGAAACCTGGTACTAAAATGGAGCCGTAAATTACTTTTAGCTGTCGTCCGCTTCGGTAGCTTACGGTTCCATTTTTAACGACTCAATGGAAGCGAGGCCTGTGTTGGGTAAGATAGGAGTAATAAAGATGAACATCCTTCCCCGTATCCTTTACTTACTGCAGACTGTTCCGATCTCCCTTCCGAGGGAATATTTACCCCAGCTACAAAAGACACTAGAACAGTTTTTGTGGTAGGGTACAAAACCAAGGGATCCTAGGAGAACGATGTACTTACCAAGGGACAGAGGAGGTCTGGGTTTCCCTGACTTGTCGGCCTATAGGCAGGCCATACTACTACAATGCATAGTTGAATGGTCTCAAAACACAGCACATAAAGCATGGGTTAGACTAGATGGACAAATCTTCAAACTTAATAACCTTGGCACACTTGTGTGGATCCCACCATCACACTGCCCCAAGATGTTAGGCAAATACCAGATAACTTCGGAAATATTATACGAATGGGATAAAGTAATATCTATTAATACACACATTTCCTCCAGGACCTCTCCACTTTTACCAATTATTGAGAACCCTGAACTACCATACTATAAAATAGGAACACAGCCCGGTAGACCTTACCACCTCAAAGCAGGATGCTTACATAACATCATAGAGAACGGAAAGTTATACACTCAGCAACAGATGATTGCGGTAAACTGCAATATTTTCTCATCATGGTTAAGGTATAAACAATTAGTACACTTCCTAACGCACCACGTACACAAAGATAGGCTGGGAAGGGACCTCACTCCATTTGAACATTTATGTATAACAAACAAACCGCAAAGGCGGTTAATTTCACTCATATACAAACTAGTGACTGGGGCACCTGATAACCCTCTCCCTACATATACTAGAACTTGGAACAGGGAGCTTAATACAGACATCGAACAAGAGGCATGGCTCAAATGGTTCTTACTGACAAAACACTCTTCTGTATCAGCAAATGTGCAAGAAATACACCTGAAAATGTTGAGCAGATGGTATCTCACACCGGCCAGACTCCACAAGCTATACCCTATGGCAAGCCCATTGTGCTGGAGAGGGTGTGGGGGAGAATGGTTCATTGCTACACATCTGGTGGACCTGCCCAAAGTGTTGGGAAATACAACAGCATGTACTATACCACATGTATGAACAACATTGATGCTGTAGATGGCGCTGTTCAGTTTAGATTGCTGATTGTTTATATCTGTGATCTTGTTCATTCTTTTATACAGGAAGGAAGTTGTTTTTTAATCTCTATTGTGTTGTTTTTCCTCCTCTGTGTGTGCTGACTATAGTTTTACAAGTCCTTTGGTATGTTCCAAATATTGCTGATGCATCTGTACAAGTAAAGCCTAATGCAGTTTTCTTTGAAAGCTTCCAGTGTCTTTTTTATACATACACCAACAGGTTATGGGCCCAGACACTGAAGAAAAAGAAACTACAAGTCAGTAAGTGTTGCATCTATGATCCAAGCAAATACTGTGTGAGGAAACAAGAGCTGCATCCAAATTACTGAAAGATGGCAAGTGGTTCAGATGTGAAATATGCAATAGCGAAGTTAAATAATACCAACTACCAGCTGTGGAAGTTTAAGCTTGAAATGCTGTTATCCAAAGATGATTTATGGGAGGTGCTGGATACAAACAGACCCACTGATAATCCAGGGGAATGGGACAAGAAAAACAGACAAGCAAAAGCAGTTATAAGCCTGTTAGTGGAGGATGATCAACTCATTCACATAAGAAAAGAAAACACAGCTAAAGGTATGTGGACTGCACTACAAAAACTGCATGAGCGTTCAAACTTAAATAGTAAACTATATTTGCTGCACAAACTATATAAGATGAGGCTGGAAAAAGGCCAGGAAATGTGTGAACATGTGAATGCTATGCTAGAGATTGTGGAACAGCTATGTGCAATTGGAGAAGAAATTAAAGACAATCATATAGTAGCATTGTTACTATGCAGCCTTCCAGAGTCATATAGTGCCCTTATCAATGCTCTAGAAACCAGACCTGAACAAGAACTAACACTAGAATATGC
Organism: Bombina bombina; assembly: GCF_027579735.1. Lineage (NCBI taxonomy): Eukaryota > Metazoa > Chordata > Amphibia > Anura > Bombinatoridae > Bombina > Bombina bombina. Next base: position 513,054,719 of record NC_069499.1, on the reverse strand, counting down.
TAAGGGAAAACTAATTGATGAATATAATAGAAGAAAGGAAAACATGCATAGTGAAGAAAATGAGAGATCAGAGGTAGCTCTGAAGGCGCAAGAAGGCACAAAACAAAACAGAGAAACCAGAGTGTGTTTTCGCTGCAAAAAGGTCGGTCACCTGAAAAAAAACTGCTCAATCTGGAAAGCTGAGCAGCGAAGGTTAGAACCACCTACAAGAGAGAGAGCTAAGGCAGCCACAAAGCAAACTGCAGCTGCATCATGGAGCGGCAGCTTTAAAGTGACTCAGAATAGTACACCACACGGATGGTGCATTGACTCAGGGGCAACTAGTCACATGACAAGTGACGAGACATTCTTCACAGAAATTGATTTCAATACTAAAGATAAAGTCTTCCTAGCAAATGGGAAAAGTATTACAGCTGAAGGTAATGGTCAAGGGTTCCTGACTTGCATCACACCATCAGGAGGTAAGCAAAGCATTCTAGTAAAGAATGTTCTGTACGTCCCAAGTTTAGAAGGAAGCCTCCTATCAGTGAAAACTCTTGCTAACAATGGACTCACAGTTCAGTTCCAAGGCAATGAATGCACAATTCGAAACAGGAAACAAATCCTAGCAAAAGGAAGATTGAACGAACACCTGTACAAACTTATCACTGAAAGGAAGCAAGCCAAAACAGCCATTCATAATCCACACAACAAATGTATCCACCTGTGGCACAGGCGATTAGGGCATCGAAACCCAGAGGCCATAAAGGAACTTGCAAAGGAAGGTTTATCAGAAGACATGATAATTTTGCCTTGTGACATGCTCATGAAGTGCACATGTTGTATCAAAGCAAAGGCCACACGTACCCCACTTCCACAAGCCAGTCAAAGAAAAACCACTCACCCCATGGAACTCATACACAGTGATGTGTGTGGACCAATGAAAAACCCCACACCCGGCGGGAACAGATATTTACTGACTTTCATTGACGATTATTCCAGGTACACAACAACATATCTGATGAAGCACAAAAGTGAGACATCAGAGAAACTTCAAGAATTTATAGCTACATTCAGCAATAAATTTCAACGGAAACCAGGAACAATACGTACCGACAACGGAGGGGAATATATGAGTAAGGAAGTGGAGTCATACATGAAGAAACAAGGCATTATACACCAAACGACTGTACCATACACTCCTGAGCAAAATGGTGTTGCAGAAAGGAAAAATCGCACCCTCATAGAAATGGCAAGATGCATGCTTTCAGACGCCAATTTACCTAACCAGTACTGGGGTGAAGCAATAATGACTGCAACATACTTACAGAACAGGCTACCATCAAAAACTATTGAGAGCACCCCATATGAAATGTGGAATGGATCAAAACCTAGTATGGGACATATTAGAGTGTTTGGATGTAAAGCATATGCCCATGTTCCAAGTGAGAAACGCTCCAAATTAGAGAACACAGCCATAGAAGGCATTCTTATGGGCTACAGTGAACAAAGTAAAGGCTATAGAATTCTTCATCCAAAGACCAACAAGATCACAATAAGCCGCAGTGTTTATTTTGATGAAAGTCAAACATCAGAAAAAATGTCCCTCGAAAGCCATAAAGAGAACCTCTCCACTGAATCAGCAAGAGATGCTGACCAAAGTGAAGCTGTACAGGAGACAGAGCAAGAAGTGGAGCTCACAATAGAAAAAACAGCTACTCACAAACCAATAGAACCCACTGAACAACCAGAAATCAGAAAATCAACTCGGGTGACAAAAGGTATACCACCCCGCAAGCTGTCATACATCGCTAAGAAACATGAAACACGCGAACCAACATCCTGGGAAGATATTGAAAAATTGCCAAAAAGGGAAGCCAACCAATGGAGAAAAGCAGCCGAAGAAGAAATAAAATCACTTCAGGAAAACAAAACCTGGACACTCACTGAGCTCCCCCCCGGTCGCAAAGCTATAGGAAGCAAATGGACTTTTAAAGTAAAATACGATGCAAAAGGAAATATCCACAGATACAAAGCAAGATTAGTTGCAAAGGGATATTCACAGAAATTTGGAGAAGATTATGATGAAACTTTTGCTCCAGTTGTAAAACACTCCACCATCAGAGCGCTCCTTAGCATTGCAGCCGGAAAGGGAATGCAAGTGAGGCACCTGGACGTCAAAACTGCTTTCCTATATGGAGACATCAAAGAGGATCTCTACATGGAACAGCCACCTGGATTTGAGAGGGAACCGAACCTTGTATGCAAACTTCAAAAGAGCATCTATGGACTAAAGCAAGCTGCGAGAATGTTGAACGAAAAAGTGAATGAAGTACTCATGAAACAAGGATTCTCAAGAAGCAAAGCAGATCCATGTCTATATTCAAGGCATCAAGAAAACAAATGGATATACATCCTAATTTATGTTGATGACATCATAACTTGTTTTGAACAAGAAGGGGACTGTGACCAAATAGTTCATATATTAAAACAGAACTTTGAGATTAAAGAACTAGGGAACATCACTTATTATTTAGGAATCCAAATAGAAAGGGAAGAGGATGGAAGCTATCTTCTTAACCAAAGTCATAAAATTACAGAAATATTAGAGCAATTTCACATGCAAGATGCAAAAGAGGTGAAAACACCTATGGAACCAGATTACCTGAAAAACAACGGAATAGAAAACTTGTTACCCAATAACGACAATTACCGCAAGGCAATTGGAAAATTGCTATACATTGCCACCGTGACAAGACCAGACATTGCCGCAGCAATAGGTATACTCTGTAGAAAAGTTGCGACACCATGTCAACGCGAATGGAATGCAGTAAAGAGGGTGATACAGTACCTAAAAGGAACAATTCGGATGAAGCTGCGACTGCCAGCAACATCAAACCCAAAACTAATTAGATATGTTGATGCTGATTGGGCCGGAGATACCACTGACCGCAAATCTACAAGTGGTTACATCTTCCAGTATGGAGAAGGAACAATAAGTTGGTCCAGTCGAAAACAAGCGACTGTTGCACTCTCTTCAACGGAAGCAGAATATATAGCAGCAGCACATGCATGTCAAGAAGCAATTTGGATTTGTCAACTTTTTCAAGACATGGGACCGGATGTGTCTAAACCCATACCAATTCTTGAAGACAACCAAGGGTGTATAAAGTTGACACAATCAGAAAGAGTGAATCCTCGAACCAAGCACATTGATGTAAAATATAATTTACTCAGGGACATGCAAGAACAAGGTATTATTGACATTCAATACTGCCCATCGGAAGAGATGACTGCAGACGCACTCACAAAGCCGTTGCCAAAGGAACGGCATTGTTTTCTTCAAAAGAAACTGAATGTTGTGTAATTATGTACATGCCGTTGAGAAGGGGTGTTGGGAAATACAACAGCATGTACTATACCACATGTATGAACAACATTGATGCTGTAGATGGCGCTGTTCAGTTTAGATTGTGATCTTGTTCATTCTTTTATACAGGAAGGAAGTTGTTTTTTAATCTCTATTGTGTTGTTTTTCCTCCTCTGTGTGTGCTGACTATAGTTTTACAAGTCCTTTGGTATGTTCCAAATATTGCTGATGCATCTGTACAAGTAAAGCCTAATGCAGTTTTCTTTAAAAGCTTCCAGTGTCTTTTTGATACATACACCAACACGAAGATCTCAGGTTTCTGGTCTGGGGTAATAGCACAGGTATCAGAGAAGTTGCATATCAACATTCCTTGCACACCTGACACAATACTTTTCTTACACATCCCAAAAATCAAAGAACCGCACTTTCAGGCGCTCATATTGATAATGCTCACTGGAGCTAAAAAACTAATTCCAAAACAATGGAAACCAACAAATACCAACATTAGAAGAATGGCGGGTGGCGGTTGATGACTTGTTTGTGTTAGAGAGACTACATTACTTAAAGACAAACCAAATGGTTACCCATGAAATCATGCTAGCCAGTTGGAGGGGTGCTTCTATATAGTCTACAGGGCTTCTACATACGGCCACATAGTGTTTTTTTTTGTTTTTGTATTTTCCCCCTCCCTACTGAAGACCTTTCCCTTTCTTCTTCATCATCTTTCCACCAAACTATTGCTTCATGGAAATTTATCTAGCATGCTTTGACAGTCAATTGATTTGCTTAATGTTGTAAAATAATTTTGTTGAATAAGAAAAAATTGTTGAAAAAATCAAGCTTATGGACGAGACACAAGTGCCTGGATGGGTCGGACTCCAGAATTGCATCTACATTGGGACTTCTCTACAACTCATGGGACACTAGATTGGCATGCAGCCAATTCTCTGTGGTAATCCAGGCTGCACAGACTTTATCTATAATACTTGTAGTCTCCCTTTCTTTGTATTGCCGAAAGTTATGAACAATAAAGCTTCTTTACAAAAAAAAAAAAGAGAGGGGCTTGGCAACTTAATTAGGGCTTTACAATACCCGATTGGTTAATATACTAAGTACCCTGATTGGCCATCCCGCTATTTAAATGTCACCATGTGAATCATTAGCCTCTGATGAAGTGCATGTACGCATGTGTGAAACGCGTCAGGTGTTCTTTTGTATGTACCTGATATCACACCTCTGAATAAATCAGAACTTTCCTATATTTAACAAGAAAAAAAAAAAAGTTAACTTTTAAAATTTCAATCCCCTGCCTAGCAAGTTTTGGTTTTTGTTTCTACCCAAAATAGGTACTCACCATTACTGAAGTCCGGTGATCCATCTTCTTGAAGGCAGCAAAAGACTTCATCCAGTTGGATCCATCTTCATCTATCGCAGGATCATCTTTCTTCTTGCCAGGGGTACGGAGCGGTCTTCTGATGCGGATCCGGAGCGGTGGTCATCAGCGGCAGAGGCGGTCATCAGTGACGTGGTGGGCCCTCTTCATGCGATTGTTGACCGCACACTGAAGATTAAATGCAAGGTACCCTTTTTATATTGGGGTACCTTGCATTCCTATTGGTTAAAAATTCAAATCAGCCAATAGGATGAGAGCTGCTTACATCCTATTGGCTGATTTGATCAAAGTCTAATCAGCCAATAGGATCTGTGCATCAGAAGACTACTCCACACCTTTGTTAAGAAGAAGATGGATCGCCTAGATGAAGAGTTTTCGCCGCCTGGAAGAAGATGGATTGGTGTTTTAGGGGTTCATAGATTTATTAGCATTATTGCATTGTGTGGGTTTGGCGGATTAGGTGTTAAAAGTTTAATAGGCTATTGCATTGTGGGTTAATGGCGTATTAGAGGTTAATAGTTTTAATAGGTAGTTTGCGATGTTGGGGTTGGCGGATTTAGGGGTTAATACTTTTATTAGGTAGATCGCTATGTGGGTGAATTGCGGATTAGGGGTTAATAGTTTAATTAGGCATATTGCGTTGTGGTGGGTTGTTGGTTTAGGGGTTAATATTTTTATTATTAGTTCCGATGTGGGTTTGATGGCAGATATAGGGGTTTTTACATGTCGGGTTTATTTTTGGGAGGCGTGTTAGACTTTTACGGGAGATTTTATGTTTTTTTTTTTATTTTCTTAGGTGCCAGCAGTTTCTAATGTGCCGTAAGTCACCAGAAGTCACCAGAAATTTGTATTTACGCTCATTTCTGGACATCGCTAGTTTATCCAACTTACGGCACTTTATGAACTGCCGGTGGGGTTTATGTAATACCCCGATGTGCAAGGTACAATTAGGGGTGGCGCGGGCTTCAGCACTGTATATGTAATCTCGCCCTTTGTGTCTAACAGATTAGAGCATATACATTGTTGACTATTATGGCCCTTTTATAACTGACCTGGCCACCCAACACAATTCTGAGGTCTTAATTTATTATTATTGCCTATTTTTACATAATCTCAAGATTTATAGTTAAATATAATAACAAATATAATAAATTAAATCAAATTAGTCTCTCTCCTTCCAACTCTGAAAATGGGGGTCAAGTTGTGCTATGATTTCTGTTCAGCTGAGACTTGTCACTACTAAACTGGCACAGCACTCTGGTGCAATAAACATCTTTTTGGAATGTTTGGGAACATCTTATATCGAAACATCAGTTTTACAATGGATAAAGAGTGTACCAGTGTGCCTGTCTGTGAGTTTGTAGTGCACATCAGAATACAAACTCAAGAGCTGCAGCTGTTTTACATCTTTATCATCATCTGTCTCTATCTGTCTATACACTTTTTTTGTTTACAATTATGAACAAACATTCTGATGATAACATTTTAGTTTTGAACATGCATCATTGTTCAAATATGTTTTATTAGCTATGTTAACACGTAAATCAAACCTAGATGTGAAAGAATCAGATGTGAACTGTATAAGTGTATGATTACAAAGCCAAACAAAAAGGTGGAGTGCAACAAGACAAAATACTCTGTACGAAAATAGTAAAAATGAGTAAATCGGACTACAATACAATGGCATACTTGCCAAGCCAAGACTTCAGGGTGCATTCAGGGGACAGACAGCAGACAGCTACACTACAGACAGTTATATAAAAAGTGTTAATTGCTAATCCTACATTGATATTAATAGTTAAAAACATACGCCTAGATTACGAGTATTGCGTTAGCCTTAAAAAGCAGCGTTGAGAGGTCCCAACGCTGCTTTTTAACACCCGGTGGTATTATGAGTCTTGCAGGTAACATGTGTACCGCTCACTTTTTTGTCGCAACTCGAAAATACCGCAAATCCACTTATGTCAATTGCGTATCCAATTTTTTCAATGGGATTTTCCTAACGCCGGTATTACAGGTCTTCCAAAAAGTGAGCAATAGACCCTCTCCTGTCAAGACTCCTACCGCATTTGAAAGTCAGTAGTTGAGTTTTATGGGCTAACGCCGTAGTATAAAACTCTTAACTAAAGTGCTAAAAAGTACACTAACACCAATAAACTACCTATTAACCCCTAAACCGAGGCCCCCCACATTGCAAAAACTTTTTTAAAAAAATTAACCCCTAATCTGCCGAACCAGGCATCGCCGCCACTTTAATAAATATATTAACCCCTAAACCACCGCACTCCCGCCTCGCAAACACTAGTTAAATTTTATTAACCCCTAATCTGCCGTCGCTAACATCGCCGACACCTACCTATATTTATTAACCCCTAATCTGCCGCCCCCCAACGTCGCTGCCACTATATTAAATTTATTAACCCCTAAATCTAAGTCTAACCCTAACCCTAACCCCCCCTAACTTAAATATAATTTAAATAATTCTAAATAAAATTACTACAATTAAATAAATTATTCCTATTTAAAACTAAATACTTACCTATAAAATAAACCCTAAGCTAGCTACAATATAACTAATAGTTACATTGTATCTAGCTTAGGGTTAATTTTTATTTTACAGGCAACTTTGTATTTATTTTAACTAGGTAGAATAGTTGTTAAATAGTTTAATAACTACCTAGTTAAAATAAAGACAAATTTACCTGTAAAATAAAACCTAACCTAAGTTACAATTACACCTAACACTACACTATAATTAAATTAATTGCCTAAATTAAATTAATTACAATTAAATAAAATTAACTAAAGTACAAAAACCCCCCCACTAAATTACAGAAAATAATAAAATAATTACAAGAATTTTAAACTAATTACACCTAATCTAATCCACCTAATAAAATAAAAAAGCCCCCAAAATAAAAAAAAGCCCTACCCTATACTAAATTACAAATAGCCCTTAAAAGGGCTTTTTGCGGGGCATTGCTCCAAAGTAATCAGCTCTTTTACCTGTAAAAAAAAGTACAATACCCCCCCCCCCAACATTAAAACCCACCACGTCGGATAGCTTGAAGATGGACCCGCTCCGTGCCGGATGGATGAAGATAGAAGATTTCTGCCCGTCTGGAGGAGCTCTTCTGCCCGGCTTCGATGAAGACTTCTGCCCATCTGGAGGACCACTTCGCCCGGCTTCGTTGAGGACTTCGGCCCGGTTGGGTGAAGAGCTTCTCAAGGTAGGGTGATCTTCAAGGGGTTAGTGTTAGGTTTTATTAAGGGGGTATTGGGTGGGTTTTAGAGTAGGGTTGGGTGTGTGGGTGGTGGGTTGTAATGTTGGGGGGGTATTGTACTTTTTTTACAGATAAAAGAGCTGATTACTTTGGTGCAATGCCCCGCAAAAGACCCTTTTAAGGGCTAATTGTAATTTAGTATAGGGTAGGGATTTTTTTTATTTTGGGGGTCTTTTTTATTTTATTATGGAGATTAGATTAGGTGTAATTAGTTTAAAAAACTTGTAATTATTTTATTATTTTCTGTAATTTAGTGTTTGTTTGTTTTTGTACTTTAGTTAATTTTATTTAATTGTAATTAATTTAATTTAATGTAGGTAATTAATTTAATTATAATGTAGTGTTAGGTGTAATTGTAACTTAGGTTAGATTTTATTTTACAGGTAAATTTGTCTTTATTTTAACTAGGTAGCTAATTTGTCTTTATTTTAACTAGGTAGCTATTAAATAGTTAATAACTATTTAATAACTATTCTACCTAGTTAAAATAAATACAAAGTTGCCTGTAAAATAAAAATAAACCCTGAGATAGCTACAATGTAACTCTTAGTTATATTGTAGCTATCTTAGGGATTATTTTATAGGTAAGTATTTAGTTTTAAATATGAATAATTTAGTTAATTGTAGTAATTTTATTTAGATTTTTTAAAATAATATTTAAGTTAGTGGGTGTTAGGGTTAGGGATAGTTTAGGGGTTAATAACTTTATTATAGTGGCGATGTCGGGAGCGGCTGATTAGGGGTTAATAAGTGTAACATTAGGGGTGTTTAGACTCGGGGTTCATGTTAGGGTGCTAGGTGTAGACATAAAATGTATTTCCCCATAGGATTCAATGGGGTTGCGTTAGGAGCTGAACGCTGCTTTTTTGCAGGTGTTAGGTTTTTTTTCCAGCCGGCTCTGCCCCATTGATACCTATGGGGAAATTGTGCACGAGCACGTTTAGCCAGCTCATCGCTACAGTAAGCAGCGTTGGTATTGAGGTGAGATGTGGAGCTAAATTTTGCTCTCCGCTCACTTTTCTGCGTTGTTTGTAGGTGAGCGGTGACTGAAAACTGCTCGTTAGCACCGCACAGCTTTACCGACAAAACTCGTAATCTAGCCGATATTAAACACTTGTAGATAGTAATATAAATATTTGCATGGCTTATTTTGCCCCTGTAAGTTAGGTCTTAAAAGTGTTTATTTTCCAGTCCTGAGTACTAAAAATAGCACATGACAGGCTTCACAAGCCTAACTGTCACATATCAGGGGCGCGATTCGATATAGATCGTAGTTTGCGGCGCAAGCAAGGGAACCCCCGCCGCCAGTAGTTTCAGCTCGCAACTCAAGCTATCCAATATACAACGCCGTCAGATGCTAAAGTGCCGTAAGTCTGATAAACCAGCGATGTCCAAAAATCTGTGTAAGTACAAATTTCTGGAGTCGCCAGTGACTTACGGCACTTTAGAAACTGCCGGCGCATAAAAAACCTGACTAAGTTATGAAATCTCCCGTACTGTCTAACACGCCTCCCAAACAAAGCCCGACACGTATACCCCTCTATCCGCTATCCCCCCTCACTCTCCTATTAATAAAAAATTTATTAACCCCTAAACCGCTGCTCCCGGACCCCGCCGCCACCTAATAAAGTTATTAACCCCTAAACCGCTGCACCCGGACCCCTCCACCACCTACATTAACTACCCCCTAATGTGAGTTCCTAACCCGCCGCCACCTACATTAACTACCCCCTAATGTGAGTTCCTAACCCGCCGCCACCTACATTAACTACCCCCTAATGTGAGTTCCTACCCCGCCGCCACCTACATTAACTACCCCCTAATGTGAGTTCCTAACCCGCCGCCACCTACATTAACTACCCCCTAATGTGAGTTCCTAACCCGCCGCCACCTACATTAACTACCCCCTAATGTGAGTTCCTAACCCGCCGCCACCTACATTAACTACCCCCTAATGTGAGTTCCTAACCCGCCGCCACCTACATTAACTACCCCCTAATGTGAGTTCCTAACCCGCAGCCACCTACATTAACTACCCCCTAATGTGAGTTCCTAACCCGCCGCCACCTACATTAACTACCCCCTAATGTGAGTTCCTAACCCGCCGCCACCTACATTAACTACCCCCTAATGTGAGTTCCTTACCCGCTGCCACCTACATTAACTACCCCCTAATGTGAGTTCCTAACCCGCAGCCACCTACATTAACTACCCCCTAATGTGAGCTCCTACCCCGCCGCCAGCTACATTAACTACCCCCTAATGTGAGCTCCTACCCCGCCGCCAGCTATATTGAAATTATTAACCCCTAATCTAATCCCCCTACCCCGCTGCCAGCTATATTAAATTATTAACCCCTAATCTAATCCCCCTACCCCGCCGCCAGCTATATTAAATTATTAACCCCTAATCTAATCCCCCTACCCCGCCGCCAGCTATATTCAATTATTAACCCCTAATTTAATCCCCCTACCCCGCCGCCAGCTATATTAAATTATTAACCCCTAATTAAATCCCCCTACACTGCAGCCACCTATATTAAATTAATTAACCCCTAATCTAATCCCCCTATACCGCCGCCACTTATATTAAAATTAATTAACCCCTAAAATACTAAACTATCCCTACCACTAAACCTAAGTCTAACCCTACAAATAGCCCTGAAAAGGGCTTTTTGCGTGGCATTACCCCAAAGTAAACAGCTCTATTGCCAGCCCTTAAAAGGGCTTTTTGCGGGCCATTGCCCTAAAGTAATCAGCTCTTTTACCAGCCCTTAAAAGGGCTTTTGGCGGGGCATTGTCACAAAGAAATCAGCTCTTTTGCCTATAATCTAAATCCCCCTACACCGCCGCCACCTATAATAAATGTATTACCCCCTAATCTAATCCCCCTACACCGCCGCTACCTATATTAAATAGATTAACCCCTAATCTGACCCCTCTACACCGCCGCCACCTATATTAACTATATTAATTGGATGGATGTTCCACGTCAGAGGGCTGAAGAAAGAGGATAGAAGAGGACTTCTTCTTTGCCGCTTGGATGAAGACATCGCCCGGATTGGATGAAGAGTTCGGCCCGGCTGGGTGAAGATGACTCAAGGTAGGGAGATCTTCTGGGGCTTAGTGTTAGGTTTTTTTAAGGGGGGTTTGGGTGGGTTTAGAGTAGGGGTATGTGGGAGGTGGGTTGTAATGTTGGGGGGTGGTATTGTGTTTTTTTTACAGGCAAAAGAGCTGATTTCTTTGGGGCATGCCCCGCAAAAAGCCCTTTTAAGGGCTGGTAAGGTAATAGAGCTATTAAATTTTGTAATTTAGTTTAGGGTAGGGAATTTTTTTTATTTTGGGGGGCTTTGTTATTTTATTAGGGGCCTTAGAATAGGTGTAATTAGCTTAAAATTCTTGTAATTTTTTTATTTTTTGTAATTTAGTGTTCTTTTTTTTGTAATTTAGTTTAGTTTATTTAATTGTATTTTAGTTTCGATATTTGTAGTTTATTTAATTTATTGATAGTGTAGGTGTATTTGTAACTTCGGTTAGGATTTATTTTACAGGTAAATTGGTAATTATTTTAACTAGGTAGCTATTAAATAGTTATTAACTATTTAATAGCTATTGTACCTAGTTAAAATATACCAAATTACCTGTAAAATAAATGTAAACCCTAAAATAGCTACAATGTAATTATTAATTACATTGTAGCTATCTTAGGGTTTATTTTATAGGTAAGTATTTAGATTTAAATAGAAATATTTTAATTAATAATATTAATATTAATTAGATTTATTTTAATAAGAATTTAGTTAGGGGTGTTAGAGTTAGATAGGGTTATTATACTTAATATATATATATATATATATATAATATAATAACGATATTAACTATATTAACCCTAATATAATTAGGGTTAATATAGTTAATATAGGTGGCGGCGGTGTAGGGGGAATAGATTAGGGGTTAATCTATTTAATATAGGTGGCGGCGGTGTAGGGGGTTTAGATTAGGGGGTAATACATTTATTATAGGTGGCGGCGGTGTAGGGGGATTTAGATTAGATGCAAAAGAGCTGATTACTTTGTGACAATGCCCCGCAAAAAGCCCTTTTAAGGGCTGGTAAAAGAGCTGATTACTTTTAGGAAATGCCCCGCAAAAAGCCCTTTTAAGGGCTGGCAATAGAGCTGTTACTTTGGGGCAATGTCACGCACAAGGCCCTTTTAAGGGCTGGTAATAGAGGTGATTATTTTAGGGGGATTAGATTAGGGGTTAATGTATTTAATATAGCTGGCGGCGGTGTAGGGGGATTAGATTAGGGGTTAATAATTTAAATATAGCTGGCGGCGGTGTAGGGGGATTAGATTAGGGGTTAATAATTTAATATAGCTGGCGGCGGGGTAGGGGGATTAGATTAGGGGTTAATAATTTAATATAGCTGGCGGCGGGGTAGGAGCTCACATTAGGGGGTATGTAATGCAGATGGCGGCGGTGTAAGGGGTCACATTAGGGGGTATGTAATGTAGGTGGCGACGGTGTAGGGGGATCACATTAGGGGTTATACATTTAATTTAGGTGGCGGCGGGGTCCGGGAGCGGCGGTTTAGGGGCTAAATACTTTATTAGGGATTGCAGCGGGGGATCGCGTTTGACAGGTAGATAGACATTGTGCATGCGTTAGGTGTTAGGTTTTATTTAGCAGTTCGCGGTTGACAGGTAGATAGACATTGCGCATGTGTTAAGTGTTAGGTTTTATTTTGTAGCTTGTTTAGGGAGTTACAGGGCTCCAATAGACAGCGTAAGGCTTGCTACGGCTGCATTTTGTAATGCTGCAGTAAGATTTCTCCATTTTCACCACGTAAGTCCTTACGCTGTATATTGGATACCAAACTGCGCGGGTTTGGTATACCTGTCTATGGCCCAAAAAACTACGGGCGAAGGCAGAAATATACGAGCGTAACTTCTAGGTTACGACGTATATAGGATACCAAACTCACGCAAAATTCGACGTCGCCGGCTTTTGCGTGCAAAGCTGCAAATCGGATCGGGCCCCAGATGGTTTCTGCCGAAGCAAAATATTTTGTTAACAAAATGAAAGTGGCAAGCCCAATTGTCTCCAGACTCAAGTCTGGATGGGCTCCTTTGACCATTGAAAAATAATTGCAGCAAGGAAGGCATTAATCTCATCTAATCACGTACAGTCACTGCTGGTACGTTAATCTTTTGGAAGACTGCAGAGGACAGTATACACCAATTTTCATATAACTGCATGCAATAGACACTACTATAAAGAATAATATGCACAGATACTGATATAAAAATCCAGTATAAAACTGTTAAAAAACTTACTTATAAGCTTCCAGTTTAGCTCTGTTTAAAAGGATACTGGAACACCCACTGCAAGTGGGAAATAGCACAAACTCCCCCTCCCCCTTCCTTTGCATATGAAAAGACCCTATAAACAAACAGAAGCAAGCTGGAGTAGGTATACGTTGGTATTCTTCTAAAACTTTGGGGCTTGGTTAGGAGTCTTAAAATCAGAGCAATATTATTTAAAAATAAGCAAAACTATCCATTAACCTCTTAAGGACATATGACGGAATTTTTCCGTCATAAAACAATTGAGCAAACTGAAAGCTGTGTCCTTAAAGGGTTAAAAAAACACAACAACTTTATGGGCTATATAAATAGATCGTCTACAAAACATTTATGCAAAGAAAAAAAAAGTGAATAACTTTAAGGAAACAATTACATTCAAACAGTGCGTCTATTGATACAGAATCAATTAGCAGCCATGTTACACATTTACTTTGGTCAGATATTTGTAAAAAAAACCTGTAACCCCCCTGCAAGCTCGCTTTTTATTTATGTATTTATTTTTATTATTATTAGATTTTCCATTTTATTGTTTGCGAGCAGCTTTACTAGGTCATAATTTGCTTTTACAGAATAACTTGAATCAGACTAATAACTGATCTATTAACCCACTAGATGCTGTTTCTCACAACAATATCTATCCCCTTGTGTGGCTCACAAATGTGGTGTAACCTCATGTTCCACCCTTTAGCACCTACAGTATGTAGTATTCCTTCTAAGTGTCCCAGAAGTTAATGCAGAACTCTGCTGGCTGTGGTATGAAAAAAACACTTGGAATTGTACTAATAAAACTTAAATACATGGAGCAGCTGTTCCCTGCCATGTGAGGTGTTTATACAGCAGCATCCCCCCATGTCACAAGGCTGCCACTAGTATTAGCTCACTTCCCAGCATTCCAAGTGGCTAGAAATGGACAAAATCAGTGGCATTGTTTTAATTTGTTCCTGGTATATGAAAAACCCCTGCAGCAAACAATCTGAATTGTATAATCCTTCCAAATACAGGACAGCAGGGAGCTCTAAACAACAGGATTTGATTTATTGTGCTATCTCTGGCTGTGAGTGGGATTTAGGCCAATAGCAGTCTGACCTAATCCAGTAATATCACAGCCCTGGGAGACTGATGTAAATATTAGCAAGAAGCTGCCAATATTGCTCAAGAATATTACAATAATGGAGAGCTCGGGAAGAGAACATACCGATAAAATTCTTACGGTTAGATTACGAATTGTGCGTTAAGGTAAAAAAGCAGCGTTAAGGTCCTAACGCTGCTTTTTTGCACCCACTGCTATTACGAGTCTTGAAGGTTTAGGGTCATCGCCCACTTTTTTGGCCTTACCGCAAAACGACTTACGTAAACTTAAAGTCTTTGTTCTATGGGACTTCCATAGCGCCGGTATTACGAGTCTGTCCTGGGAGGCCAAAAAGTGAGCGGTACACACTACCCTGTCAAGAGTCCTAACGCATTTTAAAGTCAGTAGTTATGAGTTTTACACTACAATGCCGTAGCATAACACTCATAACTAAAGTGCTAAAAAGTACACTAACACCCATAAACTACCTATTAACCCCTAAACTGAGGCCCTCCCGCATCGCAAACACTAAAATAACATTTTTAACCCCTAATCTGCCACTCCGGACACCGCTGCCACCTACATTATATTTATGAACCCCTAATCTGCTGCCCCCAACATCGCCGCCACCTACATTATATTTATTAACTCCTAATCTGCCTGCCCCAATGTCACCGCAACCTACCTACACTTATTAACCCCTAATCTGCCACCCCAATGTCGCCGCCACTATAATAAACATATTAACCCCTAAACCGCCGCACTCCTGCATCGCAAACATTAGTTAAATATTATAAACCCCTATAATCTGCCGTCCCTAACATCACCGCCACCTACCTACATTTATTAACCCCTAATCTGCGTCGCCGCCACTATATTAAAGTTAATATACTTAAATCTAAGACTAACCCTAACACCCCCTAACTTAAATATAATTAAAATAAATCTAACTAAAAATTCCTATCATTAACTAAATTATTTCTATTTAAAACTAAATACTTACCTATAAAATAAACCCTAAGATAGCTACAATATAATGAATAGTTACATTGTAGCTAGCTTAGGGTTTATTTTTATTTTACAGGCAAGTTTGTATTTATTTTAACTAGGTAGAATAGTTAGTAAATAGTTATTAACTATTTAATAACTACCTAGCTAAAACAAATACAAAAGTACCTGTAAAATTTAACCTAACTTAAGTTACACTAACACTACACTATAATTAAATAAATTAGCTAAATTAACAACAATTAAATACAATTAAATTAAATTAGCTAAAGTACAAAAAAAAACAAAAAACACTAAAATACAGAAAATAATAAACAAATTACAAGATAGTTAAACTAATTATACCTAATCTAATAGCCCTATCAAAATTAAAAAGCCCCCCCCCCCAAATAAAAAAAACCCTAGCCTAAACTAAACTACCAATAGCCCTTAAAAGGGCCTTTTGCGGGGCATTGCCCCAAAGTAATCAGCTCTTTTACCTGTAAAAAAAAATACAAACAACTCCCCCAACAGTAAAACCCACCACCCACACAACCAACCCCCCAAATAAAATACTATCTAAAAAAACCTAAGCCCCTCATTGCCCTGAAAAGGGCATTTGGATGGGCATTGCCCTTAAAAGGGCAGTTAGCTCTTTTGCAGGCCCAAACCCTAACCTAAAAATAAAACCCACCCAATACACCCTTAAAAAAACACTAACCCTGTGAAGATCGACTTAACGGGAGAAGTCTTCATCCAAGCCGGGCCGAAGTCCTCAACGAAGCCGGAAAAAGTCTTCATCCAAGCCGGGCGAAGTGGTCCTCCAGACGGGCAGAAGTCTTCATCCAGACGGCATCTTCTATCTTCATCCATCTGGCGCAGAGTGGGTCCATCTTCAAGACGTCCGACGTGGAGCATCCTCTTCATCCGACAACAACCCGACGAAGAAAGGTTCCTTTAAGTGATGTCATCCAAGATGGCATCCCTTAGATTCCGATTGGCTGATAGAATTCTATCAGCCAATTGGAATTAAGGTAGAAAAAATCCTATTGGCTGTGCAATAAGCCAATAGGATTGAAGTTCAATCCTATTGGCTGATCCAATCAGCCAATAGGATTGAGCTTGAATTCTATTGGCTGATTAGAACAGCTAATAGAATGCGAGCTCAATCCTATTGGCTGATTGCATCAGCCAATAGGATTTTTTCTACCTTAATTCCGATTGGCTGATAGAATTCTATCAGCCAATTGGAATCTAAGGGACGCCATCTTGGATGACGTCACTTAAAGGAACTTTTATTCATCGGGAGTTGTCGTATGAAGAGGATGCTTCGCCCTGAATGTCTTAAAGATGGACCCGCTCCGCGCCGGATGGATGAAGATAGAAGATGCCGTCTGGTTGAAGACTTCTGCCCATCTGGAGGACCACTTCGGCTTGGATGAAGACTTCTCTCGGCTTCGTTGAGCACTTCGGCCCGGCTTGGATGAAAACTTCTCCCGGTAAGTCGATCTTCAGTTGGTTAGTGTTAGGTTTTTTTAAGGGTGTATTGGTTGGGTTTTATTTTTAGCTTAGGGTTTGGGCCTGCAAAAGAGCTAACTGCCCTTTAAAGGGCAATGCCCATCCAAATGCCCTTTTCAGGGCAATGGGGAGCTTGGGTGTTTTTAGATAGTATTTTATTTGGGGGGTTGGTTGTGTGGGTGGTGGGTTTTACTGTTTGGGGTTTGTTTGTATTTTTTTTTACAGGTAAAAGAGCTGATTACTTTTGGGCAATGCCCCACAAAAGGCCCTTTTAAGGGCTATTGGTAGTTTAGTTTAGGCTAGGTTTTTTTTTATTTTGGGGGGCTTTTTTTATTTTGATAGGGCTATTAGATTAGGTGTAATTAGTTTAAATATCTTGTAATTTGTTTATTATTTTCTAATTTAGTGGTTTTTTTTTGTATTTTAGCTAATTTAATTTAATTGTTGTTAATTTAGTTAATTTATTTAATTATAGTGTAGTGTTAGCTGTTAGTGTAACTTAGGTTAGGTTTTATTTTACAGGTACTTTTGTATTTATTTTAGCTAGGTAGTTATTAAATAGTTAATAACTATTTAATAACTACTCTACCTAGTTAAAATAAATATAAACTTGCCTGTAAAATAAAAATAAACCCTAAGATGGCTACAATGTAACTATTAGTTATATTGTAACTAGCTTAGGGTCTATTTTATAGATAAGTATTTAGTTTTAAATAGAAATAATTTAGTTAATGATAGGAATTTTTAGTTAGATTTATTTTAATTATATTTCAGTTAGGGGGTGTTAGGGTTAGTGTTAGACTTAGATTTAGGGGTTAATAACTTTAATATAGTAGCAGCGATGTTGGGGGCAGCAGATTAGGGGTTAATAAATGTAGGTAGGTGCCGGTGATGTTAGAGACGGCAGATTAGGGGTTAATAATATTTAACTAATGTTTGCGATGAAGGAGTGTGGTGGTTTAGGGGTTAATATGTTTATTATAGTGGCGGCGATGATGGGGGAGGCAGATTAGGGGTTAATAAGTGTAGGTAGATTGCGGCGACATTGGGGAAGGCAGATTAGGGGTTAATAAATATAATGTAGGTGGCGGCAATTTTGGGGGCAGCAGATTAGGGGTTCATAAGTATAATGTAGGTGGCGGCGGTGTCCGGAGCGGCAGATTAGGGGTTAATAAGTATAATATAGGTGTCAGCGATGTCGGGGCGGCAGATTAGGGGTTAATAAGTGTAAGATTAGGGGTGTTTAGACTCGGGGTTCATGTTAGGGTGTTAGGTGTAGACATACATTTTATTTCCCCATAGGAATCAATGGGGCTGTGTTACTGAGTTTTACGCTGCTTTATTGCAGGTGTTAGACTTTTTTTCAGTTGGCTCTCCCCGTTGATTCCTATGGGGAAATCGTGCACGAGCACGTACGACCAGCTCACTGCTGACTTAAGCAGTGCTGGTATTGAAGTGAGATTTGGAGCTAAATTTTGCTCTACGCTCACTTCTTGCCTTTTAACGCCGGGTTTGTGAAAACCCATAATTCCAGCGCTGTATGTAAGTGAGCGGTGAGAGAAAACTGCTCGTTAGCACCGCACAGCTCATAATGCAAAACTCGTAATCTAGCCGTTAATCTTTAATAAATTGTCCCTTTTAAAGTTCTCCAACACTATTACTAGTAACATGCATTTTAGTTGCTAACATTAGAAATATTTTTACAATTAAGATTAGGGTTCTATTTTATTTAGGTAATTATAAATTGTAGATGCATTAAAAGCATTTGTGATAAAGGAGTGGGGGAGCCAAGTCCTTTCACACAAAATGTCAGATGGGTTGTGAAATATGAAATACTAGACTGTCCTTCTGCAAGTTAACAAGTAAAAGTACAAACCTTTACATTGCTATTTCCATTGATTGTTTAAAGCGAACTCTGTTAGGTGCATGATCATTTTGAATATCTAGAAAAGAAAAACTTTGGATTTCATGTCCCTTTAATAAAACTTTTTTGGATTGTCTGGTATTTAGCAATTGGCCGCTGTATAAAACCAGCATTATTTTATAAAGATGATTTTATCATGCATTCTAACCCTCATATTTCTATCTGTAAAAAAGATTCTTGTAACTGAATCCTATGCTCCAGCCCCCTGTTTAATAATTGAACTTCCACACACTGCACCATCCCCCCTGCATGTTTTCACAATGAGTCATTACTTAGTCTTTCCTGCTATCCTAAGATTTTCTGTTCACTGTAACTCATCATGCTGTAGTAGCAAAACCCTTTGAATGCCAGATGTGCAGGCTACATATTGCAAAGTATTACTTTTGTGCAACAATTCCTGATTGCTTTAACAGGAATGGATGTGTTTCCATCAGGGCAGGAAGGCCTCATTGGTATATTGTTATGGAATGGAAAAATGACTGCAGAGTTCCCTGCTTGTTAGTATATAGTACCAGTGACGTTACTATTGCCCTTTTACTCAACAAAAGTCACCACATTTGTGAAATGTTTTTAAAAAAAGACTAGATACTTTCTTAATAAAAACTGGGCAATTTTACTTGTCTGTAATCGTGCAAAGATTCAAAATTAGCTGATGGTTAAAAATGACTAGAGAGTAGAATTTACCGCCTTTTGCACCATATTATCTTGTATCCCTAACTATACATTATATAATTTGCCCATATGTTAGAAGCTCAGTATCCATCTCAGCATGCAGAAATTTGGGCTAATTCTGACACTGCTGCTACCCCTGATATTTAAGGTGTTAAACAGGATGCTATATTAGTTATGAAAGATGGGGCTAATGTTAAAAACAGATTGGCAATGGAGTTATATTTTCATCTCATTTTAAGTCATTCATATTATTAAAGATAGTGTTTTGTTTTTAAAACAACATTAAAACCATTTTATGTATACACTAGGCAATAAGCCTGCCCAGAGGGCAGTCTATTAATTTTTTAAGCTACAAATGTTGCAACACCCTATTTTGTAAGTCTGCTTTTATATAAATATTTAAGTTGCAGATGTGGCAATACTGTATTTTTATGGACTGCTGTCCTAAATACAGGTGGCCCTCGTTTTACAACGGTTCAATTTACACAGTTTCAGAATAACAACCTTTTTTTCCAGTCATGTGACTGCTATTGAAAAGCATTGATTGCAGTGCATTTATTAAAATAGCCAGTAGGTGGAGCTGTCTGCTTGTGTTGCAGCAAAGCCAAGGAAGCTGAAATTAATCAGTTTAACCAGACCTGAGCTATCGAGCAGATTTCAAAGGAACAAGATCTTCCTGTCTATAAATCAGTCCAGATTGGAATGCATAAGAAAAAACTGTTTGCAGAAAAATGCATGTGAAGTCTGTGTTGTGTGATTATTTTATTAGGTTTATAATGCTGTTTAGCATTTAAAGTCTTCATTTCAAAGCTTTAAAAATAATGCATTAGGTGTTACTTATGACAATTTTGAGAGGGGCCTGGAACCTATCTCCCTCACTTCCCATTGACTTACATTATAAACTGGGTTTCAATTTACAACGGTTTCGATTTACAACCATTCCTTCTGGAACCTAACCCCGGCGTAAACTGAGGGCTACCTGCATATCAAAAATATTTTATATATATAAAATAAACTACAGGTATAGCAACACCCTATTTGGTCACACTTATTTAAAATACACCCTATTTGGGCGGACTACTATCCTAAATATATCCAAAATTGCTGCTCTTAAAATTATATCTACTTTGAGTATATTTCTTTGTAAACAACATTTTTAGTAAAACAGGCATCACTTTTACATCAGCAGAGCTTTTTACGCGAGAGAAAGCTACATATAGCTGTCCATGGCTGAAAACAGGTTCAGACAAATAGATGCCACCTCTATCTAAAGTTTGACCTTGAGACTTGTTAATTGTCATAGCGAATGCCAATTTAACTGGAAATTGTCTTCTTCGTAATACAAAAGGAAGTTCTGTATTCTATTCGAGGAATAAAGACATTTTGCCCTTCAGCTGTACCTGTTAATACTTAAGCAATAATTAAATGTTGACGCAAAGCTTTCACAACCAATCTGGTACCATTACAAAGACCTTTTTTGGTGTTAAGATTACGCAAAAGCATAATAATACTGCCAATTTTAAGAATGAGTTTATGAACTGGCATTCCAGAAGGAGCCAATTTATTTAAAAAATCAACTGGATAATAATCCTTTTCTTCCTGTGATTCATAATCAATAGAATCAGTGCTTAAATAAGTAGAGGTTTCACCTTCTTACAAACTCAGAACTTCTTCATTGATCTTGTCAACATCACTATTTTTTGGACATACAATTGCCATTTTGACAAACCTAAAAGCATCAGAATCTTTTAACTGTTCACCATAAATCTCTTTTACAATGGAGTCTTTGCAGATAATTTGAGATGGAATTTCAAAGATATCTTCATGAAAGCCATGCTCGATTGTCAGTATTCCATCTCCAAGCTTTAAAAGCCAAGAGCTAAACTCAGGATCAACAGATCTTAAATTATTTGTCAGCTTCAAAAGCTTACATTTATGTCAGAGTGGATTGAATTTTATGCTGGCTTCAGCTATAGCTGATTTACTTCCATGTGCAACAACAGGAAGAGTTTATCTGAAATCACCACCGAGCAGAATTGTTTTTCCTCCAAAAGGTTTGTGGTTATTTATCAACTCTTGAAGGAGTTTGTTGACGCATCACTGGAAGACATGGTTGATTCATCCCAAATAATCATCTTTGCAGTACGGATTATTTGTGCAACATGGAAGAGGTTGAAGTATCCAACAAAGGAACTGGCAACTTAAACTGTGAGTGGTATATTTCTCCACCTTCAAGCAAATTTGCCACACTACCTGTTGAAGCAACAGGTAATGCTACCTCATTATTTCCTCTAAATGTCCTCAACAAAGTCTTGTATAGGTAGGCTTTACCACTACCACCAGGACCATCAAGGAAATAACACCTTGGTGGTAAAGTGTCATTTTCTGATGCAGCAATGATTTCTTCAAAACTTTCTCTTTGAAGGTCATTAAAAAATACCTTAATTTAAACCCCAGTATAACTTTCAAAAGAAGTATCATAGAGGTCTCTGGGATTTTCCATTAACAATCAAGATATCCTGAATATCTCTAAGTGCATAATTTAAACAACTTTGACACTCTGGTGTGTGACCAGGGTGTCTTGAAAGTCTTCAAAGAGTTTCTCTTTGCACTTTTCAAAAGCTCTTTAGCATTTGGTGGAGATGCTAAAGCACAAATATGAGCAAAAAGCTCTCTATGCAGCCGAGGCATCATTTCACTTGCAGCTTCATGAAGAGTAAAGTCCCATGATTGATCATCTTCATAAAGACAAAGTTTTTGAGCTGCTTCTTTAAATGTGTAAAATTGAACACCATCTGTTCTGATATCTTCAAAAGAAGTTGCTCCTTTAACATGAAGTAAAAGCAATCGGAAACAAAATCTTTCAACATCTGAAGTTAAATTTACAGAGTACATGCGGCCAATAGTGTTATTTACTCGATATTGTACTCTTTTTTTTTTCATTTTGTTGTCTTTTGATGAAAAACAAAATGCTGAGGAATATCAGTGTAAAGATATGCATGAGCTGACAAATCTTCTTGGTTTAACTTAAACCAAGCAGTCAAAGTTGTGTCTCTTAATTGTGTTCTTTCTACAGCAGTTTCAATATTATCTTCAGTAAAATATACTGACTGTTCTTCAGGAAGGTGAACTTGTAATCGCGCGATGGTATGCGTTTAATGGTGCATATGGAAACCAAAAAGCTGCCATGCTGCTTCTGGAGCACTGACATATCTGGAATCCATAAAGGAAGTTATCTCATCATGAAGAAGAGTTTTATGTTCTTTAATTGCAACATGTCAGGGTTTTTTCCCTGTTTTGTTTGCCATGTGCTGCTGGCAGCTATTTTACTCACCTCTCTTGCTGACTCTGGTGCATACTGTGTGATGCTGCTCATTTCCTGCACTTCCTTTTATGGCCACACTGGTGTACATCATCCATGTAAGACAAGAGTCTCAGAATTGTGATGTAATCATTTATTATTTAAAGGGCTTCTGTTCAGTATGCTTTGCCCTTGAGTTGTCTCAGACCTGTTTGTGAGAGCTCCTGTGTATTACCTGGCTGTCTGACGTCCCTCTTGGTTCCTGATCCCTGGCTTGTTCTTGACGCTGCTGTGCTCCTTGTTCCTGATTCCGGCTCGTCTGACTACTCGCTTTGGCTCCTGACTCGGCTCGTCTGACTACCAGCTCTGGTTTTGATTCCTGGCTTGTTATTTGACTTGTGGACTTTTTATTATTTTTTGCTATTAATAAAGGTGTGATTATTTTTGCACTTCTCATCTCAGTCTGATTCCTGGCACCCTGACATTATGCAAGGGCCATGAATCCTGATGGTGCTAATAATCCACCTTTACCTGCCATAATTTCCAGGATGGATGAACAGGATCACTGCTTGGATCAATTTGCAATAGCCCTGCAAACCCTGCTGACTCGCACTGCACATTTGGACCAAAGTGTCCAACAAGTTATGGCTGCTCCTGTTTCTGCTGCTGCACCTAGTCCTAGCAGGAGCATGTCTGGTTCTGCACTTCTACCTCAGCGTTATGGAGGCAATCCTAATCAGTGCAGAGGGTTTTTTAACCAGGTGGGCATTAACTTTGAGAAGTTACCTCAGGCGTTTCCCTCTGACAAAGCTAAGGTGGGATTTCTCATCTCGGTACTCTCTGACCCAGCTTTTGCCTGGGCTAATCCCTTGTGGGAGACTAATAAACCTGTGATTTCAAATTACCTGAATTTGTGGCCTCTTTTCTAAAGGGTATTTGATGTCCCGGCTCGCTCCTCCTCTGCTGCTAAACGACTCATGTCCATTCAGCAAGGTACAAGATCTGTTGCTCAGTATGCCATTGCGTTCCTTACGCTTGCCGCAGAGGTTGGTTGGAACAATGAAGCCCTTGCTGCCGCCTTCTTTCATGGGCTCTCTGATGCGATTAAAGACGAAGTTGCTGCCAGAGATTTACCAGAAGATCTCAAGGCATTGGTGTCTTTTTTGATCCTAATTGATATCAAACTAAGTTAGAGGCCCTCTTTCAAGGAGCGCTTGCGGAAGCCTCCTGTTCCGTTGTCTCCTACGTGTTCGTTCCCACCCATGCCTCCCTCTTCTCCCATGCCTCCTGGTCCAGAGTCACCAGGTACTGCTGAGCTGATGCAGTTGGGATTTACGCGTCTCTCCACGGTGGAGTGGGCCTTTAGGAGGCCTTTAGGAGGAGGGAGGGGCTCTGCCTCTATTGTGGGTTACAGGGCCACCTTTTGAAGTCTTGTCCTACACGGCCGGGAAACGCTCACACCTAAGGTCACACCTGGGACAGACCTTGGGTGGTTTATCATTGTCCTTTCCTGGGTGGACTCCTCCTAAGTCACCCAGGTTCTTGTTGACTCCGCTGCTGCGGGCTATTTCATTGACAGTGCTTTTGTATCAAAGCACTCCATTCCTGTTTTGCCTCGGTCCATTCCGCTTGCTATTGAGGCCATTGATGGCAGGCCCCTTCAGCCCGCACTCGTTACTCACGAAACTGCTCCGTTATCCATGGCTGTTGGGGCTCTCCATTTTGAAACCCTCCAGTTCCAGGTGATAAACTCTCTGCATTTTCTGGTTGTTATGGGTTATCCCTGGCTCCAAAAGCACAATCCCAGTCTCGACTGGCGCAGGTCCGAAATTTTGTCGTGGTCTCCGCAATGTATTTCCACTTGTCTACAGAAACTAGTTAAAGTCTTGTGCACTTCTTCCGTATCTCAATTGCCAGAGGAGTACCGAGAGTTCCTAGATGTTTTTGACAAGTTGCACGCCGGTACATTGCCTCCTCACCGGTCTTACGATTGTGCCATAGACCTGCAACCCGGAGCATCCTTGGGGCCGGGTTTACCCTCTGTCTGTTGCGGAGAATTGTGCTATGGAGGAGTATGTTGCCGATGCTCTGTTGCGGGGGATCATCCGCAAATCCTGCTCTCCTGCAGGGGCTAGCTTCTTCTTTGTGAAGAAAAAGGGTGGCGAGTTAAGACCATGCATCGATTGTAGGGGTCTTATTCATCTTACCATTAAGAATGCTTACCCTATTCCGCTTATTACTGAACTCTTTGACCACCTCAAAGGAGCTATGGTCTTTACTAAACTTGATTTGAGAGGAGCGTACAATCTTGTTAGGATCAAGGAGAGCCAGGAAATGGAAAACAGCATTTAACCCCAGGAGCAGGCATTATGAGTATCTTGTAATGCCCTTTGGCCTATGTAATGATCCTGCTGTTTTCCAGGAATTTATTAATGATGTACCTCCTGACCATATTTTGGATACCATACATACTAATTTGACTTCTCCCTTGGGGGAGGAGATCCTGGCTGCACAAACCAATGCACCTCCTGAGAAACCTAGTGGCAAGTGTTTTTTTCCTGAGAATCTTCTAACTAAACTTTTGCACAATTACCACTATCCTAAAGCCGCAGGTCACCCAGGCAAGAACCAAATTATTTGGTCTGTCACTCGACAATTCTGGTGACCAGGTCTTCATTCTGATGTTGCTGCGTATGTTGCCTCCTGCTCAGTTTGTGCACAGAATAAGACTCCTCAACGTCTTCCTGTGGGTCTTCTTCAACCTATTGCTAATGGTGAGCGTCCTTGGACACATTTTTACATGGACTTCATTGTTGAGCTCCCTGTTTCCAATGGCAATACTGTTATCCTTATGGTGGTTGACCGTTTTTCTAAAATGTCACATTGCATTCCCTTGAAGACGTTGCCTACCGCTCAGGAGCTTGCTTTGTTTACATGGGTTACCCAAGGAGATACTGTCGGACCGGGGTAGCCAGTTTGTCTCCAGATTTTGGCGTTCCTTTTGTGCTCAAATGGGGATCCAGCTTTCATTCTCCTTGGCATATCACCCTCAATCGAATGGGGCTTCGGAACAGTCTAATCAAGCTCTGGAACAGTTCCTCCATTGCTATGTCTCAGATCACCACAATAATTGGTCTGAACTGTTACTTTGGGCAGAGTTTGCTCGTAATAGTGCTATTAATGCTTCCTCCAAGTTATCCCCGTTCATGGCGAATTATGGGTTTCAACCATCCTTGTGGCCCGATTCATTCTTGTCTCAGGGTATTCCGGCTTTGGAGGAGCATCTCTGGCAACTCCGTTCCACGTGGGTGCAGATTCAGGATTGCCTTCATCATTCTATGCAGCGCCAAAAGTTCTTGGCTGATCGTAGGCGTCTGCCTGCACCTTCCTACCAGATTGGTGAGAGAGTTTCGCTGTCCTCTCGCAACTTGAATCTTCGTGTGCCTTCCAATAAACTGGCTCCCCGTTATGTTGGTCCTTTTCGAATACTCCGACGGGTCATTCCTGTGGCCTACGCTCTTGACCTTCCTCCTGCAATGCGCATCTCCAATGTTTTTCATTTCTTCCTCTTGAAACTATTGGTTTGTAATTGGTTTACCACTGTGTTGCTTCGTCCCCGTTCTATCTTTGTTGATAACCATGAGGAATATGAGGTCAGCAGCATTATTGACTCTCGTATGTTCAGGGGCCACGTACAGTATTTGGTTCACTGGAGGGGATACGGTCCAGAGAAGCGTTCATGGGTTCCCTCCTCTGATGTTCATGCTCCCGCCCTCCTCTGTGCCTTCCATGCCCGTTTCCCCAATAAGCCTTTTGTCCTCCCGCGGGGGAGGGGTCATTGATGGGAGGGTACTGTCAGGGTTTTTTCCCTGTTTTGTTTGCCATGTGCTGCTGGCAGCCATTTTACTCACCTCTTTTGCTGACTCTGGTGCATACTTTGTGATGCTGCTCATTTCCTGCACTTCCTTTTATGGCCAGACTAGTGTACATCATCCATGTGAGACAGGATGCAGTCTCAGAATTGTGATGTCATCACTTATTATTTAAAGGGCCTCTGTTCAGTATGCTTTGCCATTGCATTGTCTCAGACCTGTTTGTGAGAGCTCCTGTGTATTACCTGGCTGTCTGACGTCCCTCCTGGTTCCTGATCCCTGGCTTGTTCCTGACTCTGCTGTTCTCCTTGTTCCTGATTCTGGCTCGTCTGACTACTCGCTTTGACTCCTGACTCTGCTCGTCTGACTACCATATCTGGTTTTGATTCCTAGCTTGTTATTTGACTTGTGGACTTTTTATTATTTTTTGCTATTAATAAAGGTGTGATTATTTTTAGACTTCTCGTCTGAGTCTGATTCCTGGCACCCTGACACAACATTAGCGCAGTCATGCCCTTTATAAATATATTTGAATATGTGCGTTACACTTTTTATGGAAGCACAGCTTTCTATATTAATATGGCAGTTGTATTTTAATGTCAAGTATGGGTTGTATGGTACAACCCAAGAGTTATCATTTGTTTTATCATTTATTTCAATAGAAACAGTTTTTTTGGTTCTCTTGTAACGTGGATATCCATCTACAGTACATTCATTAAAGTTTCTTCCTGGAAGGACTTTAGAAATTGCTTAGAGCAAACCCCATCAACCATACATTGAGATCTCAGATTATGCTCCCCACAGGGCCCATGTATCATGTGCTTTGCAACAATTGCATGTAACCAGGGATTGACTTGAATATCAGGTATTTCTGCAGAAATAAAGCTATCAATTACTTCAGCATTTTTAGGTTTATCTTCTGCAAATAAAATAAGCAAAATATGTGCATGAGGTAATCCATGTTTCTGAAATTCAATAACATGAATTTTGGCAGCTGTCTTACCCAAAATATGTTTCTTTGTGATATCATCAAGAAGTTCTTGAAGTTTTAAATGAAAAACTCTTGCCACTAAATTCAACTGCTTGACCTTCTTTCAGATTAACAACAATTTCAACCATTTTGGGTTACATGTCATGGTTATGAAAAAATCAGGCTTCCCATACTTTCTAACAATAGCCATGGCATCTTCTGTACCATGTTTCTTGGACTACCTTGAAATGTAGATGGAATTATAACTGCTTTGCCTGGAAGTAAGCCCTGGTCTGCAGCTACACTTAGAAGATGGTCCATGAGACCTGTATACTTTTCAACCCTCAATTTTGACTGATTTTGTCTAACATAGTTTAAACGATTACCTTCTGTCTTAAATGGGTTAAACTTGTCATGGATGGAAAGTATGTACCTATAAAATTGCATTTGTGTGACCCTTTCTCTTGGCTTTGCTAAGGATTAAGCTCTTATATTTCTTTTCAGCAATAGGGTTGTAATTAAGTTTCATTTTAGGTGACCAACTTTGGTCCCCAAAAGGGAAAAGAAGTGGATACAACATTGGCTCCAAATTTGGATCTAAAATACTTATCCTTTCTGGGGGTTTTTTTTCATTGTTTGGACTTCGACAATGAATAATAAGATCTCGCTCAAGAGGAGGTTCACCATCTGCATTTTGAAAAATTATAGCTACCTCATTACACCGAGGAGCATTATATCTACGTTGAATGTTTTTACGATCTTGTACAATTGCCATTGTCACAGTTGCAGGTGTAACACCATTTCAAGATGCATCTTCTAAGCATTCATGTTCTACTTCATACAACATTTTGCATGCTTCAGGATTGTTTAAAGCTATAAAAGAACTCAACTCAGTCATTAATTCAGGGTTGCAATTTTCATTTTCATTAATCATAAGGCGCTGTTGTGCAGCCTCATCAGGATCAAGAATATATAGTTGTGCAAACTTTCTATTATCCTCATTGGAAGGATGAAGTGATCCAGTTCTGTGATAAATTTGTTCATTAATTCTATAACAGTAAGGGCCATAACCGGGAGGAGGAGCAATATTCGCCTCCATTGAAGCAAATGCTAAAGAATTATTAAAAGATCTAATATTTTTGTTAAAGTTTTTTGAATGTTTATGAGTTCCTGTCATTAGACTTTTTTATTAAAGGAGCGACTTTAATAGGTTCAATAATTACTTTTTCTTTGCTGCAGCATTGACTGAATAGTTTGTCTGATGGCTGCTCTTTTGGAAAATGTACAGCATCACAGTTGGTGCACATAACATTTAACTCTCCACAGTTATGATGATCAAATGAATCGTCATATCTCACAATTGCTGCTGTGGTGAGTATGTTTTGCAAAATATGTACGATGGCGTTGAACACAACTTGCACTAAGTTTGTTCTTACGTTCCCTTTCTGTATTGCTTATGGTGTGCTGCTTTTTTGTTTGAGATACTTCATTTTGTGCACATTTTATTCTATGAGCAAATGCATTTCTTTGTTGTTCTTGAACTCTCTGATTTTCTGTCATATTTGCTTTCTCTTTTCTTTTCTGTTCTGCATTTGCTTTCCGTAAACAGGCTCTTTCTTCATCAGTCAAATTATTTTTTTCTTTTTTTTAAGTCTCTCATTTCGCCTCTTTTTTGCATCAGATTGTTCTTCTAAAGAAAACTTTGTTTAGGAGGCATAATTTTTAAATTTAAGCTACAGATGTAGCGAAAACCCTATTTGGACAGACTGGTGTCCTAAATATATCCAAAATATATACCAACACCTGATTTAGACAGATTTTAAAATAATAATAATATATATATATATATCCTACAGGTGTAGCAACACCCTTATTTGAATGTACTGCTGTCCTAAATATATAAAAAAATATGTTATATATAATAAATTAAATGCATTCTAGCGGGCATTAGTTCACATGTTTCATATAGATAACATTGAGCTCATGCACGTGAATTTACCATGGAGACAGCTCTGAATGGCTAAACTGCAAGTCTGTCCAAAGAACTGAAATAAGGGGCAGTCTGCTGAGGCTTAGATACAAGGTAATTACAGAGGTAAAATGTGTATAATTATAACTGTGTTGGTTATGCAAAACTGGGGAATTGGTAATTAAGGGATTATCTATCTTTTAAAACAACAAAAATTCTTGTGTTGACTGTCCCTTTAACAAAACTGCTTTGATCTATATATAATTTTTTAAGCTACAGGTGTAGTGACACCCTATTTAGATGGACTACTGTCCTATATTATATAATTAATCTACAAGTATACCAAAACCCTATTTGGCCAGACTAATTTAAATATATGCGGGCTATCATTAGTGAGTTATGTGCAAAATGTAAATATTTAATGTGCTATTTATATTAATAATAATGGAGGTATATATAAATGCTGTGCAAAAAGTTAATTTTCATAAAGTGCATAAAGTGCAAATATTAGTAATTCACAAGCTAAAAGGGTGTTTGTACATAACAATGAATAGATGCTAAAGTGAAATTATCATAAAAGTACGTGATGAATAAAATAACCGTGATCAACCTTATAAATTAATACATCCAATCTTATAAATTAATAAATCAAATTTGTTGTATCCTAACATCCAGCTAAAAACATGATGTGAAATAGGTTAAAATAATTATAAACTATGCTGCTAACGGGGACGTCTCCCCAAAAAATGATAAGATCTATATAGAATAAGTTAATATTTCTAAGAAATCAATTTGATTAACCTCCTGACTTAAAATATGTAACAGATATTGCATTTATACACAGTATCGAATAAGTGGCAAGATGCAGCAATCTAAGTATGGCGGAGTATTTATGCTGCTACAAAAAGACAAAGTCAATAACAATTATCGCCTCATATGTGAGGTTGGTACCGTAAACTTAGTTCATTGTGGCTAAAGGAAAGTTCACTGTCTGCTCAGGCCCATTATGCTCTGAAGTTTACTTTGGGAGACACCAATGATACAAATTACCTTAACTTCTTAGATGTGGTTGTTGCATTCAATACTTTCTTGTTTCACACGGTGATTCAGATACGCTGCATGTGTCTTGGTGTCTGACGTCACCTGCGGGTTTCTGAATGCTTATTCCTATTGCGATTCAGAGGACAAGGCTTCTCATCTGTGTTAGAGGTTATTTTTCTCCAAGAGGGTACATTAAAAACATCCTGCAGGGGAGATGTAACTTTGTTGAATGATAGAATAATAAAAGGATAAGTTGATGAGTGGTGATGTGATAATAACCCGGGTTAACAAAACCAAAAGTGATTATTCCAAGGTGAACAGGTAATAGTTCCACAAGTTCCAATCTCAAAGATAAGTCACAAAGATCAACGCATTTCGCTCTATACAGAGCTTTATCAAGATGCCTGTGACTGGGTCTGTGTAGCTTTTTAAAGGTGTTATAAGAACCTGATTGGTTAAACTCCAATTGATTTAAAATGGATTTTATGGTAATTTATACAGGTGTCGGTTGCTTGTGTCTTGTTCATTCTAAAAACCTTTAAGGTGGAAATGTTCCTTTTATTTTCAACTGCATATGTGACCAGTTTTTACTCACTTAGGCCTAGATTTGGAGTTTTGCGTTAGAAGGGGTGCGTTAGCTACGCATGCTTTTTTTTGGCCGCACCTTTTAAATACCTCTGGTATTTAGAGTTCACAGAATGGCTGCGTTTTCAGTGCGTTAGGCTCCAAAAAGGGAGCGTAGAGCATAATTTACCGCCACTGCAACTCTCAATACCAGCGGTGCTTACGGACGCGGCCAGCTTCAAAAACGTGCTTGTGCACGATTCCCCCATAGGAAACAATGGGACAGTTTGAGCTGAAAAAAAACCTAACACCTGCAAAAAAGCAGCGTTCAGCTCCTAACACAGCCCCATTGTTTCCTATGGGGAAACACTTCCTAAGTCTGCACCTAACAGCCTAACATGTACCCCGAGTCTAAACACCCCTAGCCTTACACTTATAAACCCCTAATCTGCCGCCCCCGCTATCGCTGACCCCTGCATATTATTTTTAACCCCTAATCTGCCGCTCCGTACACCGCCGCAACCTACATTATAGTTATGTACCCCTAATCTGCTGCCCTAACACCGCCGACCCCTATATTATATTTATTAACCCCTAATCTGCCCCCCACAGCGTCGCCGCCAGCTACCTACAATTATTAACCCCTAATCTGCCGACCGGACCTCACCGCTACTATAATAAAGTTATTAAACCCTAATCCGCCTCACTCCCGCCTCAATAACCCTATAAGAAATAGTATTAACCCCTAATCTGCCCTCCCTAACATCGCCGACACCTAACTTCAATTATTAACCCCTAATAATAATAATTTTATTCTAACTAAATAAATTAACTCTTATTAAATAAATTATTCCTATTTAAAGCTAAATACTTACCTGTAAAATAAACCCTAATATAGCTACAATATAAATTATAATTATATTGTAGCTATTTTAGGATTTATATTTATTTTACAGGCAACTTTGTATTTATTTTAACCAGGTACAATAGCTATTAAATAGTTAATAACTATTTAATAGCTACCTAGTTAAAATAATTACAAATTACCTGTAAAATTAATCCTAACCTAAGTTACAATTAAACCTAACACTACACTAGCAATAAATTAATTAAATAAAATACCTACAATTAAATACAATTAAACCTAACACTACACTATCAATAAATTAATTAAATACAATACCTACAAATAAATACACTTAAATAAACTAACTAAAGTACAAAAAATAAAAAAGTACTAAGTTACAAAAAATAAAAAAATATTTACAAACATTAGAAATATATTACAACAATTTTAAACTAATTGCACCTACTCTAAGCCCCCTAATAAAATAACAAAGCCCCCCAAAATAAAAAAATGCCCTACCCTATTCTAAAATTAAAATAGAAAAGCTCTTTTACCTTACCAGCCCTTAAAAGGGCCATTTGCGGGGCAATCCCCAAAGAATTCAGCTCTTTTGCCTGGAAAAAAAATATACAATACCCCCCCCAACATTACAACCCACCACCCACATACCCCTAATCTAACCCACCCCCCCTTAAATAAACCTAACACTAAGCCCCTGAAGATCTTCCTACCTTATCTTCACCACACCGGGTATCAGCGATCGGTCCAGGCTCCGATGTCTTGATCCAAGCCCAAGCGGGGGGCTGAAGACATCCATCCTCCGGCTGAAGTCTTGATCCAAGCGGGCAAAAGAGGACATCCGGACCGGAAAACATCTTCATCCAGGCGGCATCTTCTATGCTCTTCCATCTGATGACGAGCGGCTGATCTTCAAGACCTCCAGCGCGGATCCATCCTCTTCTTCCGACGACTAGACGACGAATGAAGGTTCCTTTAAGGGACGTCATCCAAGATGGCGTCCTCGAATTCCGATTGGCTGATAGGATTCTATCAGCCAATCAGAATTAAGGTAGGAAAATTCTGATTGGCTGATGGAATCAGCCAATCAGATTCAAGTTCAATCTGATTGGCTGATTGGATCAGCCAATCAGATTGAGCTCACATTCTATTGGCTGATCGGAACAGCCAATAGAATGCGAGCTCAATCTGATTGGCTGATTGGATCAGCCAATCGGATTGAACTTGAATCTGTTTATCTGAATCCATCAGCCAATCAGAATTTTCCTACCTCAATTCCGATTGGCTGATAGAATCCTATCAGCAAATCGGAATTCGAGGGACGCCATCTTGGATGACGTCCCTTAAAGGAGCCTTCATTCGTTGTCTAGTCGTCGGAAGAAGAGGATGGATCTGCTCTGGAGGTCTTCAAGATGGAGCCGCTCATCATCGGATGGAAGAACATAGAAGATGCGGCTTGGATGAAGATGTTTGCCAGTCCGGATCTACTCTTCTGCCCGAAGATGGAATTCTTCAGCCGCCGCTTGGATCAAGACTTCAGCCGGAGGCTCTTCTGGACAGATCGGGACCCGGTGTGGTGAAGACAAGGTAGGGTGATCTTCAGGGGCTTAGTGTTAGGTTTATTTAAGGGGGGTTTGGGTTAGATTAGGGGTATGTGGGTGGTGGGTTGTAATGTTGGGGGGGTATTGTATGTTTTTTTTTTACAGGCAAAAGAGCTGAATTCTTTGGGGCATGCCCCGCAAAGGGCCCTTTTAAGGGCTGGTAAGGTAAAAGAGCTTTTCTATTTTAATTTTAGAATAGGGTAGGGCATTTTTTTATTTTGGGGGTCTTTGTTATTTTATTAGGGGGCTTAGAGTAGGTGAAATTAATTTAAAATTGTTGTAATATTTTTCTTATGTTTGTAAATATTTTTTTATTTTTTGTAACTTAGTTCTTTTTTATTTTTTGTACTTTAGTTAGTTTATGTAATTGTATTTATTTGTAGGTATTGTATTTAATTAATTTATTGATAGTGTAGTGTTAGGTTTAAATAACGGCGTTAGAAAGATCCCATTGAAAAGATATGATACGCAATTGACGTAAGGGGATCTGCGGTATGGAAAAGTCGCGGCTGGAAAGTGAGCGTTAGACCATTTCCTGACTGACTCCAAATACCAGCGGGTGGTAAAAACCAGCGTTAGGAGCCTCTAACGCTGGTTTTGACGGCTACCGCCAAACTCTAAATCTAGGCGATAGATATCTTGTTAGTTTTTCATGAGTTTACTCCTTATTTTGCTCATCTTAGATTGTTTGCCACAAAAAGTATACAAAAGCATAAAAATAAATAAAAAAAAAAAAACTTAGACACTAGAAATCTAAATCTAATATGGAGGCAGCCTATCATCTGACTTTCCATCATTTCTATAATATGACAAAACATTTTATCTTTCATGTAAAGGCATTTTGCAAAATATACCCATATTTTACTACATAAAAATCCTTTTTAAAGGGAAACAACCATGTTTGCTTGGATCATGATATAATGCACAAACCATTTGGGACCGTTATTAGATGAAATAATAATCATTAAAAAAAATAATAAATTATTGAAAAATAATAAAATTAGATTAGATCAGGTTAATGAATCTCTAATTTTTAGTAGTGTATTGGGACACCTTATATATAGGGGTCTGTCTAGGTGTTATTCAAAGAGGAAAGGGGAGAGGTCCAATTCAGAATTTAGACCTTTTGGAAATAGTGTATTATATTTATAAATTAATTCTGCTTCCTTTATTAGCAATTTCTTTTCTATGTTTCCTCCTCTCCAATGTTTGTGTACTTTCTGTATTCCCCAATAGCGCAAATCTTTAGTGTTACCTTTATGAATTGTTTTGAAATGTTTTTACAGATGAGTGTCCTCAAGATTTCTTTCAAGAGGATATAAGACTGAATATATTCTCTAATTCTGTCTCTTACCATTCTTTTTGTTTCTCCAAAATAGAAGAGATTAGATGAGCACTTTAGAACATAGATTACATTTTTATGAGTACATCTTATAACATATTTTATAGCAAGTGGTTTTTCCAGATCATTTATCTGTATGTTTTTTATCTTATTACTGTGGCTGCATGCCTTGCAGGTATAACAGGGGGAAAAACCCATAATATTCTTGCCCATTAAATTGTCTCAAATGGCTTTCTTTGGGGAGCCTTAATTCATTAGGGGCCAGGATTGTCTTCAGATTTGCAGCTCTTTTGAAAACAAAGTTAGGGTTTTCCGAAATTTTGTCCCCCAAAATATCGTCCTCTTTAATAAGATGCCATTGTTTTTTGACAATTATTTTTATGATGTTACGATCAGCATGAAAGTCGGTGATAAATGGTATTTTTATTTTATCATTATCATCTCTTTGTTTTTTTTTATATGTTAATAAAGTATCTCTATTGGTGTTTTTCGCTCTTTCAATTGCTTTATTGGTAATTTGAGTCTTATATCCTCTTGAAAGAAATCTTTCTGCTAGCATTTCTGACTGTTGTTCAAAATCTATTGATCTGGATCAGTTTTTCCGTATACACATCACCACTCATCAACTTATCCTTTTATTATTCCATCATTTAACAAAGTTACATCTCCCCGGTGTGCAGAGCACTAAGAGCAGGATGTTTTTGATGTACCCTCTTGGAGAAAAATAACCTCTAACACAGATGAGAAGCCTAGGGCCTCTATTTATCAAGGTCTGTCGGACCTAATCCGACAGTGCGGATCAGGTCCGACAGACCTCGCTGAATACGGCGAGCAATACGCTCGCCGTATTCAGCATTGCACTAGCAGCTCACAAGAGCTGCTGGTGCAATGCCGCCCCCTGCAGACTCACGGACAATAGGCCGCCAGCAGGGGGGTGTCAATCAACCCGATCGTACTCGACTCAGAGCAGGCGGACAGGTTATGGAGCAGCAGTCTTTGGGACCGCTGCTTCATAACTACTGTTTTCGGAGCTTGAAAATATGTCCCTTGTTCTCTGAATCGGCAATAGGAATAAGCATTCAGAAACCCGCAGGTGACGTCAGACACCAAGACACATGCAGCGTATCTGAATCACCGTGTGAAACAAGAAAGTATTGAATGCAACAACCACATCTAAGAAGTTAAGGTAACTTGTATCATTGGTGTCTCCCAAAGTAAACTTCAGAGCATAACGGGCCTGAGCAGACAGTGAACTTTCCTTTAGCCACGACAAACTAAGTTTACGGTACCAACCTCACATATGAGGCGATAATTGTTATTGACTTTGTCTTTTTGTAGCAGCATAAATACTCCGCCATACTTAGATTGCTGCATCTTGCCACTTATTCGATACTGTGTATAAATGCAATATCTGTTACATATTTTAAGTCAGGAGGCTAATCAAATTGATTTCTTAGAAATATTAACTTATTCTATATAGATCTTATCATTTTTTGGGGAGACGTCCCCGTTAGCAGCATAGTTTATAATTATTTTATCCTATTTCACATCATGTTTTTAGCTGGATGTTAGGAAACAATAAATTGGATTTATTAATTTATAAGATTGGATTTATTAATTTATAAGGCTGATCACGGTTATTTTATTCATCACATACTTTTATAATAATTTGTTTTTAGCATCTATTAATTTTTACATACAAACACCCTTTTAGTTTGTAAATTACTAATATTTGCACTTTATGAAAATTAACTTTTTGCACAGCATTTATATATTCCTCCATTATTATTAATATAAATAGCACATTAAATATTTACATTTTGCACATAACTCACTAATGATAGCCCAGATATCAACAATTACAACATAACTAACTAGCAGTAGATTCCTTAAGCTTTAGCGCCCTCACTCCCACCCCTTATTTTATATTTATTTGAAAAGACAGAAGGATCTATTCTTTTTGTGAGGTGTTTGGTATCTCCCAATTCCAGCGCTCTACTATATCCACACACACATAATTTAAATATAAATATATATATACTAGTCCTAAAGCCCGTTCACACGGGCCATTTTTTGCAGTACAGCGGTCCCACCTCTTGCGCTCTCTCCCTCCCCCTCTCTTTTGCTCTCTCTCTCCCCCCTCTCTTTTGCGCTCTCTCCCCCTTCTCTTTTGCGCTCTCTCTCTCCTCCCCCCCTCTTTTGCGCTCTCTCTCTCCCCATCTCTCTTTTGCACTCTCTCCCCCCCCTCTCTTTTGCCTCTCTCTCCCCCCCTCTCTTTTGCTATCTCTCTCTCCCCCCTCTCTTTTGTGCTCTCTCTCCCCCCTATTTGGCTCTCTCTCCCCCCTCTCTTTTGCGCTCTCTCTCCCCCTCCCCTTTTGCGCTCTCTGCCCCCTCTCTTCGTACGCTCTCCCCCCTGTTATGCTCTCTATCTCTCCCCCATCTCTTTTGCGCTCTCTCACCACCTCTCTTTTGAGCTCTCTCTCTCCCCCTCTCTTTTGCGTGCTCTCTCTCCCCCCTCTCTCTTCACACTCTCTCCCCCCTCCTTTGATCTCTCTCTCTCCCCCATCTCTTTTGCGCTCTCTCTTCCCCTCTCTTTTGAGCTCTCTCTCCCTCCCCTCTCTCTCTCCCCCCCCTCCTCTCTCTCTCTCTCTCCCCCCCTCTCTCTCTCTCCCCCTCCTCTCTCTCCCCCCCTCCTCTCTCTCTCTCTCCCCTCCTCTCTCTCTCCCCCTCCTCTCTCTCTCTCTCCCTCCTCCTCTCTCTCCCCCCCCTCCTCTCTCTCTCCCCCCTCCTCTCTCTCTTTCTCCCCCCCTCCTCTCTCTCTCCCCCCCTCCTCTCTCTCTCCCTCCCCTCTCTCTCTCCCCTCCTCTCTCTCTCTCCCCCTCCTCTCTCTCCCCCCTCCTCTCTCTCTCCCCCCTCCTCTCTCTCTCTCCCCCCCCCCTCCTCTCTCTCTCCCCCCTCCTCTCTCTCTCCCCCCTCTCTCTCTCTCTTCCCCCCTCTCCTCTCTCTCTCTCCCCCCTCTCCTCTCTCTCTCCCCCCTCTCTCCTCTATCTCCCCCCTTTCCTCTCTCTCTCCCCTCCTCTCTCTCTTGTGCTCTCTCCCCCTCTCTTTTGCGCTCTCTCCCCCCCTACCTTTTGCTCTCTCTCTCCCCCTCTCTTTTGTGCTCTCTCTCTCTCCCCCATCTCTTTTGTGCTCTCTCCCCCCTCTCTCTCTCCTCCTCTCTCTCTCTCCTCTCTCCCCCTCTCTCTCTCCCCTCCTATCTCTCTCTCCCCGTCTCCTCTCTCTCCCCTCCTCTCTGTCTCTCAGTCTACCCTCTCTATCTCGAAACCGTGCCCAACCACGCCCCTTCACGCATGGCCATGCCCCCTTAACACCGGCCACGCCTCCGCTCACGCCCGGCCACCCACTTCTGCCGCAGATGAGATCAGCTAGGGAGTAGGACTCAAAGGCCAGGTGTGTTTGTCCTCATGCTGTCTCTACTGCACATGACAGCTTCGGACAAACACACTTGGCCTTTTATATAATAGGATATATATATATATACACAGTATATATACATACAATTGAGAAATTATAGGCAAAGGCACTCACCGTTTGAACAAAGATGTCAATTTAATAGCATGACGTTTCGGTGTGGTGCCCCTTCATCAGACAGACATAACACACAGATCGTGACTTACCCCATAAGTACCCTACCACCAATTACGACATAATGAATCTTGCGGTTTCAACGGCGTTCTCTCTGCACTACTGCGCATGTGCGGGACTGACTACCGAAAAACCTAATGGCCAAAAATAAAACTAGAAAATGGCTGGATAATATCGGTCACATGGCTTAGGAACTAAACCAGTAACCACAACAATTTGATACATGCGATAACAAAATGACAGCCATCAATCCTACCGTATACTAAATATGACAAACTGTAGCCAATCGCTACTTACTCAGGAGTCATGTTCAAAATGAACATATAGATATACACGGTCCGATCAAGTAGCGGGCTGGATCGTTGTTGTCAAGGCAACAGGTGCAGTAAAAATACTATTAAACGAAGTGTGTTAACAGTGGCGTCACTAGGGGTGTGTGGACTGCACCTAGGTGACACCCACCAGGGGGTGACACCACCACATTAATGTCATATGTTTTTTTTTACATTTAAGTACCACTGCTAGCCTTGTGAAGTTGTGCCTTGTAAGAAGGGCCGATACGGGGGGCGGGTTCAGCATGGCCGGGCACAGCCACAGTGACAGAGGCAGTGTCAGTAGGACATGACATTTGTGACAAAGTATACTCCATACAAGAAACAACTCAGCAACATCATGAAGAATAATTGGAATATTCTATCTTCCATTTGGCGAACATAATCTACCCAGAACAGGGTACAGATGTGGAAGAACTATAAAGGACATTCTGATGAGGTCTGATCACAGACCCAGTTATACCACATCTACGTGGCTTGGCAGACCCAAACCTGGAGCGGCCACATGCAACGGTCTGGTACAGGGCACGCAATTTGTCCATCCATGGCATAACAAGAGATATGCCATTAAGCACAGGGTAACGTGCACTACTAAATATTAGTATACATGTTACACTGCAATTGTGGCAAATATTAGTAGCAGTTATTAGTAGCAGTTAAAAGTACTTGAGCCAAAGTTTATAGAAAGAGGCTATAGGGAAGAATTTGTAGAGAATATTAGACAAGGAGTAGGAAAAATGGAAAGAAATACCATATTAAACAAAAATAATAAAAAATTTAGTGACAACACCCACCCAGAACATAATAAACTAAATATCCCATTCATAAGTGATTTCAATGCAAACTATAAAATAACAGAAAAAATACTAAAGAAACATTGGCACATACTACATCAAGATAAAATTATTGGCCCCTTTATCACTAAAAAACCGAGGTTCATATACAGAAAAGCTAATAATTTAAAAAACATACTTGCCCCAACCCAAATTAAACAGCATAAAAAAATAGACAAAGATTTAACAGGACAGGACCTAAAGGGTTTTTTCCCATGTTTTATATGCAAATCTTGCAGACACTCCAAGAAAAGTAAAACAGTCACATCACATATTAATAAAAGGGAATTTAAAATCCAAGAATGTATAAGATGCACAGATATAAAAATATTGTCTACATGATTCAGTTTAAATGTGGAATGCAATACGTAGGCGAATCAGAACGCCCCCTACGTGAAAGAATACGAGAGCATATTTTATCCATCGAAAATATGGACGAGGATAGAAATAAGGACCTACCCGTCCCTAAGCATTTTAAAGCCTGTAATAATATTGTCTACATGATTCAGTTTAAATGTGGAATGCAATACGTAGGCGAATCAGAACGCCCCCTACGTGAAAGAATACGAGAGCATATTTTATCCATCGAAAATATGGACGAGGATAGAAATAAGGACCTACCCGTCCCTAAGCATTTTAAAGCCTGTAATAATGGTAATCTAAAATGTTTTAACTATATGGGCATAGCCAAATTACAAAAACAAAAGAGAGGGGGAGATAATCAAAAAAGATTATTGCAGCTAGAAAGCAAATGGATTTACAATTTAGACACTCTTCACCCACAAGGTCTGAATTTAGAAATTGAACTGAGAAGTTTTTTCACATAGATCATAACACAATACTGCAAGAAATCATAAATACCTACAATCTCTATATTGAGACTGTTTCACCCATCTATTACACATTGGTTTGTTCTATAAAACTTAGAATGTCCAGCTTTATATATATGTATATATTATTTAGTCCTTTATTACCAAAGAAAAAAACGTTTTTAAAGTATATAAATAAATCTGATAATTTTTCTATCTTAACAAACAAATTTTAAGTTTTATTTTTCATATGATGCAGGTCATATATAGATATGTACAGTCTTTTTAATGTACAGTAATAACTTGGAAATACATTGGAAAGAACCAATAGAAATATAAAAATGTAAAAATATTTTTTCAACAAAGGAAAAAAGGGAACTAAGCCAACCGATTCTATTCCAGTTTTCACTATAATTATTTACTTAATCTAAAGTGGCTTTTAAACATATTGAAACCACACACAGTATAGTACCAATATAAATATAAAAAATATATTTTCAACAAAGGAAAAAAGAGAACTATTCCAGTTTTTTACTAAAATTATTTATTTAGTTGTTTATTTATTTTATTATTTTTTTCTAATAAGAATACATGAATACTCTATAGCGGCTTTTAAGCATATTGAAAACCACACACAGAAATGATATTGGCTTTGACAATGCTTCAACAAAACAATTAAACAATTTACTCAATCAGGA
This sequence comes from Bombina bombina, assembly GCF_027579735.1. NCBI lineage: Eukaryota > Metazoa > Chordata > Amphibia > Anura > Bombinatoridae > Bombina > Bombina bombina. The sequence continues at coordinate 513,013,316 of NC_069499.1, read as the reverse complement.
ACAAAGGTATAAAAGATAGGATTCTAAGCAGGTCTGACAGAAGCTTGAGAAAGGCTCTTTGGAGCTGAAACGCGTTGCTTTGGATACAGACTGCTTACTGATCACCTTGGATTCAGACTGCTTGCACTGCACTGGAGAAACCTTGCTCTTTACCTATCTGTCAATCTCGCATTTGGTGGGCGTGTCAAGACCGGACACGGAAGTGACAGAGGCAACTTTCACAGGAGACATACACGCTGCAACAAGCGCTCCTAGAAACTTTGAAAGGACAAAGAAAGTTTCTCATCTATACCTCATTTGGACACGCAAGAACCTTCTTATATGACTTGGAACTGCAAATAAGGTACCTTATTCAAAGTCTGTTGATTAATAACATCGCAAAAGACAAGCTAAGTGTTCAATAACTATTGTGATATAATTACTGTGACATACAGAAAACGGCTCAAACACCTAGCCTAAATCTTTTGGTCATATCACAAAAAGGCTTATTTCAAAAAGGCTGAAAATAAACACCTATTGTTGAACCAGGTGTCAATAGTTGTCTTCAACAACGATCTCTAACAACTGTATTTCTACCAATTATACCTTATTTTCTACCTTTGGTGCATTTTATGAGCGAAAAGCCAAATCTTTTACAAAAAGTATTTTTAAATACCTACCAAGGTATAAACTGGACTTGCTAATTTTACACACATATATCATATACTAATTTTAGCTACACCTCAATACAATTGGTTGGTACCAACTTTCTCACATAACCCCTTTAAGATTAAGCAATTTCGACTGACTGTTTTATATTGATTGTAATAAAAGAATATTATTTTTAACCAATAATCTTTGTATATTTTTTTTATTATTATTTTTTATTTTTATTTTTGAATTAGAACTTAATAATTTTAAGATATTATTCTATGAAAATTCTTTAAAAACTAAAAAACGTTTTTTTTCTATACATTTCTTTATATAAACATAGACATAGAAATACAAATACTACTAAGACCATTGTCATTTGGTAGATATTAAGCCAGTGTTTGCACACAGGCGCACACATATAAGACCATCATAACTGCTACTAAAACTATTTATTCAGATGACTTGGGGTATCTGATTTTTATGTGAAGTATTATCTACCACCAGCGCATAGATTTTTAGTTGTTTAATCATAAATTGTGGCAAATATTACATTGGCAAAAAATGATGATTTGCTTACCAGGATGGCATACGACACGCAATAGACACAGGTGTAAGTGATCAACCTGTAGCTAAACATTTTTTGGTTGCCAAACATACTGTGGCCGACTTGCGATATATCATTATCGATCATGTCCCGCCCCTCAGCCATGGGGGGGACCGAGCGAGAATCCTTTTACAACATGAAACCAAGTTTATCCATACTTTGGACACCCTGGTACCTAAGTGGTTAAATACCGATTTTGATCTTCTATGCTTTTTGTAAAGAATATTTTTTGTAAGAAGTAACATTACTTTTGTAAGAAGAAACATCTATATGCTTTTGAAAATTTGCCAACAACTAAAATATTTATATATTTTTTCAATATTAGGCCATTTTTGTCTCATTTATGCATATAACTTGTACATATGTTCTTTGTTCCTTTTTCAAAATTATTTATTTGTATTATTTTTCTATTTTTTCCCTTGTTCGGTGCTATCGGCACCACATGATTACCTTGTATATGGGTGTATATATATTTAGCATAGAAAAATATATGCCTAGGATGTTGTTAAGTAACATCATATGGTTATATTACTCTTATGTGACATCTTCATCTGATCTATGTATTTGTGCATTTTCATTTATTTCTCCATTTTTTATTATGCATCCTTTACTTTGCTTGGGTGCATGTGTTATTTTCAGGTCATTGCTACTTAAGGGTCTCTACCTATGTATTTATCTAATTGTGATTTGTTGCTAATTTTTTTTATTTTTTGCTAATGTTTAAAACACTTCGTTTAATGGTGTTTTTGCTGCACCTGTTGCCTTGACAACCATAATCCAGACCGCTACTTGACTGGACGGTGTATATGTATATGTTCATTTTGAACATGACTCCTGAGTAAGTAGCGATTGGTTACAGTTTGTCATATTTAGTATACGGTAGGATCGATGGCTGTCATTTCGTTATCGCATGTATCAAATTGCTGTGGTTACTGGTTTAGTTGCTTAGCCATTTGACCGATATTATCCGGCCATTTTCTGGTTTGAGTTTTATTTTTGGCCATTAGGTTTTTCGGTAGTCAGTCCCGCACATGCGCAGTAGCGCAGGGAGGACGCAGATGAAACAACAAGATTCATTATGTCATAATTGGTGGTCGGGTACTTATGGGGTAAGTCACGATCTGTGTGTTATGTCTGTCTGATGAAGGGGCACCACCCCGAAACGTCATGCTATTAAACTGACATCTTTGTTCAAATGGTGAGTGCCTTTGCCTATAATTTCTCAATTGTGTATGTTACTTGCACTGAGCACCCCGGAAGCTGTGTGGTTCTTATTTATTTTCATAGTGTGACAACCCTTGCTTGCTTATAGTATGCTGTCCCAAATATATCCAAAATATATTATATATAATAAAGCTACAGGTGTTTCAACAATATTTATTTAAAAAACTGCTTTGATCTATATATATAAATTAAGCTACAGGTGTAGTGACACCCTATTTGGATGAACTGCTGTCCTATATTATATAATTTATCTACAGGTGTATCAAAACCCTATTTTGCCAGACTTATTTAAAAAAATTATATATATATATATATATATATATATATATATATATATATATATATATATATATATATATATAAAAAACTAACTAACAGGTATACTGACAACCTTATTTGGATGGACTGCTGTCCTAAATATATACAAAATATATTATATATAATAAACATATAGCAACAATATTTAGCAACAATATTTATTTTTATACACCTAGATTACGAGTCTTGCGTTAGGGTTAAAAAGCAGCGTTGGGGAGGGCGGAGCTAGCTCTTGGACTGAACGGTCGCATATTTCCACAGCTCTGACTATACTATAGGTAAAAAACAAACTTGGCGACCGTTCAAGCCCAAATGTTCTATCATTATCATGGACCAGAAAGATCGGTAAGCTTTGATATCCTATATTGGCAAATCTAGAAAGGGAGAAATTTGTCAGGAGAAACCTTGCGACACTAGAGTGTATCCAGCCTTCAGCAATTCTTAGGAGCGGCCATTTTTGGTCCCACGCGGCAACTGAGGTGAAGCAAGGAACCGACCACAGTCTTCCCTTATACCTCTAATTTCGGTCCCAACTACACTGCCTTATGATGGATGCCACAGAGGTTATTAAAGTGGAGATACAGAACTTTCTACAAAGCTGCTGCGATGTTTTGGAGCACATATTTAAAATGGCTTCCCAGCAGGCAGAAGTAATATCTACAGGACATGATGCTATTGTACCCGTCTCCACAGCTACTCATAGAGATGGTGATGCTTTGGGGCCCCGGCGATCCCTTTTTACCTGGCATGGTTTACAAAATGCTGTGGAGACGGAGGCTAAGAAAGTTACAAGTAGCATGAATGGGTCGGCCGAGGGAGGCGAAGAACCTGCAGCAGGGCGCTCAAATGACACGGAGGCTGTTGAGGCTCATCACAGTGCATATACTTGGGACATGAGAGATGCAATCTTGGCAGCACTATATGGGGCTAGTAAGTCAGGGATATTAGAGCTCATGACTTGGACTGCTTTCAAGAGGAAGGCGATATTCCCCACTGTGGCCCTTAACGGCTTGAAGGAACAGCTTCAAACAGTTCAGATCGGCAGAATGGCAGTTTGGGACAGTCCGTGCCCAATATTATTTGAACTCCCCTTTCAATTTGACGACACTGTCCAGCTAGGCTCGTATGCCACATTTCAGAATTTCTCCTTTTTTTGTGTGGGGGTTTTAACATTTCCTGAGGTTGGGATCGGATAATCTGTCTGAGAAGGTATAGGTCCTTTTAACATCTTTCAAATGAGACATAATTTCTTAAAAGGACAGAAAGCAGATTCTTATCTCCTTGACCAGAGAGACTTTATTTAAAGTATAGGATGTTCCTACTTAACTTTCCAATGTTACGGCACTTTCCTATGTTAAAGATGTTTATAGTGTATACCAGTACTAGTTTCTAGTTGTTGCGTGCTATTTAAATTGTGATAGACCTATATTTATATTTGTGTGAATTCTGTTTAAAATAGGATTTGGATATGCCATCTTCTATATTATTATGCAGCTCCCATAGATAAGTGGCTACATATATTTTTCCACATCTATAGATAATATTAACATAAGACCTTCTTAAGAATCAGCTATGATATATCACCGATTTCTGCAGCTATACAGTATATGTTTTTAGGGAACAGTTTTTATTTCATTATTCAAAGTAGGTGTACTATACACTTTCTGATCTACTTTGCAGATATATTTTGAGGCAAATACATATGGTTAATACCCCCTATACTAGTAACGCTACTAGTTTAAGTTTCAGTGTTGTAGCTTTCTTATTTAGTTTAATATGTAATTCGTGGTTCTCCAATATGCTGTCTTTTTTTTTTTTTTTTATTTGAAGTGCTTAGCAACACCCCTAGTGTAATCCATTCTAATAATATAAAGTGTCTTCAGCTTAGCAGAATTGAGATTAACTAAACTATATTCTCTCTCCAGACATGAAAATTGCCAGTCCATATAGATAATCTAGATTTAGGTAAAACAACAATGATAGCCCTTGGCTGTTTATATTTGGCAAGTTATTATCCATGTTACATAGTGTAGGTATATGTGATCTACCTTCATAGCCTCAACTGTCTAGCTATATATTATAAACTGGTTGGCTCTGATTCCCCCCCTAGGGCTCCCGCCTTAGTATGGCCTAGATTTGGAGTTTGGCGTTAGCCGTGAAAACCAGCGTTAGAGGCTCCTAACGCTGGTTTTAGGCTAACTCCGGTATTTGGAGTCACTCAAAAAAGGGTCTAACGCTCACTTTTCAGCCGCGACTTTTCCATACCGCAGATCCCCTTACGTCAATTGCGTATCCTATCTTTTCGATGGGATCTTTCTAACTCCGGTATTTAGAGTCGTGTCTGAAGTGAGCGTTAGAACTCTAACGACAAAACTCCAGCCGCAGGAAAAAAGTCAGTAGTTAAGAGCTTTCTGGGCTAACGCCGGTTTATAAAGCTCTTAACTACTGTACTCTAAAGTACACTAACACCCATAAACTACCTATGTACCCCTAAACCGAGGTCCCCCCACATCGCCGCAACTCGATAAAAATTTTTTAACCCCTAATCTGCCGACTGCCAACTACGTTATCCTTATGTACCCCTAATCTGCTGCCCCTAACACCGCCGACCCCTATATTATATTTATTAACCCCTAATCTGCCCCCCACAACGTCGCCGCCAGCTACCTACACTTATTAACCCCTAATATGCCGACTGCAAAGCGCCGCCACCTACGTTATCCTTATGTACCCCTAATCTGCTGACCCTAACACCGCCGACCCCTATATTATATTTATTAACCATTAATCTGCCCCCCTCAACGTCGCCTCCACCTGCCTACACTTATTAACCCCTAATCTGCCGAGCGGACCGCACCGCTACTATAATAAAGTTATTAACCCCTAATCCGCCTCACTAACCCTATAATAAATAGTATTAACCCCTAATCTGCCCTCCCTAACATCGCCGACACCTAACTTCAATTATTAACCCCTAATCTGCCGACCGGAGCTCACCGCTATTCTAATAAATGTATTAACCCCTAAAGCTAAGTCTAACCCTAACACTAACACCCCCCTAAATTAAATATAATTTTAATCTAACAAAATTAATTAACCCTTATTAATAAATTATTCCTATTTAAAGCTAAATACTTACCTTTAAAATAAACCCTAATATAGCTACAATATAAATTATAATTACATTGTAGCTATTTTAGGATTAATATTTATTTTACAGGCAACTTTGTAATTATTTTAACCAGGTACAATAGCTATTAAATAGTTAAGAACTATTTAATAGTTACCTAGTTAAAATAATTACAAAATGACCTGTAAAATAAATCCTAACCTAAGTTACAATTAAACCTAACACTATACTATCATTAAATTAATTAAATAAAATACCTACAATTACCTACAATTAAACCTAACACTACACTATCAATACATTAATTAAATACAATATCTACAAATAACTACAATGAAATAAACTAACTAAAGTACAAAAAATAAAAAAGAACTAAGTTACAAAAAATAAAAAAATATCTACAAACATAAGAAAAATATTACAACAATTTTAAACTAATTACACCTAATCTAAGCCCCCTAATAAAACAACAAAGCCCCCCAAAATAAAAAATGCCCTACCCTATTCTAAATTACTAAAGTTAAAAGCTCTTTTACCTTACCAGCCCTGAACAGGGCTCTTTGCGGGGCATGCCCCAAGAAGTTCAGCTCTTTTGCCTGTAAAAAAAACATACAATACCCCCCCCAACATTACAACCCACCACCCACATACCCCTAATCTAACCCAAACCCCCCCTTAAATAAACCTAACACTAAGCCCCTGAAGATCTTCCTACCTTATCTTCACCATACCAGGTTCACCGATCCGTCCTGAAGAGCTCCTCCGATGTCCTGATCCAAGCCCAAGCGGGGGGCTGAAGATATCCATGATCCGGTAGAAGTCTTCATCCAAGCGGGGCAGAAGAGGTCTTCCATCGGAAGAGCCAATAGAATGCGAGCTCAATCTGATTGGCTGATTGGATCAGCCAATCGGATTGAACTTGATTCTGATTGGCTGATTCCATCAGCCAATCAGAATATTCCTACCTTAATTCCGATTGGCTGATAGAATCCTATCAGCCAATCGGAATTCGAGGGACGCCATCTTGGATGACGTCATTTAAAGGAACCGTCATTCGTCGTTCAGTCGTCGGCCAGGATGGATGTTCCGCGTCGGAGGTCTTCAGGATGCTGCCGCTCCGCTCCAGATGGATGTCGATAGAAGATGCCGCCTGGATGAAGACTTCAATCGGATGGAAGACCTCTTCTGCCCCGCTTGGATGAAGACTTCAATCGGATGGAAGACCTCTTCTGCCCCGCTTGGATGAAGACTTCTACTGGATCATGGACATCTTCAGCCCCCCGCTTGGGCTTGGATCAGGACATCGGAGGAGCTCTTCAGGACGGATCGGTGAACCTGGTATGGTGAAGATAAGGTAGGAAGATCTTCAGGGGCTTAGTGTTAGGTTTATTTAAGGGGGGTTTGGGTTAGATTAGGGGTATGTGGGTTGTAATGTTGGGGGGGGTATTGTATGTTTTTTTTACAGGCAAAAGAGCTGAACTTCTTGGGGCATGCCCCGCAAAGGGCCCTGTTCAGGGCTGGTAAGGTAAAAGAGCTTTTAACTTTAGTAATTTAGAATAGGGTAGGGCATTTTTTATTTTGGGGGGCTTTGTTGTTTTATTAGGGGGCTTAGAGTAGGTGTAATGAGTTTAAAATTGTTGTAATATTTTTCTTATGTTTGTAGATATTTTTTTATTTTTTGTAACTTAGTTCTTTTTTATTTTTTGTACTTTAGTTAGTTTATTTCATTGTAGTTATTTGTAGATATTGTATTTAATTAATTTATTGATAGTGTAGTGTTAGGTTTAATTGTAGGTAATTGTAGGTATTTTATTTAATTAATTTATTGATAGTCTAGTATTAGGTTTAATTGTAACTTAGGTTAGGATTTATTTTACAGGTAATGTTGTAATTATTTTAGCTAGGTATCTATTAAATAGTTCTTAACTATTTAATAGCTATTGTACATGGTTAAAATAATTACAAAGTTGCCTGTAAAATAAATATTAATCATAAAATAGCTACAATGTAATTATAATTTATATTGTAGCTATATTAGGGTTTATTTTACAGGTAAGTATTTAGCTTTAAATAGGAATAATTTATTTAATAAGAGTTAATTAATTTCGTTAGATTAAAATTATATTTAATTTAGGGGGGTGTTAGTGTTAGGGTTAGACTTAGCTTTAGGGGTTAATGCATTTATTAGAATAGTGGTGAGCTCCAGTCGGCAGATTAGGGGTTAATAATTGAAGTTAGGTGTCGGCGATGTTAGGGAGGGCAGATTAGGGGTTAATACTATTTATTATAGGGTTATTGAGGCGGGAGTGAGGCGGATTAGGGGTTAATAACTTTATTATAGTAGCGCTCAGGTCCGCTCGGCAGATTAGGGGTTAATAAGTGTAGGCAGGTGGAGGCGACGTTGTGGGGGGCAGATTAGGGGTTAATAAATATAATATAGGGGTCGGCGATGTTAGGGCAGCAGATTAGGGGTACATAGGGATAATGTAAGTAGCGGCGGTTTACGGAGCGGCAGATTAGGGGTTAATAATAATATGCAGGGGTCAGCGATAGCGGGGGCGGCAGATTAGGGGTTAATAAGTGTAAGGTTAGGGGTGTTTAGACTCGGGGTACATGTTAGAGTGTTAGGTGCAGACGTAGGAAGTGTTTCCGCATAGCAAACAATGGGGCTGCGTTAGGAGCTGAACGCGGCTTTTTTGCAGGTGTTAGGTTTTTTTTCAGCTCAAACAGCCCCATTGTTTTCTATGGGGGAATCGTGCACGAGCACGTTTTTGAGGCTGGCCGCTTGCGTAAGCAACTCTGGTATCGAGAGTTGAAGCTGCGTTAAAAATGCTCTATGCTCCTTTTTTGGAGCCTAACGCAGCCTTTATGTGGACTCTCAATACCAGAGTTATTTTTATGGTGCGGCCAGAAAAAAGCCGGCGTTAGCTACGCGGGTCCTTGCCGTCAAAACTCTAAATCTAGCCGTATATGTTTACTTAGTAAACCAAGGAACGTAGATTCCCTTGGATTTCACTTCTATCTAACACAAGACTGGTACAATGTAGCGGCTAGTAATATCCTTATTCAAGTATTACATAATAATAGTCTTGCTAATCTCCTTTCTTATTGTATATTTTCTAATGATTTAACTAGTCTAAAGAGATTTCTATTTGTATGGGCTTAAATATGGCCCTATAGGCTATATATTTGAATTCTTTTCATAACTTTTGGCAATTATAGTCATAAGGGCTCTAAAAGGGCCCCATATTTTTATTTGAAAATCTGAGGTTAGTCCTTTTTGCTTTTATTAACCACATAGGTAGAACTTCTTTATTAGTATTTGGTTCAGTTTTTAGTTTTTGTTCTCTTTACATGTAGAAGTGCAAGACTTTATTTATATTTATGTTTATAGTTTTGTGGGGATATATGCTATATGTACAGTACTGTATACCTTATTATATATCCTCACGGGCTGAGGGTTTCTCTAAATGATTGCTATGTACTGTTATATTCTTTACCTCAATAAAAAGTATTAAAAAAAAAAAAAAAAAAAAAAGCAACAGCGTTAGACGGTCCTAAAGCTGCTTTTTAACGCCCGCTGGTATTACGAGTCTTGGAGGTACAGGTGTACCGCTCACTTTTTTTGCCAGACTTGGAAATACCCCAAATCCACTTACGTCAATTGCGTATCCTATTTTTTCAATGGGACTTGCATAGCACCGGTATTCCGAGTCTGACAAAAAGTGAGTGGTACACCCTCTCCTGTCAAGAATGGTACTGCATTTTAATTTTTTTTTTCCATAAATGTATTTTAAATGACTTGTTATACCAACTGCATAGTATATAATATTTGAGAAATTGCATTTTCGGGTTTATTTGTGTACCTGAAGTAGCTGGTTTTGTGCTTTGAAACCACAGCCTATTACAATGGGTTGAGCTTCAGGTAATATCAGATCTCATTATGTTATCACTTTTATGTACACAGACTTGCTTCCTTATCTTATATTTGTCTGGAACACCAAAGCTCAATACATAGAGAGAACAATGGAAAATTATCATTTTATTACTTAACTATCATGCCCCCACTGAGGGTGTAATCTCTTCTGCTGGCTGTGTTTATTTAGGCTTGTCAATAGCATATACGCCAGTATCAAAACTTTCAGTATAGGTTGGGAAACCACAAGCTAAATCAGCTATTTCAAATGCTGAAATATGAGTAAAGGAGCTACTTGCAACCAATTTAATACACTCTAGCAGGTAAAAAGGATCATTGGGAATAATTTAAAGGGGAGAAAGTTTTTGGGTGAACTGTCCCTTTAAGTGCTAAAAAGTACACTAACACCCATAAACTACCTATTAACCCCTAAACCGAGGCCCCCCCACATCGCAAACACTATAATAAAAATTGTAACCCCTAATCTGCCGAACCGGACATCACCGCCACTATAATAAATATATTAACCCCTAAACCGCTGCACTCCCGCCTCGCAAACATTAGTTAAATATTATTAACCCCTAATCTGCCGGTCCTAACATCGCCTACACCTACCTACATTTATTAACCCCTAATCTGCCGCCCCCAGCGTCGCCACCACTATACTAAATTTATTAACCCCTAAATCTAAGTCTAACCCTAACCCTCCCTAACTTAAATATAATTTAAATAAATCAAAATTCCTATCATTTAATAAATTATTCCTATTTAAAACTAAATACTTAACTGTAAAATAAACCCTAAGCTTGCTACAATATAACTAATAGTTACATTGTAGCTAGCCTAGGGTTTATTTTTATTTTACAGGCAAGTTTGTATTTATTTTAACTAGGTAGAATAGTTACTAAATAGTTATTAAATATTTAATAGCTACCTAGTTAAAATAAATACAAAAGTACCTGTAAAATAAAACCTAACCTAAGTTACAATTACACCTAACACTACACTATAATTAAATAAATTAAATAATTTAAATACAATTAAATACAATTAAATTATCTAAAGTACAAAAAAACAAACACTAAATTACAGAAAATAATAAACAAATTACAAGATTGTTAAACTAATTACACCTAATTTAATCCCCCTAACAAAATAAAAAAGCCCCCCCAAAATAAAAAAGCCCTACCCTAAATTACAAATAGCACTTAAAAGAGCCTTTTGCGGGGCATTGCCCCAAAGTAATCAGCTCTTTTACCTGTAAAAAATAAGTACAAATCACCCCCCAACATTAAAACCCACCACCCACACAACCAACCCTACTCTAAAACCCACCCAATTCCCCCTTAAAAAAACCTAACACTAACCCCTTGAAGATCACCTTACCGGGAGACGTCTTCACCCAACCGGGCCGAAGTCCTCAACAAAGCCGGGAGAAGTCTTCATCCAAGCCGGGCGAAGTGGTCCTCCAGACGGGCAGAAGTCTTCATCCAGACGGCATCTTCTATGTTTATCCATCCGGCGCGGAGCGGGTCCATCTTCAAGACATCCGACGCGGAGCATCCTCTTCATCCGACGGCTCTTCTGGAATGAAGGTTCCTTTAAATGATGTCATCCAATATGGCTCTTCAATTGGCTGATAGTGATGTTGCAAACCTAAAAATTTGGGTTTGCAAACAGCGAACGCGAACTTCCCCAAAAGTTTGCGAACGGGCGAACCGGGCGAACCCCCATTGAATTCAATGGGCAGGTGAATTTTTAAACCCACATGGACTCTTTCTGGCCACAATAGTGATGGAAAAGTTGTTTCAAGGGGACTAACACCTGGACTGTGGCATGCCGGAGGGGGATCCATGGCAAAACTCCCATGGAAAATTACATAGTTGATGCAGAGTCTGGTTTTAAGCCATAAAGGGCATAAATCACATAACATTCCTAAATTGTTTGGAATAACGTGCTTTAAAACATCAGGTATGATGTTGTATCGATCAGGTAGTGTCACCCCAGTGTCACTGGGGTGACACTGTGCCCTGGCAGGCAGGCCCTGAAACGCACACGTGTGAAGGAAACTGACTGCTATTATTTAACACAGTCAAAAAAGTGTTGTTTTTTTTAGATCTACACTACTGTTACACCAGATATGAGTTGCACTGGGGTGACACTGTGCCCTGGCAGACAGGCCCTGAAATCCACACGTGTGAAGGAAACTGACTGCTGTTATTTAACACAGTTAAAAAAGTGTTGTTTTTTTAAATCTACACTACTGTTACACCAGATATGAGTTGCACTGGGGTGACACTGCCCTGGCAGGCAGGCCCTGAAATGCACACGTGTGAAGGAAACTGACTGCTATTATTTAACACAGTCAAAAAAGTGTTGTTTTTTTAAATCTACACTACTGTTACACCAGATATGAGTTGCACTGGGGTGACACTGTGCCCTGGCAGGCAGGCTCTGAAACGCACACGTGTGAAGGAAAATGACTGCTATTATTTAACACAGTCAAAAAAGTGGTGTTTTTTTAAATCTACACTACTGTTACACCAGATATGAGTTGCACTGGGGTGACACTGTGCCCTGGCAGGCAGGCAGGCACTGAAACACACACGTGTGAAGGAAACTGACTGCTATTATTTAACACAGTCAAAAAAGTGTTGTTGTTTTTTTTAAATCTACACTACTGTTACACCAGATATGAGTTGCACTGGGGTGACACTGTGCCCTGGCAGGCAGGCTCTGAAACGCACACGTGTGAAGGAAACTGACTGCTATTATTTAACACAGTCAAAAAAGTGTTGTTTTTTTTAAAATCTACACTACTGTTACACAAGATATGAGTGGTGGCACTGGGCAAGTGGGCACAGTATACGCTGTGAGCCTGACACATACGCTGGCAGGCAGGCAACTGCAATTAGATTACACAGGAAAAATAAATAAATAAAGCAGACTGATGTTCTAGCCCTAAAAAGGGCTTTTTTGGGGTGCTGTCCTTACAGCAGAGATCAGATGAGTCGTTCAGGACTGTAGTGGACACTGAATACACTAGCCTAACTATCAATTTCCCTATTAAATCAGCAGCAGCTACACTGTCCCTCCTCTAACTAAGAATGCAGGTTCCAAATTAATCTAAAATGGATGCTGTCCAGGAGGTAGGAGGGTCTGGGAGGGAGTGTCTGCTGCTGATTGGCTGGAATGTGTCGTCTGACTGTGAGGTACAGGGTCAAAGTATTACTCACTGATGACGAATAGGGGGTGGATCGAACATCGCATATGTTCGCCTGCCGCGGCGAACGCGAAAATGCTATGTTCGCCGGGAACTATTCGCTGGCGAACTATTCGCTACATCACCATTGGCTGATAGAATTCTATCAGCCAATCGGAATTAAGGTAGAAAAAATCCTATTGGCTGTTGCAATCAGCCAATAGGATTGAAGTTCAGTCCTATTGGCTGATTCAATCAGCCAATAGGATTGAGCTCGCATTTTATTGGCTGTTCCAATCAGCCAATAGAATGCCAGCTCAATCCTATTGGCTGATTGCATCAGCCAATAGGATTTTTTCTACCTTAATTCCAATTGGCTGATAGAATTCTGATAGAAGACGTTGACAACTACATTATATTATTAACCCCTAATCTGCCGCTCCGGACACCGCCGCCACCTACATTATACTTATGAACCCCTAATCTGCTGCCCCCAACATAGCCGACACCTAAATTATACTTATGAACCCCCCTATGTTGGGGGCAGCAGATTAGGGGTTAATAAGTATAATTTAGGGGGCAGCAGATTAGGGGTTCATAAATTGAATTTAGGTGTCGGCAATGTTGGGGGCAGCAGATTAAGGATTCATAAGTATAATGTAGGTGGCGGCGGTGTCCGGAGCGGCAGATTAGGGGTTAATAATATAATGTAGGGGTCAGCGATGTTGGGGGCAGCAGATTAGGGGTTAATAAGTGTAAGATTAGGGGTGTTTAGACTCGGGGTTCATGTTAGGGTGTTAGGTGTAGACATAAATGTATTTTCCCCATAGGAATCAATAGGGCTGCGTAAGAAGCTAAACGCTGCTTCTTATATATATATACATGACTTGCTTATTGAATTGCTTATTACTGTAGTATCAGTGTCTACATTATTCATACAGTAACTATGCATAGCGAATGTATAAATAATGTGTAGGCTGAGCCGCCTCCCAATAATAGTCACTTCTAAACCAATATTTCCGCCATTCCCCAAAAATCGCAAATAATAATAAAATTGGTAACCCCTAATCTGAGAATCCCCCACATTGCAATCTACCTAAAAAAAGTTATTAACCACTAAACCGCAAAGCCACCCATACTACCGCCATACCCCCAAAATCACAACTAATAATAAAATTATTTACCCCTAATCTGACAATCCCCCACATCGCAATTTAACTAATACACTACCACTATTCATAACTCCTAATCTTCCATTTAAATAAAACACAAAAAAAACGAATATATTAAAAATACTAAACCGCAAAAAAAAATATTAAAACTATTAATCTCTAAACCGCCAACCAACACCCAGAATGAAAAGTATTTTTTCTAACAACTATCCCCCTAACCAAATACCCCCATAATTTAACCCTAGTTAAATTTTAAATTATTTAAAAATCTAAATTAATTAAACAAATACCTAAAATTACTAAAATTACAAAAATGCTAAAATTACAAAAAATATAAAAAATAAAAAAAGCTAAATTACAGAAAAAACAAACTACATTATCCAAAATAAAAAATAAAAATACTCCTAATCTAATACCCCCTTTAAAAAAAAACACCCCAAAATAAAACCTTAATCTAAGAATAAACTACCAATAGCCCTTAAAAGGGCTTTTTGTAGGGCATTGCCCTAAATAAATCAGCTTTTACATTAAAAATAAACTAAGTCCCCCCTAACAGCCCAGATAGCATGCATATTTTAGTTTGAAAATGAGTTGCTAATGTCTTGCTAGACTTGCCAAGCTTCAAAAGTTTGCTGCACATTTGTAGCAAGTCTGCATTGAAAGTCTCCAGAATAGACTTGCTTTATAAATTTTCTGCAAGTTTGCTGCAATTGTGCATAGCATGTATTTTTTTTTTCTTTAAAAATTTCAAATGAATTGTTAAACTCTTTCTAGACTTGCCAAGCTTCAAAAGTTTGCTTCAAATTTGTAGCAAGTCTGCATTGAAAGCTTCCAGAATAGACTTGCTTTATAAATTTGCTGCAAATATGCTACAAGTGTGTATAGCATGCTTAATTTTTTCTTTACAAATTTCAAATGAATTGCTAAACTCTTGCTAGACTTGCCAAGCTTCAAAAGTTTGCTGCACATTTGTAGCAAGTCTGCATTGAAAGTTTCCAGAATAGACTTGCTTTATAAATTTGCTGCAAGATTGCTATAAGTGTGTATAGCATGTTTTTTTTCTTTAAAAATTTCAAATGAATTGCTAAACTCTTGCTAAACTTGCCAAGCTTCAAAAGTTTGCTGCACATTTGATGACAGTCTGCGTAAAAAGTCTTTAAAATCTTATAGTTATACTCATAATAACACCATCTAATAATAATTATTAAAATAAATTATTGCAGAAAAAAAGTTATAAGGGCTCAAAGATATGAGGTCTCAGGTGTTACAGAAAAACAAAATTGGCAAGGGGCTTTAACATAGAGATATATACAGGTCTAGAGATGGATATGTATGTGGTATGTTTATATGTGTATACATATGTATTTATATGTGTACATGTGTATTTACAGACATATATACACATAGATGCATAAATACATATGTACACACTTATGGATCTCTCTCTCTCTCTCTCTCTCTCTCTCTCTCTCTCTCTATATATATATATATATATATATATATATATATATATATATATATATATACTGTATATGTGCATTGGAGCCCTTTGCAGTTAAGTAGATGAAAACATGTGAAACATATTTAGGCAATACAGGTGGCCCTCGTTTTACAACGGTTCAATTTACACCGTTTCAGAATAACAACCTTTTTTTCCAGTCATGTGACTGCTATTGAAAAGCATTGAGAAGCAGTGCATTTATTAAAATAGCCAGTAAGTGGAGCTGTCCGCTTGTGTTGCAGCAAAGCCAAGCAAGCTGAAATTAATCAGTTTAACTAGACCTGAGCTATTGAGCAGATTTCAAAGGAACAAGATCTTCCTGTCTATAAATCAGTCCAGATTGGAATGCATAGAAAGAACTTTTTGCAGAAAAATGCAAGTGAAGTCTGTGTTGTGTGATTATCTTATAGGTTTATAATGCTGTTTAGCAAATGTTTTTGTTCATTTAACTTACTTTAATTATATATTCTGTGTTGTGTGATTATTTTATTAGGTTTATAATGCTGTTTAGCATTTAAAGTCTTCATTTCAAAGCTTTAAAAATAATGTATTAGGTGTTACTTATGACAATTTTGAGAGGGGCCTGTAACCTATCTCCCTCACTTCCCATTGACTTACATTATAAACTAGGTTTCAATTTACAACGGTTTCGATTTACAACCATTCCTTCTGGAACCTAACCCCGGCGTAAACTGAGGGCTACCTGTACTCATATATATTTGACTATATATAATCACATGTGTGTGTGTGTGTATATATATATATATATATATATATATAAAACACAACTCTGCAGCACGACCCACCAATAGTCACCTGCCTGGGTGCAACGATAAAGTACAATACCCAAGCAAAATGCTGATGAAGGGGACAAGATCCCCAAAAACGTTTCATTAAAATATATTGATTTATATATATATATATATATATATATATATAGCTATACATATTTATTTTAGCAAAATACCATCAGATATATATAGAAATATGTATATGAATAAATATAACATATTTTTCTATGTGAAGAACTTTGGAATGTGAAATATATTTATATTTTCATGTCAGGTTAGCGCACTTGAGAATTTGCGATCGTGTTTATGTTCAAGTAGTGTGTTTTTTCCACTTTTTTGATCCATTGACTTCTATGGGAGAATAGATTAAGTTTACGATCGTCGGGTTAGCGTGCAAGTGAAAACAGTTTACTTTTAACTTGTAATA
This sequence comes from Bombina bombina, assembly GCF_027579735.1. NCBI lineage: Eukaryota > Metazoa > Chordata > Amphibia > Anura > Bombinatoridae > Bombina > Bombina bombina. The sequence goes on along the minus strand of NC_069499.1, from coordinate 512,996,398 downwards.
CGAGCGCAACCCGACGCGCAAAAAAAACTTACTTTTAGCAGAGTTAACTCTCGCTGGAGCATTAAATACTGCTGCACTTGTAAGCTGGCCTATATATATCTATATATCATGAGTAGTTAATAGCTGCTCTAAATTAAAATTTTGCACCTAATAATTCACTTCCTTGACTTTTCATAATTATTGATTGATTATTAATTTCAAGATACTGATGATCAAAGTGATTAATTATTTTTAGCTGTATTACTCAGGTATATTTTTCATTAATTAAACTTATATTGAAGTCATAATGTTGATGTAATATTTTGTTTTGACTCGCGCACATCAGTCTTCGCTCACTCACAAGCTTTTTTACTTTCAACTTGTAATAACCCTCCCATGTTAAAAGATTACTTCTAGCAAAGATTGTGCGCAATATAAAAAAAATTAGCATTCCATTTCTAATCTGGCACTATATGTGGTAGTAAGGTGAATTTTCTGTAATAACCATCCTTTCAATACTAAACAGAAAAAGTTGTAATCTTACTATTTTACCCCTACCATCCATCAGGTGTACAATATATACCTTTATCATCTCACTTACACCTATCTATTCTGTTTCCCTATATGCATATCTCACACAAGCTTTCACAAAAGATTGTGAAGATAAAATGTTTACATTAAGGGATGCTACGAAAAATAGAAATAATCTTAACAGTAATCTTTTTACAGAGGATGAGGTTTTGTTAGCATTATCAAAAATAAATGTTAAAAATTCAGTGGGTCCTGATAATATTCATCCAAGGGTTTTAAAAGAACTTCGATCAGTGCTAACTGTCCCATTAACTGATCTGTTTAATCAGTCACTATTAACAGGAGCTGTCGCAGATGATTGGAGAATAGCAAATGTGATACCTCTTCATAAAAAGGGCAGTAGAGAAGAATCTGGTAACTACAGGCCAGTTAGTTTAACTTCTGTAGTAGGGAAATTAATGGAAAGCCTCTTAAAAGAAAGAATTATGACTTACATAAAGACAAACAATTTAGAGGACCAAAATCAGCATGGTTTTACTTCAAGGAGATCATGTCAGACTAATCTAATTGACTTCTTTGATTATGTAACAAAAGTATTAGACAAGAGTGGAGCAGTTGATATAGCATATCTAGATTTCAGCAAAGCATTTGACACCGTCCCACACAATAAACTAATTCACAAACTGTATCTCCATGGTCTAGATTAAAAAATTGTGAACTGGGTGAAATGCTGGCTTAAGGACAGAAAACAAAGTGTCTTAGTAAATGGAGTTCATTCAGCAGAGGGGGCTGTTACTAGTGGTGTTCCTCATGGGTCAGTTCTGGGGCCTGTTTTGTTTAACATATTTATCTGTGATATTGGGCTACAGGGGAAAGTATGTCTGTTTGCAAAAATTTGTAACAGAGTGGATGTTCCAGGGGGGGTAGCCAAAATGAGAAATGATTTACAACAATTGGAGGATTGGACAAACGACTGGGATCTAAAGTTTAACACAGTAAAGTGTAAAATAATGCATCTAGGGAAGAAAAATCCAAATGTTAATTACAGACTCAATGATGACACTTTACTGACTGTTACATATGAGGAACAGGACTTGGGAATTATTATTTCAGATGATTTAAAACTTAGTAAACAATGTAGTAATGCAGCGAGTAAAGCTAGCAGAATGCTTGGATGTATTGGTAGAGGTATTTGCAGCAGAAATAGTAAGGTTCTTATGCCACTTTATAGATCATTAGTTAGGCCTCATCTTGAGTATTGTGTGCAGTTCTGGAGGCAATATCTTCAGAAGGATATTAACAAACTTGAATCTGTGCAAAGGAGGGCTACAAAAATGGTACATGGTCTAAAAAATAAAACTTACCAGGATAGGCTCAATGACCTAAATATGTAAAGCTTAGAGGAGAGAAGGGAAAGAGGTGATATGATAGCAACTTTCAAGTACGTTAAAGGGCTAAGTAAAACTGAGGCTGTGGGTATTTTACATAAAATGGAAAATTCAAGAACAAGGGGTCATGAGCTCAAGCTAAAGGGTAGTAGATTCAGGAGTAATTTGAGGAAGCACTACTTTACAGAAAGAGTGATTGATTTATGGAATAAACTTCCTCAAGAGGTAGTAGCGACAAATACTGTGGGGGACTTTAAAAATACATGGGACAAGCATAAGGCTATCCTACAAAGTAGATAAGTTTATACTGTTAGGTAATATGGGGCAGACTTGCTGGGACTATGGCTCTTATTTGCCGTCAATATCTATGTTTCTATGTTTCTAAGCTTTAAAGCAATAAAACTTGTCTGCTCTGACAGCTTAAACTGTAAGATCGAAAAGCATGAAGAGGTTTCTTACTACGTGACTCATATTCAAAACCGCGCCGGCGTGAAGTGAAATCGCACAAACTCTTTGCGATTTTTTTAGACCTTGTATTGTTATGTAGGAGTATCTGTTTCACATAAAGAACACTACATAGCAACATACAGATTTCACAAAGTAAAATTTGTGTTTCTAATTTTTTTTTTCTTGGGCCTTGCCATACTAACAAGACTTTAAGAATTTTTTTAGAGGTTTTTATTATCAGGCCCTACATGTGCATTATAGAAAATTCAACTGAAAATGTTCTAGCTTTTTTTATAGTATTTTTTTTTTACTCTCAAATAAAGAGACGAATGCAAAATGTTATTGTATTAAAAAATACAAGCCTAATTGACTTACACTTCATTTTTATTATGTAAATAGGTTTTTATTTACAATAAATTGTTTATAATTACTATTATATTTTGAATTGTGTGCTAAGTGAAATAGATTAAAAATGTTGATGAGTGGAGGCCTACGGAATACATATTAAACTGCTATAACAACATTGCAGTTTTATATAATTAGTATAAAGAGATGTTATCAGTAATACTTGCTATGTTAAAGTGATGGTAAAGTTGAGGTGTTTGCTAAACCTATCCCAAATACATATAGGTTTTATATTAAAGTTGCTATTTTATTTTTATATTTATTTATTCCTAAATATGTATACATTTTTATTTTATTTATTTCTGCTTACCACTCCTTCCTCCATCCCCCCCCTTCTATTTCCTGTTTTGTAAACTCAGTCACGTAGAGAGCGGTCCCACCCACTCTCTACGTAGGCATCCGGACTCGCTCACGAGGTCAGCAAAGGTGCGCCTGCGCAATTCTCCACTTTCTGCTCAGATGTAAACAATCACAAGATTTATTATTTACAGCTGGAGCAGACAGCTGTGTTGCGGTTCTCAGTGGATGCGATCATGATCCCCCTTGACTTAACAAGCTTCAGTCTATAAAGTGTATGATGTATGATTTCCTGTGCTCTGACAGTGCATGCATTTTCCATGCATGTGCACGGAACAGGCACAAAAGGAAGCACAAGCGTATAGCATCAAGGGGGCGTATTGAATTCGGAACTCCAATAGGCGTGTAGGGTTTTGTGTGCCGAAAAATTCATACACAACTACTGCCTGCTTCTGCACATTGTGTACTTTTTCCCTACTTTTTCACAAAGACATGGCATAATACCCACATCTGCCACCGAAGTTCTCTCTTGCATGTAATGTATTACAAATAATAAGAACACTCATGATTCCCAATACTGTTACTAGGGTCTATGTCGTAAATATAATAAGGTGCATGATCAGGTCAGGAAATTATTAATGTTCATCTTGTCTAAATACCCCTGCTGTCTGGCCTTACCTTGGGCGAATATGAGTCTGCAATGCCACACCACACCTAAGCGAGAAGATGACTGGGATCCTTATTATACAGTAACATTGTGCACACCAAATAGCTCATTTGTGCGCACTATGTAACTGCATTGTTTGGGACACTTATTTAGTGCACACTCCTTACTGATTGTTGCGTGCACACAAAATAGTTAAATAGTGTACACGCTTTCATATGTCTTGCTCACAATGTAATACTGTGCATTGTTTGAATGGTGTATTAATGCATGGTAATAATTATCCCTTTTTTTTTTCTTTCTGACTCTGGCAGAGCTGTGTGAAGTTGGCACCCTATGTAATTATATTAAGAATACAAATATACCATTCGTTAGTGCTGATTTGTGCTGCAAAAACGAAGGTTAGTGCCAGTTTTGTTTCTGAGATATTGCACATTATATTTTATCTCATGTGACTTCAATCTCCGCCCACTTCCCACCCGATCTAATTAAATCATGAAAAAAAAATATTCATCAGTGCTACGCTTTTGCTTATGAATAAAAGAGATAAGGATTCATTATGGAAATATATCTTTTTAATATGATTGAAATAATCCTGGTACCTGTCCTTTTAATACATAAAAACTGTTAATTGAAGGTACAACTGCACTAATGTGCAGACAAATGTGTCTAAGTGCACATATTTGAAGAGACAGCTGAAAGGGTGGCAAGTGTGAGGGTTAAAAATGATAATTGGCATCATAAGAGAATGAAAGCTACTAAATAAAGGTAGGTGAAACCTATTACTTGAATAATCATTGTTAACTGTCCCTTTGAGAGCTTTTGTGAGCATGCATGTGAAGCATAATTAAAGGGGCATGAATCCAAAATGTTTTTCTTCATGATTCAGAGCATGCAATTTTAAACAACTTTCCAATTTACTTCTATTAGCTATTTTGTTTTGTTCTCTTGGTTTCCTTTGTTATAAATGATACCTAGGTAGGCTCAGGAGCTGCTGATTGGTGGCTGCACATATATGCCAGTTGTCATTGGCTCACCCAATGTGTTCACCAGTAGTGTATTGCTACCTCTTCAACAAAAGATACCAAGAGAATTAAGCTAAATAGATAATAGAAGTAAATTTGACATTTTAAAATAGCATCTTATCTGAATTATGAGGGAAAAAAATGGGCTTCATGTCCCTTTAAGTACACAACATAAACAGTGTGCATGTGAAACATACATAAAGAGATATGAAACCTTTTTTTATGATTCAGATTTAGCATACAGTTTTTAACAACTTTCCAATTTACTTCAAATATCAAATTTGCTTCTTTTTCTTGGCTCCCAGTAGTGCATTGCTGCTCATGGGCCTATCTCTGTATGCTTTTCAACAAAGGATACTGACAGAATGAAGCAAAAGTAAATTTGAAAGTTGTTTAAAATAGCATCAACTATCTGAATCATACAAATTTTAATTTTACTTTACTGTCCCTTTAAGTATACAACATAAAGACTAATTTTAAACAGTGTATCTGCTCAGAGAGCTGGTGATGGCATACATTACATGGGCAGTGACTCTTTGCTAATGCATGTCTATTGCAAAATGCTTTTATTCGTGGTGACTGTGGCTATAATATTACTTTAAATTGGCTTGTTTTTATTGTATTTTAAATTCTGTCTCTAAACTTAAATGATAGGCTGTATCTATGCAATAAATAAAATGAATCTTAATTCATGATAAAACATACATTTATTTAGCTGATCGTTATACTAAAATAACCCCTTCATGACACCCATTTTATGTGCTGACATTTCCACACCTTATACTAGCAGTAAAACAAGCAGCAATAATAATGATTGTGAGACTGCCAGCCTATAGTGGCAGCTTATGCACCAATCTAAAACTGCTTGTCATAATCAAGAGACATTTAATAAAAAAATACACATAAAAACAGGAATGCAGTGGCATTTCTATATAGATCAAAGTTCTTATGCCACCCATACTTACTTTTTTCTACACTTCCCTGCCTATAAATATACTGGTTGTGTCGCTTGTCACAGTTTGCTTTTCAGCAAAGGATATCAAGAGAATGAAGCAAAATAGATAATTGAAGTAAATTAGAAAAAAAATGGGTTTCATGAACCTTTAAATGTTAAGGGTATAATCCAGCTAAAAGTAAAATCTGCAGATTTACTTTTCTGTTTGCAAACACATATTTTTATATAATATACAGACATAAGCAAAAAAATGCTTATAGAAAATCATCACTATTTTAAATGATAGTGTTTACTGTAAGTGTATGTGAAGCATTTGAAAGTACTCAATAAAAAAACTCATTTGAAAGGTGTCTGTTCAGAGAGCTGGATACAGAGTGATTTTAATCTCATTTTCTTGCTGCAAGTGTTTTCATTTACTTTTTTAAAAGTTTCCACTTTGATACAAATCAAAGTACCAGATTACAAGTGGAGCGCAAACATTTGCACAAATGATAAGGGTTTATCGCGGGGGTTTGCGCTATCATCGGGGTTACCGCTCGTATTACGTGTTGAAAGTTAGCTTGAGCGCAATCACAATTTACGCGTGATTACCATAACTTCAAAACTCTGGTTAACTCTTTTTGCAAAACTAAAAAGTTGCATAAAACACATGAAAAATACATTACAAAGTACAGTTACACTCATAATAACACTATCTAATAAAAATAAAAATAAATAAAAAATATTGCACACAAAAGTTATAAGGGTTTAAAGACAGGTCGTCTCAGGTGTTAGAAAAAAAGGCTGCAAAGGGCTTTATTGAGATAGCTACATATACATGTCTAAAGATGTATGTGTATATATATATATTCTAGATTGTAAGTTCCCACGGGAATAGGGCCCTCGATTCCTCCTGTATGTGTTTGTAAATTCTGTCCTGTCTCTTAGTCTTAGAAGTTTTATATTATTGTTTTATTTAAAAGAACTGTATCCATGGACAGCGCTGCGGAATATGATGGCGCTCAATAAATAAATAATAATAATAATAATAATAATGTGTGTGTGGTTATATGTGTACATATGTATTAATGTGTATATATGTATTTAAATATATATATGTACATATATACACATATAAACACAAATGTATACACACACACACACATATGTATATATATATATATATATCCAAGTAAAGGCAAACAGTTCTCCAGTCGTTGATAAGGGTAAAAAACTAAGTAATTAGTTAATTCTTTAAAATCATATACACGGCATGTTAAAGTACTGAAGAGGGCATCAGATCAGGTCTCACGCGTTTCAGCTCGGCTGAGCCATACTCATAGATCTCTGATCTGGTGCAGTGGCTGCACAACTTTATATACATAGTAATTAGGTCAATTAAAAACACTTGCCCAATTTAGTTTTAACTTGTTAACCCCTGATATCATTCTTATCCATTCCGTGTTATAAATTTTATTCAGGGTAAATGTTAAAGTGTTTATATGTTTTCTAAAGTGTGTATATGTTTTCCTATATATAATCGTATGTGTGTGTGTGTATATATATATATATATATATATATATATATATATATATATATAATGTATATGTATTTTATACTGTACCAAAAACATCAGCTATATGTAGAAATATTTATTTATGAATAAATAGAACATATTCTGTAACGTGAAGAACACTGGAATGTGAAATATTTATATTTTCATATTAGGTTAGCACACATGAGAATATGCTATCAGTTTTGCACGAGAGTTGTTTGTTAGGTTTTTTTTCCCTTTTTTTTTCTCCATTGTTTTCTATGGGGGAATAAGTGAACGCGCACGCAATATTTTAACTTCTGCTTTTTGCGCTCGTTGGGTTAGTTCTCGAATTAAACAGTTTACTTCTAAACTAGTAATATGAGTGCAACCCACTTCTAGCAAAATTAATGCTTGAGTGTTAATTAGCGCTCCACTTGTAATCTATTTTAACAAGCTCCATTTAACAAGCTCCATAGTGAGCTTGTGGGCCCCTGTTTCTGGCGAGTCTTCAGACTCGGCAGAAACAGCAGTTATGAATCAGCAGTCACAAAGACCGCTGCTCCATAACCCTGTCCGCCTGCTCTGAGCAGGCGGACAGGAATCGCCACAATTCAACGCAATCGAGTACGATCGGGTTGATTGACACCCCCTGCTGGCGGCCCATTGGCCACAAGTCTGCAGGGGGCGGCGTTGCACCAGCAGCTCTTGTGAGCTGCTGGTACAATGCTGAATACGGAGAGCGTATTGCTCTCCGCATTCAGCGATGTCTTGCGGACCTGATCCACACTGTCAGATCAGGTCTACCAGACTTTGTTAAATAGAGGCCAAAGTCTCTAAATTATATTTGAAACACTTGCAGCAAGAAAATGTTGATTTTTAACCAACAAAATCTACTAAATAAAGGAAATTAAACCTATGACCTAAAAGTCTTATTTTTGCTGTTTTTTTTTTTTAAATTTAAAAATTTCCTTATCCACCTAACCTAAGATCAGATCTAAATGGGCCTGTAAGCCATTTCTGAGCCATTTACTCACATCTGACCTCAGACATCAGATCAGATTCATCTCTGGTCTAAAAGCTATTTTTTAGAGGGTATTGCGTAGAATATGAGTTAAAGGAACATACAAATTATATTTTTGGAGTTTGCAGTTAAAATAGGGTATTTTGTATGTATTTTTGTTTGTTTCTTAAAATATTGTTGTTCCTGTGTTGAAAAATAAACTTTCTCTGTTCCTATGCCCATGGGTGTGTATATGCACTTCCTGCCGTAACTTGTTTTTTCATGAAAACCCCCCAAACATTTTAACATTTAATTATCACTCTTGATTTTTGACATTTTTTTTTTTACTTTTCAACCCAAAATTTCTCATTCCTTATTTTCAGATTTGGAGAGGTGACGCACATTTTATTTACTGTTGTGCAAGCTTTGGCAATTGCAATTGGCATTAAAAAGTAAGGTATAATATTTTTATGATCTTGCTGTGATTTATTATTGTAGTTTATTGCAACTATATCCTGCTATGCAGATGTTGAAGGGTCAATAAAGTAACCCTTGCTTGTGTAATTCGGTGCAAAATTTCTCATGTGTCCTTATTTACAGATTTGGAGAGGTGACGCACATTTTATGCAAGCTGTGGCAATTTCAGTTTGCAGTGAAAAGTAAGTCATTTATCTTTTAACTTAACTATTTGATTTTAACATTATTAACTATTAACATTTGATTTAAGCATCCTTTTTCTTCTTCGTATTAATCCAGTGGCGTAGCGTGGGGGGGCACAGGGGCGGTTGCCCCGGGCGCATAATTCTGAGGGGCACAAATTGCTTGGCTCCCCGCCTCCCCAGTCCCCATCATCTCAAGACAGTAGACAGTCACAGTCCCAATCCCTGCGGCGCTACAGGGAGGCTAAAAAATCTGACAGGCGCCTACGCCCAGCCGTTCTGTCTCTCAAGTGAACTGTGTACTACTCTGAAGTCAAGACGTGCTGTGTAATGATTTCATTATCATAATTTATGAGTGTAATCCTATCCGACCATTACCTAGTTAGCACGGTCCACTCCCAGCGCGCATGTCAGGAGGAAGGAAGAAGTCAGAGCAGCAGAGCCAGAGTGGAGTCAGACTGACTAGCACGCCACGCCCGCAATGATAAGGTAAGTAGTGTCAACCGAAATTACAAAACTCATCACCGGGTGCGTATCAGGACCAGACCACCAGTGCCACTGCCAGCCAGAATTATAATTAAATTATTATAGCCCCTGTTGCTGTTTTTGCCTGGGGAATGGGGATTGGAAATAGCAATGCGCGCAAAATGCAGCTTAGCCTCTACCTAGAATTCTATCAGCCAATTGGAATTGAAGGGACGCCATCTTGGATGACGTCATTTAAAAGAACCTTCATTCTTTGTTAGGACTTCGTTTGAAGAGGATGCTCCGCGTCGGCTGGATTGAAGATGGACCCGCTCCGCGCCGGAAGGATGAAGATAGAAGATGCCGCCTGGATGAAGACTTCTGCCGTTTGGAGGACCTCTTCTGCCCGGATCGGATGAAGACTTCTGCTGTCTGGAGGACCACTTCTGCCCGGCTTCTTGGAGGACTTCGGCCCGGCTGGGTGAAGACGTCTCAAGGTAGGGTGATCTTCAAGGGGTTAGTGTTAGGTTTATTAAGGGGGGATTGGGTGGGTTTTAGAGTAGGGTTGGGTGTGTGGGTGGTGGGTTTTAATGTTGGGGGGTATTGTATTTTTTTTACAGGTAAAAGAGCTGATTACTTTGGGGCAATGCCCCGCAAAAGGCCCTTTTAAGGGCTATTTGTAATTTAGTATAGGGTAGGAATTTTTTTTTATTTTGGGTGGCTTTTTATTTTATTAGGGGGATTAGATTAGGTGTAATTAGTTTTAAAATTTGTAATTTCTTTTTTATTTTCTGTAATTTAGTGTTTGTTGTTTTTCGTAATTTAGTTTATTTAATTGTAAATAATTGTAGTTAGTTTAGGTAATTAATTTAATTATAGTGTAGTGTTAGGGGTAATTGTAACTTAGGTTAGGGTTTATGTTACAGGTAAATTTGTATTTATCTTAGCTAGGTAGTTATTAAATAGTTAATAACTGTTTAATAATTATTGTAGCTAGTTAAAATAAATACAAAGTTGCCTGTAAAATAAAAATAAAACCTAAGCTAGCTACAATGTAACTATTCGTTATATTGTAGCTAGCTTAGGGTTTATTTTACAGGTAAGTATTTAGATTTAAGTAGGAATAATTTAGTTAATACTAGTAAATTTATTTAGATGTATTTCATTTATATTTAAGTTAGGGGGGTGTTAGGGTTAGGGTTAGACTTAGGTTTAGGGGTTAATAACTTTATTATAGTGGCGGTGACGGATTAGGGGTTAATAAATTTAATATAGTTGCGCCGACGTTGGGGGCGGAAGATTAGGGGTTAATAAATATAATGTAGGTGTTGGCGATGTTGGGGGCGACAGATTAGGGGTTCATAGGTATAATGTAGGTGGCGGCGGTGTCCGGAGCGGCAGATTAGGGGTTAATAATATTATGCAAGTGTCGACGATGTCGGGGTCGGCAGATTAGGGGTTAATAAATGTTAGATTAGGGGTGTTTAGACTCGGGGTTCATGTTAGGGTGTTAGGTGTAGACATAAAATGTATTTCCCCATAGGAAACAATGGGGCTGCGTTAGGAGCTGAACGCTGCTTTTTTGCAGGTGTTAGGTTTTTTTTCAGCCGATTCTGCCCCATTGTTTCCTATGGGGAAATCGTGCACGAGCACGTTCAGCCAGCTTACCACTACCATAAGCAACGCTGGCATTACAGTGAGATGTAGAGCTAAATTTTGCTCAACGCTCACTTTTCTGAGGCTAACGCCGGCTTGCAGAAAACTCGTAATACCAGCGTTGTCTTAAGTGAGCGGTGAGAAAAAAAGGCTCGTTAGCACCGCACACCATTACCGACAAAAACTCGTAATCTAGCCGAAAATGTATAAAATAAAGTAATGGCTGCCTGCAACCATATTGAGTCCTAATTTTAAGGATGAATGTAGAGTTTACAATTCTATATATAGTATATATTTGTGTTGTTAAAAATAAAGCTTTGTTTGTTTTAAAACAAAATCCTGTCTCCTAAGTTGTTGAGCTGGCTCCTAGATTCAAAGCAAATTTGCCAATCCCTACTGTACTGGTGGAAGAGACTCAGTCAGTGCTAATCGGTTAGGAGGGCACAATTCTTGCCTTGCCCTTGGCGCTGACAAGCCACGTTATGCCACTGTATTAATCCATCACATATCTTGGAGGTAATGTAAAATTGAATTATGTTACAGGCCTTAACTCTCACATTTTTGAGAGTCTATGTCTATTTTTAATAACTTCTGTTGAATTGGCAAGCATTGGCTATTTATTTCATTGTCTGAGCCTGTCTGGTGATCATTTTTTTACATTAAACATTCGTGTTCTAGATTATTTACTAGATAAGATGGGAGGGTTTTATAGAGTTATGGGAATATTTGCATCCTCCTAGTGGTCCTAGTGGTCTCACGACCATGAAATAAATACATTTATCAGGTAAGCATAAATTATGTTTTTATTTTTCGTGTGGGGGGGGAAACAACTTTAATGAATTGAGACCAGGTACTTTTCTGAATGCCAATTGAGCATCATCAGACATTCGTTCACTCTAGTTCTTATTAATATTGGAATTGAATTGGGAATTGATTTTATAGTGATGTCGCGAACAGTTCGCCGGAGAACAGTTCCCGGCGAACATAGCTTGTTCGTGTTCGCAGCGGCGGGCGAACATGTGCGATGTTCGACAACCCCCTATTCGTCATCATTGAGTAAACTTTGACCCTGTATCTCACAGTCTGCAGACACATAAAAGCCAATCAGCAGCAGACACTCCCTCCCAGATCCTCCCAGCTCCTGGGCAGCAGCCATTTTAGATTCATTCTGATCCCGCATTGTTAGTGAGAGGAGGGACAGTGTAGCTGCTGCTGATTTAATAGGGAAATTGATAGCTAGGCTAGTGTATTCAGTGTCCACTACAGTCCTGAAGGACTCATCTGATCTCTGCTGTAAGGACAGCACCCCAAAAAGCCCTTTTTTTATTTGTAATCTAATAGGAGTTGCCTGCCTGCCACTGCCAGCCTGTTTGTCAGACTCACAGCATATACTGTGCCTACTTGCTCAGTGCCAACACTCATATCTGGTGTAACATTAGTGTAAATTTAAAAAAAAAAAACTTTTACATCAGTCTGCTACTGTAATCTAATTTCAGTTGCCAGGCCAGCCTGCCACTGCCAGCCTGTGTGTCAGGCTCACAGCATATACTGTGCCTACTTGCTCAGTGCCACCACTCATATCTAGCTGGTGTAACAGTAGTGTAATTTTTTTAAAAAAACTTTTACATCAGTCTGCTAGTGTAATCTAATAGCAGTTGCCTGCCTGCCACTGCCAGCCTGTGTGTCAGGCTCACAGCATATACTGTGCCTACTTGCTCAGTGCCACCACCAGTCATATCTGGTGTAACATTAGTGTAAATTAAAAAAAAAAAAACTTTTACATCAGTCTGCTAGTGTAATCTAATTTCAGTTGCCAGGCCAGCCTGCCACTGCCAGCCTGTGTGTCAGGCTCACAGCATATACTGTGCCTACTTGCTCAGTGCCACCACCAGCCATATCTGGTTTAACAGTAGTGTACATTTAAAAAACAAAAATCCTTTTTGACTGTGAAACATCAGTCTGCTAGTGTAATCTAATTGCAGTTGCCTGCCTGCCAGCGTGTGTGCCAGACCCACTTGCCCAGTGCCACACCACTCATACCTGGTGTAACAGTAATGTAAATTTAAAAAAAAAAAACTTTTACATCAGTCTGCTAGTGTAATCTAATAGCAGTTGCCTGCCTGCCACTGCCAGCCTGTGTGTCAGGCTCACAGCATATACTGTGCCTACTTGCTCAGTGCCACCACTCATATCTGGTGTAACAGTAGTGTAAATTTTTTAAAAAAACTTTTACATCAGTTTGCTAGTGTAATCTAATAGCAGTTGCCCGCCTGCCACTGCCAGCCTGTGTGTCAGGCTCACAGCATATACTGTGCCTACTTGCTCAGTGCCACCACTCATATCAGGTGTAACATTAGTGTAAATTTAAAAAAAAAAAACTTTTACATCAGTCTGCTAGTGTAATCTAATTTCAGTTGCCAGGCCAGCCTTCCACTGCCAGCCTGTGTGTCAGGCTCACAGAATAAACTGTGCCTACTTGCTCAGTGCCACCACTCATATCTGGTGTAACAGTAGTGTAAATTAAAAAAAAAAAACTTTTACATCAGTCTGTTAGTGTAATCTAATTTCAGTTGCCAGGCCAGCCTGCCACTGCCAGCCTGTGTGTCAGGCTCACAGCATATACTGTGCCTACTTGCCCAGTGCCACCACTCATATTATCTTGTTTAATAGTAGTGTAAGTGTACATTTTAAAAATAAAAAAACTATTTTGACTCTGAAACATCAGTCTGCTTTTTTGTGTCAGGCTCACAGCGTATACTGTGCCCACTTGCCCAGTGCCACCACTCATATTATCTTGTTTAAAAGTAGTGTAAGTGTACATTTAAAAAAAAAAAACTATTTTGACTGTGAAACATCAGTCTGCTTTTTTGTGTCAGGCTCACAGCGTATACTGTGCCCACTGGTCCAGTGCCACCACTCATATTATCTTGTTTTATAGTAGTGCAAGTGTACATTTTAAAAATAAAAAAACTATTTTGACTCTGAAACATCAGTCTGCTTTTTTGTGTCAGGCTCACAGGGTATACTGTGCCCACTGGTCCAGTGCCACCACTCATATTATCTTGTTTTATAGTAGTGTAAGTGTACATTTTAAAAATAAAAAAACTATTTTGACTCTGAAACATCAGTCTGCTTTTTTGTGTCAGGCTCACAGGGTATACTGTGCCCACTGGTCCAGTGCCACCATTCATATTATCTTGTTTTATAGTAGTGTAAGTGTACATTTTAAAAATAAAAAAACTATTTTGACTCTGAAACATCAGTCTGCTTTTTTGTGTCAGGCTCACAGCGTATACTGTGCCCACTTGCCCAGTGCCACCACTCTTATTATCTTGTTTAATAGTAGTGTCAGTGTACATTTAAAAAAAAAAAAAAATTGGACTGTGAAACATCAGTCTGTTTTTTTGTGTCAGGCTTACAGCGTATACTGTGCCCACTCACAGTAGCTTGCATGCATAGTAACACTAATTGAAAAGAAAATGACAGGCAGAGGCAGGCCAACCCACAGGGGCATTTATCAGGTAAGCATAAATTATGTTTTTATTTTTCGTGTGGGGGGGAAAACAACTTTAATGAATTGAGACCAGGTAGTTTTCTGAATGCCAATTGAGCATCATCAGACATTCGTTCACTCTAGTTCTTATTAATATTGGAATTGAATTGGGAATTGATTTTATAGTGATGTCGCGAACAGTTCGCCGGAGAACAGTTCCCGGCGAACATAGCTTGCTCGCGTTCGCAGCGGCGGGCGAACATGTGCGATGTTCGATCCGCCCCCTATTCGTCATCATTGAGTAAACTTTGACCCTGTATCTCACAGTCTGCAGACACATTACAGCCAATCAGCAGCAAACACTCCCTCCCAGATCCTCCCAGCTCCTGGGCAGCAGCCATTTTAGATTCATTCTGATCCCGCATTGTTAGTGAGAGGAGGGACAGTGTAGCTGCTGCTAATTTAATAGGGAAATCGATAGCTAGGCTAGTGTATTCAGTGTCCACTACAGTCCTGAAGGACTCATCTGATCTCTGCTGTAAGGACAGCTCCCCAAAAAGCCATTTTTAGGGCTAGAACATCAGTCTTTTTTTTTCCTTTGTAATCTAATTGCATTTGCCTGCCTGTCAGTGTGCCTCACAGCATATACTGTGCCTACTTGCTCAGTGCCACCACTTATATCTGGTGTAACAGTGTAAATTTAAAAAAAAAAAAACTTTTACATCAGTCTGCTAGTGTAATCTAATTTCAGTTGCAAGGCCAGCCTGCCACTGCCAGCCTGTGTGTCAGGCTCACAGCATATACTGTGCCTACTTGCTCAGTGCCACCACCAGTCATATCTGGTGTAACAGTAGTGTAAATTTAAAAAACAAAAATCCTTTTTGACTGTGAAACATCAGTCTGCTAGTGTAATCAAATTGCAGTTGCCTGCCTGCCAGCGTGTGTGCCAGACCCACTTGCCCAGTGCCACACCACTCATACCTGGTGTAACAGTAATGTAAATTAGAAAAAAACTTTTACATCAGTCTGCTAGTGTAATATAATAGCAGTTGCCTGCCTGCCACTGCCAGCCTGTGTGTCAGGCTCACAACATATACTGTGCCTACTTGCTCAGTGCCACCACTCATATCTGGTGTAACAGTAGTGTAAATTTAAAAAAAAAAACTTTTACATCAGTTTGCTAGTGTAATCTAATAGCAGCTGCCCGCCTGCCACTGCCAGCCTGTGTGTCAGGCTCACAGCATATACTGTGCCTACTTGCTCAGTGCCACCACTCATATCAGGTGTAACATTAGTGTACATTTAAAAAAAAAAAACTTTTACATCAGTCTGCTAGTGTAATCTAATTTCAGTTGCCAGGCCAGCCTTCCACTGCCAGCCTGTGTGTCAGGCTCACAGAATAAACTGTGCCTACTTGCTCAGTGCCACCACTCATATCTGGTGTAACAGTAGTGTAAATTTAAAAAAAAAAAACTTTTGCATCAGTCTGTTAGTGTAATCTAATTTCATTTGCCAGGCCAGCCTGCCACTGCCAGCCTGTGTGTCAGGCTCACAGCATATACTGTGCCTACTTGCCCAGTGCCACCACTCATATTATCTTGTTTAATAGTAGTGTAAGTGTACATTTAAAAATAAAAAAACTATTTTGACTGTGAAACATCAGTCTGCTTTTTTGTGTCAGGCTCACAGCGTATACTGTGCCCACTGGTCCAGTGCCACCACTCATATTATCTTGTTTTATAGTAGTGTAAGTGTACATTTTAAAAATAAAAAAACTATTTTGACTCTGAAACATCAGTCTGCTTTTTTGTGTTAGGCTCACAGCGTATACTGTGCCCACTTGCCCAGTGCCACCACTCATATTATCTTATTTAATAGTAGTGCAAGTGTACATTTTAAAAATAAAAAAACTATTTTGACTATGAAACATCAGTCTGCTTTTTTGTGTCAGGCTCACAGCGTGGTGTAACAGTAGTGTAAATTTAAAAAAAAAAAACTTTTGCATCAGTCTGTTAGTGTAATCTAATTTCAGTTGCCAGGCCAGCCTGCCACTGCCAGCCTGTGTGTCAGGCTCACAGCATATACTGTGCCTACTTGCCCAGTGCCACCATTCTTATTATCTTGTTTTATAGTAGTGTAAGTGTACATTTTAAAAATAAAAAAAACATTTTGACTGTGAAACATCAGTCTGCTTTTTTGTGTCAGGCTCACAGCGTATACTGTGTCCACTTGCCCAGTGCCACCACTCTTATTATCTTGTTTAATAGTAGTGTCAGTGTACATTTAAAAAAAATAAAAAAAAATTGGACTGTGAAACATCAGTCTGTTTTTTTGTGTCAGGCTTACAGCGTATACTGTGCCCACTCACAGTAGCTTGCACGCATAGTAGCACTAATTGAAAAGAAAATGACAGGCAGAGGCAGGCCAACCCACAGGGGCCGTCGTGGTCATGGTGCTGTGATTCCCTTTGGCCATAGAATAATGCCCAGTGTTAGGCCACGTACCATGAACACGAAAAGTTCTGATGAAATAGTTGACTTTATAACACAGGACACCCGATCTTCTACAGCTTCCACTCGTAACCTTGACGCACCATCCTCCTCCTCTAGCTTAGCTTTAGGCACCTCTCAACTTACCACTCGCCCGCCTGCCGCCACCACCGACACTAGCACCACAGCCGCCTCACTTGATCTGTCAGAGGAGTTATGTACACCTCAGTGTGAAGAAATAAGTGATGCGCAACCATCATTGACAGAGGATGTAGATAACTGTGATATGTCTCAGTCAGGCAGCATTACAGACATGGACGCTGCTGTATTTTATCTTCGAATGCCGGATGACTTGCGTGACTTATCCGCCAACAACTAGGGTTCAAGCCGCAATGTTTTAGGGCACTTTCTAACTGTCAAACAAACATCAATTTTTCTGGCCGCTGCAACAATACCTAATTTTTCTGACCTCTGGTGCTGCACTGTGGCTTCAAAACCCAAACCAAAAAAAGGCACATAACAGGGATTAAACTGTTAAGAATAGTACTACTTAACACACCACTCATATCTGGTGGCACAGTAGATTGCACGCGCAGTGCCCCAAATTTGAAGTAGGAGGACCGACCAAGCATCTTTTTCCATCTCCCGGTTCCTAAAAATTATCTCTGGGCTCCTAAAAACGATACTGTACTTGATTGTGCAAAAGGAAGTCATGGCATATGGGGTCTTTCATGCTGTCGTGCCTGTTGAGGGTCGGGGACCCTCGTATAAAAAGGCTGAAGGAGAACGACCTGTACTGGGTGTCCAAGCATCTTTTTCCATCTCCCGGTTCCTAAAATCCATGCCATATACACGTCCCCTGATAGGGGACGTAACAGGGATTAAACTGATAAGAATAGTACTAGTTAACACACCACTCCTATCTGGTGGCACAGTAGATTGCACGCGGTGCTCTGACAAAATGCAGAAGGACATTTGACAGATGGACATTTGGCAGATGGACATTTGGCAGGTGGACATTTGGCAGACGGACATTTGGCCGACAGGCAGAAAGCTAAAGAATGTTCCGATTTCGGCCGAGGGCAGATACACAGAGTGCTCTGTTCTAATCAGAGCCTCGGGCGCTGCAACTGCCTCTGGGAACCTTACCATGGGTCCCCGACCGTCCGTCTTGTAATTCTCTGTCTGGGAAATTATCTATCTATCAAATCTATCTATTTATCTATCAAATCTATCTATCTATCGTATCTATCATCAAATGTATCTATTGCATCTATTGATCTATGGGGAGTTTGCGGTTGTGCAAATGGACTGTTTGCGGTTATTTGCGGTGTGTTAAACAGGGAGTTTAGTCTGCCACTGTGAAGCGGGCGTAACCCTTACACTACATGAACGATACAACATCATACCTGATGTTTTAAAGCACGTTATTCCAAACAATTTAGGAATTTTAGGTGATTTATGCCCTTTATGGCTTAAAAGCAGACTCTGCATCAACTATGTAATTTTCAATGGGAGTTTTGCCATGGATCCCCCTCCGGCATGCCACAGTCCAGGTGTTAGTCCCCTTGAAACAACTTTTCCATCACTTTTGAGGCCAGAAAGAGTCCCTGTGGGTTTTAAAATTCGCCTGCCTATTGAAGTCAATGGGAGTTCGCCCGGTTCGCTGGTTCGCAAACTTTTGTGGAAGTTCACGTTCGCTGTTCGCGAACGCAAAATTTTAGGTTCGAGACATCACTAGAATTGAACAGTTTTAGTCAGTCTGTCTCTGAAGGCATGTTTCTCATTACATTTGCATTCCATGCTTTATTCTTATGATTTACTATTCTATTGTAAAGACACATTAAACATTTGTGTAGAGGTACCCAACATTAAAATTATTCAGTACAGAATATCAAAATTCCCCATATCCAGAATGCCTAATTCCTAAACAATTTTGGATTTTGGTTCCCAGACAGGCATTTACATAGTTTAAGATTTGCATACAATTAATCTTTTAGAGGTTTTTTTAGATTGGCCATAACTTTTTATATATATATATATATATATATATATATATATATATATATATATATATATATATATATATATATATATATATATATATCTGTATATTTTTATTGTATACTTAAAGAAATAGTTTAGTCAAAATTAAACTTTCATGATTCAGATAGAGCAGCAATTTTAAGTAACTTTCTAATTTACTCCTATTATCAATTTTTCTTCCTTCTCTTAGTATCTTTATTTCAATGTAAGTTTAGGAGCCAGCCCATTTTTGGTTCAGAACCTGGGTAGAGTTTGCTGATTGGTGGCTACATTTAGACACCAATCAGAAAGTGCTTCCCAGGATCTGAACCAAAAATAAACCGGCTCCTATGCTTACATTCCTGCTTTTTCAAATAAAGATACCAAGAGAATGAAGAAAAATGTATAATAGGAGTAATTAGAAAGTTGCTTAAAATTGCTGCTTGATTTGAATTATGTAAGTTTAATTTATCTATTCCTTTAAGTTATAGGGTTTGTGGAGCCTTTGGGGACGATTTCTCAATAGTCGGATGCACATGATCCGCTGTAGCGAATCATATCCTCCCAACATCGCTGAATGAGGACAGCATACGCTGTCGGCATTTAACATTGCACAAGCAGTTCTGGTGAACTGCTTGTGCAATACCGCCCCCTGCAGATTCGTGGCCAATCGGCCGCTAGCAGGGGGTGTCAATCAACCCGATCGTATCCTCAGAGGCGGCAGACTAGTTAAGGAGCAGCGGTCTTAAGACAGCTGCTTTTTAACTGCTGTTTCTGGCGAGCGTGAAGGGTCGTGTGGAAACAGGGGGATCAGGGGCCAATCGGCCCCTATGTAACTTACAGCCTCGGTAAATATGACTAAACAAACCTCTTTTTTTTTTCAGGGTTAGGGCTTCAAAATTCAGTGAAGGTTGGCTAGTAATTACTGTTTTTTTTCAGGGCCAAAAAAGTCAATGTGGGATCAATTTCAAAATATTTAAGTTTTACAAAAGTTAGACTTTAAAAAAATAAAAAGTTGATTTCATATGTAATGACCCACCCATCTTTTTTCATAAAACGCCATTACTAATTTGATGGTAGTCCCAACTAAAATTTTAATGACACTCTTGCCTTCAATATATGGTAAAACCACACACACTTTTTTTTTTTTTGAGTTTTTATGTTAACCATGTACTGGCTAGCCTTACATATAGTCTGTATATTTTGATAAACTACAACTTTTAGGAAATATGCTAATTCTTACTTAGTTTTGTTGTAGTTTTAAATTTTTCTTTAACCACTTAATGACCACAGCACTTTTCCATGTACTGTCCGTTTTGGGACCAAGGCTATTTTTACATTTCTGCTGTGTTTGTGTTTAGCTGTGATTTTCCTTTTACTCATTTACTGTACCCACACATTATATGCTGTTTTTTTCTCCATTAAATGGACTTTCTAAAGATACCATTATTTTCATCATATCTTATAATTTACTATAATTTTTTTTTATAAAATATGAGGAAAAAATGGAAAAAACACACTTTTTCTAAATTTGACCCCCAAAATCTGTTACACTTCTACAACCACCAAAAAACACCCATGCTAAATAGTTTCTAAATTTTGTCCTGAGTTTAGAAATACCCAATGTTTACATATTCTTTGCTTTTTTGCAAGTTATAGGGCCATAAATACAAGTAGCACTTTGCTATTTCCAAACCACTTTTTTTTCAAAATTAGCGCTAGTTACATTGGGACACTGATATCTTTCAGGAATCCCTGAATATCCCTTGACATGTGTATATATATTTTTTTTAGAAGACATCCCAAAGTATTGATCTAGGCCCATTTTGGTATATTTCATGCCACCATTTCACCGCCAAATGCGATCAAATAAAAAAAATTGTTCACTTTTTCACAAATTTTTTCACAAACCTTAGGTTTCTCACTGAAATTATTTACAAACAACTTGTGCAATTATGACATAAATGGTTGTAAATGCTTCTCTGGGATTCCCTTTGTTCAGAAATAGCAGACATATATGGCTTTGGTGTTGCTTTTTGGTAATTAGAAGGCCGCTAAATGCTACTGCGCACCACACGTGTATTATGCCCAGCAGTGCAGGGGTTAATTAGGGAGCTTGTAGGGTTAATTTTAGCTGTAGTGTAGTGTAGTAGACAACCCAAAGTATTGATCTAGGCCCATCTTGGTATATTTCATGCCACCATTTCACCGTCAAATGCGATCAAATAAAAACAATGTTCACTTTTTCACAAACTTTTTCACAAACTTTAGGTTTCTCACTGAAATTATTTACAAACAGCTTGTACAATTATGACACAAATGGTTGTAAATGCTTCTCTGGGATCCCCTTTGTTCAGAAATAGCAGACATATATGGCTTTGGCGTTTCTTTTTGGTAATTAGAAGGCCGCTGCACATCACACGTGTATTATGGCTAGCAGTGAAGGAGTTAATTAGGTAGCTTGTAGGGAGCTTGCAGGGTTAATTTTAGCTTTAGTGTAGAGATCAGCCTCCCACCTGACACATCCTACCCCCTGATTCCTCCCAAACAGCTCTCTTCCCTCCCCCACCCCACAATTGTCCCCGCCATCTTAAGTACTGGCAGAAAGTCTGCCAGTACTAAAATAAAAGCTATCTTAATTTTTTAAAGCATATTTACATATGCTGCTATGTAGGATCCCCCGCAAACAGCTCTCTAACCCTCCCCCTCTAACTTATTGGAAGCCATCTTGGGTACTGGCCGCTGTCTGCCAGGACCCAGTTTAGAATAAAAAAAAAAAAATCTGTAGTGTAGCTTCCTCCCCCCCTCCCTCCCTCCCTCCCTCCCAGATCCCTTAGATCATTTTTATTTTTAATTTCCACACCCTCTCTCCCACTTTTCTTTCCACATTTTTCTGCAGTGTAGTGGTTCCCACCCGCCCCATGCACGCGTGCGCGCCCCCGGTTACCCCACCCACGATCCTGCCCCCCTCTGCATTCAAGAAGGCATCGATGGCTGCCCACCCGCCACAGAGTGGCTCTCTCTGCATCGGACTGCTAAAAAAGGTTATTGCAGGATGCTTGGATATCGAGGCATCACTACAATAACTGGAAAGCGGCTGCAAGCGATCAGGATTGATTCCAGCGCTTTCAAAGACCGACGACGTGCAGGGTACGTCCTCAGGTGTTAAGTGTATTTTTTTGGAGGAAGTACCCTGCACATCGTCGGTCATTAAGGGGTTAAAGGGACATAAAACCCATTTTTTTTCTTTCATGATTTAGATAGAACATAAAATTTTAAACAACTTTCTAATTTACTTCTATTATCCTCCTTTTTTCATTTTCTTGTTATCCATTGTTGAAAACCAAAAATATAAGCTCAAGAGTGTGCACGTGTCTGTAGCACTATATGGCAGCAGTTTTGCAACAATGTTACACATTAGCAGAAGCACTAGATGGCAGCACTATTTACTGTCATGTGGTGCTTCAGGCAAAATTAAGTATGAAGGTAAAGTCCTGACCAATCTTGGTGAAATTAGAGAAGCTTTTTTTGAACACTATAAGAGGATTTATGCGAGGGACAATGTAAAGGGAAAATGCGAGGGAAAATATAAAATCTGCTCAGGACGTCAGAAATCATATTACGATAAAAACATAGAGCACCTCCCAATAACAAAATCGGAGATCTGGTATGGTTATCAACCAAAAACCTTTGCCAACGCACTACCTGCAAAAAACTTAGTACACTATACATAGGACCCTATGAAATCATCAAAGTCATTAATTCCAATGCTGTCACCCTCAAGTTGCTCCCTGATTTCAGGATTCACCCAACATTGCACGTATCTCTACTGAAACCGTGTACCAACCCTGTTTGACTGTCGAACAATGCTACTTCGTCTACGCCTCATCCTCATGGTGATGTTGACTATGAGGTACACAGTATTCTTGATAAAAAGGTGGAGTTCTGCAGTACCTTGTACGTTGGAAAGGGTACGGACCTGAGGAGGATTCATGGGAGCCTTCTTCCAATTTGTCTGCGCCCAGACTCATTTCCCTTTTCAACAGGAGGAATCCTGAAAGACCTCGTCCTTGATCCGCTGAGCTGCTCCTTTTTTGGGGGCGTCCTGTCATATTCCTGTACCTTTAAGGATTACCTGGTTCCACCCTATATAATCTCCTCCCTCTCCTATATTCACTGCTTGGTATTTTGTTGCTTTCCTGGCAACTATTTTTCCCAGCCTATATTGGATCCTGCTTTGTACTATGGTACAGTTTGTCATTTACATTTTTTTTGTCCATCTTTGTTGCCTTTGCTGTTCTCCCCTGCTAAATTCTAATCTCTGGATTTGCAGCTTGCTGTTTTTACCAACAAATTACTTAAAGGACTCTGGCTGTTCTCCTGCCTTTTTTCATTTTATTACAGAGCCGGCTTCCAAGACCGCAAGTATATTGTTTTGTTTCATAAACGTTCAAGCAGCATAAGACTGATCAGGTATTATACTCAGTTCGTATTACCTTATTCCTTACTTACCTATATTAATTCTAGGACTTTGTTCTCAGCGTGGTAACATTTCTCTCATGCCTGTGACATCACTCTTTCAGTTGTTCCACGCCCCTCACCAGGCTGTAATCAGAAAACTATCTCTAGTTTGTAAACTGCTACACAGTATCAACTGTCCACATCGTAAGTTACTTCAGTATACATGATATATAGATACACTTTGGTAACGCATACTTGTTCTTGATATTGAAACATTTTAAAGTAACACTGTATATAATTATATATAATTCACTAATTCTTGCTGCACGCAGTCTATGATCAAAACTCTTTATTCTCCTGGATAATTATATTATAGAGAATCATTTGTGAGACTGTCAAAAAAGAATTTACGCATGTGTTTTGGTCAGAATTGTCAAATGCACAGACTTGTAATCTAGCTGTATGTCTGTTACTAGAAGTGAATCAATTGAATCTCTACCTAATATTGAAATATGTTCCCAAAAATTGCCCATTAGTCAGGCAGAAACACTTAAAACAGAAGCCCTTACTCAACTTAAAAATAGATGAAATATTAAGGGAGAATTAGACGCTTATATTAAGATGCTTAAGACTAAGGGCAAAATTATTGCAAATAATATGTGGTGTGGTGAAAGTGAAATATTTCAAGGTTTGTTAAAACTTGGCCAACCCCAAAAACCGCGATAAAATAATTTTCAATATTGGGATCTGCTCCTCTATGTGAACGATGAAATGTCCAGTCAAATTGAAGGACTGAGGGGTGAAAATTATTCCTTAAGACTAGGTGAAGAGGAGGTGGAGCAAGTCCAGGATTAAATTAATGCGCTTGCCCAGAACATGGCCACCTTACAAAAGCATATCTAAAAATTAGAAGCCCAAATAGAACGTTTAAATAAACAGTTTGCAGAGAGTCAGGGAGAAAATTTATTGTTAAGAGAAAAATATCACCAGGCTGAAAACCAGCACCAGCAAGAGCTAAATGAACTAAAAAGGCAGTATAGCAATAATAACCCCCCTCCATCAGTAGTGAAAATAATTAAAGGTGTATCAGGGAAGAATTTATACAAGGACCCCTATTGGCTCAGAAGTAAACTTCCCAAATAAGCAGTCACCTCATGTTTTAAATTCAGGGAAATTCTCCACTTCAGAGGGGTAGGACAGTTATGGTAGTGAGTCAAGGGCGGAGCCCACTACCCAGATAGCCCCTTTAATGCTAATATGCATAAGGGATCTCCCCATAGTAAAAGGGCAGATAGGGGGCACTCCAACGCTAACAAGATTGCTAGGAGAACACGAGATGTAATTAGTAAAGTGTATGACTCCCCTACAATAATTTCGTTTTTAAGTGAAGCAGTACACCCATTTTCTAAAAAGGGGACCACTTCCATAATTGATCATATAGAGGCTTATGAAAATGCTTTAGCTGTATTAAGTATAAATGAAGGGCAATCTAAAATTGATTTTCTGCAATGGGTATTTGAGCCTAAGCATCACAAATTCTTTGCTTCACTAAAAGATATGAATTTTACTTCTTGGAGCAAAGTAAGGCAATAGTGCAAAAGGGAATTCGGACAATATCGCAGGACAACAGCTGCTAAGGCAGTTGTATACAATTTGAAGTGTGGCGCGAATCAAAGCCCAATCAAATTCCTTTCTGCACTAAAAAGTGCTTACAGTATGGCCAAAAACTACCCTAAATTGGAAAGCTC
This sequence comes from Bombina bombina, assembly GCF_027579735.1. NCBI lineage: Eukaryota > Metazoa > Chordata > Amphibia > Anura > Bombinatoridae > Bombina > Bombina bombina. Next base: position 512,971,194 of record NC_069499.1, on the reverse strand, counting down.
AGAATTTGTGAATTTATTTTATGCAGCATTGCCCTCGCACATCAAAATAAATCTGGCTAGAGATTTTTATGATAACTGCTCATTGGATTGGCTGATCAGAGAAATTACAAAATTATACTCTATTCAGCAGTTCAGTGAACAGGGGGTTAAAAGAGAACCAATGTCCAGCCCTAAAATTGTGGCAGAAACTAGGGTGCCACCTAGCCCCCCTAAATGTAGAGTTTAAAAAGAAAACTTATGCGGAGGTGGCCAGAGAAAACAGACCCTCACTGCAAAGTTTTGAGTCTGCCCCTCCCCCACCAAGGGCTGAAATGCAGAGGGAATATACTCAAAATGGGGGGCATAACCAGATAAATAGGTATCCCCAAAGGGATGAATACCCACAAGGTAATAGGTATCCCGGTAGAAGTAAATACCAAAAGTTGCAAAAATACTCTCAGGATAACCACACACCCCAAGTAAATAGTGCTCGCCAGGATATTAACGCTGGACAAGTTGAACCCCTGAGACAACCACGTAAAAATGGAAAAAACAGCTATTTTCTCCAACATTGGTGTGTCCGGTCCACGGCGTCATCCATAACTTGTGGGAATATTCTCTTCCCCAACAGGAAATGGCAAAGAGCACAGCAAAAGCTGTCCATATAGTCCCTCCTAGGCTCCGCCCACCCCAGTCATTCTCTTTGCCGCTGAACAAGCAGCATCTCCACGGAGATGGTGAAGAGTATGTGGTGTTTAGTTGTAGTTTTTTATTCTACTATCAAGAGTTTGTTATTTTAAAATAGTGCTGGTATGTACTATTTACTCTGAAACAGAAAAGGATGAAGAGTTCTGTTTGTGAGAGGAGTATGATTTTAGCAGCAGTAACTAAAATCGGTTTCTGTTCCCACATAGGACTGTTGAGATGAGATAACTTCAGTTGGGGGGAACAGTTGGCAGACTTTTCTGCTTAAGGTATGACTAGCCATATTTCTAACAAGACTGTGTAATGCTGGAAGGCTGTCATCTCCCCTCATGGGGACCGGTAAGCCATTTTCTTAGTCTCAAACAGAATAAAGGGCTTAATATGGGCTATAAATCTGGTAGACACTTTTATGGGCTAGATCGATTGCTTTATTTGGGCATTTTAAACAGCTTGATGTTGAAATTCACACTTTATATCTTTGGGGAACGTTTTTTTACGTCAGGCACTGGTTTAGACACCTTCCCAGTCAGGAAGGGCCTTCTCTGTAGTAGGCAGAGCCTCATTTTCGCGCCATTACTGCGCAGTTACTTTTGAGAGCAGGACATGCAGCTGCATGTGTGTGGGTCTGGAAGTAGTTGAAAAGGTTCCTAGAAGGCTTCATTTGGTATCGTATACCCCCCTGGGTTTGGTAAAGTCGCAGCAAAGGCTGGAGCTGGGACTGTAGAGGGGTTAAAACTGTAAACGGCTCAGCTTTCCTCATTTTAAGGGTTAAAGGTCTTTTGGGGTGCAATGCTTTGAATGCTTTAAGACACTGTGGTGAAAATTTGGTTAAAATTGAACAATTCCTTCATAGTTTTTCACATATTCAGTAAAAAAGTGAGCCCTGTTTAAAATTTAAAGAGACAGTAACGGTTTTGTTTTAAAACGGTTTTTGTACTTTATTGACAAGTTTAAGCCTGTTTAACATGTCTGTGCCTTCAGATAAACTATGTTCTGTATGTATGGAAGCCAATGTGTCTCCCCCTTCAAATTTGTGTGATAATTGTGCCATAGCGTCCAAACAAAGTAAGGACAGTACTGCCACAGATAGTAAAGTTGCCCGAGATAATTCATCAGATGAAGGGAGTAGACATAGTTCTACATCATCTCCTTCTGTGTCTACACCAGTTTTGCCCACGCAGGAGACCCCTAGTACTTCTAGCGCGCCAATGCTTGTTACTATGCAACAATTGACGGCAGTAATGGATAACTCCAAAGCAAATATTTTATCTAAAATGCCTGCATTTCAGAGAAAGCGCGATTGCTCTGTTTTAAACACTGTAGAGCAGGAGGGCGCTGATGATAATTGCTCTGTCATACCCTCACACCAATCTGAAGTGGCCATGAGGGAGGTTTTGTCAGATGGGGAAATTTCGGATTCAGGTAGAATTTCTCAACAGGCAGAACCTGATGTTGTGACATTTAAATTTAAATTAGAGCATCTCCGCGCACTGCTTAAGGAGGTGCTATCTACTCTGGATGATTGTGACAACCTGGTCATCCCAGAAAAATTGTGCAAGATGGACAAGTTCCTAGAGGTTCCGGTGCACCCCGACGCTTTTCCTATACCCAAGCGGGTGGCGGACATAGTGAATAAGGAGTGGGAGAAGCCCGGCATACCTTTTGTCCCCCCTCCTATATTTAAGAAATTATTTCCTATGGTCGACCCCAGAAAGGACTTATGGCAGACAGTCCCTAAGATCGAGGGGGCAGTTTCTACACTAGCCAAGCGCACTACTATTCCTATCGAGGATAATTGTGCTTTCAAAGATCCTATGGATAAAAAATTGGAGGGTTTGCTTAAAAAGATTTTTGTACAGCAAGGTTACCTCCTGCAACCTATTTCGTGCATTATTCCTGTCACTACAGCAGCGTGGTTCTGGTTCGAGGAACTAGAAAAGTCGCTCAGTAGAGAGACTCCGTATGAGGAGGTTATGGACAGAATTCACGCACTTAAGTTAGCTAATTCCTTTATTTTAGATGCCGCTTTGCAGTTAGCTAGATTAGCGGCGAAAAATTCAGGGTTTGCAATTGTGGTGCACAGAGCGCTCTAGCTAAAGTCTTGGTCAGCGGATGTTTCTTCCAAGACAAAATTGCTTAATATCCCTTTCAAGGGTAAAACCCTTTTTGGGCCAGAATTGAAAGAGATTATCTCAGACATCACTGGGGGTAAGGGCCATGCCCTCCCTCAAGATAGGCCTTTCAAGGCCAAGTATAAGTCTAATTTTCGTTCCTTTCGCAATTTTAGGAACGGACCGGCCTCCAACTCTGCAGCCTCTAGACAAGAGGGTAATGCTTCGCAAATCAAACCAGCTTGGAAACTGATGCAAGGCTGGAACAAGGGTAAGCAGGCCAAGAAGCCTGCTGCTGCTACCAAAACAGCATGAAGGAGTAGCCCCCGATCCGGGACCGGATCTAGTAGGGGGCAGACTCTCTCTCTTCGCTCAGGCTTGGGCAAGAGATGTTCAGGATCCCTGGGCACTAGAAATAGTTTCTCAGGGTTATCTTCTGGAATTCAAGGAACTACCCACAAGGGGAAGGTTCCACATGTCTCACTTATCTTCAAACCAAATAAAGAGACAGGCATTCTTACATTGTGTAGAAGACCTGTTAAAAATGGGAGTGATACACCCAGTTCCAACTGTGGAACAAGGACTGGGGTTTTACTCAAATCGGTTTGTAGTTCCCAAAAAAGAGGGAACTTTCAGACCAATTCTGGATTTAAAGATTCTAAACAAATTTCTCAGAGTGCCATCGTTCAAAATGGAAACTATTAGAACGATTTTTCCTACAATCCAGGAGGGTCAATTTATGACTACCGTGGATCTAAATTATGCGTATCTACATATTCCTATCCACAAAGATCATCATCAGTTCCTAAGGTTCGCCTTTCTGGACAAACATTACCAGTTTGTGGCTCTCCCATTCGGGCTAGCCACTGCTCCAAGGATTTTCACAAAGGTACTCGGGTCCCTTCTAGCGGTTCTAAGACCAAGGGGCATTGCAGTGGCACCTTACTTGGACGACATTCTGATACAGGCGTCGTCTCTTTCAAAGGCAAAGGCTCACACAGACATCGTTCTGGCCTTTCTCAGATCTCACGGGTGGAAGGTGAACATAGAAAAAAGTTCCCTGTCTCCATCGACAAGAGTTCCTTTCTTGGGGACAATAATAGATTCTTTAGAAATGAAGATTTTCCTGACAGATGTAAGAAAGTCAAAACTTCTAAACGCTTGTCAAGTTCTTCACTCTGTTCCACGACCTTCCATAGCTCAGTGCATGGAAGTAGTAGGGTTGATGGTTGCAGCAATGGACATAGTTTCTTTTTGCGCGAATTCATCTAAGACCATTACAACTGTGCATGCTGAAACAGTGGAATGGGGACTATACAGACTTGTCTCCAGTGATTCAAGTAGATCAGAAGACCAGAGACTCACTCTGTTGGTGGCTAACCCAGGATCACCTGTCCCAGGGAATGAGCTTCCGCAGACCAGAGTGGGTCATCGTCACGACCGACGCCAGTCTAGTGGGCTGGGGCGCGGTCTGGGACTCCCTGATAGCTCAGGGTCTATGGTCTCGGGAAGAGTCTCTTCTCCCGATAAACATTCTGGAACTGAGAGCGATATTCAATACTCTCAGGACTTGGCCTCAACTAGCAAAGGCCAGATTCATAAGATTCCAATCAGACAACATGACGACTGTTGCTTACATCAACCATCAGGGAGGAACAAGGAGTTCCCTGGCGATGAGAGAAGTGACCAAAATCGTAAAATGGGCGGAGGATCACTCCTGCCACCTATCTGCGATCCACATCCCAGGAGTGAACATGGGCCTTCAAGAACGAGGCTTCTGTTGATCAGATATGTAAGGCAGCGACTTGGTCTTCCCTGCACACTTTTGCCAAATTCTACAAATTTGATACTTTTGCTTAATCGGAGGCTATTTTTGGGAGAAAGGTTTTGCAAGCCGTGGTGCCTTCTGTTTAGGTAACCTGATTGGCTCCCTCCCTTCATCCGTGTCCTAAAGCTTTGGTATTGGTTCCCACAAGTTATGGATGACGCCGTGGACCGGACACACCAATGTTGGAGAAAACAGAATTTATGCTTACCTGATAAATTACTTTCTCCAACGGTGTGTCCGGTCCATGGCCCGCCCTGGTTTTTTAATCAGGTTTGATGAATTTCTTTCTTTAACTACAGTCACTACGGCACCCTATGGTTTCTCCTGTTTTTCTCCTGTCCGTCGGTCGAATGACTGGGGTGGGCGGAGCCTAGGAGGGACTATATGGACAGCTTTTGCTGTGCTCTTTGCCATTTCCTGTTGGGGAAGAGAATATTCCCACAAGTTATGGATGACGCCGTGGACCGGACACACCGTTGGAGAAAGTAATTTATCAGGTAAGCATAAATTCTGTTATTCTGAGGGATCCCAAGGATCCAGGAATCAGTACCCTGGGATATCAAAACATCGGTCAATGGGTAATAATAGCTTGTACATAAAGTGGGCCAACTTAGTACGCAGTTAAATCAATTATGTACACTATTTACTAATATGAGTCAATCTTTGACTGCTCAGAACCCTAATAATCCTTTTTTAGGGGTACAGCCAGTGGCCAGGCACAGTCATAAATACAGGGAGTGCAGAATTATTAGGCAAATGAGTATTTTGACCACATCATCCTCTTTATGCATGTTGTCTTACTCCAAGCTGTATAGGCTCGAAAGCCTACTACCAATTAAGCATATTAGGTGATGTGCATCTCTGTAATGAGAAGGGGTGTGGTCTAATGACATCAACACCCTATATCAGGTGTGCATAATTATTAGGCAACTTCCTTTCCTTTGGCAAAATGGGTCAAAAGAAGGACTTGACAGGCTCAGAAAAGTCAAAAATAGTGAGATATCTTGCAGAGGGATGCAGCACTCTTAAAATTGCAAAGCTTCTGAAGCGTGATCATCGAACAATCAAGCATTTCATTCAAAATAGTCAACAGGGTCGCAAGAAGCGTGTGGAAAAACCAAGGCGCAAAATAACTGCCCATGAACTGAGAAAAGTCAAGCGTGCAGCTGCCAAGATGCCACTTGCCACCAGTTTGGCCATATTTCAGAGCTGCAACATCACTGGAGTGCCCAAAAGCACAAGGTGTGCAATACTCAGAGACATGGCCAAGGTAAGAAAGGCTGAAAGACGACCACCACTGAACAAGACACACAAGCTGAAACGTCAAGACTGGGCCAAGAAATATCTCAAGACTGATTTTTCTAAGGTTTTATGGACTGATGAAATGAGAGTGAGTCTTGATGGGCCAGATGGATGGGCCCGTGGCTGGATTGGTAAAGGGCAGAGAGCTCCAGTCCGACTCAGACGCCAGCAAGGTGGAGGTGGAGTACTGGTTTGGGCTGGTATCATCAAAGATGAGCTTGTGGGGCCTTTTCGGGTTGAGGATGGAGTCAAGCTCAACTCCCAGTCCTACTGCCAGTTTCTGGAAGACACCTTCTTCAAGCAGTGGTACAGGAAGAAGTCTGCATCCTTCAAGAAAAACATGATTTTCATGCAGGACAATGCTCCATCACACGCGTCCAAGTACTCCACAGCGTGGCTGGCAAGAAAGGGTATAAAAGAAGAAAATCTAATGACATGGCCTCCTTGTTCACCTGATCTGAACCCCATTGAGAACCTGTGGTCCATCATCAAATGTTAGATTTACAAGGAGGGAAAACAGTACACCTCTCTGAACAGTGTCTGGGAGGCTGTGGTTGCTGCTGCACGCAATGTTGATGGTGAACAGATCAAAACACTGACAGAATCCATGGATGGCAGGCTTTTGAGTGTCCTTGCAAAGAAAGGTGGCTATATTGGTCACTGGTTTGTTTTTGTTTTGTTTTTGAATGTCAGAAATGTATATTTGTGAATGTTGAGATGTTATATTGGTTTCACTGGTAAAAATAAGTAATTGAAATGGGTATATATTTGTTTTTTGTTAAGTTGCCTAATAATTATGCACAGTAATAGTCACTTGCACACACAGATATCCCCCTAAAATAGCTAAAACTAAAAACAAACTAAAAATTACTTCCAAAAATATTCAGCTTTGATATTAATGAGTTTTTTGGGTTCATTGAGAACATGGTTGTTGTTCAATAATAAAATTAATCCTCAAAAATACAACTTGCCTAATAATTCTGCACTCCCTGTACTCAGGTATTATCTGAGAGAGAGAGGAGAGAAATACCAAATGAAATAATAAATGTCAATAATAGTAGTAATCATGTTCTCTCCCTACAGCCCAGAAACGGAAGGCCTGACTGTGTTGACAGACAGCCTCAGCCTGGAAGCTCTAATGAATCCCTTCTTTTGCAGTTGTCCCTAAACCTTATTCCCACAGATGCAGTACACAGAAACCCTGTCATCCCTATTACAGAGGCAAAGACTGGTAAGAGTGAAAATTCTTCTGCATCAGGTAAAGTGGTTGATACAGGTAAAAAATAGCAAGGCCCACAATTGTGTAAACAAGCTAATTTTATGTGTAAAATGGTAGAAACTGCAGGGAGATATTATGTATCAGCTGAGCTCCAGAATTCAGTTACTAACCCTATCATTGGATTAATTGATACTGGATCTCAGGCAACTATTTTATCCCACAGGTACTACACACAGCTAAATGAGCTAATGCCCCACAATCCCCTAAACTCAGGGAAATTGATGGTTCATTAATAGGTGTTGGGGGTGACTTTCTCAAAAACTGGGGTACTGCATGGTTAAAGCTAAAACTGGGAAAAAGGGTAATAAAACACCCTGTCATTATAGTGGATCTGCCAACTGATCGCTTAATAATTGGTAATGATCTTCTTAAGCGACAAAGTACCATAATTTATTGCATAAATAATGTAATTATGTCACAAGTCAAAATACCTATTAATTATGAGCGGTCCAGCATACCTCACACCAGACATAACTGCCACGCGGTGGAAGAGAAGCCAGATGTTGTCGAGATTCATTTCAGGAATAACTCTGTACCTGAAATAACTATCCTACAAACAGATAATCAGACTCCCCTAAGTGGCTCTGATGGTCATACCATTAAAATTTCGCTTGGAAAGATAGCCAATATTTCCCTAGATGGCGATGTATTAACCATATCTCTCCACAAGGGGGATCCTAAATTCCCTAAAGGGGGAGATCACTCTCAATTCCTTGCATAAATTGAGAGAAATAATGATGATTTATTTATCCCTGTGCAAGTGCATGACCTTGGAAAAAACAAGTATGCTAAATTTAACTTAAAACAGGAAGCTAGCTATATAAGCGAAGACTTATTGGCGCAGATAGCTGAACATAAGGTGATTAAATATCTTTCTCCCCAAGATCACTGGGTCCATGACCTGGATGACAACTCTGAAAGCTATAACATCACAGCTTAATGTTTATTATCTATCTCCATAGGTAATATATCAGTAAAACACCTGTTTTTAGTTTTAAATAATCCCCATAATCAAATATACATTGGCAATGATATGACATACAAATAGATTTGATTAACCTTTTCCTCTGGACCCTGAAATATTTCCGGATGAAAATGCAGCCCTGAAATCAAACCAACAGATGCCATATGCTGTGAATATGCAGGTGTCTAGTAATATTGTAATCCCTGCTGGGGCTGATACATTTCTCTTACAACTACCATCCACTTCCGGGCATCACTCACAGGCAAGGAGGGACCAGCAGGCAAAAACGTCTATAATAAAAGGGAAACTTTATTGGTGACAATGAATAAAAGCAAAAAGAGCCTCAGCTCATAGTGGCAATCCAGGGTCACAGACCGTCAACTGCAGAGACAGAAGAACAGGGTCTACACTGAAGATACGCTGCTGAAAATCACGGCGAAGAAATGGTAAGCGCCACTTTCTCTGCTGTTATTTTACATTTCTCTTACCCTTACAGGTAAAAAGGAGTCAGAAATTAAAAACTTCTGAAGCATTAATATGCATCTCCCAGAGAATGCAAAATCTGGGTATAACAATGACCCATACTATTGGAAATATTCCAATACATGTTATTGTGCATAACATGACCTCAAGGGGATATCACCTTATCCAAGGGAACTACTATAGGATATGCTCTGGAATACAGTTGTTATACTTTCAGATTCCAGAATAATGTAATTGGGCTTATACCTGAAAGGTACTTAACTGAAGAACAGTTAATAGAACAATCCTTTGCATCCATGCCAGAAGGATTATTTACAATTCAATCTATTTACCCTTTCAGCTCAGAGGAAGGTATCTATAGAATTGAAGAAGCCTCCCTGGTGTTTGATCAGTCGATCAGGGAGCAAGAATACTCCAATACCCAGAGTCATGGGGGTAATGTAAATTATAATCAAGGGGACCTCACATCTAGGCTTGGAGAAGCCTATTAGATAGGACAGCCTGAAATCTTCCCAGGATCTCAGCAAATATTTGAAGAGAAAATCTCCTTAGCCAATGGCTGTTCCAGTGATGATAAACGCCAACAGCTATGATAACTCCTGATGGAGTACAGGGATATTTTTGCTAGGGATTCTTATGACTGTGGGACTACAGACCTGCACATTGCATGAATCCAAACAGATCCCAATATACCACCTGTATTTGTTAAACAATACAGACTCCCTTTAGCCTCATATGATTCTCTTGCAGAAATCATAAGAAACTTGGAAGAAAGGGGTATCATCAGACAGGTGCATAGTTCTTATAATAATCCTATTCTAGAAATTCTTAAGCCCAATGGACAGTGGCGTTTTTGTGCTGACTTAAGACACATGTCTGGCTGGCCTGTACCATATATTGACCAGTGCCTAGCACAGATGCAGGGATCCAAAATATTCACTGCTATTGATGGTGCACAGGGATATTAGACCATAAAGGTACATGAGGAAGACCAGTATAAGCTTGCATTCTCCTTCCTAAAGGTTCAATATGCATTCACCCAACTTCCATTGGGATACATAAATTAAGGACATGAATTTGCTGTATTCATGCATAAGGCTATGTCTGATGCACTGGAAAGGAGAACCTTATGTTGATGATGTGTTAATCAAAAGCACAGACTTTGAAAAACACATCACAGAACTTAAACACATCCTCAACCAACTTAAAAGGGCAGGTGTCAAATTGTCCTTACAAAAAGCTCAATGGTTCCGCACTCGTGTAAACTTCTTGGGACATAAAGTTACTTCTGAAGGGTTAAATCCTCTGAAGAAAAAGGTGGAAGCTATAATAAACTAACTTAAAAGAATTAAGATCATTCCTGGGTATGACAAATTATTCTCGCAAATGTATTGATAATTATGCAGAATTAGCTAAACCACTGCTACATCTTCTAAAAAAGGATGTGAAATGGCACTGGAGTGAGGCTCAAGAGACAACCATAAGAAAGCTGAAGAGAAAACTCATTCAAGCACCTTGCTTAGCTTACCCTGAAGGGGTAAACCTTTCTGCTTAGAGACAGGTTACACAGATATAAGCATGAGTGCTGTTTTATACCAAAAACATGATAATTTAAGCAAAGTCATTGCTTATGCGAGCAAAACTTTATCCCCAGTAGAAATAAAATTGAGTGATTGCAAAAAAGTCCTCTGATCTACTGTATGGGCTCTACAAAATTTCCACAGCTACATACAGGGCGAGAAAATTATTGTTAGAAACGACAGCCTTTGCTATACTTGCAAAGTGAGAAAATAAGAGATGGAAACCTGTCCAATAGCCGCATAACAGCTTGGACTTTTTCCTTACAAGGTTGGCCTTTATAAATTCGCTATAAGCAAATCAAAAAGAATCCAGTCGGGGGGCTTGCTGAGCTCCATGACTGTATTGCTAAGGATCATGGGGAAGATTTATTAGAAGATGATTTCCTGGAGGAACAATTGCTTTCCCCATATAAAATATACAATGAGGACCATTGTCAAACATTACCTTGGGTATATGTTGATGGTTGTTCTTACCATGCAACTATTGATAATAAGTGAAAATTAGTCGCCTGCATTAGTATAGTTTGGGCCAATGGATTCACAAATATTTCTGTAGGTTTCAACATTGGACCAAGATCTAGTCAAGTTGCAGAACTAACTGCTGTTCTAAAAACCATTGAGATGGATATTGAACAAAGTATTTATGAATTTGTGATCATTACTGACTCAAATTATGTGCGTGACAGTTTGTTGAATACATGGGAAGTTGTTCTGTGAAATTGATAAGTTAGTGGTGTCCAATGGTTTAACCATACACTGGAAAAAGACCAAGGGTCATTCCAGAATTCTAGGTCCTGAAAAGGAAGGCAATGATTTTGCAGATTCATTAGCCAAACAAGGAACCATAACTGTAGAGCTCCTCAATATTGACCACTTAATGGTTGCAATTCATGTAGAAGCCATTACCAGAAACCAGGCTAAACAACAAAATGAGCCTAACATGGTTCAATGGAGTCAGGATTCTCCTAGTGAGGACCTGATCACTAGTCAAAAGGAAGACTCCATTATAGGTATCTTCTATAAACACATAGAAGATCCTGAAAACCACCCCATCTCAAAAGAGGGCTGTATTGGTAAGGAAGATCTTAGAATCTTAATGAAGTCCAGATCACAATTCAAATTCTAGGATGGTTTGTTAATTAGAACCTCCAAAACAGGTATCCAACAATAGGTGGTACCTATCCAGTTCAGGGATCGCATGCTTCAACATGCCCATGATGCTCCCACATCTGGACATATTGGTGCCGAATAAACGTATGAAATATTGCGTGACTATGCCTTTTGGCTGCATATGTTGAAGGATGTTCAAACCTACTGTCAAGGTTGTTTAATCTGTCCACAGTTCCAACCCACTGCACCAACGCATAGAGAGCCATTGCAGAAAAGGGGGATGGTAATGCCATGGTCAGATATATAAATCGATTTTATTGGTCCAGTAACTAGGTCATCTATAGGTACCAGATACATGTTAACAGTAACATGCCTATTCACGAAATGGGTAGAGTGCATCAGTGCACCTAATAATAGTGCTGAAACATGCACTGCATTGCTCATCAACCACGTATTTTCCAGATTTGGTTTGCCCCAGCAAATCGAATCCGATCGGGGAACCACCTTGACTAGCGAAGTCATGACAAAAATGTGGAAAATACTAGGGGTTAAAAGAAAGCTCCATATAGCATATAGAGCTGCCTCTAGTGGTGGTGTAGAGCGTTACAACCAATCCATTGTGAAAATACTCAAAACGTTTGTTAGTGAAACAGGTAAGGACTGGGATGTAAAATTACCTCTAGTCCTAATGGCATTAAGAGCAACACCAAGTAGTGCTACTAAGATGTCACCTTTTGAATTGATGACTGGTAGAAGAATGGTTCTACCTCAACATTTACTGTACCGTACCTCAGACCAGAACTTAATAAATGCTGCTACTACCAATCAATTTGTGGAAAACTTAAGGAAGCGTCTGCAATATGCTTTTGCATTTGCTCAAAGGAACATAGAGAAGTCAGCAACTGCTGCTAAAACCTATTATGATCTCAAAACCTCCAAAAAGGAATATGAAATTAATGATAAAGTTTATCTTTATAACTTTGGAAGAGAACAGGTTAAGGAGAAGAAGTTTCTTCCATCATGGAAAGGTTCTTTTGTCGTTACTGACAAAATATCTCCAGTCGTCTATAAAATTAGGATCCCTAAAAATTATACTTTTATGGATAAATGGGTCCATATTAATCAGCTTTGCAATTCCAAAAGAAACGAAGGATTTAATAGGCAGCACCAGTGGAGCTTGAGTAAAATTCAAAGTCTTTATTAAATCGTTTAAAATCCAAGCACACATCAGTGAAAAACACCCTAGCACACAGGAGCTGTTCTCCGATGCGTTTCCTGCTTACAAAAAGCACTTCATCAGGGATAACAGCTGATTCCCTCATGAACATTTATGCACACAGATTTAACCCCTGCTGTGCTGAACTAGCACAGTTGATTGCTCAATTTTGTTAGATTACCTGTAAGTACATAAAAATTTCTAGCACAATCAGGGTGTAGCAAAACCCTAGTTCAGCACAGCAGGGGTTAACAAACCTGTGTGCATAAATGTTCGTGAGGGAATCAGCTGTTATCCATGATGAAGTGCTTTTTGTAAGCAGGAAACGCGTCGGAGAACAGCTCCTGTGTGCTAGGGTGTTTTTCACTGTGATGTGTGCTTGGATTTTAAACGATTTAATAAAGACTTTGAATTTTACTCAAGCTCTACTGGTGCTGCCTATTAAATCCTTTGTTTCTTTTGGAATTGCTTGGCATTTTACAGCGTGTGGACAATCGCTGCTTAGAAGGATTTTAGCTACATTTTTCTTCCCTCTGGAGGCTGTTATCGTGAATAGCGTGTAATTTACTTGCTGTATAGCTGGTGTGTTCGACAGTGTGGATCCACTAAGTGAAACAAGAGAGACATACCGCTGCATTAGTTGTTCCCCTCCCTGCGGTGAGTAGGACCGGTCGGACTCAATTGTCTGTGAATCACTTGATCTTCAGGTGTGTGGGTATACTATCTTCAGCTCAAGAAATTAAGGTATTGTCTTAAAATCTCTTTATCGATACTTGTGAATACCCCAATACATCACATGTGTTTTGGTAATATGAAGCACTGTTTGTCTTTTCTAATCACAATTTGACATATCTATTGTGTATACATTTGATTACTTCTCAAGCAAGTGCTAAATCTACGAACTTGTGTTTACCTAAACATTTTTCTACCGAACCCTCTGTCATATCGCTAATACTAACAGAATACAGAGAGACATCTATACAAAAGCATTGCCGTGTTTTGCGCTCAATTTGTGAAGATTTTGTATGAGTGCTGAAACGTTTTTAATCAGCTATGAGCATGCCATCCTAGGTCCCAACTCCAAGTCATAAAGGGAGAATGAAAGGTCATCTCTCCAAATACACTAATGAAGTGTTGTAGTTTAAAAGAGAAATAAGGGGGTCGATCCGATAAAAATCGTCGCCCGCAAAAGTCGGCGACGCCAATATTTGCGCGGGTTTGGTATCCTATATACGGCGTAACCTAGAAGTTACGCGCGTATATTTCTGCCGTCGCCCGTAGTTTTTTGGGCCATAGGCAGGTATACCAAACCCGCGCAATTTGGTATCCAATATACAGCGTAAGGACTTACGTGGCGAAAATGGAGAAATCTTACTCCATTTTCACCTCGCCACAAAAAGCAGCCGTAAGAAGCCTTACGCGGACTATTGGAGCCCCGTAACTTCCTAAACTGGCTGCTAAATAAACCTAACACCTAACGCATGCGCAATGTCTATCTCCCTGTCAACCGCGATCCCCCGCCGCAATCCCTAATAAAGTATTTAACCCCTAAACCGCCGCCATCTACATAAACTAACCCCCTACTGTGAGCCCCTAAAACCGCCACCATCTAACTGATCTATCCCCTAATGTGAACCCCTAAAACTGCCACCATCTAAGTGATCTATCCCCTAATGTGAACCCCTTTCACCGCCGCCATCTATATTAAAATTATTAACCCCTAATTTAATCTACCTACCCCGCCACCAGCTATATTATCTATATTAACCCTAAGTATATTATAGTTAATATAGTTATTACATTATATATATTAACTATATTAACCCTAATTATATTAGGGTTAATATAGTTAATATAGTTACTATAGTATTTATATTAACTATATTAACTCTATCTAACCCTAACACCCCTAACTAAATTCTTATTAAATAAATCTAATTCATATTATAAACTAAAATATTCCTATTTAAATCTAAATACTTACCTATAAAATAAACCCTAAGATAGCTACAATATAATTAATAATTACATTATAGCTATGTTAGGGTTTATATTTATTTTACAGGTAAATTGTTAATTATTTTAACTAGGTATAATAGCTATTAAATAGTTATTAACTATTTAATAGCTACCTAGTTAAAATAATTATTCAATTACCTGTAAAATAAATCCTAACCTAAGTTACAAATACAACTACACTATCAATAAATTAAAGAAACTACAAATATCTATCTAAAAATACAATTAAATAAACTAAACTAAATTACAAAAAAAAAACCCACTAAATTACAAAAAATAAAAATAAGATTACAAGATTTTTAAGCTAATTACACCTATTCTAAGCCCCCTAATAAAATAATAAAGCCCCCCAAAATAAAAAAATTCCCTACCCTATTCTAAATTAAAAAAAGTTCAAAGCTCTTTTACCTTACCAGCCCTTAAAAGGGCCTTTTGTGGGGGCATGCCCCAAAGAAAACACACAATACCACCCCCCAACATTACAACCCACCACCCACATACCCCTAATCTAACCCAAACCCCCCTTAAATAAACCTAACACTACCCCCCTGAAGTTCTCCCTACCTTATCTTCACCACGCCAGGCCGAACTCCTCATCCGATCCGGGTGATGTGTTCCAGCAAGTGGCAGTGAAGTCTTCTTCCATCCGGGCGATGTGTTCCAGCAAGCGGCAGAGAGTCTTCTTCCATCGGCGATGTCTTCAAGCAAATCGGCATCTTCAATCTTCTTTCTTCGCTCCTCCGCCGCGGAGCATCCTTCCGGCACGACGACTTCCCGACGAATGAGGTTCCTTTAAATGACGTCATCCAAGATGGTGTCCGTCGAATTCCGATTGGCTGATAGGATTCTATCAGCCAATCGGAATTAAGGTAGAAAAATCTAATTGGCTGATTCAATCAGCCAATCAGATTCAAGTTCAATCCGATTGGCTGATTGGTTCAGCCAATCGGATTGAACTTGAATCTGATTGGCTGATTGAATCAGCCAATTAGATTTTTCTACCTTAATTCCGATTGGCTGATAGAATCCTATCAGCCAATCGGAATTCGACGGACGCCATCTTGGATGACATCATTTAAAGGAACCTCATTCGTCGGGAAGTCGTCGTGCCGGAAGGATGCTCCGCGGCGGAGGAGCGAAGAAAGAAGATTGAAGATGCCGATTTGCTTGAAGACATCGCCGATGGAAGAAGACTCTCTGCCGCTTGCTGGAACACATCGCCCGGATGGAAGAAGACTTCACTGCCGCTTGCTGGAACACATCGCCTGGATCGGATGAGGCGTTCGGCCCGGCGTGGTGAAGATAAGGTAGGGAGATCTTCAGGGGGGTAGTGTTAGGTTTATTTAACCCCTTAATGACCGCAGCACTTTTCCATTTTCTGTCCGTTTGGGACCAAGGCTATTTTTACATTTTTGCGGTGTTTGTGTTTAGCTGTAATTTTCATCTTACTCATTTACTGTACCCACACATATTATATACCGTTTTTCTCGCCATTAAATTGACTTTCAAAAGATACCATAATTTTCATCATATCTTATAATTTACTATAAAAAACATTATAAAATATGAGGAAAAAATGGAAAAAAACACATTTTTTCTAACTTTGACCCCCAAAATCTGTTACACATCTACAACCACCAAAAAACACCCATGCTAAATAGTTTCTAAATTTTGTCCTGAGTTTAGAAATACCCAATGTTTACATGTTCTTTGCTTTTTTTGCAAGTTATAGGGCCATAAATACAAGTAGCACTTTGCTATTTCCAAACCACTTTTTTTCAAAATTAGCGCTAGTTACATTGGAACACTAATATCTTTCAGGAATCCCTGAATATCCATTGACATGTATATATATTTTTTTAGAAGACATCCCAAAGTATTGATCTAGGCCCATTTTGGTATATTTCATGCCACCATTTCACCGCCAAATGCGATCAAATAAAAATTTTTTTTCACTTTTTCACAAATATTTTCAAAAACTTTAGGTTTCTCACTGAAATTATTTACAAACAACTTATGCAATTATAGCATAAATGGTTGTAAATGCTTCTCTGGGATCCCCTTTGTTCAGAAATAGCAGACATATATGGCTTTGGCTTTGCTTTTTGGTAATTAGAAGGTTGCTAAATGCTCCTGCGCAAAATACGCGTATTATGCCCAGCAGTGAAGGGGTTAATTAGGGAGCATGTAGGGAGCTTCTAGGGTTAATTTTAGCTTTAGTGTAGTGTAGTAGACAACCCCAAGTATTGATATAGGCCCATTTTGGTATATTTCATGCCACCATTTCACCGCCAAATGCGATCAAATTAAAAAAAACGTTAATTTTTTCACAATTTTAGGTTTCTCACTGAAATTATTTACAAACAGCTTGTGCAATTATGGCACAAATGGTTGTAAATGCTTCTCTGGGATGCCCTTTGTTCAGAAATAGCAGACATATATGACTTTGGCGTTGCTTTTTGGTATTTAGAAAGTCGCTAAATGCTGCTGCGCATCACACGTGTATTATGGCTAGCAGTGAAGGGGTTAATTAGGTAGTGTGTAGGGAGCTTGCAGGGTTAATTTTAGCTTTAGTGTAGAGTTCAGCCTCCCACCTGACACATCCCACCCCCTGATCCCTCCCAAACAGCTCCCTTCCCTCCCCCACCCCACTATTGTCCCCGCCATCTTAAGTACTGGCAGAAAGTCTGCCAGAACTAAAATAAAAGATTTTTTTTTTTTTTTAAAGAAAAAAAAAAAAAGCATATTTACATATGCTGTGTTTAGGATCCCCCCTTAGCCCCCAACCTCCCTGATCCCCCCCAAAGCAGCTCTCTAAGCCTCCCCCTCTGCCTTATTGGGGGCCATCTTGGGTACTGGCAGCTGTCTGCCAGTACCCATTTTGCACAATCAAATGTTTATTTCTTTTCTATTTTTTTTATTTTTTCTGTAGTGTAGCTTCCCCCCCCCCCCCACGGACCAACCCCCACCACCTAAATAACGAATAAGGTTTTTTTTTAAAAATTACTGGTCCCACTTTTATTTTGGGACACATTTTTTTCTGTAGTGCAGCGGTCCCCACCCGGTCCCTGCCCCGGCGCGCGCCCGCGCGCGCCCCCTCATGCGCGTGCGCGCGCCCCCGCGTGCGCCCGGACTTGAAGGCCATGATCCCGCCCCCCTCCACATGACCAGGGCCATCGATGGCCGCCACCCACCTCCCACACCGGCTCCCACCCACCAACGATACCGGCCATCGATGTCCGGTGCAGAGAGGGCCACAGAGTGGCTCTCTCTGCATCGGATGGCCATCTAAGGTTATTGCAGGATGCCTCCATATCGAGGCATCACTGCAATAACCGGAAAGCAGCTGGAAGCGAGCAGGATCGCTTCCAGCTGCTTTCCACACCGAGGACGTGCAGGGTACGTTCTCAGGCATTAACTGCCTTTTTTCTGAGGACGTACCCTGCACGTCCTCGGTCATTAAGGGGTTAAGGGGGGTTTGGGTTAGATTAGGGGTATGTGGGTGGTGGGTTGTAATGTTGGGGGGTGGTATTGTGGGTTTTTTTTTTTGCAGGCAAAAGAGCAGTTTTCTTTGGGGCATGCCCCCACAAAAGGCCCTTTTAAGGGCTGGTAAGGTAAAAGAGCTTTGAACTTTTTTTAATTTAGAATAGGGTAGGGAATTTTTTTATTTTGGGGGGCTTTATTATTTTATTAGGGGGCTTAGAATAGGTGTAATTAGCTTAAAAATCTTGTAATCTTATTTTTATTTTTTGTAATTTAGTGTTTTTTTTTTTTTGTAATTTAGTTTAGTTTATTTAATTGTATTTTTAGATAGATATTTGTAGTTTCTTTAATTTATTGATAGTGTAGGTGTATTTGTAACTTAGGTTAGGATTTATTTTACAGGTAATTGGGTAATTATTTTAACTAGGTAGCTATTAAATAGTTAATAACTATTTAATAGCTATTATACCTAGTTAAAATAATTAACAATTTACCTGTAAAATAAATATAAACCCTAACATAGCTATAATGTAATTATTAATTATGTTGTAGCTATCTTAGGGTTTATTTTATAGGTAAGTATTTAGATTTAAATAGGAATATTTTAATTAATAATATTAATATTAGATTTATTTTAATAAGAGTTTAGTTAGGGATGTTAGAGTTAGATAGGGTTATTATACTTTATATATATATATATATATATATATATATATATATATATATATATATATATATATATAATATAATAACGATATTAACTATATTAACCCTAATATAATTAGGGTTAATATATATAATATAATAACTATATTAACTATATTAACCCTAATATAATTAGGGTTAATAATTTTAATATAGCTGGCGGCGGTGTAGGGGGATTAGATTAGGGGTTAATACATTTATTATACAGGGAGTGCAGAATTATTAGGCAAGTTGTATTTTTGAGGATTAATTTTATTATTGAACAACAACCATGTTCTCAATGAACCCAAAAAACTCATTAATATCAAAGCTGAATAGTTTTGGAAGTAGTTTTTAGTTTGTTTTTAGTTATAGCTATTTTAGGGGGATATCTGTGTGTGCAGGTGACTATTACTGTGCATAATTATTAGGCAACTTAACAAAAAACAAATATATACCCATTTCAATTATTTATTTTTACCAGTGAAACCAATATAACATCTCAACATTCACAAATATACATTTCTGACATTCAAAAACAAAACAAAAACAAATCAGTGACCAATATAACCACCTTTCTTTGCAAGGACACTCAAAAGCCTGCCATCCATGGATTCTGTCAGTGTTTTGATCTGTTCACCATCAACATTGCAGCAGCAACCACAGCCTCCCAGACACTGTTCAGAGAGGTGTACTGTTTTCCCTCCTTGTAAATCTCACATTTGATGATGGACCACAGGTTCTCAATGGGGTTCAGATCAGGTGAACAAGGAGGCCATGTCATTAGATTTTCTTCTTTTATACCCTTTCTTGCCAGCCACGCTGTGGAGTACTTGGACGCGTGTGATGGAGCATTGTCCTGCATGAAAATCATGTTTTTCTTGAAGGATGCAGACTTCTTCCTGTACCACTGCTTGAAGAAGGTGTCTTCCAGAAACTGGCAGTAGGACTGGGAGTTGAGCTTGACTCCATCCTCAACCCGAAAAGGCCCCACAAGCTCATCTTTGATGATACCAGCCCAAACCAGTACTCCACCTCCACCTTGCTGGCGTCTGAGTCGGACTGGAGCTCTCTGCCCTTTACCAATCCAGCCACAGGCCCATCCATCTGGCCCACCAAGACTCACTCTCATTTCATCAGTCCATAAAACCTTAGAAAGATCAGTCTTGAGATATTTCTTGGCCCAGTCTTGACGTTTCAGCTTGTGTGTCTTGTTCAGTGGTGGTCGTCTTTCAGCCTTTCTTACCTTGGCCATGTCTCTGAGTATTGCACACCTTGTGCTTTTGGGCACTCCAGTGATGTTGCAGCTCTGAAATATGGCCAAACTGGTGGCAAGTGGCATCTTGGCAGCTGCACGCTTGACTTTTCTCAGTTCATGGGCAGTTATTTTGTGCCTTGGTTTTTCCACACGCTTCTTGCGACCCTGTTGACTATTTTGAATGAAACGCTTGATTGTTCGATGATCACGCTTCAGAAGCTTTGCAATTTTAAGAGTGCTGCATCCCTCTGCAAGATATCTCACTATTTTTGACTCTTCTGAGCCTGTCAAGTCCTTCTTTTGACCCATTTTGCCAAAGGAAAGGAAGTTGCCTAATAATTATGCACACCTGATATAGGGTGTTGATGTCATTGGACCACACCCCTTCTCATTACAGAGATGCACATAACCTAATATGCTTAATTGGTAGTAGGCTTTCGAGCCTATACAGCTTGGAGTAAGACAACATGCATAAAGAGGATGATGTGGTCAAAATACTCATTTGCCTAATAATTCTGCACTCCCTGTAGGTGGCCACGGTGTAGGGGGATGTAGATTGTATGCAAAAGAGCAGTTTACTTTGTGACAAAGCCCCGCCAAAAGCCCTTTTAAGGGCTGGCAATAGAGCTGAATTCTTTGGGGCATGCCCCGCAAAAAGCCCTTTTAAGGGCTGGCAAAAGAGCTGTTACTTTGGGGCAATGCCACCCAAAAAGCCCTTTTCAGGGCTATTTGTAGGGTTAGACTTAGGTTTAGTGGTAGGGATAGTTTAGTATTTCAGGGGTTAAATAATTTAATATAGCTGGCGGCGGTATAGGGGGATTAGATTAGGGGTTAATAATTTTAAAATAGATAGCGGCGGGGTAGGGGCTCACTTTAGGGGGTAGGTAAGGTAGATGGCGGCGGTGTTAGGGGCTCACTTTAGGGGGTTTATAGATTTAATATAGCTGGCGGCGGTTTAGGGGTTAATAACTTTATTAGGTTGCGGCGGGCTCTGGGAGCGGCGGTTTAGGGGTTAATACATATTTTATTATTAGGATAGTGAGGGGGGATAGCGGATAGAGGGTTAGACGTGTCGGGCTATGTTAGGGAGGCGTGTTAGACAGTGCGGGTGATTTAGACTTTAGTCAGGTTTTGTAGGCGCCGGCAGTTTCTAACGTGCCGTAAGTCACTGGCGACGCAGAAATTTGTACTTGCGCAGATTTCTGGACATCGCTGGTTTATCCGACTTACGGCACTTTAGCATCTGACGGCGCAGTATATGGGATAGCTCGAGTTGCGAGCTGAAACTGCGGGCGACGCGGGTTCCCTCGCTTGCGCCGCAAACTACGATCTATATCGGATCGCGCTCAAGATGTCTAGCTAGAAGAGCATAAATATGAGGATTCGAAAATAACAAACTCTCTTCATAGTAAGATTGTCTATGATGCATACTGTCAGTAAACTCACCAATTACCACTGGATTTCAGTCAATCCCAATACATGTGTCCCTCATATCTTAAAATTGAAAGGGGGAATTTATGTCAGGGTATCTGTGAGTGCCATTAAATAATATATATACTGTATATATATATATATATATATATATATATATATATATATTCACACATTTATATATATATTATTATATATAATAAGACAAAATAATTAATTTATATATGAAGCTATATTTTTATCAGACATTACTGTAATTCTTACAGATTGCTGAATACACATCTCAGAGCTCAATGCAGACAAGATGTATCAAAACTACAAAAAAAAACATTTGTTCCCTAACTAGAAAGTAATAGCTTCAAAAGTTCCCTTACCTCATCACTTAATGAAATTAGATCTTTTCAAACAAGATAAACATGGTACCTAGATCAAGATGCTACCTGGGGTGAGAAGGACACTAAGTGGAGATATGCTCAGAATCCCAGGATATTGTAAGTTAACAGATACATGTGATAATCAACATGATGATTCACTAGGTCCTCTTTGAAGTCACAATACATATCTTGTCTGGAAACAAAGAAAGACACTTGCAGGCATGTGGAAATGCTGTGACTTAAAATTCATATCAAATTACTTATTTTTAAGCTTAAGTCATATAGTAAAATACTCAGATCATGGGGGGGCGGAGCTAACTAGCAGCAGAGGCAGACGTGCTGGTCTGTAGCTCTCTGCACAACTTGATTATAAAACTTATATTTAGACCAGAACAGTGCTTGAATCTGTGATAAAAAGGGAGCTTTGGGTCTCTAGACTTTCTGCTACCAGGCTTGGAGCTGATAGAGCCACGGAAGACCTCTACGGAGTACAATAATGAAAAGGATTGGAGGCGGCATTCAGATCAACGGACGCCATTTTGCCTAGCTACTTGGCAAACACATCTTAACTTTTGAAGCGATCCGTAGCCACACCGGATCTATAGCATAGAGAGATAAGTACCCATGTTGATATCGGACTTCAGTTTACTACTGGGCTAAGCTGACTACATTCTAGCCCCATTAACACGCAAGACACTATTCGATCCTGCAGGCAACATGGCGGCTACTGCTATATGGAACAATACAGTGCTACAATCCCTAGAGCGGGCTCTCCAACTAGTTGAATTACAACTGATTAGAGTCATTTCAGAGGAGGTACGCTGCAGATGTATTACTGCTCAGAGGGGCCCTGGATGTGCAGGAAACTACGGGACCACAATAGATCGGGGCAATTGGGAGATCATGGAAACTCCTGAAGGTGCGGTAGGAGAATGTGTTGCCGAGGAGGTGAAAACTCTGGTTCCTGACACATCAACGGAAGATCAGCAGAAATGGGACATGTGATGTCCATCACAGTTGAAGCTGTTTCGGCAGATACTCCCGATGACGCGATGATAGCACCGGACACTTGTAGACCAGCTGCAGATTGGCAGAAACATGGACTGGGAAATACAATACCCAGTAGAGCTAAAGATAGGCAGATAGGTCTTATTACATAGAGGACCCAATCCCAATAGACAATTGGTGTACTCCAACGAAGGTAACAGCTATTGATCAAATCACCTTGCTACACATCCAACTCCACATATATACTTCTTTAGACAGGCTCCTACAAGACGCTGATAGATTACACCCCCGAGAATTGACATCACCCTACATGATTTATCTGGGACATATGTTTTTCAGTACTGGGGTGGGCTAGATGATGTCCATTACTACTGGTCTGCCCTAGGGACCCCTACCATTAGATGGTAACATATTCATATATTTTCCCGCTGCACATCATAGTCGTTTCGCCTGGAACTTTCTAAGATAACAATAATGCCGAAATCCTTAGACTCTGTACGACACATGGGACAATTATTGTGTTTAT
The DNA here is from genome assembly GCF_027579735.1 of Bombina bombina. NCBI lineage: Eukaryota > Metazoa > Chordata > Amphibia > Anura > Bombinatoridae > Bombina > Bombina bombina. The sequence goes on along the minus strand of NC_069499.1, from coordinate 512,947,854 downwards.
GATGAGTCATGTTGCTTCTGTTATCTATTGTAGCCCAATCCGCAAGATATATATGCATAGCCCACTCCCTAGGTTAAAGTTTACTCTTAACGGTAGTTTAACGTTTTCATTCAAGTAATAAGTGAAAATTTTATTTTTTTGAGTATACCTGTCCACAGTTTAGCATATACGTTTTAAATATGTTCACATGTTATTTCAGCACTAAGGGCGATTACTACATTGGAGCTAAAGTACAAATGGCCCTCTATTGTAGGATCTATAGATTGAATGTTAGTCTTAATATAACGCATTCCAACAGGTTTCCTTCTGCTTATATAGGATTGTTTTATATGATATATTACTCTATCTGTCTAAGGTAGTGGTTATATAGATATTTTCCATGCTGCCAAAACTATTATTGTTTCGATAGCCCCAATATAATACATGTGATCAGACACCGCAGTGCTTCCCTATATATGCATATAATTTGCTCCCTAGCGGCTGTGTGCTAGCTTTTGTTTATTCTATTGTAGACTTGGTAATGATATAAGGTTTCATGATATGCTACGTCATATACTCCAGATATAGAGCATCTGCATAGGTTATTGTTTCTCTATACTACCAGATAGAAACCCCAGACTTAACCTGTCTGCATAACAACATTACAGCAAGGATGATTTTGTGTGGTTAACTATGATGCTGCCAGCGGCCGGGGCAGCGGATCCCTTCTAAGCCTTTTGCTGTTGACAGGTCCTATATTTTAAGTTCGGAGAAAGCTGTGCAGTTTTATAGCATTGTGAAATGACAGAAATAGTCACAAATTAATAGATATTGCTGTTGTTAGTGAAATTAATAATAATGATCATAATTGGGCATTTCTTAGCGTTCATCCCCCCAGAACTGGTTCATGTCCAAGTCTAATTTCTCTTTTGTTTTGTGTTAATAGACCCCGCCTGCCCCTCCCAAGGGAGCTTATCCTCTAAGCGTTTATATGCCTGCCTTTTAACTAGTACTGCTTGGGGGAGATTTAAATGTTACTATAGATGAAGTATAGATTTTGGATGACATTCGCCCAGCCATATATGCACTCTTAGTACTGGTCCAGGTCCAACTTTACTATCTTCTACTTTTTGTTCTTGGTTTGTTTTTATATTACTAGGCTCCGCCCTCCCCTTTTGGAGCTTATTTCTTAAGCTAAGGGACACAGATCCCATCGATTACCCCCTATAACCAACATAAGAGTCCTTCATTATAGTTATGGTTGATAATCTTTTCTATAATATATTTACATGTTTATAGTCTGGAGGACCCAAAAAGGGCCCTATATGCTGTTAATCTAAAAAACATGAGGTCAGTATTTTTGTTTGTTAACCACACAGGAAGCATTACAATTGTATATATTATCTTTGATTATTGGTTCTATAACACCTATTGTTTTTGAAATGTAAATTTCCATTAATGATTCAAAATATGGCTTGTCCTGCTTACTGTATTGGCAGTGTTGTATACTTTTGACAATTGCCCTTACGGGTTAAGGGCCTATATCTGTGGTTACTATGCTCTGTACTATTTTATTATTTGCCTCAATAAAAATGTTTTAAAAAAAAAAAAAAAAAAAAATACTCAGATCATATTGAAAACATCTATATACTGTATATGTATTGATCTGAAAATTATACTATATTGAATAGATGTCTACTGTATTGAATAATTAGCTGCATTGGTAAATTTAAAATGTGTTCCAAAATTTCAGAATAATAACACTGCTTCTTTTATTTCAGACATCTGATTAGACAGAAGATTCCCAATGCGAAGGGAAACACATAAAATAAGTTGTTCAATTAATAATACCTTATTCGTGTTTTCATGCATCCCCCAGTGTTTTGTGCCAGAATTGCAACATAAAGGTATTTTAGATTATCAAAGAATTTAAAATAGCCATATGCATTCTCAAAGGGCCAATGAGAGGCAAGCTCTGAAAAAGGGCATAAACAAATTCTATTGGAGTGATTCAGAATTGAAAGAGTGATTTTATCACTGATAAACGCTGCTACACACTAAACTCAAGGACAGACTTACTTGACTAATAGAGAAATACACAGACTTTGGGCTAGTATTTTCTCTGACATTTTGTTGGAACCCTTTCTTTTGGATAAAAAAGATATCATGTGGCCTGTACCCTTGCAAATAGTAGAATATTTCTTCATGTATGACTAATAAGAAAACCGCTGGATATTGAATTATCATACTGGTTTGCTGGTGATGTATATGGTTATTTTATATTTTAATAGATTTTAACAAAGGTATTCTATAACTAAATTGTAGCTGTATTTGTAAGTGTAAAGTATAAGTACAGGTAGGGGTTCCATAGTCCTGTGTAGCTTAGAAATAATTATATTGGTGCTAAATAATTTTATTGCTGTATACAACTTTGTGTACTATAAGTCAGTCTTATTTATTGTGAAATCTCTTAGAAATTGCATATAAATTGGCTATTGTGTTGCTAGTATACAAATTTCTCTTGTTGTTGTTAATTAAACATTGTAAGTTAGTGATCCATATTTTGGCATTGGACTAAGTGTTGCTGGTTAAAAACAAATTGTTCTGGTATCATTTATGTGTGAGATTTAATAAGCGACTCATTTGGTATTAAGGTTAATTTATAGAAATATTTTTATAGCTTGCTTTGTAAAGAATATTGTAACAACTAAACATAATATTTGGCCATAATTAATACGTTATTTACTGCATAAATATAATCATTGTGTTTTAATAAGGATTAACTGAGCAGAACTTTGGAAATATTGTTACGTAAATATATAATATGTTAGAGGTTACCACTGAAATAGAATATAATTAATATTGTATTGTAACCTAGGGTATATCTAACATTATTATTATTCTTTTCAGAAATTTCATTTTGTTGTATAAAATTGTTATATTTAGTCAGAGAGCTGCAAAAATGTTGAATATTAAATTATATATAAAAATCAAATAATTGTGTATTTATTAAAATCCTGATTATATTAAAGTATAGCATAGCATGTATAGGCTATGTGGCTGGTTACTGCCGCCAATAGACTGGGTTCTAAAGCTTTTCCCAAATTATTTGTGACAAACATGTTTCTTTAACAGTGGGTTTGCACCGTGCATGCAAGCAGAAACCATAGAGCAGTAGCAATGCCATTATTGTCTGACCTTTCCCAGAATATAGTATTGTGTGTTCTCTTTGTCAATTTATGGTTAGGGATTTTATTTGTTAATGTGCAACTAGAATGTATTGATCTTCTAAAGTGATTGCATTATTAGCATGATTTCATAGTATTGTGCAGAGTAAAATGTACAAAATCATAGCTAAAAGTTGTTATAGAATCTGAATTATTTGCAATGTTTTGTTAGAATGTAGTATTTTTCAGTGCTGTGTTTCAGTGAGTGTAAGTATATGTGCTTTGTTTCAGGTTGATTGTGCTTGTTACAATTAATGTTTTGTTTTGTGTAGTGGACAGTTGTTTTTAAATGATTTCTTAGAAAATGTTTTTTTTTCAGGGACTGTGTGTGGATGGGTGCTGTACAAATGAAATATTGAATATTTAGGTCTATTTGATTTTGCCTGATTTTAAGGATACTACTTCTTTTAGGAGTGCATGGATCGTCTTTTAGTTTGCTGTCATATTGTGTTTGCATGAACAAATTGATGAGTATCTTTATTTATGTGCTTTGGGTGATTGTTTTTAAGTAAGAAAATTAACCTAAAATATTTAGACAAGTTTTTAACAAAATATTTGTATTTGCAGGATGAGATCATGGAGCTGTATACATGAAAAATGTAATTTTATTATATAGGTAAATCTGTACAGATAAAATCCCATAGTGCGCTCTCCAAAAGATTGAATGCAAGTAAAACTTTTAAATAAAGAGATGCCTGGCGCCTAGGTGAAGGAAAGAAAAATAAGATAAAAAAAGACCTTTGTCAAGTTTGTTTTAACCACCATACTGCAGTAAAAGTTGCTGAACTATCTTTTGGATCCATTCTTTGCATTGCACGCTGGTACCAGCCCCAGTACTGGACTCTGGGTAATCTATGACTGTTTCCTATGACATGTGTCTTCAGAACATAAAGACTATCCTTCTCTGGACTGAAGAAAGTCTTTCTTCTTATGTCTAAAGAACTTCCTGCATAACGTCTACCCACGTTTATAACTTTGAAGGTGTTTTTCCAGCTGTTACCGCACTGGGTTTTAAGTTACAGCTGAGGTGGATATCACGGTTGGACTACACTAGTGGATTGTGGACTCTTGCAGTACTACCAGTTTGGAATTTGATTCCATGAAATGCCTAATTTGTTTCCAATCTTGTAAGTAGCCATTTGTATAGCGCACTAACTGTTGAATAAACTGTGCTTCACTTGAGTCAGGCTCCGCCTGTCCCATTCTTTCTTGTTTCAGCTTTTTTCCACTCCGATGTGATAGACGGAAATCCATCACACGTCACAGGCAGCAGCTGATCGCACTCACAACCGGAAGGAGGAACCTGCAGTACACTCACGAGCAGCTGATCTATCCTTTCCCCCAGCTCAAAGTAGAAACCGGCTCTTTTACTCCAATAACTCGCTCCTAAACTGTAAGCGCCAGATTTCAGCATTTTATGCTTTTGTGTTCTAAGTGTAACTCTAAACCTTGCAGTATTGTAACCTATTGTATGGCCCACTGAGTATAGAGAATATGTTTGCACCTTTATAGTTTAAAGAAAATGCTGCAATATCTAAGAATATTCTAGACCCTTCACCATTGTAAAACATAGAAGGATCCCCCATGTTTCTATACCGAAACTTAATATTTAAGTAAAGAAGAGCTATAAGTGTCTTACAATGAAGAAAGGTATAAGAATAGGAAGTTTTGTAGGAATTTCCCATTGTAATCGTTCCTTAGTATATAGTTAAACGACTCACAATAAAGAGGTTAAGAAGACAACCTCAGCTATACATTTATATCAATTATACAGAGAAATATGAGTTTTTGGGAGTAGTATAATTATAATGATATTGATGGTATATTTTCTACTTACAATGGCTCTTATTGGATCTGTGTTATGAAACTAAATGTATTTTTCCCTTTTTTAACGGGTATGGTATCTACTATTTAAGTTTTGTAATTCCAGGTGTTTGTCAATGAAAAGAATTATCTTACCATAAAGATGTGTTTAACTTTAAGAGATTTTGTAGTTTTAATAATGTTATGATTGTATTCTTTTCTCATACAGGAGTGGGAGAGAATTGAGCTTGCATAAAATAATTCGTAAATTAGTAGTGTTTATATCAGATGAGACAGCTGATTCTATTAAGATCATATTTGGAGAATTATAAACATTACATATAGTAGCTTTGCAGAATAAAACAACACTATGTTATTTTTTTTTAGTAGCAAAGATAAAGTTTGAAGAAATTAATTTTAAAGAAAATGTTTTTATTGACTGCTTTACTTTTCATTTTTGTTGCAGTGCAAGCCTTAGCACAAGTTACTTAGCATAGCCATACATTCTCTTGATGAAGTCTAGCAGTTTTTACTTGCTTAGTATTCATGTTTAAGGTATCATTTAAATTGTATAGAGAAGCTGTGAGTTATTCTATGTAAAAGTATAATACATTTATTTAACTTGTATTATATATCCACAATGTTTTCCTGGTTTTAAATGACATAGGATAAGTTAAAGGACCATAATACCCAAATGTTTAAACACTTGAAAGTGATGCAGCATAGCTGTAAAAAGCTGTAAAAAGAGTTCATGACCTCAGCACTGCTGATGCTGATTGGCTGCTGTTCATTTCTTCATTTTTTTTATTTTTTTACCTGCAGCTGGGAGCAGCTGAGTATAACTTTTTACACAGAACTGTGAGGTAAAATATCTTCCTTTTTTTTACATAGAGATGCTCAGGTGATATTTTCTTGTCAGCTTTTTACAGTTATACTGCATCAGTTTCAAGGGATTTAGCATATGAGTATTATGTCCCTTTAAACTATTAAAGGAAATTGTGATGCTTACAAAAAAGTGCAAAAGCTTTGTTGGGCATAATTGTGATTGTATCAGGGTGTATGCTCATCTTGTGCTATTGTATTTCCTTCTTAGACTCCTTCTGACTCATGTGTCTGTTGCTGTGATGACCCACATGTTTCCCTTGTCTACCCCATGAACAAACCATCATACTTCCAGCATGTACCTGCAGATAGACACTTTCTCATATGCAAAGCACCCCTACAGCAAATGGACTATGGTATTGAAGCAGAGTGTCTGAGGTAGGTGGAGCTCTAAGAGGACAAAGACTGTTTTTAAAGTGATCAGAGGCCACCCAGAGATACTTGTGCTGTTCCCATATTATGCTTCACTGTGGAGAGTGTACAGGGCAGGCAAATGTCGATGCTATTTGGGGATGCTAGCTATGCAGGTTGAGAAATAAAGATGCAGTGTTATGTTATTTGTGCAGATAGACCAGTAGTTTGTGGATGCTGGGAGGTAGACAGAGAGAATTGGAGAGACCGTACTCATGTGTAGTGACATATTGTGGCCTATTCAGCATTTTATTATAGTTAACTATTATAGCAGTAAATGTAAATGAATTTCTCTACAGTATTCTCACACTCACAGAGATTCATGTTATACCGTAGTATTAGGCTTACATTGTTCTTAATAGATTTACTCATTTTCTGTGCCTTTTAGATAGATGTTTAATTTTCAATTTATATTATTCTGTTAGAATAAAAGTGTGGAATGTAAGAATATATAACCATAATGACGCCATCTTGTCTCTAGTAATCCATTTTGTGTAAGCATACCATTTTAAGATTAGTTCATTATATTTCATTATAAGGTAGTTATTATGCTGTGAGAAAAATATGAAGCTGAACACTTTATCTCAATAATTTGTCTGATGGCCTTGTTATGTCTTTGGCGATGTGCCCAGGTATACTTTTATCTAACACTCCTCGCGCACTAAAAATACTCAATTTTATTCCTTATTTTTAATGAAGTTCTTTGTTCCAAGCATACTGGGAAGGATGGTGTCGCTATGATTAAGTCATTGTGTAACCCCATATACTGTAACCATTTTCTATAAAAGTATTGTACGCCTTATAATAAACAGAACAGTAATTAGACTTTACTTACTGCCTGTCTGATTGTTGTTCCCAAGATCTCGCCAAGTAACCCATTCAGTTGCAGGTGATGGTGTAGAATACTGCTAAGTGTCAAATCAAAAACAGTCCAAGGTGAGACCAGCAACCACAGGTAAAGCCTTGTCTGGCTAGGTGCATGCAGGGAAAATCTGGAGACCCCCAGCCATATAAAAATCCAAATGAATAATCCTCAGCACCTTTTCAATGTATAAAATGTCCTTTATTTATTACACATAAATTGATAGTTATACTAAACAGTACACCTGTACCTTAACTTAAAGGTGTGACTAACCAATCATAAACCTGTATTTTGAACACTCCCTTCATCTTAACATTTTTCCAGAGGCAGAGGTAATGCTGCCCTCTAATGTTCACAATGGGAATGAATGCTAGAATATTAAAGTCTAACAATACAAAGATACAAATAGCACATAGCCAGGTGAAAATGAACACTCAACGGTATAGAAATATATAAAAATGACAATAATTTGATCTTCTACTGTAAAGAAGCAGCACTAAAATGTGTAACAACATTCATACCTAAAAAAACAAAGTCACTTTTACATACAGCACCTGTAGATGCTTAGCATTAATTACTGGGTTCTCTTCATTTGGGCCATATGTGACTCATTTTAAAATACCCTTTCTTCTTCAAATATTGGCCTTGATTACAAGTGGATTGCTATTGATCCTTTCAATGGATATCACGACCACGCTAAACATTGCTCTTATTACAAGTTGAAAGTGCATGGTTGCACAACACATAACAGGGCTAAAAAGTTAGCACGATCTGAGGCCTGAAGACATAACAAAATAAAGTATTACACTCATATATAAGCATATTGAATTTAAAATATAAGTTTATTATTTAAACAAACGCATGAAAAGGTTTTAAAAAGAATGGTGGGGGGGTGTTCGGATGGCTATCATGGCTGGCAGAAATATTGAGGTCTGTTTAAAGAGGCTTCTAAATCAGCTGTTTAGTTGCCACACTATAAAATATCCAGCTAAAATCTCATCATAGTTTGTCTCAATTATCCTCTCTGCACATTTGGATATTACTATTTTGTGATTTAGCTCCTCAATCTGGACTGTTGAGGCACGCAGCGACACAATGCTGGATGGGCCTGCAACACCCCCGACCCCCCCCCCTCGCTTTCATATAGACACACACAAGTCTCATATGTACTGTTCCTTTTTCCAGGACCCATATTCTTTATCCTTTACAAGTGGTTGTTAAACATTGGTGCAATGGAACGTATAAAAGTTTGAGGAGTCTATGCAAGCTCTAAATAAAGTAAACTATCGTTAACTCTGGTTTTTTTATTTGAAAATTGCTTCTGTGAGAACCTGTCTTACCTGCAAGGAAAAGAACAGACTTCATCTCATATAAGGGAAGAGATGAAGTAAGATAGTCAGCCAACATTTCCTGTAACTGTGCATAGAGTTCTACTAAAGCCCTATGCAAGGGATACTCCTAATTTGGCCAGACAGAGAATTATGCTTATGAAGTTGGAGAAAGAAATACACTGCCAGTAGAGCTCTTCCAGCACTAGAATTGCTTCCCTCAAATGGGGGTAAAGGTAATTTTCAGGGAGCAAGGCTACTCTGTTTGCAAGAGGTGACCCCAGTGGCAGAAATCAGGAAATATAAATAAGTCCAAGGCAAGGTACAGATAAGGAGAATCCAATAGGCGTAGTCAGAATATAATTCGGGTCAGTTCAGGCAGCAAGTATCAGAAGCAAGGAGTCAGGCCAAGGGTCAAAACTAGGAAGTCCGAGCTGTGGGGTAAGGAGACAGGAACAGGTATTGGAATCACATGCTTAGTTACTACAGGAATACAGGCATAATAATTCAACAACAAGCAAGGGCTCAGACTGGAATTTAAACCCAGCAGGGTCCAGGAACGCCCCTGTAGCCTAGGCCAGTGTTTTTCAACCCGTGTGCCGTGGCACACTAGTGTGCCATGAGAGATCCTCAGGTTTCCCGCGGCAGACTGACAACAGTGCGGGGGTGTTTGTGAATGAATGTCAATATGTCATGTATAGTTTGTAGGAGGCATGGCATTACATATAATATATCCTGTATTAGGCTACAATGTGTGATTTTGGGATGGTGGTGTGCCACAGGATTTTTTAATGTAAAAAAGTGTGCCACAGCAAAAAAAAGGTTGCAAATCACTGGCTTAGGCAACAGGGAAGCTTCAGATACCTGGCAACCAATAGAATAGTAGGAGAGAGAGGCGTGTCAATGAGATTCTCCCTGCTTATGGAAAACACCTGAGACATTTCCTGCGCACACACGTGCATGTTAAAGCTCACATGCATACAAGCTCACGTTTACTCGCGACGGTGCCCTCCACCATAACCACTGGCGGCCAGGTAAGGGGGCACCCCTGGCCCCATGACATTAAGGGAATATAAAACTTGCGACAGGGCTGCTGTGCAGCCTAGAAGTCCTGCTGTTTGGCTATTTTCTTTCATTGCTGATACAAGGAAAAGTAGGAGACCTAGTGCCAAGTGAGGGGCTAAACCTCAATTGGCTGCATGCACCTGCCCTAGCAAAAAGTTGTCTAACATCTTGCCCCACAAAGGCCGTCAGGAATGGGGTAGCACCTTGTCTCATGCAGTTGCACTGGGGAGAGTGGCTGGCTCCCGTGCCTGTGTCTTTGATGTAGCCTAGTTCTCAAAGATGGTCTGTCAGGTGATGTGTAACCCTTTCTATTTGCTTCAGTGGACATTTTACTCTTGCGAGTAGTTGTGAGTTAACTTGGGGTATTTCCTTTGGGACTTCTGACAGCATATTGTTAGTCTGGTACAAATTTACACTGGTTTAGCTCTCTAGTAATCCCTAGGGATATAGATCCAATGGGGCCTATTTATTAAAGGTCCTGCGGACCTGATCCGACAGCAATACGCTCTCCGCATTTAACATTGCACCAGCAGCTCACAAGAGCTGCTGGTGCAATGCCACCCCCTGCTGACTCGCGGCCAATGGGCCGCCAGCAGGGAGCTGTCAATCAACCCCATCGTACTCGATCGGGTTGATTTCCATTGCTTCATAACTTGTGTTTCTGGCGAGTCTGAAGAAACACGGGCCCACAAGCTCCATACGGAGCTTGATAAATGGGCCCCAATGTCTGTTTAAAAACTCAATTAATATGCCTTTCAATTAGACAGGTAGCTGTTATATGGCTATATTTATTATTAAACTGGAGGCTGGAAGCCAAGGCTGTATTTAAGCTTTGCCCTGGCACATTTATTCACAGATAAGTATACTCAAAATAATTAGGGCTAGATTAAGAGTGGCGCATTAACAGTTACACAGGTTTATTGCAGCTGTTTGCGTGCGTTGGTTCTATCGCTCGTATGACAAGTTGAAAGTAAATGCAATCGCTTGAGCGCAATCGCGATTTGCTCTACAATGATTACCGTTTCTTCAGAGCTCTTGTTAACTGTTTCACAAAACACATAAAAAATACATTAAAAAGTACAAAAACACTTATAATAACACTATCTAATAATAACTATTATTAAAAAGGTCTCACATGTTAGAAAAAAAGGCAGGCAAAGGGCTTTAAAATTGAGATACATACATATACATGTATAAATATGTATGTATATTTATATATGTTTGTACATATGTTTTTATATGTGTATATATGTATTTACAGACATATAGGTATATGCACATATAAACACATAAATACATATGTACAGACGTATACATATATATGTACATTGGAGCCTTTTGCAATTAAGTACAACCCCAATTCAGAAAAAGTTGGGACAGTATAAGTTAGATTACAAGTTTTGAGCGCTATAAGGAAAGTAACGAACGCAACAAAAGTGGCGTTATTTAATCCCCTATAGCGCTGCCATTACAAGTTTTTCAAAACCCGAATTGCGCGGGCAATATGGAGATTTTGAGCTCCATACCGCACTAAAAACAGGCGGTGTTTTGACGTGCTTGTGCATGCTTTTCCCATAAACATCAATGGGGAGAGCTGGCTAAAAAAAAAACTAACACCTGCGATCACGGAAACAAAAGCTCCGTAACACAGCCCCATTGATGTCTATGGGGAAAAAAAACTAATGTTTAAATCTAACACCCTAACAGAAACCCCACGTCTAAACACCCCTAATCTGCTGCCCCCAACATCGCTGACGCCTGCCTACAGTTATTAATCCCTAATCTGCTGCTCCCGATATCGCCGCCACCTAATGAAATGATTAATCCCTAAGCTGCCGCTCCCGATATGGCCGCCACTATACTACATTTATTAACCCCTATTCTGCCGCACCCCAACATCGCCACCACCAGACTAAAATTATTAACCCCTTATCCGCTGCACCCCAACATCGCCGCCACTATATTAAAGTTATTAACCACTATTCCGCCGCTCCCCAACATCGGCACAACTAAATAAAGTTATTAACCCCTAAACCTCTGGCCTCCAACATCACTAACACTAAATAAATAAAAGATAGAAGATGCCACCTGGATGAAGATTGAAGAGGCCGCCTGGATGAAGACTTCTCGCCACTTGGATGAGGACTTCTCCGCCGGGATGAAGATAGAAGAGGCCGTCTGGATGAAGACTTCTCTCATTTGATGAAGATCGTTCAAGCGGGACTTCAGAAACTGTAAGTGGATCGTCTTGGGGTTAGTGTTAGATTTAGGTTTTTTTGGGTGGGTTTTATTTTTAGATTAGGGTTTGGGCAGTAAAAGAGCTAAATGCCCTTTTAAGGGCAATGCCCATCCAAATGCCCTTTTTAGGGTAATAGGTAGCTTAGGTTTTTTTAGATAGTTGTATTATTTTGTGCCCTACAAAAGGCCCCTTTAATGGCCATTGGTAGTTTATTCTAGATAATTTTTTTTATTTTGGGGTGAGTTTTTTTTATGGGTATTAGAATAGGATTTTTTTTTTTAGTTATTTTGTGTAATGTATTTTTTTAGGGGGTGTTTGTTTTTCTTTTGTAGGAAAAGTGCTATTATCTTTAGGGCAATGCCCTACAAAAGGCCCTTTTAAGGGCCCTTGGTAGTTTGGGGGGTGGGGGTTTGTATACTGTTAGGGGGTGGGGGTTTTTATAGCAAAAGAGCTGTTTAACTTAGGGCAATTCCCTACAAAAGGCCCTTTTAAGGGCCCTTGGTAGTTTAGGGGTTGGGGGTTTGTATACTGTTAGGGTTTTTTTTGTTTTTTTGTAGCAAAAGAGCTGTTTAAGGACCCCCAAAAGGGTATTCGAATAGGAAATTTTTAAATTTTTTTGAATAATTTCGTTAGTATTTTTTGTAATGGTAGGTTTTTTTATTTTTTGTAATGGTAGGTTTTTTATTTTTTGTAATTTTAGGTTTTAATGTAAAGTAGCTTACGGCTAGATTTAGAGTTTTGCGGCCAAAGGGGTGCGTTAGCTACGCGTGTTTTTTTTCCCCCCACACCTTTTAAATAACGCTGGGATTTAGAGTTCTCTGAAGGGCTGCGTTAGGCTCCAAAAAGGGAGCGTAGAGCATAATTTACCGCCACTTCAACTCTCAATACCAGCGTTGCTTACGGTAGCGGCCAGCTTGAAAAACGTGCTTGTGCACGATTCCCCCATAGGAAACAATGGGGCAGTTTGAGCTGAAAAAAACACCTGCAAAAAAGCAGCGTTCAGCTCCTAACGCAGCCCCATTGTTTCCTATGGGGAAACAGTTTCTAAGTCTGCACCTAACACCCTAACATGTACCCCAAGTCTAAACACCCCTAACCTTACACTTATTAACCCCTAATCTGCCGTCCCCACTATCGCTGACCCCTGCATTTTATTATTAACCCCTAATCTTCCTCTCCGGACACCGCCGCAACCTACATTATCCCTATGAACCCCTAATCTGCTGCCCCCAATGTCGCCGACACCTACATAATATTTATTAACCCCTAATCTGCCCCCCCAACGTCGCTGCTACCTTACCTACACTTATTAACCCCTAATCCTGTGACCGGACCTCGCCGCCACTATAATAAATGTATTAACCCCTAAACCACCGCACTCCCGCCTCACAAACCCTATAATACATTTTATTAACCCCTAATCTGCCCTCACTAACATCGGCGACACCTAACTTCAAGTATTAACCCCTAATCTGCCGACCGGACCTCACCGCTACTATAATAAATGTATTAAACCCCTAAAGCTAAGTCTAACCCTAACACCCCCCTAAGTTAAATTTAATTTTAATCTAATGAAATAAATTAATTCTTATTAAATAAATTAATCCTATTTACATAGTTGCCAACAGTCCCTGATTTCCAGGGACAGTCCCTGGATTTTGTTGTATGTCCCTGGATTTTTTTTGTCCCCTGAAATGTCCCTGAAAATCTCCTTTGCACAACATTTGTTGTTTGTATGCATATATATATATATATATATATATATATATATATATATATATATATATATATATATATATATATATATATATATATATATATATATATACACAGATAGATAGTTGATAAATAGATATAGTGTATTTAGATATAGCGTCGGCTGCTTCAAGATGGACCCGCTCCACTCCGGATGGAAGAAGATAGAAGATGCCGCCTGGATGAAGACTTCGGACCCTCTTCTGGACCTCTTCTTGCCGGATAGGATGAAGACTTCGGACCCTCTTCTGGACGGATCGGTGATACCCGGCTGGGTGAATACAAGGTAGGGAGATCTTCAGGGGCTTAGTGTTCGGTTTTTTAACAGGGGTTTGGGTGGGTTAGATTAGGGGTATGTGGGTGGTGGGTTGTAATGTTGGGGGGGTATTGTATTGTTTTTTTTCAGGCAAAAGAGCTGAATTCTTTGGGGCATGCCCCGCAAAAGGCCATTTTAAGGGCTGGTAAGGTAATAGAGCTGTTAACTTTTTATTTTAGAATAGGGTAGGGCATTTTTTTATTTTGGGGGGCTTTGTTATTTTTTTAGGGGGCTTAGAGTAGGTGTAATTAGTTTAAAATTCTTGTAATTTTTTTTTTTGTAATTTAGTGTTTGTTTGTTTTTTGTAATTTAGTTTAGTTGATTTAATTGTAGGTAATTGTAGGTAGTTTATTTAATTAATTTATTGATAGTGTAGTGTTAGGTTTAATTGTAACTTAGGTTAGGATTTATTTTACAGGTAATTTTGTAATTATTTTAACTAGGTAGCTATTAAATAGTTAATAACTATTTAATAGCTATTGTACCTAGTTAAAATAAATACAAAGTTTCCTGAAAAATAAATATAAATCCTAAAATAGCTACAATGTAATTATTAGTTATATTGTAGCTTTAATAGGGTTTATTTTACAGGTAAGTATTTAGATTTATATAGGATTAATTTATTTAATAAGAATTAATTTATTTCGTTAGATTAAAATTATATTTAACCTAGGGGGGTGTTAGGGTTAGGGTTAGACTTAGCTTTAGGGGTTAATACATTTATTAGAGTAGCGGTGAGGTCCGGTCGGCAGATTAGGGGTTAATACTTGAAGTTAGGTGGCGGCGATGTTAGGGAGGGCAGATTAGGGATTAATAAAATGTATTATTTCTGGACGGATCGGTGATACCCGGCTGGGTGAATACAAGGTAGGGAGATCTTCAGGGGCTTAGTGTTAGGTTTTTTAATGGGGGTTTGGGTGGGTAAGATTAGGGGTATGTGGGTGGTGGGTTGTAATGTTGGGGGGGGGGGGTATTGTATTGGTTTTTTTCAGGCAAAAGAGCTGAATTCTTTGGGGCATGCCCCGCAAAAGGCCATTTTAAGGGCTGGTAAGGTAATAGAGCTGTTAACTTTTTATTTTAGAATAGGGTAGGGCATTTTTTTATTTTGGGGGGCTTTGTTATTTTTTTAGGGGGCTTAGAGTAGGTGTAATTAGTTTAAAATTCTTGTAATCTTTTTTTTTTTTTGTAATTTAGTGTTTGTTTTTTTTTGTAATTTAGTTTAGTTGATTTAATTGTAGGTAATTGTAGGTAGTTTATTTAATTAATTTATTGATAGTGTAGCGTTAGGTTTAATTGTAACTTAGGTTAAGATTTATTTTACAGGTAATTTTGTAATTATTTTAACTAGGTAGCTATTAAATAGTTAATAACTATTTAATAGCTATTGTACCTAGTTAAAATAAATACAAAGTTGCCTGTAAAATAAATATAAATCCTAAAATAGCTACAATATATATATTGTAGCTATAATAGGGTTTATTTTACATGTAAGTATTTAGATTTAAATAGGATTAATTTATTTAATAAGAATTAATTTATTTCGTTAGATTAAAATTATATTAAACCTAGGGGGGTGTTAGGGTTAGATTTAGCTTTAGGAGTTAATACATTTATTAGAGTAGCGGTGAGGTCTGGTCGGCAGATTAGGGGTTAATACTGGAAGTTAGGTGGCGGCGATGTTAGGGAGGGCAGATTAGGGATTAATAAAATTTATTATTTCTGGACGGATCGGTGATACCCGGCTGGGTGAATACAAGGTAGGGAGATCTTCAGGGGCTTAGTGTTCGTTTTTTTAACGGGGGTTTGGGTGGGTTAGATTAGAGGTATGTGGGTGGTGGGTTGTAATGTTGGGGGGGGTATTGTATTGGGTTTTTTTTCAGGCAAAAGAGCTGAATTCTTTGGGGCATGCTCCGCAAAAGGCCATTTTAAGGGCTGGTAAGGTAATAGAGCTGTTAACTTTTTATTTTAGAATAGGGTAGGGCATTTTTTTTATTTTGGGGGGCTTTGTTATTTTTTTAGGGGGCTTAGAGTAGATGTAATTAGTTTAACATTCTTGTAATCTTTTTTTTTGTAATTTAGTGGGGGGGGGGGGAGTTTTGTAATTTAGTTTAGTTGATTTAATTGTAGGTAATTGTAGGTAGTTTATTTAATTAATTTATTGATAGTGTAGTGTTAGGTTTAATTGCAACTTAGGTTAGGATTTATTTTACAGGTAATTTTGTAATTAATTTAAATAGGTAGCTATTAAATAGTTAATAACTATTTAATAGCTATTGTACCTAGTTGAAATAATTACAAAGTTGCCTGTAAAATAAATATAAATCCTAAAATAGCTACAATGTAATTATTAGTTATATTGTAGCTATAATAGGGTTTATTTTACAGGTAAGTATTTAGATTTAAATAGGATTAATTTATTTAATAAGAATTAATTTTATTTCGTTAGATTAAAATTATAATTAACCTAGGGGGGTGTTAGGGTTAGGGTTAGACTTAGCTTTAGGGGTTAATACATTTATTAGAGAAGCGGTGAGGTCCGGTCGGCAGATTAGGGGTTAATACTTGAAGTTAGGTGGCGGCGATGTTAGGGAGGGCAGATTAGGGATTAATAAAATGTATTATAGGGTTTGCGAGGCGGGAGTGCGGCGGTTTAGGGGTTAATACATTTATTATAGTGGCGGCGAGGTCCGGTCGGCAGATTAGGGGTTAATCAGTGTAGGTAAGGTAGCGGCGACGTTGGGGGGGCAGATTAGGGGTTACAAAATATTATGTAGGTGTTGCGATGTTAGGGGCAGCAGATTAGGGGTACATAGGGATAATGTAGGTGGCGGCGGTGTGTGGTCGGCAGATTAGGGGTTAAAAAATATATTATAGTGGCGGCGATGTGGGGGGACCTCGGTTTAGGGGTACATAGGTAGTTTATGGGTGTTAGTGTACTTTAGAGCACAGTAGTTAAGAGCTTTATGAACCGGCGTTAGCCCAGAAAGCTCTTAACTCCTGACTTTTTTCTGCGGCTGGAGTCTTGTCGTTAGAGTTCTAATGCTCACTTCAGCCAAGACTCTAAATACCGGCGTTAGGAAGATCCCATTGAAAAGATAGGATACGCAATTGGCGTAAGGGGATCTGCGGTATGGAAAAGTCGCGGTTGGAAAGTGAGCGTTAGACCCTTTCCTGACCGACTCTAAATACCAGTGGGCGGTAAAAACCAGCGTTAGGAGCCCTTAACACTGGTTTTGACAGCTACCGCAGAACTCTAAATCTAGGCGTTAGGTTTTATTTGACAGGTAAGTTTGTATTTATTTTACCTACGTAGTTAGTAAATAGTTAAAATAGTTAATAACTGTTTACTAACTAGTCTACCTAGTTAAAATAAATACAAACTTACCTGTGAAATAAAAATAAAACCTAAGCTAGCTACAATATAACTATTAGTTATATTGTAGCTAGCTTAGGTTTTATTTCACAGGTAAGTATTTAGTTTTAACTAGGAATTATTTAGTTAACAATTGTAAATTTAATTTAGATTTTTTTTAATTATGTTAAAGTTAGGGGGTGTTAGGGTTAGGGTTATGTTAGGGTTACGTTAGGTTTAGGGGTTACTAGTTTAAATTAGTTTATTGCGATGCGGGGGGCTTTTGGTTTAGGGGTTAATAGTTTAATTTATTATATTTCGTTGTGGGGGGGGGCTTTCGGTTTAGGGGTTAACAGGTTTATTACAGTGACGGCGGTGTAGGGCTTAATAACTTTAGTATAGTGGGGGCGATGTGGGCAGACTGCAGATTAGGGGTTAATAATATTTAAATAGTGTTTGCGATGCGGGAGGGCAGCTGTTTAGGGGTTAATAACTTTAGTATAGTGAAGACGATGTCGGGGAGCGGCGGCATGGGGGTTAATAAATTTTAATAGTGGCGGCGATATCGGGAGCGGCAGATTAGGGGTTAATACATTTATTATAGTGTTTGCAATGTGGGAGGGCCTCGGTTTAGGAGTTAATAGGTAGTTTATGGGTGTTAGTGTACTTTTTAAGATATTAGTTATGAGTTTTATGTTACAGCTTTGTAGCGTAAAACTCATAACTACTGACTTTAGATAGCGTTATGGATCTTGTGGTTTTAGGTTGTAACGCTCGCTTTTTAGCCTGACCGCAAAACTCGTAATACCAGTGCTATAGGAATCCCATGAAATAAACGTAATTTTTATGAGTGCGGTACTGATGTTGCATTACAGGCTAAAAGGCTTGCGTTACACCCATACTGACAAGACTTGTAATGGCTGTTTTAACGCTAAAAATACCATATTTTCAGCTTTAATAGATGAACGCACAAACTTGTAATCTAGCTGTATGTAATTTACCACTGTGTAACATCACCTTTTTTTAATAACACTTTGGGCACTGAAGACACCAGTTGGTTAAGTATAGTAAGCAGAATTTTCCCCCATACACCCATTATGCATGTCTTCAGCTGTGCAACTGTACTGGGCCTTTGTTTCCCTATTTTGCGCGTCATAATGTGCCACACATTTTTAATCGGAGGCCAATGGTCAAAACCAAGAAATCCAAGCAGTGGTGTAAGGAGACAGGAACATGTATTGGAATCAATTGCTTAGTTACTACAGGAATACAGGCAGAATAATTCAGCAACAGGCCAGGGCTCAGACTGGAATTTAAACCCAGCAGGGTCCAGGAACACCCCTGTACCCTAGGCAACAGGGAAGCTTCAGATACCTGGCAACCAATAGAAGAATATGAGACAGAGGTGTGTTAATGAGATTCTCCCTGCTGATAGAAAACACCTGAGATGTGCAAAAAGGTGCACGCATGCAGACGCCCAAGCGCACACACATGCACACACACATGTTCACACACACATGGCAGCAGCATTGAGATTACCAACAGGCTCCCAAGAATGTTCCTCTGGACTGTATCCTTTCCAGTGAATAAGATACTCTAGACATCCCTGTCGTCTACAAGAGTCTAGGATGTCTTGGACTTCGTACTCTTCATTATTCACCAATACAGGAGGAGGAGGAACTGCCACCCAACCTGGAAAAGGATTAGCAGAAAAAGGTTTCAATAGGGATACATGAAAAACGGGATGTATTTTGATTGTGTCGGGTAGCTGTAGCTGAACAGTGACATTGTTGATCACTTTGTTGATGGGCAGAGGAAACAAAGACCTAGTTTCTCGGTAGAACAGGACAAACGAAGATGTCGAGTAGCCAGCCATACCTTGTCTCCTACCTTGTACATAGGAGGAGGTTTGCGTTTACGGTCGGCCAGAGGGGACGATTTATTAACCCTCTGTCCGACATGGGGGCCCATTTATCAAGCTCCGGATGGAGCTTGAGGGCCCATGTTTTTGGCGAGCCTGCAGGCTCGCCAGAAACACCAGTTAGGAAGCAGCGGTTTAAAGACCGCTGCTCCATGACCTGTCCGCCTTCTCTGAGCAGGCAGACATCACCGCAATTCAACCCAATCGAATATTGCTCTCCGCATTCAGTGAGGTCTGTTGGACCTGATCCGCACTGTCGGATCAGGTCCGACAGACCTTTATTAAATAGGCCCCATGATCCGATCATATATATGTTCCTGCTAGTCATCGGATCATGTCCGACAGACATCACTGAATGCGGAGAGCAATATGCTCTGCACATTCAGCATTGCACCAGCAGCTCTTGTGAACTGCTGGTGCAATTCCACCCCCTGCAGATTCGCAGCCAATCTGCCGCTAGCAGGGGGTGTCAATCAACCCAATCGTATTCAATCGGGTTGATTTCCTGCAATGTCTGTCCACTTCCTCAGAGCAGGTGGACAGGTTATGGAGCAGCAGACTTTAGATAGCTGCTTCATAACTGGTGTTTCTGGTGAGCCTGAAGGCTCACCAGAAACACAGGCCTTCAAGCTCCACACAGGACTTGATAAATAGGCCCCTGAGCCTTTTGCTGTTGTTGAGTAATGGTGAGCTGCTGGTTAAATTTGTGTAGCAAAGCTTGGAGTTTGCACAGTCATTGGGACACATTAGGTATGGGAATGAGAGAAGGAAGATCAGGAAAGGATGGTAGATGGTACCCGTAGTTGGCATAGAAGGGGGATAGGCCAGTAGATGAATGTCTTTGGTTATTGTATGCATATTCAGCAAGAACTAAATGTTCCATCCAATCATCCTGTAGATGAGAAGAATAGCAGTGGAGGTACTGTTCGAGGGTCTTATTGGTCTGTTCAGTTTGACCATTTATTTGGGGATAATAAGCGGAAGACAGATTAAGGGTTATATGCAGACTGTGACAGAACTGGGTCCAAAAGTGGGATGTGAACTGGGAACCTCGATCAGAGACAATAGATCTCAGAAATCAATGCAGATGGAATATATGCTGTATGAAGAGTCTGGAGGTGTGCTGGGCTGTGGGTATACCTCACCAGGAATGAAGTGTGCCATTTTAGTACAGTGGTTAACTTAACGATGACCATAATTGTGTTGCATCCATGGGGTGGAGGTAATTCGACTATGAAGTCCATGGCAATATCTCTCCCTGAATGGTTGGCATGGGTAAGGGTTGTAGCAGACCAGCAGGTTTTGTGGAGGTATGTTTATTTAGGGCACAAACAGAACAAGTATTGACAAAAGACCAAACATCAGAGGATACGGAAGGCCATCAGAATTGAAGTTATATGAGTTTGATGGTGTTGTGAACCCCCTATGTCCAGCCATAGAATTATCATGATAATGTTGCATGATGGGTATACGATGACTAGCAGGAACATATATATGATGTTTGTAGTAACGGAGGCCATCATAGTTTCTTTCTGCACTATTGAGTTTGTGTAAATAAAAAGCTGTGGGATGTAAGAGTGTCTTCTCTCCTGTTTTCTGAGAACGGACAGCACCAATGGCTAGCTCGAAAGCAACAGTTTCAAGGTAGAATGGTGAGGAAGTATCCGGTTGTGCTAATATCGTTGTTGGGGTAAAGAGTAGTCCATCCAAAGAGCACTTGATTCTTGGTCAATTCAGTGATAGGAGAACAGATAGAGGAGAAGTTCCTGATAAATCTCCGATAAAAGTTGGCAAAGACAATAAACTGTTGGACCATGCTCTTATTTTGTGGTGTTGGCCATTCAAGGATAGCTTTAATCTTTTTGGGATTCATCTCTACCCGTCTAGGTGAAAGGACATATCCAATCAATTCAATAGAGGAGACCTCAACAATCCTTTTCTCGATTTTGGTGTACAGTCTGTGGAGTCGAAGACGTTGTAGAATGATCTTCACGTGTTCTTCATGTTCTGGGAGTGTTTTAGAAAAAAATCAGTATCTCATCCAGATATACCACCAAGAAGGTATCCCTAAAGAAATCGTTGATAAAACACTAGAACGTCACAGAGGCATTGCACAGCCCAAAAGGCATGACAAGATGCTCAAAATGACCAAAACGAGAACAGAAGGCAGTCTTCCATGCATGCCCTTCCTTAACACAAATGAGATTGTAGGCACCCCTAAGATCAATCTTTGTGAAGAACCTGGCATTTTTCACTCCATCCAGTAACTCAGAAATGAGAGGGAGTGGATAGTTATTCTTTATTGTGATGTCACTGAGAGTGCGATAATCCACACAAGGGCAGAGACCACCATCCTTCTTACCCACGAAAAAGATACCTGCACTCACTGGTGACATGGAAGGACGTATGAATCCCTTGGCCAAGCTTTCCTCAATATATTCTTTTAAAACTTTGGTTTCAGGCTCAGACATGTTAAAAAGACGACCACAGGGAAGTGGAGCCCCTGGAAGGAGATCAATGGGACAGTCATATGTCTTATGATGTGGTAATATATCAGCTCCTTTCTTTTCAAAGACATCAGCGAATTCTTGGTATTTGGTGGGCAGAGATGTCTTCGCAGTGGAAACCAGGAGTACCATAGGGGTGAAGTTAGGAGGTAGACAATTGGTGGAACAGTGAAGGGACTTTAATGAAAGCTATCCGGTAATCCAGTTGATCTGTGGGTTATGTCTCCATAACCAAGTAATACCCAAGATGACAGGGAATAAAGGTAAGGGAACAATATCCCAGGTGACAACCTCACGATGATGAGCTCCGATATAGAGTACAACTGGATACGATTCCTGAGTGACTGGACCGGTTTTCAAAGTACTGTGATCTACCATATAAAGAAGGGAAGGCTGTTTCTTCTGTCGGAAGTGCAGGGGGGAGTCTGCGTCATCACCTGACTGCCGACAGAAACCATAGATACAAAGTAGCCGAATGGTAACAAAACTTGCCGAAGATGACTTGCAATAAAAGGAAAGTTTATTAAAGGAGTGAACAAGTGCGGTGGACCCGCATGAAACATGTCTGTGTCCTGCCTTCTTTGACCCTTCTACCATGATCTTATAGCCTGTGGGCTTGTGTGTTTTTAGCTGCGCACTTTAATACATTTTTCTTTTCTTGCAAATCATCTTCTACAAGTTTTGTTACCATTTGGCTACTTTGTATCAATGGTTTCTCTTGGCGGTCAGGTGATGCCGTGGACTCCCCCCTGCATTTCCAGTTTGTTGTGGCGTCATGACAAAGACGCTGTCTGCTGAGGCTCTAGTATTGGCTTTAACAGTATTTGTGCACACGCTGAAGAAACGCTGCCTTGGTACCATGGAGTTGGTAAGCGCCACTAAGTTGGTTTTCTCTTTGTTTCTTCTGTCGGATAGGAATGTTAAGTTAAGAAGCTAGAGTGGCATCCATAAAACAGCTGCTGAAACCGGCATTGATAATAGCAGAGAGCTATACGACGTTCTCGTCCAGCTGCAAGAATACAGAAATGGCAAGATGAGAAGAATTGTAAATTGGCATGTTAAGACAGATCGATTGTGCTAGCAACGTACCTGCCGATGGTCTTATAGGGCAATCTTTTAGGACATGGCCAGGCTTAGCACAGTACAGGCAAAGATGTAGATTTCTTCTTCTAGCCCTTTCTACAGCTGACAATGGCACGTGAGTCAATCCAATCTACTTAGTTTCCACTTGCTCTGTAGCCCCAGTAGCTAGAAACATTACTGAAACAGGAGGGAAAAAATAATTTGAGCATCTACACAGTGGTGGCATAACATTCTGTCTCTCCTGAATTCTCTTTTGGAAGCAGCAATTCAATTGAGTCACTGAAAGGATCAGTTCTTCCAGAGTAGCAGGTATCCCAATCCATGCAAGTTCATCTTTCTGTTGATCAGAAAGACCAATACGGACATGGTCATTGGTCAATGAGGGCCACATCATTTAGTGCAGTGTCAGAGGCCACTTCTGTGTCTGTTTAAAAACTCAATTAATATGTCTTGCAATTTGACAGGTAGCTCTTATATGGATATATGTATAATTAAACTGGAGGCTGGTAGCCAATTTGGGCTAGATTTAAAGTGGTGCCCTAACAGTTACACAGGTCTATTGCAGCTGTTTGCGTGTATCTGGTTTATCACTTGTATGACAAGTTGAAAGTGAATACAATCGCTTGAGTGCAATCGTGATTTGCTCTAGAATGATAACCGCTTCTTCAGAGCTCTTGTTAACTGTTTCACAAAACAGAAAAGTTGCACAAAACATACATTACAAAGTACAGAAACACTCATAATAACACTATCTAATAAACATTATTATTAAAAAGGTCTCAAGTGATAGAAAACAAAAAAGGCAGGCAAAAGGCTTTAACATTAAGATGCATACACATACATCTTTTAATATGTATATGTATGTATATTTCTATATGTGTGTTTATGTATATATTTACTGTATATGTCTATATATGTATTTACAGACATATATATACACACATATAAACACATAAATACATATGTACAGACTTAAATACTGTAACTATGTACATTGGAGCCTTTTGCAGTTAAGTACAACCCCAATTCAGAAAAAGTTGGGACAGTAGGTAAATTGCAAAATAACAAACAAAAAGAATTATTTGACAATTCAATTCACCTTGTACTCTATTGAAAACACATTGACCTAGATTTGGAGTTTGGCGTTAGCCGTGAAAACCAGCGTTAGAGGCTCCTAACGCTGGTTTTAGGCTACCGCCGGTATTTGGAGTCACTCAAAATAGGGTCTAACGCTCACTTTTCAGCCGTGACTTTTCCATACCGCAGATCCCCTTACGTCAATTGCGTATCCTATCTTTTCAATGGGATTTTTCTAACTCCGGTATTTAGAGTCGTTTCTGAAGTGAGCGTTAGACATCTAACGACAAAACTCCAGCCGCAGGAAAAAAGTCAGTAGTTAAGAGCTTTCTGGGCTAACGCCGGTTTATAAAGCTCTTAACTACTGTACTCTAAAGTACACTAACACCCATAAACTACCTATGTACCCCTAAACCGAGGTCCCCCCACATCGCCGACACTCGAATAAATTTTTTTAACCCCTAATCTGCCGACCGTATGTACCCCTAATCTGCTCCCCCTAACACCGCCGACCCCTGTATTATATTTATTAACCCCTAATCTGCCCCCCTCAATGTCGCCTCCATCTGCCTACACTTATTAACCCCTAATCTGCTGACCGCAAAGCGTCGCCACCTACGTTATCCTTATGTACCCCTAATCTGCTGCCCCTAACACCGCCGACCCCTATATTATATTTATTAACCCCTAATCTGCCCCCCTCAACGTCGCCTCCATCTGCCTACACTTATTAACCCCTAATCTGCCGAGCGGCAGTTAAAAGCTCTTTTACCTTACCAGCCCTGAACAGGGCCCTTTGCGGGGCATGCCCCAAGAAGTTCAGCTCTTTTGCCTGTAAAAAAAAAACATACAATACCCCCCCCAACATTACAACCCACCACCCACATACCCCTAATCTAACCCAAACCCCCCTTAAATAAACCTAACACTAACCCCCTGAAGATCATCCTACCTTGTCTTCACCTCACCAGGTATCACCGATCCGTCCTGGCTCCAAAATCTTCATCCAACCCAAGCGGGGGTAGGCGATCCATCATCCGGTGGCTGAAGAGGTCCAGAAGAGGCTCCAAAGTCTTCATCCTATCCGGGAAGAAGAGGCGATCCGGACCGGCAACCATCTTGATCCAAGCGGCATCTTCTATCTTCATCCGATGATGACCGGCTCCATCCTGAAGACCTCCACTGCGGACCCATCTTCTTCCGGCGACGTCCAACTGAAGAATGACGGTTCCTTTAAGGGACGTCATCCAAGATGGTGTCCCTCGAATTCCGATTGGCTGATAGGATTCTATCAGCCAATCGGAATTAAGGTAGGAATATTCTGATTGGCTGATGGAATCAGCCAATCAGAATCAAATTCAATCCGATTGGCTGATCCAATCAGCCAATCAGATTGAGCTCGCATTCTATTGGCTGATCGGAATAGCCAATAGAATGCGAGCTCAATCTGATTGGCTGATTGGATCAGCCAATCGGATTGAACTTGATTCTGATTGGCTGATTCCATCAGCCAATCAGAATATTCCTACCTTAATTCCGATTGGCTGATAGAATCCTATCAGCCAATCGGAATTCGAGGGACGCCATCTTGGATGACGTCCCTTAAAGGAACCGTCATTCTTCAGTTGGACGTCGCCGGAAGAAGATGGGTCCGCGGTGGAGGTCTTCAGGATGGAGCCGGTCGTCATCGGATGAAGATAGAAGATGCCGCTTGGATCAAGATGGTTGCCGGTCCGGATCACCTCTTCTTCCCGGATAGGATGAAGACTTTGGAGCCTCTTCTGGACCTCTTCAGCCACCGGATGATGGATCGCCAACCCCCGCTTGGGTTGGATGAAGATTTTGGAGCCAGGACGGATCGGTGATACCTGGTGAGGTGAAGACAAGGTAGGATGATCTTCAGGGGCTTAGTGTTAGGTTTATTTAAGGGGGGTTTGGGTTAGATTAGGGGTATGTGGGTGGTGGGTTGTAATGTTGGGGGGGGGTATTGTATGGTTTTTTTTACAGGCAAAAGAGCTGAACTTCTTGGGGCATGCCCCGCAAAGGGCCCTGTTCAGGGCTGGTAAGGTAAAAGAGCTTTTAACTTTAGTAATTTAGAATAGGGTAGGGCATTTTTATTTTGGGGGGCTTTGTTGTTTTATTAGGGGGCTTAGAGTAGGTGTAATTAGTTTAAAATTGTTGTAATATTTTTCTTATGTTTGTAAATATTTTTTTATTTTTTTGTAACTTAGTTCTTTTTTATTTTTTGTACTTTAGTTAGTTTATTTCATTGTAGTTATTTGTAGATATTGTATTTAATTAATGTATTGATAGTGTAGTGTTAGGTTTAATTGTAGGTATTTTATTTAATTAATTTAATGATAGTATAGTGTTAGGTTTAATTTTAACTTAGGTTAGGATTTATTTTACAGGTAATTTTGTAATTATTTTAACTAGGTAACTATTAAATAGTTCTTAACTATTTAATAGCTATTGTACCTGGTTAAAATAATTACAGAGTTGCCTGTAAAATAAATATTAATCCTAAAATAGCTACAATGTAATTAAAATTTATATTGTAGCTATATTAGGGTTTATTTTACAGGTAAGTATTTAGCTTTAAATAGGAATAATTTATTTAATAAGAGTTAATTAATTTCGTTAGATTCAAATTATATTTAATTTAGGGGGGTGTTAGTGTTAGGGTTAGACTTAGCTTTAGGGGTTAATCCATTTATTAGAATAGCGGTGAGCTCCGGTCGGCAGATTAGGGGTTAATAATTGAAGTTAGGTGTCGGCGATGTTAGGGAGGGCAGATTAGGGGTTAATACTATTTATTATAGGGTTAGTGAGGCGGATTAGGGGTTAATAACTTTATTATAATAGCGGTGCGGTCCGCTCGGCAGATTAGGGGTTAATAAGTGTAGGCAGGTGGAGGCGACATTGAGGGGGGAAGATTAGGGGTTAATAAATATAATATAGGGGTCGGCTGTGTTAGGGGCAGCAGATTAGGGGTACATAGGGATAATGTAAGTAGCGGCGGTTTACGGAGCGGCAGATTAGGGGTTAAAAATAAAATGCAGGTGTCAGCGATAGCGGGGGCGGCAGATTAGGGGTTAATAAGTGTAAGGTTAGGGGTGTTTAGACTCGGGGTACATGTTAGAGTGTTAGGTGCAGACGTAGGAAGTGTTTCCCCATAGCAAACAATGGGGCTGCGTTAAGAGCTGAACGCGGCTTTTTTGCAGGTGTTAGGTTTTTTTTCAGCTCAAACAGCCCCATTGTTTCCTATGGGGGAATCGTGCACGAGTACGTTTTTGAGGATGGCCGCTTGCGTAAGCAACTCTGGTATTGAGAGTTGAAGCTGCGTTAAAAATGCTCTACGCTCCTTTTTTGGAGCCTAACGCAGCCTTTATGTGGACTCTCAATACCAGAGTTATTTTTATGGTGCGGCCAGAAAAAAGCCGGCGTTAGTTTTTCGGGTCGTTACCGACAAAACTCCAAATCTAGCCGATAATTAACGTATTATTTGATGTTTTACTTTGTGAATTTAATGTATTTTTGAAAATATACACTCACTTCAAATTTGATGATTGCAACACACTCCAAAAAAGATGGGACAGTCGACTATTTACCACTGTCTAACATCACATTTTCTTTTAATAACACTTTGGGCACTGAAGACACCAGTTGGTTAAGTTTAGCAAGCAGAATTTTCCCCCATACATCCATTATGCATGTCTTCAGCTGTGCAACTGTACGGGCCTTGGTTGCCTTATTTTGCGCTTCATAATGTGCCACACATACTCAATCGGAGACAGTTCAGGGCTGCAGGTAGGACATGCTAGCACCCGCACTCTCTGCTTACGCAACCATGCGCTTGTAATCTGGGCAGAATGTGGTTCAACATTGTCCTGCTGAAAAATGCAGGGACGTCCCTGGAAAAGATGACTTCTGGATGGCAGCACATGTTGCACCAAGATGTATACAACATATCTGCATTAATGGTGCCCTCGCAGATGTTCAAGTTACCTATGCCATGGGCCCTGGCACACCCCCATACCATGACAGATAGTGACTTTTGGACCTGATGCTCATAACAGCTTGGATGGTTTCCTCTTTGGAAGGAGAACAGGACGGCTGTTTTTTCTAAAAACTATTTGAAATGTAGACACGATGGACCACAAAACACGATTTCACTGTGCTACTGTCCATCTCAGATAAGACCGAGCCCAGAGAAGTCTGCGGCGCTTCTGGACAGTGTTGATGTATGACTTCTGCTTTGCATAATAAAGCTTTAACTTGCATCTGTGGATAGAGCGGCAAATGGTGTTGACTGACAAAAGTTTGCCAACGTTTTCCGGAGCCCATATCAGGATATCCATTACAGACTCATGACTGTTTTTTGAGACAGTGACGTCTGAGGGATTGGAGTTCACACACATTCAGAAATGGTTTTTGGTCTTGCCCTTTACACACAGAGAGTTGACTGGATTCCTTGAATCTTTTTATTATTTTGTGCACTGTAGAAGGTGAAATACCCAAAATCCTACTGATTTGCCTTGGGGGAATGTTGTTTTCAAAGTGTTGGATTATTATTAAAAGTATATTTATTTATAACAATAATTATAATCAATATTTATTTATAACAATAATTATAATCGGGTATTAAGGGACTAACACAAAGAGAAAATAATAATTCTAAAGAGGGATAAAGAGAATTCCACATTTCTCACGAAGGCCCCCATTTATAATGCAGCTCTGGGGGCCGATCACTGCAGGCTTGCATGACTGCACATTCCTATACAGTACACCAGCTGGCGATTAAATCACCCAGGGTACGTTCATCCCGGGGTGATTGAAAACCCCTACTCACGCACCATTGAGCTAGCTTAAACAGGGGACGGTATTTCACGAGCTTTTTGCCATGATGGAAACTGTTTAAACAATTTTACATCTGCCAAATTATTTAATTGTTTAGCTAATTTTTAATGATTTTTTATTTAATTGCCCATGAACCATATATGCTGCCTGTGGTATTACAGCATCCTGGTTATGTTTTTGCAAGTGCCACATCTGGTCTTTCCATAAAACATAGGTGAGATTTGTTTATGTTCCTTGTCCCTTACAACACTTTTTGCCTAAAACAGCATCCAAGCTGCAGAAATGCTGAGCAGTAATTTCTTTGGATGACCAAATTACAAAAATAGTACTAGGTCTGGAAACAATTTGCAAAACTCTTTGCCACATGTACAATGTACAAGATGTTTCTGTAGAAAACTGAAGAGACAGACACATTTATGTTATATACGTAATGTAGATCATTTGTGTTCTATTGTTACTTATTTCTTTTTTGCCATTTGGGGCAATTCACATATGGACATTTAGCTATTTAAGAGAAATTTAGAAAATTACTCAAAAGAATAATTAAAAAAACTAAAACTATCATACAATAATGCTGTTATCTCCAGCAGGAATTCAGATTTCACAATTAATACAATTATTAAGCTGTTGTTCCAGAATGTAGAAAGTATAATTGAATGAAAATGTTGCTATCTATTTTCAAAGTTCACTGTAGCATGTTAATAAAGCTTCCTGATTACAATTCCAACACAACAGTTTCAGGGTTAAAAAACAATGGCTTAAGTGGAAGCTTTTTCACTGAAAGGTTTTTAATGGATTTTCATTTTATGGATTTTATTTAGATGAATTCGTTCTGTTAGATACTGTATTTTCTAAGGCCTCGATTTAGAGTTTTGTCGGTAACGACCCGCGTAGCTAACGCTGGCTTTTTTCTGGCCGCACCTTTTAAATACCTCTGGTATTGAGAGTTCACAGAATGGCTGCGTTAGGCTCCAAAAAGGGAGCGTACAGGCATATTTAACGCCACTGCAACTCTCGATACCAGAGTTGCTTACGGACGCGGCCAGCTTCAAAAACGTGCTCGTGCACGATTCCCCCATAGAAAACAATCGGGCTGTTTGAGCTGAAAAAAAACCTGAAAAAAAAACCTAACACCTGCAAAAAAGCCGCGTTCAGCTCCTAACGCAGCCCCATTGTTTCCTATGGGGAAACACTTCCTACGTCTGCACCTAACACTCTAACATGTACCCCGAGTCTAAACACCCCTAACCTTACACTTATTAACCCCTATTCTGCCGCCCCCGCTATCGCTGACCCCTGCATATTATTATTAACCCCTAATCTGCCGCTCCGTAAACCGCCGCTACTTACATTATCCCTATGTACCCCTAATCTGCTGCCCCTAACACCGCTGACCCCTATATTATATTTATTAACCCCTAATCTGCTCCCCACAACGTCGCCTCCACCTGCCTACACTTATTAACCCCTAATCTGCCGAGCGGACCGCACCGCTATTATAATAAAGTTATTAACCCCTAATCCACCTCACTAACCCTATAATAAATAGTATTAACCCCTAATCTGCCCTCCCTAACATCGCCGACACCTAACTTCAAACATTAAGCCCTAATCTGCCGACTGGAGCTCACCGCTATTCTAATAAATGTATTAACCCCTAAAGCTAAGTCTAACCCTAACACTAACACCCCCCTAAGTTAAATATAATTTAAATATAACAAAATTAATTAACTCTTATTAAATAAATTATTCCTATTTAAAGCTAAATACTTACCTGTAAAATAAATCCTAATATAGCTACAATATAAATTATATTTATATTATAGCTATTTTAGGATTTATATTTATTTTACAGGTAACTTTGTATTTATTTTAACCAGGTACAATAGCTATTAAATAGTTAAGAACTATTTAATAGCTAAAATAGTTAAAATAATTACAAAATTACCTGTAAAATAAATCCTAACCTAAGTTACAATTAAACCTAACACTACACTATCAATAAATTAATTAAATAAAATACCTACAATTACCTACAATTAAACCTAACCCTACACTATCAATAAATTAATTAAATACAATATCTACAAATAAATACAATGAAATAAACTAACTAAAGTACAAAAAATTAAAAAGAACTAAGTTACAAAAAATAAAAAAATATTTACAAACATCAGAAAAATATTACAACAATTTTAAACTAATTACACCTACTCTAAGCCCCCTAATAAAATAACAAAGACCCCCAAAATAAAAAAATGCCCTACCCTATTCTAAATTACTAAAGTTCAAAGCTCTTTTACCTTACCAGCCCTGAACAGGGCCCTTTGCGGGGCATGCCCCAAAGAATTCAACTCTTTTGCCTGTAAAAAAAACACATACAATACCCCCCCCCAACATTACAACCCACCACCCACATACCCCTAATCTAACCCAAACCCCCCTTAAATAAACCTAACACTAAGCCCCTGAAGATCTTCCTACCTTATCTTCACCATACCAGGTTCACCGATCGATCCAGAAGAGCTCCTCCGATGTCTTGATCCAAGCCCAAGCGGGGGGCTGAAGATGTCCATGATCCGGCTGAAGTCTTCATCCAAGCGGGAGCTGAAGAGGTCCATGATCCGGCTGAAGTCTTCTATCAACGGCATCTTAAATCTTCTTTCTTCCGGATCCATCTTGCAGACCTCCGACGCGGAACATCCTGCTGGCCCGACGGACTACCGACGAATGAAGGCTCCTTTAAGGGACGTCATCCAAGATGGCGTCCCTCGAATTCCGATTGGCTGATAGGATTCTATCAGCCAATCGGAATTAAGGTAGGAATTTTCTAATTGGCTGATGGAATCAGCCAATCAGAATCAAGTTCAATCCGATTGGCTGATCCGATCAGCCAATCAGATTGAGCTCGCATTCTATTGGCTGTTCCGATCAGCCAATAGAATGCGAGCTCAATCTGATTATTTAATAGCTATTGTACCTGCTTAAAATAAATACAAAGTTACCTGTAAAATAAATATAAATCCTAAAATAGCTATAATATAAATATAATTTATATTGTAGCTATATTAGGATTTATTTTACAGGTAAGTATTTAGCTTTAAATAGGAATAATTTATTTAATAAGAGTTAATTAATTTTGTTAGATTTAAATTATATTTATTTTAGGGGGGTGTTAGTGTTAGGGTTAGACTTAGCTTTAGGGGTTAATACATTTATTAGAATAGCGGTGAGCTCCAGTCGGCAGATTAGGGGTTAATGTTTGAAGTTAGGTGTCGGCGATGTTAGGGAGGGCAGATTAGGGGTTAATACTATTTATTATAGGGTTAGTGAGGCGGATTAGGGGTGAATAACTTTATTATAATAGCGGTGCGGTCCGCTCGGCAGATTAGGGGTTAATAAGTGTAGGCAGGTGGAGGCGACGTTGTGGGGGGCAGATTTGGGGTTAATAAATATAATATAGGGGTCGGCGGTGTTAGGGGCAGCAGATTAGGGGTACATAAGTATAACGTAGGTGGTGGTCGGTAGATTAGGGGTTAATTATTGTAGGTAGCTGGCGGCGACGTTGTGGGGGGCAGGTTAGGGGTTAATAAATATAATATAGGGGTCGGCGGTGTTAGGGGCAGCAGATTAGGGGTACATAAGTATAACGTAGGTGGCGGTCGGCAGATTAGGGGTTAAAAAAATTTAATCGAGTGGCGGCGATGTGGGGGGACCTCGGTTTAGGGGTACATAGGTAGTTTATGGGTGTTAGTGTACTTTAGAGCACAGTAGTTAAGAGCTTTATGAACCGGCGTTAGCCCAGAAAGCTCTTAACTACTGACTTTTTTCTGCGGCTGGAGTTTTGTCGTTAGATTTCTAACGCTCACTTCAGACACGACTCTAAATACCGGAGTTAGAAAGATCCCATTGAAAAGATAGGATACGCAATTGACGTAAGGGTATCTGCGGTATGGAAAACTCGCGGCTGCAAAGTGAGTGTTAGACCCTTTCCTGACTGACTCCAAATACCGGCGGTAGCCTAAAACCAGCGTTAGGAGCCTCTAACGCTGGTTTTCACGGCTACCACCAAACTCTAAATCTAGGCCTAAATGTGATATTTCTATATGTGGACTTTGTGATTTTGCTTATTTGACTAGGACGTTTTTTACTAACCACTTTTATTAACTGTTTTGCATTATCGATATTGCTTATATTATGTATTATTAAATTGTATTATTTCAATATTTTAAAGCTTTTATTACTATGGATTGTTATGAAGGTACAGTTTATGCAGCTGTGCTCAGCAGAAGTGCAAGAGTGAATGCTTGATCGAAGGCTTAAAACAGCACTGGAAGCGAGTGAGCTGGCAGATTTCTATACAGCTAACAGATCACCAATGAATAGGAGAAAAGTCGTCACTAAGGGGCAGCCAACTGGAAGGGTGTTGCTTCACAACCCCCCCATCACCAAGTCTGTTCTACCATCTTTTTTCCTTCAGTTTCCTCAGGGATAGGGGAAGCTAGTACCACTTCTGGGCAGGGAGATGGTTGCAGGTGTTTTGTGTGAAACAAGCTGGGGCTTATCAGTCTTTTTTGTGCAGAGAATATATTGTGCAATATGTAAGGACTAAATATAGTTTAAAATGTAACTTTTATTATTTATACACAATAAAAGACAGTGTTTGGAAATTCAATGTTTGCTGCCCTACTGATAATTAAAAACCACTTTATTACTTGTTACCAAAATTAATTTCAAATATAGGTAATTACTGATACTTTGTAAAACAGTAATAACTCAGTATCATCTATGAGGGGGCTAGAAGAAATAGGTTTACAAAAGTAACAATTTGAAAATAGTCCACCGAAGTAACGAATATTTACTACAAATAGATTTTGTAAATTACTGATATGTAACGAATATTGGGACTCGATATTAAATAAAGTGTAGAGAATCTAAATTGTAGATGGTATGCTGCTTAGTTGACCGTTAACAACTTATTATGTTGTGCAGTTACTGCTAACTACTAAGCGACACCTTGATAATGAAATAAAAGTTCCTTTACTGAACGGTTAACAAACATTGGCTCAAACACATTATAGGCAGCACTTGAGAGGTAAACCTTTTAACAAGAGTACTATCCCTCGTCCCCCAACAAGGTGTGAAGCCAAAAAGATATCTGAGATATTTTAACAAGTATCTAATATAATTATTATTGTTTTTTAACAAGTAATGAGCAACTTAAAGTGAATGTAAATTTTGATGTTTAAGTGCCCGGTTTTTAAAACTTTGATTAAAAACAGGGGCACTTTAATTCATCAAAATTTACATTTCACTCCTGTTGTGACAAAAAA
This sequence comes from Bombina bombina, assembly GCF_027579735.1. Lineage (NCBI taxonomy): Eukaryota > Metazoa > Chordata > Amphibia > Anura > Bombinatoridae > Bombina > Bombina bombina. The sequence continues at coordinate 512,913,854 of NC_069499.1, read as the reverse complement.
CTTACCTTTTAAACTTCACAGCAGCTGCTGCTTCCTCCGGTCTCACAAGCCATTTCTGATGTCAGAAATGATTGATAGGTCATCCTCCAATCACAGATTCCCCCCCCCCCCCCGGGGGATTCAGTGTCTGATTCACTGCTGTGATTGGAGGAAGCCAGATACCTCATTTTAGACCCAGGAAGAGGCTTTGAAACAGGTGGAGGAAGCTGGAGCTGCTGTGAAGATTAAAAAGTAAGTTTATTTTCACAACAGGAGTGAAATGAAAATATTGATGAATTAAAGTGCCTCTGTTTTTAATCAAAGTTTTAAAAACCGGGCACTTTAGCATCAAAATTTACATTCACTTTAAAATAACAAAGAGCCCCTGCCACGGTTGCGTTTCACATTAAGCTTTCTCAAAGGGGTGTGCGGGGCTGCAAACTGTCAGTATTTACTACAAATCAAATCCCTCCTCTTGGATCTGATTGGCTAGTTGTGCTCATCAGCACTATTTTAACATTGGTTTAACCATAATGTCAATCAAAAGTTTCAAAATCACGAGACTGGTGATGCAAACTTTCCTCTCAATAAATGCAGATGTAATGAAAGATACTGTGTGTTTATGGGATTGAACCCGATTTGACTCTATTAATTAAGATCATATTGCAATATAACAGTTACTAGTTTTAGAGATTTCTGTAAGATCATGCAGTCATAATATGATTCTGGGATTTTATTATTTACTAGTGCAGCTGTAAACATTGTGACAGAGCAGATTATTGGTTGAAGACGTATGTTCTGTCATTCCCTGCAACTAATATCCATGTTGTTGATGGTTTTGGTTTAATGCCTCCCTAAAATGAGATCAAGCTTTATTATACTACATAGGGGACTACAGATCATTATGATTCATATTGCAAAAGTACTACTAGGACTGCTATGATTGATTATGCTGCCAAAATTGCTGTATCAAATGAAATACAGACTAGCATGTTAGCCATTCATTATAATAACTATAATCCATTGTTGGTGAAAAAATGTCCAAATCTATAAGTATGATTATACAATAGTGTATTATTATGTAAATTTGTAGGGTACCCATTAATTTTGCACCTTAATTTAATTTTTTATTTATTATTTTTAAATGTATGTGGTTTGCAACTGGACTGCTATACAAATCTGTTTTTATTCAATTTTAAAAAATACAAAAATACTATAGTGCTCATAATACATTTAATTCTAATAAATCTGGATGAATATATTGTATTGTTGGTGACTAACTGAAAATACTACTTTATTTTGTGTGAGTGATTCTCTGTGAATGTGAGACTAAGATCAGTAATTATTCATCATAAGAGTAGAACTAGTAAGTGAGTAAAAAGATAAACAGTTAATAACTAACAAGTATTAGTGCATATTTGTACATTATGGTTAAGAGACAGTGACACTGGAATTTCCAAGTGATGGACAATGGTGAAGTGTCGAGAAATAAATGAAAAGAGAGATTCAAATTTAAAAATGTAAAGAATTATATTTGTAAATGTCAAACCATAGTTCTATAATACATACCTGACAGTTGCAGTGCACAGTTGTGGCTTGGTGCAATTAGTTATATAAAAAATAAAACGCAAATTATCACACTTTTACACTTAAATTCATAAAATCATGAGCAATTGTCATCATATTTACATTATTTTTGCTTCTTCACACACCCGCCACTAGTTTGAGGTGCGTCCTCTTCATTTTCAGTCCTAGGGCCCGATTTACTAATGTGCGAGCAGACATGACAGCATACGCTGTCAGCATTTATCATTGCATTTATCATTGCACAAGAATTTCTAGTGAAATGCTTGTGCAATGCTACCCCCTGCACATTTGCGGCCAATCGGCGGCTAGCAGGGGGTGTCAACTCCATAGTATCGCATCGGGCTGATTGCTGTCCGCCACCTCTTATGACCGCTGCTTGTTAACTTCCGCTTCAGGCTGATCTGAAGCGGAGTGGGGCGGAAGCAGCACCCACTGCTTCATAAATCGACCCCCTAGTGTGCATTAAAGTTCAATAAAAAAATTTTTTAGGAGGATAAATACTAATTATATAAAAAATTCCATGACCTCTGAGTCTTCCTTTGTGGTTTACTTGTTAATATGAGGGCCGAACACATGCCGCAAAGTGAAAAAGAGATGGGGGGAACACTCCACTTACATTAAAAACAAATCCAAGAGTCACAGTGTCTCAAGACACTGCCGAAACGTCCATGGGACATCTAAGAATCCCATGAGAATATTGCCTATTGAACATGTGCCTAGGGTTCAAGCCAATGCATTTATGACCCTTAGGAGACGTGAATCCTATCTACAGACTCTTCAGCCCAACGGTCTGAATGAAAATATCAACTTGGCAGCGTTCATCTAAAACTAGTATCAATATTTAATTACTGGATTGACCCACACTATGGGGCCCATTTATCAAGCTCCGAACGAAGCTTGTGTGCCCGTGTTTCGCCAGAAACAGCAGTTATGAAGCAGCGGTCTAAGCAGGCGCTCTGAGCAGGCGGACAGGAATCGCCGGAAATCAACCTGATTGGGTTGATTGACACCTCCCTGCTGGCTGCTGATTGGCCGCGAGTCAGCAGGGGGCGGCGTTGCACCAGCAGCTCTTGTGAGCTGTTGGTGCAATGTTAAATGCGGAGAGCGTATTGCTCTCCGCATTCAGCGAGGTCTTGCGGACCTGATCCGCACTGTCGGATCAGGTCTGCAAGACCTTTGATAAATAGGCCCCTTAGAGACAGCTTATTGGCAGTCATCCTGTGTATCCCTGAAACTAGTCATTTTGGGTGTACCAAAGTCCATTTTACTTGACCACATTTAGGGTTTGAGCATACTTGGCTCATCCATTGATCCACTATGTGACATGGATGTGGCATTTGCGGAGCAGGCATTCTTAGGGTGATGGCACTTATAATTCTATGTTATTGCTCATCTACTATTAGTTTTGACTCTAGTAGGTCTGGCTCATGTTTTATATTTATATTATTATTTTGGGTATTTCCCCCAATAGTTCATTTCTTAGTCAGATATGATGTCACTTTAAGTCCCATGCACTAATCCCCAAATGAATTTAATAGTTTAGTTCATCACTATCACCATGTCACACTATACACGTTGTTAATCCCACATGTGTAGGTCAGTGCTTCCACTCCTATTGTTTTTCACTTTTTTACCCATTCCTATATGTGTTCACATATCCTCATATCTATGTATTACCAGATAAGGATCCTTTAGTAACCTTCTGGTTTCTTCCTATAATTTATATTTTAAGTATTTCTACCTAATATATCAATAGTATTTAGTATATACTGATGATATTCATTGGGGATTTGTGACCATTTCTTGAGTATATATTAATAGTTATTTATTAATCTGTTGACACCACACTTTCAATTGAGGTATCCCTACTCTCTACACAATACACATATTAGATGTTTATCACCCTAGATCTCCCTTCGCTCAAATATCATGATAATCCTCTCAGGGTTAGGTTCCCCCATTCACAACAATTAATATATGTTACACACACATGTCATTTGGTCCGCATATTCAAGAAGCACAATATTCCCTAATATCCTCTTCCTTAATATTAGTATCCCATATCCTACGGGCCTTCCCTATTCCATTTAATCATATAATCACCTCAGATAGTTTCACACTCCACAACTACCACTCTCATTGAGTTTCCCACTTCACTCAGAAATAGATTTATATTTTATATTCCACTACACACCCTACATTGTAGTTAGGTCCCCTTATTCAGATATTAGTATCACATTTAGTTGTGGCACTTTCACTTATTTTACACCCTATAGTGTTAATTAAATACACACATTATCATCCCTCATGGAATAATATTATAACACTGTTTGATTGGATACTATAGTATTAAACACGTAATCATTTTTTATTACTATTGCACTCTTCTAACAGCATAACGTATAGGAATCATTATTTAGTGATTATTCTAAATATATTTTATTAGCAATATTATGCATATATAAGCGTACCCACTGGTCCTATCCAGTAGTTAAGGGGTTTTAGGTTCATAATGCCTATTTGGCCGTATTTGGCCATAAGTACAGCTGACAGCTTGTCAGGCTCTGTGTAGCCAAGATAGGACATTATTGTTACACGATTAGCGTGTTACACAGAAGCAGCAGGAGAAGTTTTAGGTCCTGCCCCCATCCAGTGTTATTTCCCTTCTGATTGGTGATCTTGATGCTTTGCCTCCTCCAATCGTATCCTCACATGGAGTTAGGGACGCTGAAGGTGTTAGAAACCGGATGGCGGCGGCGCCACAACAGCATCTAGTTAAACACTTTGGATTTTTTTTACCTTAGAGCTAGCCCCATGGCAATGCCAGTCCACGATCAAATTGGTTCCAGGCAAGTCTGATTTCCCCTTTTATCAAAAGATATTTATCACCATCAGTGGTACTAAAACACACAATCACATCATTGTAATGGTAGGGGTATATATTATATATTGTGCACACCACAGATGCCTGTATACTATTCTATGTTACTGTGGTGGCGTGTTTTATTTTATTTTATCATTTTATTATATTATATTATTTTTTTTGTGTTATGTTTGTTTGTGTTATGTTTTGCAACTATAAGCATAAGATTGCAATTGTTAGGAGCTAACAATAGATTATTGTCTCTTATCCTGATGAAGAGATTCTTTTGAATAATGTATATGTTTACTGATAATCTATGTAAAATCTTTTGCTGTGAGATCATTGTGTAGGAAGGTTTGTTTACATTGGTTACCATCTCAACTAATTGCCTACTGATGGCATACACAGGTGTATCAATGGTTTAATTTATTAGAGTTTTTTATTCCTTTATATAGCAAGTGTATTTCATTTAATTTTTGTATAGCCTGAGGAAACAGCCCTTATAGAGGCTGAGAAATGCGTTGCTTTGTTTTTAATAAATTTATGCTTTTTTTTTTATACACTTGTTGCTTTTATTTTTGGAGTTTTTTTTTGGACCTGCACCGTGTGGCTGGTAAACGGATGCTGTCTACACCTGAGTACAGTTTACTGGGCGACTGAGAGGTTCCAGCTTGCCTTGATTGCACTTGGAGGTGCGCTGTATTTTGTAAGTCTGACCAGTAATTTTGTGTACTGTATACCAAAACTGTACTGGGCTATGGATATTGTCTTATGTCACTCACAGGAATAGACATTTTGTTTGCTGCTTGCTGGTTTCCATCTGAGTGGGCTGGACCACTGCTAATTGATTCAGCCTGCATCATTTGCACCTTAGGGTGCTCTATCTTTGTGACTATTATTTTACTTCACATTGTTTCATTATTGTACAGATGTTACTAGGCCATATTGGTGCCTCTGTGTCTCCTTCTTCCTAAATACTAACTATGTACTCGTAGAACAATACAGTCATTATATCCACGTGATAACTTGTTATGTTTACATACATCTTGTGTCAGTGGCACACCATTTATGAATGAACCGATCATAGCACCGGGGAAAAACTTAAAAAAAGGGTTTAATATTGTTATTTTTGTATTTTCATCATTAAAATTAATATATATTTTATTTTAACGGTGGTATTATTTCTATAATATTTTAATATTTTGCAGCGCCCCTGTAGGCCAGTCGTGGCGCACAGTTTGGGAACCACTGCTCTAGCCCCCTCATAGATGATATTGTGTTATTACTGTTTTACAAAGTATCAGTACTTACCTATATTTGAAATTCATTTTGGTAAGAAGTAATGAAGTGTTTTTAAATCTCAGTGGTGCAGCAAACATTGAATTTCCAAACGCTGTCTTTTACTGCGTATAAATAATACAAGTTACATTTTAAACTATATTTAGGGGCATATTTATCAAGCTTCGTACGGAGCTTGATGCCTCGTGTTTCTGGCAAACCTTCAGGCTTGCCAGAAACAGTAGTGATGAAGCAGCGATCTAAAGACCGGTGTTCCATAACCTGTCTGCCTGCTCTGAGGCCATGGACGGAAATCACCAGAAATCAACCTGATCGAATACGATGGGGTTGATTGACACCCCCTGCTAGCGGCCGATTGGCCAGGAATCTGCAGGGGGCGGTATTGTGGGTCCATCCTGAAGACATCCGGCTCTGAGCATCCTCTTATGGTCACTGCCGTACACTGAATCTTCAATGAAAGGGAGCCGTTTCAAAATGGCGTCCCTTGCATTCCTATTGGCTGAAAAGTTTGAATCAGCCAATAGAATGAGAGCTGCTTAAATCCTGTTGGCTGATTTTAACAGCCAATAGGATTTTAGCAGCGCTAATTCCTATTGTCTTATTCAAATTTGTCAGCCAATAGGAATGCAAGCGATGCCATCTTGAATTGCGTACCTTGCATTGAAGATTCAGTGTACGGCAGTGACCATATGTAGATGCTCCGCGCCGGATTGACCCGCTCTGTGACACCGGGATCAAGATAAAAGATGCCGCCTGGATAAAGATTGAAGAGGCCGCCTGGATGAAGACTTCTTGCTGCTTGGATGAGGACTTCACCGCAGGGATGAAGATTGAAGAGGCCGCCTCGATGAAGACTTCTCGTCGCCTGGATGAAGATCATTCAAGCGGGACTTCAAAAACTGTAAGTGGATCTTTGGGGGTTAGTTGTGTTTTTTAAGGGTTTTTTGTGTGGGTTTTTTTTTAGTTTAGTGTATGTGCTTGTAAAAGAGCTGGGTAGCTTAGGTTTTTTTTTAGAGTTAGGTTTTTTATTTTAGGGGGTTGGTTGGGTGGGGGGTTTTACTGTTGAGGGGTCTTTGTATTTTTTTTTTTTTACATGTAAAAGAGCTGTTTAACTTACGGCAATGCCCTAAAGGCCCCTTTAAGGGCTATTGGTAGTTTATCGTAGGCTAGGGGGTTTTTTTTTTTTGAGTGAGCTTTTTTATTTTAATACTGCTATCAGGTGTAATTATTTTTTATTTTGGATAATTTTGTGTGTTATTTTTCGTAATATAGTGTTTGTTATTTTTTGTAATTTAGTCTTTTTTATTTTTTGTATTTAAATACTTTATAATTTAGTAGAGTAGTGTTAGGATTTTTTTATTGTGTAGTTTAGTTTTATTTAATTGGTAGTTAGTTTAATTTTAGTTTAATAATTATAAGCTAGATTACGAGTTTGGCGTTATGAGTGAAAAAGCATCATTATGGCCCATAACTATGCTTTTTCCCTAATGCCGCTATTACAAGTCTTGTCAGAATAGCTGTACCGCACACTTTTTTGGCCGTCACGCAACGTCAGTACCACACTTTAAGAAAAGTCCTTTTTCAAGTTTTGCTGTGAGGCCAAAAAGTGAGCGGTGCAGATTAAAATGACCAAATCTGTACCGCCATCTGAAGTCAATAGTTATGAGTTTTACGTTACAAAGCTGTAGCATAAAACTCATAACTAAACTGTCACAAAGTACACTGACACCCATAAACTACCTATTTACCCTTAAACTGAGGCCCTCCCGCATTGCAAACACTAAAATAAAATTATTAACCCCTAATCTGACGCTCCGGAGATCGCCGCCACTGAAAAAATGTATTAACCCCTATTCCCTTGCTTCCCGACATCGTCGCCACTATAATAGACCTATTAACCCCTAAACCGCCACCCTCCCACATCGCAAACCCTATTTAAAGATTATTAACCCCTAATCTGCCGTCCACCAACACCGCTGCTATAATAAACCGATTAACCCCTAAACCTAACCCTAACGTAACCCTAACCCCCCCTAACTTAAATATAATTAAAATAAATCTAAATAAAACTTACAATTATTACCTATATAATTCCTATTTAAAACTAAATACTTACCTGTAAAATAAAACCTAAGCTCGCTACAATATAACTAATAGTTACATTGTAGCTATCTAGGTTTTATTTCTATTTTACAGGTAAGTTTGTATTTATTTTAACTAGGTAGACTAGTTAGTAAATAGTTATTATCTATTTATTAACTACCTAGTTAAAATAAATACAAACTTACCTGTAAAATAAAACCTAACCTGCCTTACAATAAAACCTAACCTGCCGTACACTAAAAACTAACATTACAATAAAATAAAATAAATTAAATTAATACAATACATTTATCTAAATTACAAAACAAAATAAACACTAAATTACACAAAATAAAACCAAATGATCAAAAATAAAAATGAATTACTCCTAATCTAATAGCCCTATCAAAATAAAAAAGCCCCCCCCCCCAAAATAAAAAACCCATAGCCTACACTAAACTACCAATGGCCCTTAAAAGGGCCTTTTGCTGGGCATTGCCCCAAAGAAATCAGCACTTTTACCTGTAAAAAAAAATACAAACAACCCCACAACAGTAAAACCCACCACCCACACAACCAAACCCCCCAAATAAAACCTATCTAAATAAACCTAAGCTAACCATTGCCCTGAAAAGGGCATTTGGATGGGCATTGCCCTTAAAAGGGCATTTAGCTCTTTTACTGCCCAATCCCTAAGTTAAAAATAAAACCCACCCAATAAACCCTTAAAAAAAAACTAACACTAACCCCCGACGATTCACTTATAGTTTTCGAAGACCGGACATCCATCCTCATCCAGGCGGCAGAAATCTTCATCCAAGCCAGAAGAAGTCTTCATCCAAGTGGGCAGAAGTTTTCATCCAGACGGCATCTTCTATCTTCATCCATCCGACATCTTCTATCTTCATCCATCCAGCGCGGAGCGGGTCCATCTTCAAGACATCCGGCGCGGAGCATCCTCTTATTCCGATGGTCAACGAAGAATGAAGTTTCCCTTTAAGGTACGTCATCCAAGATGGCGTCCCTTACATTCCGATTGGCTGATAGATTTCTATCAGCCAATAGGAATTAAAGGGTACAAAATCCTATTGGCTGTTGCAATCAGCCAATAGTATTGAGCTTTCATCCTATTGGCTGATCCAATCAGCCAATAGAATGCGAGCACAATCCTATTTGCTGATTGGATCAGCCAATAGGATGAAAGCTCAATCCTATTGGCTGATTGCCCTTATAAGTGCAATGCCCATCAAAATGCCCTTTTCAGGGCAATGGTTAGCTTAGGTTTATTTAGATTTTTTTTTTATTTTTTTTATTTGGGGGGTATGGTTGTGTGGGTGGTGGGTTTTACTGTTGGGGGGTTGTTTGTATTTTTTTTACAGGTAAAAGAGCTGATTTATTTGGGGCAATGCCCCGCAAAAGGGCCTTTTAAGGGCCATTGGTAGTTTAGTGTAGGCTAGGGTTTTTTTTTTATTTTGGGGGGGGGCTTTTTATTTTGATAGGGCTATTAGATTAGGAGTAATTCTTTTTTATTTTTGATAATTTCGTTGTTTATTTTTTGTAATTTAGATAAATGTATTAACATAGTAGATAAGGTTGAAAAAAGACTGAAGTCCATCGAGTTCAACCTATACAAATCTAAAATACTTACAAAAAGCTCCAGTTAAGCTTAAATAACCCCATTAAAATGTGACCCATTTAATACTAGCAATCATATCCATGAATTTTATTTATATACAGAAATGTATCCAGACTATTTTTAAATGTATCTATGGTATTGGCATTCACTACCTCCTTTGGTAATGAGTTCCACAATTTTATTGCTCTTACAGTGAAAAAACGTTTCCGTTGCAGGAGATTAAATCTCCTTTCCTCCAACCTTAAATTATGACCTCTTGTCAGAAACAATTTTCTTGGAATAAACAGAGCTTCTGCCATCTCTGTATATGGGCCTTGAATATATTTATATAAAGTAATCATTTCACCTCTCAAGCGCCTTTTTTCTAAAGAAAGCAGACCCAGTTTGGCTAGCCTCTCCTCATAGGTTAATTTCTCCAATCCCCTTATTAGCTTTGTGGCTCTTCTCTGAACTTTTTCTAGTGCTGCAATATCTTTTTAGAAATCGGTCCCCAGAACTGCACTCCAAACTCAAGGTGAGGTCTTACCAGGGCTTTATATAATGACAGAATTATGCTTTCCTCCCTTGAATCAATGCCTCTTTTAATACATGCTAGTATCTTATTAGCCTTTGAAGCCGCTGCCCTGCATTGTGCACCCATCTTTAGTTTGTTATCTATTACCACTCCCAAATCCCTTTCCTCCTGTGTTTGGCTAAGTCTTGTCCCATTTAAAAAATACGCAGCCTGCTTATTTTTACTTCCAAAATGTAGAACCTTGTATTTTTCCGTATTAAATCTCATTTTCCATTCACTTGCCCATAGTTCTAATTTTAGCAAATCCCTTTGTAAAGAGAGTTCGTCCTGCTCTGACCTAATGACCTTACTTAACTTAGTATCATCTGCAAAAATAGAGATGTCGCTATTTAATCCTTGCTCCAAGTCATGTATAAAAAATATTAAAAAGAACAGGGCCCAGTACTGATCCCTGGGAAACGCCACTGATTACCTTTGTCCAATCTGAGTATGATCCATTTACTACTACTCGTTGCTCCCTATCTTTTATCCAGTTATTTATCCATGAGCTAACATTTTCAGCTATTCCCAGTCCCTTAATTGTGTGCATTAATCTCTCATGTGGCATTGTATCAAATGCCTTTGCAAAATCTAAGTATATCTCATCAACTGATTCCCCTTTATCTATATTTTTACTTACTTCCTCGTAGAATCTAATTAGATTAGTTTGACATAATCTATTTCTCCTAAAGCCATGCTGATTAGAACTCATAATCTTGTTTACACGAATATGCTCACCAATATAATCCCTTATAATCCCTTCAAATATCTTCCCCACTATTGATGTCAGACTAACTGGTCTATAGCTTCCTGGATCATCCCTACTTCCCTTTTTGAAAAGTGGCACCACATCAGCTTTACGCCAATCCTGGGGTACCATGCCTGAGGATAATGAGTCTTGAAAAATTAAGAGTAAAGGTTTGTCTATAACCGTGCTAAGTTCCCTTAACACCCTTGGGTGTATTCCATCTGGGCCTGGAGTTTTATTTACCTTAATATTTTCCAGTTTTTTCCTGATATCCTCTAAACAAAACTCCGTTAGTGGTATGGACTGGCATGTTCTATTCTGTTCCAAAGTATCATTCAATGGTTCCTCTCTTGTGTATACTGAAGAGAAAATGCTACCCTCCACGCATTTTAATGTACCTATATTATCCTTCTTAGATTTTTTGCTATTTATATTTAAAGAAACTTTTAGGGTTAGACTTAGAATCCTTGGAAATTAATTTTTCATTTTCAATTTTGGCTAATTTGATTGCTTTTTTGCATGCTTTGTTACATTCCTTATAAATATTGTATGTTGAGTCTGTACTATTTTCTTTTAATAATTTAAATGCCCTACGTTTTTTCCTAATTTCTCTTAACACATTTTTATTTAGCTTTGTTTTTTTATTTTTATAACCATATGGTATGTGTTGATATGCATATTTATTTAACACATTTTTAAATATTATCCATGTATCCTCTGTATTTTTATTAGAAAATACATTGTCCCAATTTATATTATTTAATGATTTCCTTAAATCGTTGAATTTTGCTTTCTTGAAATTAAAAGTCTTAGTTAAACCTTTAAAACACAGCATATGAAAAGAGATTTCAAATGTAACCATGTTATGATCACTGTTACCCAAATGTTCTTTAACTTCTATGTTTGATATTATATCTGTATTGTTTGATAGCACTAAATCCATTATAGCTTTACTCCTAGTTGGCTCCTCTATTAATTGTGACAAGAAGTTATCCCTAAGAACATTTAAAAATCTATCCCCCTTAGCTGAATTACTAGTTTCATTGGCCCAGTTTGTATCAGGGTAGTTAAAATCTCCCATAATTACAGCACTGTTATTAGCAACCTTACCTATTTGGATAAGTAGTTGAGTTTCCTCCGGGTCACTAATGTTGGGAGGCTTGTAGCATGTTCCTACTAATATTTTTTTAGGATTTTTCCCCCCACTCTTTATTTCAACCCACAGGGTCTCTACATTGTCACTTGTATCATAAATATCTTCCCTTATTGTAGGTTTAAGGTTAGGTTTAATATACATGCAGATTCCTCCACCCCTTTCATTATTCCTGTCCCTCCTAAATAATGTATACCCCTCTAAGTTAACTGCCCAGTCATGTGAATCATCCCACCAAGTTTCAGTTATACTGATAGCATCATAGTCCTCTTCTGCAACTAAGAGCGTCAGCTCCCCCATTTTACCTGTCATGCTTCTTGCATTTGTTGTCATACATTTAATTTTCATGTGCTTTCTGCTGCTACTTGGTGTGCTTTCCTCCATACTTTCTAATGTGACATTTCTTAAGTCATCCCTTCCTTGCGATATTAAGGGAGTGACATATTCACAGGCTGATCTCTCTGTTCTATTTTGTTCTAACTGACCCTCCCCCCCTTTGCCTAGTTTAAAAGGTTCTCTAAACGTGCTCCCATGCTTTCCCCCAACACACCTGTACCCATGTCATTCAGGTGCAATCCATCCTTACTGTACAAATTGTACCCTAGTGAAAAATCAGCCCAGTGTTCTAAAAAGTCAAACCCCTCATTTTTACACCATGTTTTTAGCCATGAATTAACAGACCTTAGCTCCTTCTGCCTTACTGAGTTAACACACGGCACTGGTAATATCTCAGAAAATATTACTTTGGAGGTCCTTGCTTTAAGCTTGCTACCTAACTCCCTGAAGTCATTTTTTAGGACTCTCCATCTCACACTGATTTCTTAATTAGTACCAATATGCACCATGACTGCAGGATCAGACCCACATCCCTCTAACAATCTATCAATCTATCAATTCGCGAGCAGCCATAACGCAAAACTTGTAATTTGGCTGTATATATGTTTCATTTTTAGTTTAAACTTAGTTTTTTAATTTGACAGGTATTGTATTAATTTAATTTATTTTATCGTAATGTTAGTTTTTGGTGTAAGGCAGGTTAAATTTTATTGTAAGACAGGTTAGGTTTTATTTTACAGGTAAGTTTGTATTTATTTCAATTAGGTAGTTAGTAAATAGTTAATAACTATTTACTAACTAGTCTACCTAAAATAAATACAAACTTACCTGTAAAATAAAAATAAAACCTAAGATAGCTACAATGTAACTATTAGTTATACTGTAGCAAGCTTAGTTTTTATTTTACAGGTAAGTATTTAGTTTTAAATATGAATTATTTAGGTAATAATTGTAAGTTTTACCTAGATTTATTTTAATTATATTTAAGTTAGGGGGGGTTATGGTTAGGGTTACATTTAGGGGTTAATAGGTTTATTATAGCGGCGGTGTGGGCGGACGGCATATTAGGGGTTAATAATTTTTAAAAAGAACAAAGTATTATAATACTTAGGTAGCGCCACAAAGAAAAATATATGTTAGTTTTGCCAATTCTCAAGGGGAGAAAAAAGGCCCAAAATAGCATATGATACTAGTAAAAATGTGCCATCAAGATTTTAACACATAAAAAAAGGCAAAAGTGCAAAAGCGGGTGTTAATACTGTAAGGTGATTTAAAAGCACCACCGGATTATCCACAATTACTGAGTATGAGTGAATAGTCCTATGAGTTTCAAAAGTCTCGTTCAGTGTCTTTTCTGGATAAAAATATAAAATATGAGAATAGTAGATAAAGTCAAATAAGCTTTTAAACTTCCCTTTTAGTGATGTTCCTTTATCTTTTTCATACATCTGTATGAATTTGTAATCACATACCTCATATGTTTGAGGGTTTAGTCTGTAAGTGCGCATTTTGATGTGTTGTTTATGTGAATAAAGTGCTAAGTGTTTTTAAAAAAATCTGCACTTAGATTGGTGTTTTCCCCCTGGCTGCGCTCCATTACCCTTTCTGTATCTACAGATTGCTTTCTCTTTAATAATCTTTAAATAGGGTTTGCGATGCGGGAGGGCGGCGGTTTAGGGGTTAATAACTGTAAAAAAAAAAAAAGGAAATAACTAAATAACTTTATTTCTAGCATTCCAATTTTTTTTTTGTTTTTCTGTCTGTATAATAGCTAACCAAGCTATTTTCTAAATTATTTGCTTTGCAAGGGTTGCATTTTTAATTTTATATAAGGAAATAACTAAATAACTTTATTTCTAGCATTCCAATTTTTTTTTGTTTTTCTGTCTGTGTGGGTAATTAGGGGTGGGATTATTTTCACCTGTTTGGGCCTTGCAAGCCTATAAATTTAGCACATTTACTCTGTGAGCTTGCTGTATTGATTCTCTGTTAAAGTAACATTGTCTGTTTAAGTATAATAGTTAGCTAACCAAGGTAGTTAGGCAAACAAGGTTTTGGGGTAACCAAGGGCAAATATATTTATTTTATACTTTTAAGTTAAACCTTTTATTAAGAATGTGTGAGAATCTCATTCAGTGTACAGCTTGCCACATGTTTGCATCACTGGAGCAGCCACTTCTGGGATTATATGTTTGTGGCAAGTGCGAGCATATTGTCTCTTTAGAAACTCGTATTGGGGATCTGGAGGAACGAATTGCAACACTACATGAAATTCAGACACTTGAAAGGGAAATGGATAGGACTGAGCTGGTTGTTAATGGTTCCAGCAGTGGGAATGGGGAGGATTCAGATGAGGAGACTCCAGGATGTAGCTGGGTCACAGTTAGAGGGCGAAGTAAGCGGAAGAGACAGGCCAGTTCTGAGCTGGTACACCCCAATAGATTTGCAAGATTAAGTGAAGATGTTGGGGATATCAGTTCAGGGGTGGCAGTGTCAGAGAGGGCCGTTTTGCCTAGTATAGTGAACAGTCCTTTAGCTGTGGAAGAGGAGCATACTATGGTGGGCAGTCCTTCAGTCATGGAAGAGGGGCATACAAGTCAGGGCCAGAGGCAGATGTTGGTGGTAGGAGACTCTATTATAAGGAAGGTTGATAGGGTAATTTGTCATCCAGACCCTTTACATAGAACAGTTTGCTGTCTTCCAGGGGCTCGTGTTAGGCATATTGTGGAGCGTATTGATAGATTGTTAGAGGGATGCGGGTCTGATCCTGCAGTCATGGTGCATATTGGTACTAATGAAGAAATCAGTGGGAGATGGAGAGTCCTAAAAAATGACTTCAGGGAGTTAGGTAGCAAGCTTAAAGCAAGGACCTCCAAAGTAATATTTTCAGAGATATTACCAGTGCCGTGTGTTAACTCAGTAAGGCAGAAGGAGCTAAGGTCTGTTAATTCATGGCTAAAAACATGGTGTAAAAATGAGGGGTTTGACTTTTTAGAACACTGGGCTGATTTTTCACTAGGGTACAAATTGTACAGTAAGGATGGATTGCACCTGAATGACATGGGTGCAGGTGTGTTGGGGGAAAGGATGGTAGCACGTTTAATATCTCAAGGAAGGGATGACTTAAGAAATGTCACATTAGAAAGTATAGAGGAAAGTACACCAAGTAGCAGCAGAAAGCACATGAAAATTAAATGTATGACAACAAATACAAGAAGCATGACAGGTAAAATGGGGGAGCTGACGCTCTTAGTTGCAGAAGAGGACTATGATGTTATCAGTATAACTGAAACTTGGTGGGATGATTCACATGAGTGGGCAGTTAACTTAGAGGGGTATACATTATTTAGGAGGGACAGGAATAATAAAAGGGGTGGAGGAATCTGCATGTATATTAAACCTAACCTTAAACCTACAATAAGGGAAGATATTTATGATACAAGTGACAATGTAGAGACCCTGTGGGTTGAAATAAAGAGTGGGGGGAAAAATCCTAAAAAAATATTACTAGGAACATGCTACAAGCCTCCCAACATTAGTGACCCGGAGGAAACTCAACTACTTATCCAAATAGGTAAGGCTGCTAATAACAGTGCTGTAATTATGGGAGATTTTAACTACCCTGATATAAACTGGGCCAATGAAACTAGTAATTCAGCTAAGGGGGATAGATTTTTAAATGTTCTCAGGGATAACTTCTTGTCACAATTAATAGAGGAGCCAACTAGGAGTAAAGCTATATTGGATTTAGTGCTATCAAACAATACAGATATAATATCAAACATAGAAGTTAAAGAACATTTGGGTAACAGTGATCAAAACATGGTCACATTTGAAATCTCTTTTCATATGCAGTGTTTTAAAGGCTTAACTAAGACTTTTAATTTCAAGAAAGCAAAATTCAACGATTTAAGGAAGTCATTAAATAATATAAATTGGGACAATGTATTTTCTAATAAATGGATAATATTTAAAAATTTGTTACATAAATATACATATCAATACATACCATATGGTTATAAAAATAAAAATAAAAAAACTAAGCCGTTATGGCTAAATAAAAATGTGTTAAAAGAAATTAGGAAAAAATGTAGGGCATTTAAATTATTAAAAGAAAATAGTACAGACTCAGCATACAATATTTATAAGGAATGTAACAAAGCATGCAAAAAAGCAATCAAATTAGCCAAAATTGAAAATGAAAAATTAATTGCCAAGGATTCTAAGTCTAACCCTAAAAGGTTCTTTAAGTACATAAATAGCAAAAAATCTAAGAAGGATAATATAGGTACATTAAAATGTGTGGAGGGTAGCATCATAAATAATGACAGGGAGAAGGCTGAGGTACTAAACCAGTTTTTTTCTTCAGTATACACAAGAGAAGAACCATTGAATGATACTTTGGAACAGAATAGAACATGCCAGTCCATACCACTAACTGGGTTTTGTTTAGAGGATATCAGGAAAAAACTAAAAAATATTAAGGTAAATAAAACTCCAGGCCCAGATGGAATACACCCAAGGGTGTTAAGTGAACTTAGCACTGTTATAGACAAACCTTTACTCTTAATTTTTCAAGACTCATTATCCTCAGGCATGGTACCCCAGGATTGGCGTAAAGCTGATGTGGTGCCACTCTTCAAAAAGGGAAGCAGGGATGATCCAGGAAGCTATAGACCAGTTAGTCTGACATCAATAGTGGGGAAGATATTTGAAGGGATTATAATGGATTATATTGATGAGCATATTCGTGTAAACAAGATTATGAGTTCTAATCAGCATGGCTTTAGGAGAAATAGATCATGTCAAACTAATCTAATTAGATTCTACGAGGAAGTAAGTAAAAATATAGATAAAGGGGAATCAGTTGATGTGATATACTTAGATTTTGCAAAGGCATTTGATACAGTGCCACATGAGAGATTAATGCACAAAATTAAGGGACTGGGAATAGCTGAAAATGTTAGCTCATGGATAAATAACTGGATAAAAGATAGGAAGCAACGAGTAGCAGTAAATGGATCATACTCAGATTGGACAAAGGTAATCAGTGGCGTCCCCCAGTGATCAGTACTGGGCCCTGTTCTTTTTAATATTTTTATAAATGACTTGGAGCAAGGATTAAATAGCGACATCTCTATTTTTGCAGATGATACTAAGTTAAGTAAGGTCATTAGGTCAGAGCAGGATGAACTCTCTTTGCAAAGGGATTTGCTAAAATTAGAACTATGGGCAAGTGAATGGAAAATGAGATTTAATACGGAAAAATGTAAGGTTCTACATTTTGGAAGTAAAAATAAGCAGGCTATGTATTTTTTAAATGGGACAAGACTTAGCCAAACACAGGAGGAAAGGGATTTGGGAGCAGTAATAGATAACAAGCTAAAGATGAGTGCACAATGCAGGGCAGTGGCTTCAAAGGCTAATAAGATACTAGCATGTATTAAAAGAGGCATTGATTCAAGGGAGGAAAGCATAATTCTGTCATTATATAAAGCCCTGGTAAGACCTCACCTTGAGTTTGGAGTGCAGTTCTGGGGACCGATTGCTAAAAAAGATATTGCAGAACTAGAAAAAGTTCAGAGAAGGGCCACAAAGCTAATAAGGGGATTGGAGAAATTAACCTATGAGGAGAGGCTAGCCAAACTGGGTCTGTTCTCTTTAGAAAAAAGGCTCTTGAGAGGTGACATGATTATTTTATATAAATATATTCAAGGCCCATATACAGAGATGGCAGAAGCTCTTTTTATTCCAAGAAAATTGGTTCTGACAAGAGGTCATAATTTAAGGTTGGAGGAAAGGAGATTTAATCTCCTGCAACGGAAACGTTTTTTCACTGTAAGAGCAATAAAATTGTGGAACTCATTACCAAAGGAGGTAGTGAATGCCAATACCATAGATACATTTAAAAATAGTCTGGATAAATTTCTGTATATAAACAAAATTCATGGATATGATTGCTAGTATTAAATGGGTCACATTTTAATGGGGTTATTTAAGCTTAACTGGAGCTTTTTGTAAGTATTTTAGATTTGTATAGGTTGAACTCGATGGACTTCAGTCTTTTTTCAACCTTATCTACTATGTTACTATGTTACTATGTAATGTAAGTGGCGGCGATGTTAAGGGCGGCAGACTAGTGGTTAATAGTTTTATGTAGGTGGCGGCTATGTCGGGGACGGCAGATTAGGGGTGTATAGACGTGGGGTTTATGTTAGGGTGTTAGGTTTAAAGGTAACTTTTTCTTTCCCCATAGATATCAATGGGGCTGCGTTACAGAGCTTTTGTATCTGCGATCGCAGGTGTTAGGCTTTTTTTTTGCCGGCTCTCCCCATTGATGTCTATGGGGAAATTGTGCACGAGCACGTCAAAGCAGAGCTTGTATTTGGGTGAAGTATGGAGCTCAATGCAACCATATCGCCCGCACAAGCCTGCTTTTTGCAAACCTGTAATAGCAGCGCTATAAAAGGTGAGCGTTGAAAATAACATACAAGTAATTCGCGAGCAGCCATAACGCAAAACTTGTAAAACTTGTAATTTGGCTGTATATATGTTTCATTTTTAGTTTAAACTTAGTTTTTTTAATTTGACAGGTACATTTTAATTTAATTTAAGATAGGGAAATTGTAATTTTAATCTAAAGTTAGGGGGGCGTAGGTTTAGGGGTTACTAGTTTAATTTAGTTTATTGCGATGTGGGGGGCTTTCAGTTTAGGGGTTAATAGTTTACTTTAGTATATTTTGTGGTGAGGGCTTGCAGTTTAGGGGTTAATAGATTTATTATAATGCAGCGGTGTAGGGCTTAATAACTTTAGTATAGTGGGAGTGATGTGGGCGGACGGCAGATTAGGGGTTCATTATATTTAAATAGTGTTTGCAATGTGGGAGGGCAGCAGTTTAGGGGTTAATACGTTTATGATAGTGGTGACGATGTCGGGGAGCAGCGGAATTTTTTAAGTGGCAGTGATATCGGGAGTGGCAGATTAGGGGTTGATAAATTTAATATAGTGTTTGCGATGCGGGAGGACCTCGGTTTAGGTGTTAATAGGTAGTTTATGGGTATTTAGTGTACTTTGTAGCAGTTTAGTTATGAGTTTTATGTTACAGTTTTGTAGCGTTAAACTCCATAACTACTGCTTTTTTGCGTTACGGATCTTGTCGTTTTAGGCTGTAACGCAAGCTTTTTAGCCTCACCGCAAAACTTGTAATGGCATCGTTATGGGAATCTCATGAAAAAACTTAATTTTTACGAGTGCAGTACTGACGTTGCATTACGGGCTAAAAGGCTTGCGGTACGCCTATACTGAAGACTTGTAATGGCTGATGTGCTGCAGTGCAGAGTCAGAGTTCTCAGCAGGCCCAGCAGGTGTACAGGTAATCTATTAAGGTGGCAAGATTCCTGGTTAGCTAATCAACAGTTAGTAGCACACAAACCGTTTAGAGGGTGTGAAAGAAAACTGTGTATCCCAGAAACACTTGGAGTATGGTGTACATTCCAGGGACAAAATACAAGCCTTATTGGGGGAAGTACCTGCAAAACTTAGGGCTGTCATATTCATACAAAAGCAGTTGCATGATTGTACTTCCAGAGAGGGAGTGTATGCGGTGAGGCAGAGAGTTCTGGTACTAACACCCATGAGACAGAACAAGCTACAGGCTTCATGGGAGGGTCCCTTTAATATCTTAAAACAACTGCGTCAAGTGAATTTTGTGTCATTTTTAAATGGAGGGAAAAACAGCAGAAAATCTACCCATTAAAAATAACTAACAGGCAGGATAGTAAAGAGGAAATATTATAACATCAAGAGGAGCTAACTTTGATAAGCAACTGGAGTGGCTTGTGTGCCACCGCCCTTGGTGTCTATTATTTGGGGGAGGTATCATGAAGACCTCGTGATTTAGAATGTCAGGGGTTAATTATTTATTTTCTTCTCTGTTATTTACAATTCTGTACCAGAACTATCTAAAAAGTCAAACTTTTGGGATCACGGATGTTTACTACCTGCATCCGGTTCAACAAGATACAGGGGGGGGGGGCAATTCATCTAGTCTTTTCACTAGAGTGAGATTTATGAGCCAAGTTGTCAACACAGAGTAATGAGAGAAAGAGCCCCTCAGAGCTGAATCAAATCAGAATAAGATTTTTCTAAATATTATGCATTTAAGACACCTCTTATGTTAGATTTATCATATTTGGAACCTGTATGGTATAGAGTTTCTGGGTTAGCAGCTCTTGAATACAAAATATAGTATAAATATATTTTTAGCTAGTTTTGGCATAAGTTTATGGCCCCTTGTGAAAGCCAATACCAGACTCTTCTGTGTGCTTTCCTAAAAGGAGTAGAGTCAGCAACCTGATACCATTGATATTACTTGTAATATCTAAGTGGGAGGCTGCGTAAAACTGTAAGTGAACATCTTTCCTTGCCAAACTCCATTGGGACAAATATCTAAGCTAGTACAGTATAAGGTTCTGTTTTTTACTACTTAAAAAAAAAAAACTTTTGCTTTTGTGTTAATTTGTGTTTAACAGTTTTTCTATATAAATGCACTATGACTCTTTTTTGTTCATAATAAATGTTTCTTTATTATTTTTTTTACTTTGTCTAATATTTGAACCATGTTACCGAAAAGACTATTGTAACAGTATTGTGTTTATTAGATTGATTTTTGCCAATTTGTATTTCTTAATCTCATTTTCTTATTAGGATTTCACATATAATAATCTTAAAGGTGGCAGCAGATAGTTTAGTGTTGGTAGCATTAAAGGGGAGTTTGGGCATTTTTCTGGGTCTAGTGCAAAGGATAGAGTGTTTGTTAACCCTTGCACCTACTGAACTAAGTCACAGACTTGCCTGGAGTGGCCAGACTGTGACACACTGGTTAACCCTTTCTGTGACTGTTACAGGGTTGGTAAAACTCTGTGCACCACACTGCCAAAAAATTCACTCTATTTATATCATGAATTCCGGGGTTCAAAAAGTAACGCACTTCCTATTTTATGGCGTGTGGTGTAAGCAATCTAAACATAATTTGTTCAAACAAAAAATATTCCGTATGCAGATACTCGTCGACTTACGACCACTTTACGTTCTGACCTTCCGATCGTAAGACAATTTGAGCATAAGTCGGTCAAAATATATGGCATGTAAATAATATGGTCTATTTTGTGGTGTGTTGGGCTGATATTTCATGATTAATAATAACAATAACACCAGAGTTGTTTTAAATTCCTTTACTAATACAGTATCATCACAGTATGAATAATAAAATAACATTTACTGTAATGTACCTGTACTGGGCAAATAATAAAATAACATTAACTGTACTCTACCTGTACTGGGCAAATAATAACATAACATTTACTATACTGTACCTGTACTATGCAAATACTGTACTGTAATAAAATAAAAAAAAAATTGTACTCTACCTGTAGTACTGTGCAAATAATAACATAACATTTACTGTAGTACTGTACCAGTACTGTGCAAATACTGTAATAAAATAACATTTACTGTATTCTACCTGTAGTACCGTGCAAACAATAAAATAACATTTACTGTACCTGTACAGTAGTTTGCCGGAACTTTAACGCTTATTTTACTTTAAACTTTTAAGAAAAAAAAGTAACTGAACTTAAATTTTTCTTTTACTGTACTTCTTGTAAACTTTTACAGTTATATGTCATCAGAGTTATCATCTTGGTGGGTTGAGGCTGGAGGGGTTTCAGATGCACTGTTCTTTTAAAAAACATGCTGAACTTTGTTTGAAGCGTTTGTTCCTTTTTCTCCTCATAGATTTAACGATAGCCGCGCACATCATCCTGAATTTGACGGTCAACCTTGTTAAATCTTTCAACATTCTGGTCCATGTTTTCAAAACAGGAGACCGCTTTATTTAGCAAAGTAAAGCCTTCAGCCAACCCCTTTGCAGTGAATTTCTTCTCTGGCTCTTCTTCCTCACTCCTATTATGCTCTGCAACTCTCTCTGCTTCCAGTTCTATTAGATCTTCATTTGAAAGTTCTTTTGACTCATAATCTAACAGCTCTTCTACATCTTCCACTTCACATTCCAATTCAAGATTGTTTGCAAGTTTGTAGCTTCTTTGCCACTACACAGTACCGGCCTTTTGGACTGCGTCATGGTGAGACCCATGCAAAGGCTGCTGCTGCTTACAGTCACTTCTCGTCACACACAAGCACCGCCTTTGCGCACACAAGAACTGCCTTGCCTTTATGTACATACGCAAATAAGCATCACCTTCAGTACGACCGATGGTGGTAAGTACGGATGGCCGTAAGTCGCATAGGTCGTAAGTTGACGAGTATCTGTATTTAAAATTAAAAAGAATACATGTCCATGTCATGTACCACGCATACGCCTAGATTTAGAGTTTTGTCGGTAAAGACCCACGTAGCTAACGCTGCTTTTTTTCCCAGTGCACCCTTAAGACAACGCTGGTATTTAGAGTTGTCTGAGTGGCTGCATTAGGCTCAGAAAAGGGAGCGTTGAGCAGAATTTACCTTCCCTTCAACTCTCAATACCAGCGTTGCCTATGGTAGCGGTAAGCTGGAAAAACGTGCTTGTGCACGATATCACCATAGGATACAATGGGGCTGAGCTGGCTTGAAAAAAAAAAAAATAACACCTGCAAAAAAGCAGCGTTCAGCTCCTAGCGCAGCCCCATTGTTTCCTATGGGGAAATACATTTTATGTCTACACCTAACACCCTAACATGAACCCCGAGTCTAAAAACCCCTAACCTTACACTTATTAACCCCTAATCTGCTGCCCCCGCTATCGCTGACACCTGCATTATATTATTAACCCCAACTTACATTATCCCTATGAACCCCTAATCTGCTGCCCCTAACATCGCGGACACCTATATTATATTTATTACCCCCTAATCTGCCCCCCCCAACATCGCCGCTACCTTGCCTACACTTATTAACCCCTAATCTGCCTACCGGACCTCGCCACCACTATAATAAATGTATTAACCCCTAATCTGCCCTACCTAACATCGCCGCCACCTACCTACAATTATTAACCCCTAATCTCCCGGCCGCAACGTCGCTGCTACTATAATAAAGTTATTAACCCCTAAACCTAAGTCTAACCCTAACCCTAACACCCCCCTAAGTTAAATATAATTTTAATTAAACAAAATAATATTCCTATTATTAAATAAATTATTCTTATTTAAAACTAAATACTTACCTATAAAATAAACCCTAATATAGCTACAATATAACTAATAATTACATTGTAGCTATTTTAGGATTTATATTTATTTTACAGGCAACTTTGTATTTATTTTAACTAGGTACAATAGCTATTAAATATTTAATAACTATTTAATAGCTACCTAGTTAAAACAAGTACAAAATTACCTGTAAAATAAATCCTAACCTAAGTTACAAATACAGCTAACTCTACACTATCATTAAAATTAATTAAATAAACTACAATTAGCTAAACTAAAATACAATTAAATAAACTAATCTATAATACAGAAAAACAAACACTAATTTACAAAAAATAAAAAAAATTACAAGAAGTTTAAACTAATTACACCTAATCTAAGCCCCCTAATAAAATAAAAAATCCCCCCAAAATAAAAAAATGCCCTACCCTATTCTAAATTACAAAAGTAATCAGCTCTTTTACCAGCCCTTAAAAGGGCTTTTTGCGGGGCATTGCCCCAAAGTAATCAGCTCTTTTACCTGTAAAAAAAAATACAACCCCCCCAACATTAAAACCCACCACCCACAACGCTAATCCCCTGAAGATCTCCCTACCTTGAGTCGTCTTCACCCAACCGGGCCGAAATCTTCATCCAAGGTGCGCAGAGAAGGTCCTTCATCCGGTAGAAGTCTTCATCCAGGCGGCGTCTTCAATCTTCATCCATCCAGAGCGGAGTGGAGCCATCTTTAAAGGAGCCGACACGGAGCCATCCTCTTCAACCGACGACTGAACGACGAATGAAGGTTCCTTTAAGGGACGTCATCCTAGATGGCATCCCTTCAATTCCAATTGGCTGATAGGATTCTATCATCCAATAGGAATTAAGGTAGGAAAAATCTGATTGGCTGATGGTATTGAGCTCGTATTCTATTGGCTGATTGGAATAGCCAATAGAATGCAAGCTCAATACGATTGGCTGATTGGATCAGCCAATCGGATTGAACTTCAATCTGATTGGCTGATTGGATCAGCCAATCAGATTTTTCCTACCTTAATTCCGATTGGCTGATAGAATCCTATCAGCCAATCGGAATTGAAGGGACACCATCTTGGATGACGTCCCTTAAAGGAACCTTCATTCGTCATTCAGTCGTCGGTTGAAGAGGATGGCTCCGCGTCGGCTCCTTTGAAGATGGCTCCGCTCCGGATGGATGAAGATTGATAGTAGCGGCGACGTTGCGGGCGGGAGATTAGGGGTTAATAATTGTAGGTAGGTGGCGGTGATGTTAGGGAGGGCAGATTAGGGGTTAATAAAATGTATTATAGTGTTTGCGAGGTGGGAGTGCGGCGGTTTAGGGATTAATACATTTATTATAGTGGCGGCGAGGTCCAGTCGGCAGATTAGGGGTTAATAAGTGTAGTTAGGTAGCGGCGACATTGGGGGGGGGCAGATTAGGGGGTAATAAATATAATGTAGGTGTCGGCGATGTTAGGGGCAGCAGATTAGGGGTTCATAGCTATAATGTAGGTGGCGGCGGTGTCCGGTCGGCAGATTAGGGGTTAAAACATTTTATTAGAGGTTTGGCGATGTGGGGGGGCTCGGTTTAGGGGTACATAGGTAGTTTATGGGTGTAAGTGTACTTTATAGCACAGTAGTTAGGAGCTTTATATTCCGGCGTTAGCCCATAAAGCTCTTAACTACTGACTTTTTTTGGCGGTAGGAGTCTTGTCGGTAGAGGCTCTACCGCTCACTTGTTCCAAGACTCCAAATACCAGCGTTAGGCAAATCCCATTGAAAAGATAGGATACGCAATTGACGTAAGGGGATCTGCGGTAGCCTGGAGTCGCGGAAAGAAAGTGAGCGGTAGATCCTTTCCTGGCTGACTCTAAATACCAGCGGGCGGTAAAAAGCAGCGTTAGGACCCCTTAACGCTGCTTTTGACGGCTAATGCCAAACTCTAAATCTAGGACATTGTTTTTGTGTCAATAAAAATATTTCACTGTTTACTAAAGAGAATGCTGAATGTACAATTGTTCATAATGGAGTACTTACTGCTAATTAAAGTTTGAACAAAGTTCTGATGAAAACACTTGCTTGAAAAATGAAGTCACCTGATCATCAATGTGATCCCTTGATTTTGTGGCTCGGATGAGATCATGGGGGGCTGCATATGATGCTAGACAGGCCCCCTGTCTGATTTCCTATTTATCAATAGGAGGAGGGTGCAGGATGCTAAAAAAGATAGGACATTCCATGCCGGCCTAACGGAATTAAAGCCCAGCGCTGTTAGGGCAGCATGGAATGTCCTAATGATGTTAAGCAGTTAACACGTGTGTGTTTTGCTGAAGTGTGACAAATATATCAACATACAATATTGCCTTAATTTTCTTTATATATATATACACAGAGAGAAGTGCACTCACAGAAATGAACAACCAGCTCAATACCATTGTTAGCCTGTTCTATGGCGATTTACCACCTGTGTGCAACTTCTTTTAGCCCAGTAAAGCTTTTCAGAGAGTAGAACTTTGCTGTAGTATATCAGTCTAATCCCGCCTATTTCAGTCAGTCCAGCGCCGAAATACCAGGCAATTCCTCTCTGAACAAGGAACATAGCAACCCCAAGCACTCTGGGGGTCTCTCTGTGTGTATTTAGCCTCCCTATGGGAAAAAGGGGCAACCAGACGTGGACTCCTTGCTCAGTGTTCTTAGAGGAAAATGGCTGCAGCTCACTGACGAGGCCCAATGAAGGCTGAAACGATCGTCTGGGGTTGCTGTGTTCCTTGTTCAGAAAGGAATTACCTGGTATTTCGGCGCTCGACTGACCGTAATAGGTGGGATCATACTACAGGAAAGTTCTTCTCTGTGAAAAGCATTACTGGGCTAAAAGAAGCTGCACCCAGGTGGTAAATCACCATAGAACAGGCTAACAATAGTATTGAGCTGGTTGTTCTTTCCTGTGAGTGTGCTTCTCTGTGTGTGTATACATAGGACCTTAACGTGGTGCCTGAGCTTTCCCATTTGGCCAGATGCGGTGACTAACCTTTCCAGTTGTGATTTTATCTTAGCTGTGAGCTAGCTGGTGAGTGCTGGGTGTTTCTATCTGTTGTATTACTTTTTATTTGTAATCTCCCTTGTTTCTTGCACCCATTCCGGACTGGGGTTAACTGCCTGTGGCTCTGGTGACATCACAGCTTTTTTGGAGTGCTATTTAGCACCCAGGGCTGGATGTTGCTGAGTCACAGGATGTGTACCTGATCCGGTCTTGGAGTGCAGTTCCCTTCCATGTTTTATTTATATATATATATATATATATATATATATATATATATATATATATATATATATATATATATATATATATATATATATATATATATATATATATATATATATATACAATTACTCCATGTAAGGTAAATCATGCACAGCACATTTTTAATGCTATTTGTAAATACAAATACTATGGTGTTTTTCTGGTGTCTGCTGATTAAGGTAAGAAATACCTTGTCAAAACTAGTTCTGTTTAGAGGTTATCTTAAACAAATAAAAAAAGACACTGACATTAGAATGAGCTAATTATGCCATTGGCCAAATTATGTGCCAAAGCCACATTTTAAATTATTATTGTAATTGATTTGAATCGCACCGCGATGTAGCACTGGGTATATAATGATAAAGGTTTGTGATAAGATACAAAACATAACAGGCTAGCAAATCTAATACAGGAGGAAGAGGGCCCTGCTTCGAAGAGCTTACAATCTACAGTCTAAGGGCCAGATTACAAGTGGTGCGCTATTCTTGAGCGTAAACTTTGCTAGAAGTAAGCTTCTTGCCCACTTCAGGTTGGACGTATATTACAAGTTGAAAAGAAAAATGTTGCTTGCTAACCAAAGGACTTCCCAATATCATGATACTGTTAATGCATTCTTCCTATTGAAGTCAATGGAGAGTGCAAAAGAAAATAAAAATACTAACCCAACAGGAGTTATGAATATTTCATAATCCAAAATTCTTGTAAATATATATATATATATATATATATATATATATATATATATATATATATATATATATATATATAGCTAAACTCAATGTGCTTTATTTAATTATTAAATATAAAATATTAATAATAATTAAAAATTATATATCATGTAAAAAATGTATATATTCTATGGATTATGTGGAATTTTTAATAATTATTATTATTAATATGTTTTTAATATTTTATATTTAATATTTTAATAATGCACATTGAGGTTAGCAATTCTTCATGTGTGCAAACCCAATACAGCGTTAGACCTAAAGCGCAAATCAGAAATCACGTTACGCATATTTTGCATTTCTATGTTCTTCAATTCAATAATTTTTATTATTAAATATCTATCTCTATATATACAGTATATGATCATTTTAATGTAAAATAGATATTAAAAAAGGTACAAGAAAGTTATATATATTTACAATAAAAATTACATTATCCTGTATATGAAGAACATTGGAATGTTTAATATGTACAGTAAATATACAGTAAAACACATAAATACATATGTACACACAAACACACACACATATATATATATATATATATATATATATACACACATACCCATATTAATATTTATTAATAGCTCTTGCTATTGAATTTACTTTCAACTTGTAATACACACACAAAGACCCGATATTGCTAACGTGCAACAGTTAGCATGCCACTTGTAATCTAGCGCTAAATGTATGTATATAATAAATACTATAAAAATCCAAAGGTGAGGTGCACTGCAGTTTACAAATTAATCCACACAATGAAATAAAATCTTGAAGTTTAATGCTATACCAGCCGTATTATGTGCTTTTAAACTTTATGCATCAAACTACAAGATTTTATTTATCGTGTGGATTAATTTTGTAAACTGCAGTGTGCCTTACCTTTGAATTCTTCTGTTCTTATTTGACGTGTGGAGCAGACACGCTTGTGGCCGCACTGGCTTCTACTTTTTCCACTACACCCACTCTCCATTGTGCCTTGGCGGTAGTCGTTGTGAAAACTAGAGTATTTACATGATAATTACAAATATTACCTCTTATGAGTTGGCAGTGGTGGGGGTACTCAGTACCGCTGAGTACCCCCACAAAAAAATGCCCTGCCTTTACCTATCCCAGTAGGCTGTAACCTTTTTATGATAGGTTCTTCTTAGCCAGAAAAAATCTTTATGGCAGCTTCAAACCATCACTATATTCCACACAGAACCAATGTAAACTTAAAATGCAAAAAAGTAATGTTCTCTAGACATGTGCAGCCCAGAAAATGTTGTTTCCCTGAATAGTCGGTGGCTTCACTATTTGACGAATACTGAATTTTCATAAACATTTACATTAGTTTTGCTAAAAGTTCACCTGTAGCTACAATACTTACCTTAAAGTGATGGTAAATCCAAGTGTTTAGCAAACGCTAGGATTTACCATCACCTTAATGAGCATGGAGAATGCGCTAAGGTTAGTATTAAACCTTCTAAAAAAAAATGAATACTGACCATTTTCATCAAATTTTTTTGTTTTCTTTTATTTTTGTTGGTGCATTCATCAGATATTTATTTCATTAAAATGAAACGAAAATCCAATTTTCATGACAAATGTGCACATCTCTAATTTTCTCCCTTTCCAGACTATAGATGTGGTCAATGTCCTTAGTCAACTATGTCTATGTTTATCATTATGTATAGGGGATACACCTAATTAAAAAACAAGACATTTTGTATTTTTTTTATCAACACTGTGTTTTAGTGACTAGAAATGTTCAACATCCAAATATCACCCTATAAAATGTTCCATGCTGTCTCACTATATGTGCAAGGGTTCTAAGCAACGGTAATAACAGAGGATTATGTTACCATAACGCGTTCCTTATGTTCTAATGTATGGGGAAGGGGGTAGCCTTCAGTTACATTTTCCAATGGATTCCTTGAATGGCAAATGCTCTATCCTGGGATTACTTATTTAAAGCCAGCTTCATATTTTATTGCACTTAACACCATACAATACATTACTTCGGATTCCCTTTTCACACTGCAGTTATTTCATTATTTTGCTATAAATCTACTTGAGGACATGATGGAAAAAATGTCTTAATATCTGGCAGCTTTAAGTAAATTTAGTCAAATGTTCTTTTTCCACATAACCTTGAAAAAAAAGTTAAAGGGAACATGGTATTGTATAGAAATGTCAGTCTTTAAACATGTACAGATTGCATTTTTTTTTTTAGCTATTTCTATGTACTAAAATGGTTTTATGCACTTTTCCTAGGAGATACATTTAATAAAATGATGAAATGTTTATGCTTCTGAAGTATCTAATGTTCTGGCATTATTTATTAATAATCCCGCCCAGTTTATTACAGACTGTGCTTAGTCTTAAAGGAACAAAAAGCAAAAAGAAAATAATTTAATATATGTTGGAGTATCTTAATTTGGCACAATTGCTTGCATATAACTATGTGTTACCTGCAAAGGGGTTAAGCACATAGTTAAAGTTAACTTCAGGGCAGTATTGCACTACTGGGAGCCTAGTTGAACACATCTTGTGAGCCAATGGCAAGAGGAATATGTTCACAGCCACCAATCACCAGCTGGCTCATAGTAGTGCATTCTGCCCAGAACCTTCCTAGGTATGCTTTTCAACAAAAGGATACAAAATATTGAATACATTGGCACCTTAAAAGAGTTAATTTAAGTCAAAGGGACAATCAATTTAAGAATAAACTATGCTTTATTAAAGGGACACTGAACCCAATTTTTTTCTTTTGTGATTCAGATAGAGCATGTAATTTTAAGCAACTTTCTAATTTACTTCTATTATTAAATGCTCTTCATTCTTTTGGTATTTTTATTTGAAAAGCAAGAATGTAAGTTTAGATGCCGGCCCATTTTTGATGAACAACCTGTGTTGTTCTTGCTGATTGGTGGATAACTTCATCCACCAATAAACAAGTGCTGTCCAGGGTCCTGGACTTTCTTTTTCAAATAAAGATAGCAAGAGAACGAAGAAAAATTGATAATAGCAGTAAATTAGAAAGTTTCTTAAAATTGCATGCTCTATCTGAATCGTGTAAGAAAAAAATTGGGTTCAGTGTCCCTTTAAGTTTTGAATTACTAGAATCACATTTTTATATGTTTGTTTACCTTACAAATCTGCCCACAATCCTACCACTTTTATTTATTTTAATGAAGAGTAAATGTTCCAGGCAACCACAAGGCAACTGATCATTCCGGATCATGACTAAATATTAGGCATGCAGAGTATATGCCCGGTGGGCCAGGGCCAGTTGTGGGACAGATCTTAGCCCTACCAAGTTGTCATTACTATTATTTGTGCTTGATGCAGGGCCACCCCTGCCCTGCTTCTTACCACCATGCTGTGTCTGTGAGCTAGGTCCTGGCCAGTCTTGCCCCTCCCCTCATTTCTGTGAGCTGGCTCAGGGCCATCACGATCGCCAGACTATGGGCTAGATTACAAGTGGTGTACTAAGTAAAAACTCTCAAGAGTGTGAACTGTGCTCCAAGTAAAAAAATTGTGCTGTCAGGTTAGCGCTGCTATTACAAATCATATCTAAAAAGTTAGTGTGCAAGCAAAAGACTCAGTAGTGCTACTTTCCTTCGGATATCATGACCATGCTAATTCCCTCTCCCCATAGACTCCTATGGGGCATGCTAAAAAAAAGCATTTTCCTTTCATCATTTGCGCACTAACCTAAAAACGCGCTATATATCAACTGCACAGCCAAAGGTGTAATAGAAATACTTTACATTCCTATGAACTGTATGTATTTACTGGTAACCTGGTCAGATTGCTCTAAAGGCATAAAGAGCCCTATAATATCCTATGGAAGACCCACTTTTTTTATAAAAATTCCCCCAGTGGGCAATTTGTGAGACTGGCGAGACTAAAATGGACATTTTTTTTGGACCTGATGCTCTTTAGAACATCAGGCCCTATAACAAATGTACTTTTATACAGAGGTGCCAGTGTTACACCCATTAAACCTAATATCGCCCCCCCCCCACTACACTTTAATCCTAATTGTTGCTAACTGACCCTGAACATAAAATAACTTTACTGCACTGTCCTGAATCACTGCAAAATAACCTAACAACACTGTAAGCACCATAAAACGATTCCTTGGGCTACACGTGTTTGCTGTGTTCTTTGTTTGAATTAACTGCATTCACTGAATGTGTCTGAGATATTTTTAATAAATGTGCACAGGTCTGCACTATAGACTCTATCCACTTGTATCATGGTGCTAAAAATTGCCAGAATTTCCTGATGTATGTGTAGTCTCTCAGAACTCTCCAATCCACACTGATTGCTTACTCTCTCCAGCTACCTCCAGCACCCATCATCCCTTGACAAGGATTAGTTTGTGTGATGTATGCTGTCTTTAAGGAATTCTCTATCCCATCTAAGTAAATATATTAGAGCCATCAATTAAAGAGAAGGGGTTGCCTCTTTGTAAAATGTGTCCATTAATCTATGGAGGACAAAGCCACATCTAAAAGAACCTCCTTCTACCTGGTACATAACTGGGGACCATTATTATATGGATCATCTGTAAATTAGAGGATCATGCAACTCCTCATTCAATAAAAATCACATCTTTCAAATGAAGGACATTATTACAGTAAAATAAATGGCCTCCAGCTTAATAATACATAACCAAATACATTCCTGGATGTTTTGAAACCCAACCCCTACTTCCCTGATTGCATATTGTGAAATAACAAGCAAACTAACAGATCTGTATATATGCTGTAAGAGTGGTCACCACCTTATTTTAAGCCCATTCTCAAATGTAATAACAGGCACCCATGGTTAACACACTATCGTTGTAAACAGTGGAGTCTTATTCATTAGTCTAGTATGTATTATAGTGCATTGGAACAGTGACCCACATAGCTAGTATTAAAGCTACATTAAAAGCCATTTATATGTATGCATAGTATACATCTGAAATTAACGGGAAATAAAATAGCCTATAACAGTAAAACTTAATTAAAAAATATGGATGTTCTTGGTGATTTATGTGCACACAATCATGTTTTCTTTCTGAAACCAGATATAAATGCTGGTAAAAGGGAGCTACAGGTTCTCAGAGCCACAAAAACACTGCTCTAATCTTTAGAATGTTTACCATGAGAGCAGGCCCAGACTGGCCATAGGCATACAGGGCATTTGCCCGGTGGACCAGGGCCAGTTATGGGCATGGTCTGTTACTTTACCCAGCACAGACAGCAGCATTATTTGTGCATCATATAGAGCCAGCCTTGTCCTGCCTCTCACTACCTTGCTGTGTCTGTTAGCCAGATCACATAGGGAAGTTTCCTTCCCCCAGCATTACTTCAAAATGATCCTTCTCACAATGGCTGTCAACTGTAAGTTTGGGTTTACCTCTGTCTTGCCCTTTGGCCAGGGGAATAACTACAGAGTCTCAGAGGTCTCAACAGAGCTTAGACCCACACATGTAGGAGTCTCTTATGGCCCCTTAGTCAGTAGTAGTATTCCTACAATTGGGCAGTGGATCTCAGGCTCCACCTGTATCATGTCTGGCCCCTCTGGGTGCCCCTCCCCAGCAAACGAAGGCTTACAGCAAATGCAAAGAAAATAAATCCAACTTTTTGGTGGCTGGATTTTCTAAATGGCCACCACATTGTTGTTCATAAAAAACTGCCACTGTGTACAGGGAGACTGTGCAAGTGAATATTCTCTGGTGTGGACTAAAGAAGGGGAGAGGAAGACAGTCCACAAAGAACCAGCTCATATTGATGGTGCCAGTTGATGCCTGTGGGTGCCTGTTTCTGTTTGATTGCGGATGTCTGGTGTGCTTTGTGTGTGCAATGGGTGCCTGTGGAAGTCGATAATCAGTGATTTAAATATGAACTCCTATAGCTTCATTTTTATTACATTACATTTCCCTTTTTACTTTTTAATAGTAACCAATTTAAAAAATACAGTGACAGAAGGGTGTTTTTTTTTGTAAATCAAACTAGTATATTATACTTGTCAGTTTTGGGTTATAGTTAAATAACAAAAAGGGGGATGAGTAGGCTGCTCTGCCTTAACATGCCTTGGTCTAATTTTGGCCCTGCATGAGAATGTACTTCATACAAGCCCTCTGTGCTTCAGATCCAAACCACACCCCAACTTAAAGGGACAAACAAGTCAAAATAAACTTTTATGATTCAGATAGAGCATGCAGTTTTAAGACACTTTCCAATTTACTTCCATTACAAATTTTGCACAGTCTTTTTTTATTCACACTTTCTGGGAAACAAGATTCTACTGAACATGTGCACAAGCTCACAGGGTATATAGGTATACTAGTCTGTGATTGGCTGATGTCTGTCACATGATACAAGGGGCTGGAAAATGGGAGAAAAAATTAAATTGTCAGAAAAAAAATCTACTGCTTATTTAAAATTCAAAGTACAGTAGGTGTTTTATAATTGTATTTTTATTAAGCACGTGTTAATTATGCAATTATATTGCATTGAGTGGCCCTTTAACAGACAGGCATCTATGGCGATAACAGTCCTTTTGGGGCTACAGAAAACCACAATACCAAAATAAAAATATTAAATTAACAATATAAAATATACTTAATGGCAGCAATCATTTAAAACAATTCAACATCCTCTAATGCAAAATTAGTTATATATATTAAATGAATCTAAATAAAAAAACTAATAAAAAGTATTAAAAAAAAGTAATGCATTTAAAAAAATGGAAACAATTATATAGACACAGCAGGGACAGAGAAAATGAAAATGGAATTCATTTTTTATTGTTCACTGTGGTTTCTGATGAAGCCTTTGTACGTCAAAACTTGTTGGGCCTTTTTACTTGAATATAAAATTGAGTAATTTTATGAGGCATCTGTTCAGTGGGAGAATTTTCCATTAAGAGAGGCTAGTCCATTGTTTGCAGTACTATGTTGGTGTTTCCTCTTTCTAAGATGAAAATTGGTTAAAGATTAGTCTAGTGGAAACTTTGAGAAGTTGAAAATCCCAAACATGGGGGGCTCACAGTTATGTTGTACTATTTATAAAGATTTACATCAAATTTGTTTTCTTCTCAATTTGTCTAAAGGGTTTAGAATTCACCATTCCTCTACTATTTACATTTATTTAAGCATTCATGATTCAGATATGACATACAATTTTAAGCAACTTTACCATTTACTTCTATTATCTAATTTGTTTTGTTCTTTTGGTACCTTTTGTTTAAAAGAATACTTAGGCAAGCTCAGGAGCAGACATACACTACTGGGAGCTAGCTGCTGATTGCACATAAATGCCTCTTGTCATTTGCTTACCTGATATCTTCAGCTAGCTCCTACTGGTGCATTACCTGCTGATTGATGACTGCACATATATGCCCCTTCGCATTGACTCACCTGGTGTATTCAGCTAGTTTTCAGAAGTGTTTTGCTGCTCCTTTAAAAAGGGATGATAAGAGAATGAAGCAAAGTTGGTAAATTGGAAAAGTTGTTTAAAATTGTATCCTCTATCAAGAAAGAAAAGTTTTGGGTTTTATGTCCCATTAAAGGTTATTTGTAAGTCATTGTAAAATAAGTAGCCCCAACCAATGTGGGTAGTGTAACTATTTCTGGAAATGGCTAGTGGAAAGGCTCGCTGGTTTTCCTGGCTGATAACATGATAACATTATCATGTTATCATGGGAGTACTTTAGCTAATGCAGAAAGCCACCACAAAACAAATATAGAAAGAGATAAATCTGCTCTCAAAATCTTGTCTGTTT
Source organism: Bombina bombina (assembly GCF_027579735.1). Lineage (NCBI taxonomy): Eukaryota > Metazoa > Chordata > Amphibia > Anura > Bombinatoridae > Bombina > Bombina bombina. The sequence continues at coordinate 512,878,617 of NC_069499.1, read as the reverse complement.
GTTTATAGATTTAAAAGTATTGATACTATAGACAGACTGAGGATGAAACTTTGGTTCGTATAGCAGATGGTCTGTCAAATACAATGATGTACATTGAGTACTATCTAGAGCTACAACAAATAAATAAGGGGCAGCGGCGTGTCTCTGGGCAGCACCTTAAATGGTTGCAATATTGGTTGCTCTGAGTGGATCACAGATAATCTGCCTATTATCATTGAATTAGATCATCTTCATCCTGATAGCTAAAGTCTGCAAATCAAGCTGATTTAAATTATACAATCTTATTGGGAATTCTACATTTACTAGTCGATCCAAAGTATGAGGCCTTTGGCAGACTCTTCAGTGAGAAGCTCTCAACTACATCGCCCAGTTATCTTGTAAGCCTGTTGTACAGTACAGGGACTCTAACAACTTTTGAAAATATGGAGAAAAGCTCTTAATATATTTATTTTTTTACAGCTGATAATTTATTACCTTCTGAGACAAGGGACATAACACATCTGCTAAGAAATCACGCATCATTCTTATCAATATGGCGTTAGATACTAGGCTTATTCTGAGGGAAGTGGAGGCCATGCTGAATGCCCATTTCTATAAGCTTCACTCAGTACTCATGGCGGAATATAGCTCCCTAAAGGTGTCTGTGCTAGTGCAAAAGGAGAGATGCCGTCTTCATTAGAGATGCCTACTGAACCTCCCTCTTATCTGGCCCAAGGACCTTTTCTACACCCAGCTGGAAAACTTTCTCAAATTCTACTGAATTAAAAGAATTACCCAGGTACATACAGGGAGGTTTGGCATGTGACGTCTTGCAAGTTGGTGAAGCAGTCGGCTGACTTGGATTGTGGAGCTGCACCACCGGTTGGTGGTGAACATAGTGAGGTGAATTTTATGAGTGTAGCAGCGCCATGGGTGTTTTGGCAGCTTTGAGATGGCGGACCAGATCCACTGTTGCACTCACAGTCCACGGTTTTTGATTGTGCATCTCCAGATCTTTCCTACCCTCACTGAGACTTTTTGGTCTGCATCGGAAGAGACGGGTCCACTTATGGAGATGCTGCACCCACTAAAGAGGTCTGACAATGCATGCTACAGATCCCACAGGGGCCATTAAATAGTTGTGTATTTTATCTGCTGGATAACCACTACTCCAGTTAAATTTGAACTTTCACTTGTCATCCTTTCAAAGTCTGCTTGAATTTAAGAGAATTGGCATAGGCTAAGTTGCTATATAATATATGGGAGGCTATTCTATTCCTTATTTGTTCCATATAGTGGTATGCAATGTTATGTTTTCTGTTTTACTATGTCCATATTATGGAAAACAGTGCTGTCCCTGGTAAGAGTCTAATTGTATTATAACCGCCACGTATGTCCCCAGACAGATTGTACTAATATCAATAACATTATTGGAATATCTGTCTCTACACTGAAGTGTTTCTCAACACATATAACTGCCTGCATACATAATACATATAACCTATCTTTATATCTACTTTTTTTTTTTTTTTCATATTTCTATAATTGTACATGGTTATAAACAGTCTCTGTATATACAAAGTGTTGACTTGTAATCAATCACAAATAGAAATAAAATAACAACAAACAAAATAGACCAAGCTATAACTTAGCTCTTAGTTAAAAGACTCATGTTTAACATAAAGATGGATCAGGGGACATCAAACTGGATAAAAACAATTTATTCATCAAATCGCAAATCACTCGGGTAAAAAGGAAACATAAGAACAGAATCACACAGCTGACCATTATATCACCAGTATTTGGCGTTCCCAGAAGGCTTAAAAGTCCAAAGGAGTAGCAGCACCACCTCATCAAATTCACAAAATATTTATTGGGACATCATCACAAAAACATATTAGCACACCGTTTTGGTCCTTAATCATGTTGTTGCTGATATGTTTTTGTGATGATGTCCCAATAAATATTTTGTGAATTTGATGAGGTTTGGTGAGGTGGTGCTGCTACTCCTTTGGAGATTCAGTATTTTTCTGGGGTGAGTGCAGAACCCTTGTAGCGTGCACCTGTTTGCAGGAGTGCTGCACATTTATTGTGATTGATTTATTCACAGAAGGCTTCACAGTGTTCAAACCCTCCTTTTGACATCAGAGTCCCAATAGTCCAATCAAATTCAACAACTGTTTCAACGGTGACCGGTAGCAAGTGTCATTGTCGGCTCTTAAAAAATGCTCTGTTTTGTAAAAGTCATCTGCTGCTTGAGGTTTTCATAAGATAATGTGAAGTGTCACTGCTCCTGCGCCTTCCCTTATATTCTCTTGCACCCCCCAGGGGAGGCCCGCCTCACACTTTGAAAACCACTGACCTAGAGTAACCCTCTTATGTTGCATTATTTGCTTTATGTAGAATATACAGATATACCCTGAGCTGGAAGGATGGTTTCTTGCTGTACCCTTATCCATTCTATTTAGATTTTTGTAATTAAAAGGACATGAAACCCAACATTTTTCTTTCATGATTCAGATAGAGAATACAGTTTTTAAAACATTTCCAATTTAATTATTTTATGGAATTAGTTTATTTTCTCATGTTATTCTTTGTTGAATAGATATATAGATAGGTAGTGTGCACATGCCTGACAGTATATAGTGCTGTCATCTAGTGCTCTTGCTAATGTATAACATAGTTGAAAAACTGCTGCCATATAGTGCTGCAGACACGTGCATGCTCCTGATCTTACCTTCCTGCTTTTCAACAAAGAATAACAAGAAAACTAAGAAAATGTTATAATAGAAGTAAATTAGAAAGTTGCTTAAAATGGTAAATTCTATCTGAATCATGAAAGAAAATGTGGGGTTTATGTCCCTTTTAGGCTACTTAATAAGGTCTCAATATATTTGATGGCTACTAGATTACTTTCAGGTGTCAGCCCTCTCTTTTATACTAATGTTTAATACTTATTTTATACAGAAGAAATAATTATGGCCCATGTTTTATTAAGATTACATGCCTAAGGTCAGTTAGATCCAGCTTCCACTGCCTGTTATTCTTCAAACCTAGTCACAGTTTATTTAAAGATATCTTGCTAGAGATTATGTGTAATTTGGCTAATCATGGAGTACACATCTATTTATGAGGTGTTCTTCAGAATTATGACCCTATACAGGGGTGTATTAAGGCCTAGGCCAACAAGGCCCATGCCTAGGGTAGCACATTTTGGGGGGCGGCACTTGCCCCAGCTGCTGCACTGACTGACTGTGGATTTGTGCGCCTCCCCTGTCCTATGTGTGTAATTACAGCTTTGTAATAATTAAAAAAAAAAAAAAAAAAAAAATTTTTTTAGTTTTTTTATTTACAAAATATGTTTTTGGGGTATCCCCAAGGTTGACCCCAAACACCCCACTACCCGCCGCTGTGGCAAAGAGAAGACAAGAATCAGATTCCATTTTTTAAACATATCCATATTGCGCAAAGGATAGGCTGTGAGCCGTTCAGCTCCCTTTGCGCAATATGGATATGTGTCAGAGGCTGAGCATTGAGCAACTGAGCCCCTCTAGAGAGACTGCCACCCAGTGGTACTTAAAGCTTAAGTCTCGCTTAAAGCTCCAGTTGCGCGGCCCATTTGCTCAAGAGGCTATGGATGTAAGCAGCCTCTGCAGGAGTAGAACAGCCAATCAGCGCCCGCTATACATTTTTCATAGTTGCTTGGGCGGCAAAGAGCCAACAAACAGAGGCACACACCAGTGAGCTGTCACGTGTGGGTGAGGCGGTGAGGAGGAGTTGGACACACTGAGGCTTGTGATCAGCGTACGGAGGAGGAGTCTCAGGAGTGAACAGTGAGTGAGTCGAGTATTCATGAACAAGTCAGAGGACCTGAGATGACAGAAGAGCTGAGTGCTGAGATGGACTGAGCTTCCCTGGACGGTTACGGTAAGTAAAGTAAAAAATGTTTTTCCTGTTCGTGAGCCATACAACAGCAGTATGTGGGGGACAGTGTGCACAGTATAGATGTGCACTCAATGAAGGGGTTATTCAGTGTCCACAAACTGACTGACTAATTAGTCAGCTTTAAGAATTTTGCCTGTAAAGTTTAATAAACACGACCTCAGCTCTCTTGTCCTGTGTTTATTTGGCGCAAAATATTTAATTAATGGGGAGAAGGGGTCAGGGGTTGGGATGGCGGAATTTTAGGTGTGTGTTGTAACAGTAGCAAAATAGTGAGTAGGGGTATTTAATTTGTTAAAATACTGAAATGTTATGCTGCAGTCCAGGTCTATGCTGTCAGAATTGAAATAGCCAAAATCTAGCACTGAAGATGTTCAACTTCTCTGTTCACCTTGCTCATTAACTAAGGGGTTATTACCAGCATGTGTGGGGGCGGTGGGCACAGTATGGATGTGCACTTCACTCAATGAAGAGGTTATTTATTCAGTGTGTATAGGACGGTCTTACTGATAGTACTTCAGCAGCATGTCACATGTGGGGGCAGTGGGCACACCACTAGGAGCCCTCTCATGTTCTCATGTTGCACTCAGTGATTTTGCAGCATCTTTCCCTCTTGCAGCAGTAGGAACCCTGTTCTCATGTTGCAGTCAGTGAGTGTGCATCTTTCTTCTTGCTGGAGTAGGAGCCCTGTTCTCATGTTGTCCATGCATGGGTCCATAAGACCAGATCATTTTTATATTATTGACCCTTAATCATGACATGAAGGGCTATAGAAACAGCTCAGATCAGCTTACTGTGTATATAATATCCAGTCAGTATAAGTGACTTATAAGTCATGCCCTGTGAGTATTTATGTCAGTGTGTAGAGTACCATCATATGTAACACAGAGCCAGCTCCTTCACATAATGACACCTCAAGCTACATGTGGGCACATGTATAAGTGCCAGTCAGTATAAGACATGCCCTGTGAGTATTTCTGCTGTAAGTGCCAGTCAGTATAAGCTGTGCCCTGTGAGTATGCTACTGTATGATCAGTTCCGACACACAATGTCACTTCAGGCTAATGTTTGTACTGGGTGTAAAAGTGTCAGTCAATGTAAGCCATGCCCTGTGAGTATGTCACTGTGTGTCACTCAAATAATCAGCTCACTCACATAATGTCACCTCAGGATAACTGTGGGTACATGGTGTATAAGTGCTAGTCAGTATAAGCTGTGCCCTATGAGTATTTATGTAATTTTGTGCCATGTAACACAGAGCCAGTTCCCTCGCATAATGTCACCTCAGGCTACCTGTGGATTTTTCTTTAAAAAAGTCATCCAGGGTGCATTTCAAGGATGAGAGTAAAAAAATTACCTTCAGAGCTAAATTAGATGCAAAGGGAACAAAACAATGAAAATATCTTTGCATGTAATTTAGCTCTGCAAATTCAGTCATTTTTAACTATTAGACCATAAAATGCACACTGCAGGCTTTTCAATGCTAACCCTGCTACACAACTGTCTTTAATTTGCTTTTATTGACAGAAACTACCATTAAAGACGTATGTAGCAGAGTTAAATCCTTGAAAAAGCCAGCACACGCATTTCAAGGTCTAAGAGTTAGAAATGACTAAATTTGCAGAACAAAATTATATTTTAAAAAGCACACTTCTGAATTTTTCAATGATAACTATGTAACTTAACTATCTTTAATTTGTTTTAATTGACAGACACTACAATTAAATATAGCCATGTAGCAGTGTTACCCTTAAAACACCAGCAGGGTGGATTTCAAGTTATGAGAGTTAAAAATCACCAAATTTGCAGAGCTAAATTACATGTGAAATACACAAGCAAGAATAATAAAAAAAAATGATAATTAAAATCTATACATTCATAGCATTCTTACAAGTGCATACTGATACTCCTAGAAATTAGGAAACAAAAACAAAAAAATATCAATAAGAAGAAGAAGAAGAAGAAAATTTCCCTTATGGCACAACTCAGAACAGTCACAGGATGAGCGCTAAAATGCCCAAACAGCAGCATTTTGATTGGGAATATTCAGGTGCACAAATATTATTGACGACTATAGTCCTTGCAGCTGCCCAGTATATATAGTAACTTAGTAAGTGTGTTTTATAATGTGAGAGGCTGAGCTGTTTTGGGATGCACAAATATTAGTGCCAACTATAGTCCTCGCTGCTCAGTATAAGGCTCTATCAGGTTCATGTGTGTGTTTCACGGGTGTATCAAAGCCGGTGCCTCACCAGCCTCTGACTTCACCGCACGTCACTGCTGTGGAATGGATATTAAACATTTTGCGGGGCTGCAGGCGGCTTACAGCCGATGTCACTGTCACTTGTAAGTGGGCACAGGGCAGGTAAGAGCAGCAACTGCATTTCTTGGTGGCAGCTGTTTGGGGACATTCAGAGGTGAACGGGGTGCCCCCCTGCTTCCTTCTTGTCCACTGAGAGTCGCGTGTTCCCCTCACTGTCTCCGGGCTGTTTGTGTCAATCCTAACACATCTCCAGAACTGTAATACTCTCCTGCAAGGAAACCCTGCATCGACCTTCCCGGCCAGCCACCTCAGTGTCCTCCTCACTAACATCCCCATCCTCGCAATCCATGGCCGCCCTTTGATCCAATCACTCGGGAAGTGAGAGCATTGTGATTCTCTGGGAGAAGCCGGTGTGCAGTGCTAGGAGATGGTCACAAGGGGCAGGAGAGAGCAGAGTTTCCAGTGACAGTGAAAGAAGGCGAGACATAGACTGGAGCATTAGGGACACAATCCAAATAGGTAGAAGACATGAATCATTTGTAAGAGGCAGGAAAATAGGTGCAATCAGGTAGAAGAAGAAATAGAAGCACCTGGTATATACAGGGAAGTATATGACAGCACAAAGCAGGGACATTAGTGACTCACAGATAGTGGTAAATAAATAACATAGAACACACACCCACTACATCCTGTACTACTTGTTGGACTCCCTTATTTACATAAGCAAATATGGGCCCAAGAGTGGTCTTCTGTTCAGTGGGAAGACTGTTAAAGGCAAACTAGAGGTTTTATTTCTGTTTGTTTAAATCTGCTACAGGCATATTTCTTGTGTATTCTGAAAAGGCTGTCATGTTTTGTATTGAGTATCTTATTCCAAACTGTTCTTATTGTGTTTGACCAGATATTGAGGCCTATTTATCAAAGGTCTTGCGGACCTGATCTGACAACGCCGCCCCCTGCAGATTCACGGCCAATCGGCCGCCAGCAGGGAGGTGTCAATCAACCCCATCGTACTCAATTGGGTTGAATTGTGGCGATTCCTGTCCGCCTGCTCAGAGCAGGCGGACTGGGATATGGAGCAGCAGTCTTTAGACCGCTTCTTCATAACTGCTGTTTCTGCTGTTTCTGGCATACGGAGCTTGATAAATGAGCCTCATTGCCTGTAATAATTGAAACCTAAATAAAATAATAAAAAATAAATAAAGAGAAACAGTCACGTTTGATCATAGCTCCGGCTATAAATTGCAATTAACTATATATTTGGCTGATCAGCTCAATCTATGTAATTATTGTATCTAATGGTACATTGACAAGGAGCGTGTCGCCCAGAGATCAAGGGACGCTTACAAGCAAATAAAATCCACTTTTTTCTGTTTGGAGTTTAGTGCCAGGACCTCTGCAGAGCGGCCATATTCCAGCCCACGTGGAGGCCTGATGGTGGAAATGCTTAGCTGCGAGAGAAGACTTCTCTACATTTTAAACAAACAGTTTGCAGAGTTGGAACATGGGTTGACTCTAACATTCACTTCATATGATGAAGAGCACATGCTTACATCTAGACGACATGAAGTGGGGATCTGGGAGCCGACTCAAGATGACTCCAGGCGGATCGAGACAGCTGAGATCTATGAGACCCAGGCTGTTTCAGAAGGTGACAGCACATGTGATGAGCCTACTGGGCAGCCTAAGACTTTGCCAACTCCTCATGTCCCAACAAAGCTATGTGTTGCTACAGTGACACAGCCAAGCAGAGCACGCCACCTAAGCAGCCAGACAACCGAAGTGCCTACCTGGTACGAATGTCATCTTGTGCTTGACGTGGCTTGGGAGCTCCGGAGCGACCTGATAATGCGGGAGAGTCTTACCTTTGGAACTGCAGAGGTCAGCCATACTGTTGAAACTAGCCTGATTACACGGAGAACATCGGGTGAGCTCCAACCTACTGATGCGGCATATAAGATTAATTTGGAGTCTCCTCCAGAGGTGGACTATGTCCTCCACGTTAAGAAACAATTCTACCCTACCTACCCATCTGAGCAAGCATGGATGCATATCACAGCCGAGAGCCACCGGAACCCAAGGAGAGGAATGGGTTGATCGAGTGACTTCCAAGAGAACCCGTGGACTTGACAATCTGAGCTCCACTATGGGGGCGGCTGTATATCATTCAATAATTGCCAATTAAGACTTTTTGTGTTAGGTAATATAGCTTGTTTAATGTGCTTGTGGATGTTTTCCCCTGGGGTGTGATTTCTCTTAGCTTATACACGCTTCATCTTTATTATGTTTGAAAAATATTTTACCTATAGCCCACAACTAGTAAGAATGTTCATCTAATGGTGTTACCATGTCATGACACCATCTCTGGTGGCTTGCGATATTTACGATGAAACATGTTATACTGTTGCTAAACAAATAGTTAAATTTACATAAAAAAAAAAGTCCTATCCCCACGTGGATATAAGCTGAGTATATGGGTTAAATGTGGGGAAGCAGATATGCAGTATTATCATAGCCTGACGCTAAGAGTTCATTAGGAGTCCCTTAAATATTATATGTACTATCTCTGATTGCGAGTTAGGTTTTGGCTTGGCGCTCTGCTATGGACTGACTAGGCTATAGACTCTTTTATTAGATTAACTCCACTGTTAGATTAACTCCATATTTTATCTTACTCACTTTTATAAAAGGTTATACTTTTTTGTTTTAAAGGGTTCCTGGTTTAATTATAGCGGGCTCTCAAGGAATGGTGGTTAGCTAAGGAGGGTATATAGATTTGATATTAATATATCCACAGTATTTGACTGAAAAATAGCTCAGTATCAACAACAGCTGCATTTCTGCAATACTCTATACTTTGTGTTAATAATCTATAGTGTCTGAGGAAAAATATGAGAAGTTGCTTACAAATATGACCTGACTACCAATTGTGTCGAATACACAGCTTTTCCACTTTTTCCACTCTCATACTGTTCCATGACCTACTACATTGGTCATTTCCTAGAAATTGAAGATACAGTTCAATGAAGGTTTACAGACTATTCATTAGTACATAATGTACACATTCTCTTGCCTGAGCTACATGACTTTTCTCACTTATAGCTTGTCAGCGCCTATAGCACTTACTTCATACTCTATCTCCTAAGTCACAATATATATTGTCATGTGAGCCTGTATTTTGCATATTCATACTCATACTTAGGACTTAAAAGGGTATCTCCCCTCACCCTTTCCCACTCTGCGAGATGGAGCGGGTCATATCCAATGTCCATTTCCCGTCTTTGTCCAGTGGTGACAGCAACCCCTGAGGGGAGATACTACAAATGTCCCTTTACCATATGGGTCCAGGGAGGATATACTTTCTATACCAACCCAGCCTTAAATTTATTTTTACTCCCTACCCTCACCCCTTTGAGTTTTTTATGGCTCCACCCCCTCCCCCCTATACCATTGAGCTTACTTCATAAGCAAAGGAAAATATATCCTATAGAAACATTTATTTTCTTTTTACATGGCAACCACCTAATTCATTCATCAACAATATTTATTTTCAGTGATCTTAAAAATTTGCAGTTATAGATAGACTTTGAAGTGTGAACAACACATTTTCTGTATTGAAATGGAATAGACAGATTGATATATGATCTAGTATACCACTGCTACTATTTTGGTATTAATTGTACGCATATGTCTGATCAACCCTATTTCTTTAGCCTGTGATAACTTGTTGATGAGTGTAATATCTATGTTTAGAGAAGACCAACATTTTACCCATTATTGTTGAAACTTATTATATAATCTGTTGTTGATACATATATTTAAGGTTTTATGCTCTACCAAGTCCAAAAGTGGCTAGAGACTCAATTTAGTTACCTCCATTGAGTACTTATATTTTATCACGGTCCAAGAGTGGCCTACTAATTTCAGAGGAGGTTAATATAATCATAGAAATGAGGTTACCGCTTTCTTTGTCTATTTCATTTTGAATATGTATGTACCTGACTGTACACTGTTTTATTACTGTGAATTGTACCCCAACGTCTGTACTACTTAAGTTTTGGCAATTCTACATGCACTGGATATGTTTATAACAACCTCAATAAAAATAATTGAAAATAAATAAATAAAGAAGTTACTTTAATCAGAATACAGTGTAAGTGGTAATAGAACAAAGGCACTTTTGAGTCACAATTTGCTTATGCAGTGTTTGAAAACACTGTAAAGGCTGATTTGCCCTTGTGTTTCCCTCTGCTACAAAAGCTGCCATGATTTTTAGTCATGTATGTTCCTGATTTATTGAGAGTATGATTTTGTTTTTTACCACTTATTCAGTTAACTGTTTAAAGTGTCATATTCATTGTAAGGATTGTAACATCCCTTTAAACAAATAACAACCATTCAGTCCTTTGAAGAGGGAACCCACATCTACATGTGGGAAATCTACATAATTTTGGAAACTCTCTTCAGAGTGACAAACATAAACAGAAGTGATTTGATCAACTTGAAGGCCCCTTATTTATTCTCCATATTTGTAAGTAATGTATTGAAGCATAGGAAGCCTTATGACATTTAGCTAACACTAATTTAGCCTAATATGTTTAGTTACACATAATGAAACTACTTTGCAATATACTTTCATTATTTATTTTACACCTCCCCCATTATATGTAATTTAGCTTTGAAAATGTAGCAATTTCTAATACTCAGAACTTGAAATGCACCCTGCTTGCTTCTCAAGGCTAACTCTGCTACATATATGTCCCTAAGTGACTTTAACTGCCAACAACTGCACATAAATGCATTTTATACCAACTTTATGATGGTGGCTATCCTGGTAGTCTGCTGACTAAAGTCCAGATTGGCTCCTCTAATTGTTGTGTTGCCTAAAAAATCATAACCTGCATTCTTTTGTAAGAGATTGACTGTCTTGAACATCAATATCCATTGTCAGATCTACGCATATGTTTCAGGGGGCTTCATTGACACCAAAACAGTTTCAATAAAAGCAGAGTTAGGATTTTTCGTTTTTTGTGTTGTCTGTGAATTCCATTTAAAACAGAATCCTTGAATTTCCATATGCATATATATAATGCATAAACCAAATTAAATACTTATGCACTCCTTACTTATTCCTCAATGGGACATGCTGTTTCTAGAGTGTCACAGGCCAATGAAATGAAGTGTCCTATATCAGGTTTTTTTACATGTGTTGGCAAGCCAGTATGTGAGGGCTCAGATGGCTGCAGGCAATCTTGTAGAGGTCAAATGGTCACCAGACAATTGTAGCAACTGTAAACCACACTGTGGTCCTATTTTTCTTTTATCACCTGTTCCAAAGACAAACTCTTCAGATGAAAGCTAAACAAGCTACAATACAGGATAAAAACAAAACTTACGTTTGTAGAAATGGGAAAGTAAATAACGTAGGGGAAGAAGAGTTACACGGACTTCTGGGAAGTTTTTGCCTCCTCTAAATTGCACAAAGTTATATAGTTACCAGTCAAGTTTGATGTTACTATAAGACTATCAGCTTGGTTCTGTAAAGCTCCCTGCAAGGATAAGATTCTTTAAATATATCCATCAGCAGAATTGTACCCTAGTAGCTGTGTATCTCGCTACGGGGTGTAACCTACAGTTTCACATGCTTAATTACAATAGCAGTTTAAAATGCATATTGAAAGAATAATATACATATTTTAATCAAAGTATTAAAAGTCATATTAAACAGACAGTCTAGTCCTATATAAACTTTCATGATTTAGATAGAGAATGTAATTTTCAAATTTACTTTTATCACCAATTTTGCTTTGCTCTCTTGGTATTCTTAGTTGAAAGCCAAACCTAGGAGGTTCATATGCTAATTTCTAAGCCCTTGAAGGACGCCTCTTCTTTCAGGGCATTTTGACAGTTTTTCACCACTAGATGGTGTTAGTTCATGTGTGTCATATAGATAACACTGTGCTCACACAGGTGGAGTTCAGCTGAGCCAGCTCTGATTGGCTAAAATGGATTTCTGTAAAAAAATCTGAAATAAGGGGGCAGTTTGCAGAGGCTTAGATACAAGGTAATTACAGAGGTAAAAAGTGTATTTATATAATTGTGTTGGTTGTGCAAAACCAGGGAATGGGTAATAAAGGGATTATCTATCTTTTTAAACAATAAAAATTCTGGTGTAGACTGTCCCTTTAATAATGAGTATTACATTTTGTATTAAAAATCATGCATCAATATACAAATTTAGTTATGCAACTAATTCCTCTTTAATTGTTTTTAATGTTCAATTTATTTTAAAAACAGAAAGTTAAATTATTCTATTGTAAATTATTCTTGCAGCTTCAACAAGTGGACTGAATAGAGGTGTTCCTTGTGTGTGTCTGTAGATTTTTCACAGGACCAGTCCCCTATAAAACTCTTTATTTCAGAGAGTTGTATTACTTTCTGTGGGAGAAAGCTCTCCACTCACCAGGACTATCACATTCAGCCCCCTTCTCTAGTGAATTGAGAAAGGTCTGGCCATGCGAAGGTCAGTGTGATATTTCTTTCAATGACAGCACATTTTTGAGAAATGGACACTATGAGAAACACACTTTATGGTTTCTGTAGGTATAAATATGCTTCTAAAGTCTTCTGCTAGAACATCATTTTTACATTTGACATCTCATTTTTATGAGGAAATACCTTGTTAAGAAGTCTGCAAGACAATTTTTACACCTACCCTACATAACATTATCCTTACAGTACACTAAGGAAGCCCTGTAACTATCCTTTTAAACATATAATTAGGATCTCATTTTAATTATATGTTGTCAAGCAAATTGCATGGTAACAACATAACAGCACTTTTCTTTTTCAAAGGCAGAAAACTATTTTGCTACTGAGATACACGCACGTTCACCTTCTGTTTTGCATATACATGTATATATTTTAAACCTAGTTGTGATATTATAAATAATTTTTTTGTACAATTCCATGATTTAATTGTAAACATGATTGAAATCATGATTAATTAATTAATTGATTGTACAAGCTAATTTAACGAAAACTGTTTTTAAAAAAACATAAACATAGAAAGATCATCAAACTTTAATTCATGTGTAATTAAAATGAAATTATAGTGCCAAAATGACATGCTTTAATTTTTTTTACAGAATGTAATTTTAGAACTAAAGGTGCCGTAAGTAGTGATGTTGCAAACCTAAAAATTTTGGTTTGCGAACGGCGGACTCGAACTTCCGCTACTGTTCGCGAACCGGGTGAACCGCCATTGACTTCAATAGGCAGGCGAACTTTAAAACCCACAGGCACTCTTTCTGGCCACAATGGTGATGGAAAAGTTGTTTCAAGGGGACTAACACCTGGACTGTGGAGGGGGATCCATGGCAAAACTCCCATGGAAAATGACATAGTTGATGCAGAGTCTGTTTTTAAGCCATAAAGGGCATAATTCACCTAACATTCCTAAATTGTTTGGAATAACATGCTTTAAAACATCAGGTATGATGTTGCATCGATCAGGTAGTGTAAGGGTTACGCCCGCTTCACAGTGACAGACCAAACTCCCTGTGTAACGCACCGCAAACAACCGCAAACAGTCCATTTGCACAACCATGAGATAGATAGATTTGATAGATAGATACATAGATTACATAGATCAATAGATGCAATATACATATGATAGATACAAATTACATAGATCAATAGATGCAATATACATTTGATAGATACGAATTACATAGATCAATAGATGCAATATACATTTGATAGATACGAATTACATAGATCAAAAGATGCAATATATATTTGATAGATACGATTGATAGTTAGATCGATTTGATAGATAAATAGATAGATTTGATAGATATATGTCCTTGACAGACACCTGACTGTGGGCAGATGACCAGGAACTTCTACGTAAGAGAGACTGAGTGGCGGATGGTTGAGAGGGGGCAAGGAGTACAGCAGTGGTTGACGTGGCTGAAGATGCTGGACCAGGTGGAGGATGGCGGCTTTGAGTTTGTGTGCTGCTTCTACTCATGTGTTCATCCCATCGGCGTTTGTGATGTGAGACCATGTGCCTTTGCAAAGCAGTTATACCTAGGTGGGTGTTGGACTTCCCACGACTCAGTTTCTTTTGGCACAGGTTGCAAATGGCATCGCTGTTGTCAGAGGCAGACACACAAAAAAATGCCACACTGCTGAGCTCTGCGATGACGGCATTCTGGTGGTGGCAACAGCATGCGTTAATTGGCGTGCTGTCTGGCTGGCCCCAGGTGCCCGATGCATGCTGTCTGACTGTGCCACTAGCTCCTTGCGATGACCTCCCCCTGCTTCCAACTCGTCTCCTCCTCTTCCTCTCTGTCTCCCCATCTGAACTTTCCCCCTCTTCTTCTTCTCTTCTAGCGGGCACCCACGTGACATTCACGGACGGATCATCATCAACCGCTTCACTTGTATCTGACAAATCAACAAAGGAAGCAGCAGCGGGTACAACATCACCATCATCATCACACCGTACGTCCATGTCTGTAATGCTGCCTAACTGAGACATATCACTGTTATCTACTTCCTCTGTCAATGATGGTTGCGCATCACTCATTTCTTCCAACTGATGTGTCAATAACTCCTCTGACAGATCAAGTGAAGCGGCTGTGGTGCTAGTGTTGGTGGTGGCGGCAGGCGGGCGAGTGGCACTGGTCACTTGAGAGGTGCCCGAAGCTAAGCTGGAGGTGGATGGTGCGTCAAGGTTAGGAGCGGAAGCTGTAGAAGATTGGGTGTCCTGTGTTAGCCATTCAACTAGGTCCTCCTCAGAACTATTCGCGTTCATGGCACGTGGCCTCTGAACACTGGGCATTATTGTAGGGTCAAAGGGAATCACAGCACCATGACCACGATGGCACCTGCGGGGTGGCCTGCCTCTGCCTGTCATTTTTTTTTTAAATGTAGACTTACACTACTATTAAACAAAATATGAGCGGTGCCACTGGGCAAGTGGGCACAGTATACGCTGTGAGCCTGACACAAAAAAGCAGACTGATGTTTCACAATGCAAAAAGTAATTTTTTTTTAAATGTACACTTACACTACTATTAAACAAGATATGAGTGGTGGCACTGGGCAAGTGGGCACAGTATACGCTGTGAGCCTGACACAAAAAAGCAGACTGATGTTTCACAGTCAAAAATATTTATTTTTTAAATATTTAAACTACTGTTACAACAAATATGAGTGGTGCCACTAACTTGGCAAGTGGGCCTGGCACACACGCTGGCAGGCAGGCAAATGCAATAAGATTACACTAGCAGACTGATGTTTCACAGTCAAAAAATCCTATAAGAGTAGGGGGCGCCCTAAATTACAATTGTAACAATGGTAAGGAGTAATACTATAAGGTATAATAATCTAGTATACAATTTTCTAGCAATCAGAACAGAATAATCAAATGTCAAATACAATAAAAAAAAAAAAAAAAAAAAAAAAAAAAAAATTATTTTAAAAAAATTGATAAATGAATAAAGATTTATAATGCCACAACAAATCGTGTGACACTCTATTCAACAAGTGAGCGACACTTGATATTAATTGTAACAGTTCAGGTTACTTAGTAGAAAGTCACTGTGTGGAGAACAGATATTAAAGAGGCAGCAATCTGTAAAGAATCCGGCCGGGATCCCAAGAAGATGATCTACAAAACATAAAAAAGACAGATGCGCCACATGGCCCAATATTGTATGTTCAGCGGGGTAGATATATTCTAGTGGTGTCAATATTAACTCACAATCTAGGGAGCACTTCAGTTAGTGCAGCAGGAGCAGTCTGGGATCAATCACAGTCACCCAGCAGACCGACCTCTAGGGCAAAATAGTATGGTTCTGTAGTGGAGATACAAGCAGAAACAAAAGTGCCTATATGGCCTAGTACTGTTTGAACCAGAGGATGGTGTTCTGTGTATTTGAAAATATACTCACAATTTGTATAGCATCTTTATTGATGCTAATCAGGCAGGAAGGGATCAATGCAGTCACCCAACAGACTATGGCAGGTTTTTACAGCAGGCAGAGCCGCAGAGCTCTCAAGAATCAGGTTAGGTCCAAATGATACACAATAGCAAGTGTTTAAATAAAAAGTTGGTACTTTACTAGATAAAACCAATAAAAACAAGCGACGCGTTTCTCAGTCTCAGACTGTTTCCTCAGGCTTAATAAAATAGTTTACAAACACTTGCTTTATATACCTAACCAAACTAATTACCACAATTGACACCACTTGTTGTGGGTGTGGTCTATGACATCATTAGTATCCTAGCTGCAGAGATATTTTGACAACAACAATGTCTACATATACCCAATTTGTATGTTCTAAATCACACAATATAAATATACATTGTAACATACAATGCATAAATTCATCACAGATGGTTTATACAATACAAAACAATTTGCATGTTTTTTTGTGAAGCAGACCAAAAACAATTGTAACTTGTGATGGATGAATTAGTCATAAATCAAAATTCATTATATACAATGTATAAGCTAAACATATATAGATTAAACACTTTAGTTATTTCTACACAGTTCCGTTAGAAATAATAAAATAAGGAACTGTGTAGAAATAACTAAAGTGTTTAATCTATATATGTTTAGCTTATACATTGTATATAATGAATTTTGATTTATGACTAATTCATCCATCACAAGTTACAATTGTTTTTGGTCTGCTTCACAAAAAAACATGCAAATTGTTTTGTATTGTATAAACCATCTGTGATGAATTTATGCATTGTATGTTACAATGTATATTTAGTGGTGTCAATTGTGGTAATTAGTTTGGTTAGGTATATAAAGCAAGTGTTTGTAAACTATTTTATTAAGCCTGAGGAAACAGTCTGAGACTGAGAAACGCGTCGCTTGTTTTTATTGGTTTTATCTAGTAAAGTACCAACTTTTTATTTAAACACTTGCTATTGTGTATCATTTGGACCTAACCTGATTCTTGAGAGCTCTGCGGCTCTGCCTGCTGTAAAAACCTGCCATAGTCTGTTGGGTGACTGCATTGATCCCTTCCTGCCTGATTAGCATCAATAAAGATGCTATACAAATTGTGAGTATATTTTCAAATACACAGAACACCATCCTCTGGTTCAAACAGTACTAGGCCATATAGGCACTTTTGTTTCTGCTTGTATCTCCACTACAGAACCATACTATTTTGCCCTAGAGGTCGGTCTGCTGGGTGACTGTGATTGATCCCAGACTGCTCCTGCTGCACTAACTGAAGTGCTCCCTAGATTGTGAGTTAATATTGACACCACTAGAATATATCTACCCCGCTGAACATACAATATTGGGCCATGTGGCGCATCTGTCTTTTTTATGTTTTGTAGATCACAGTCAAAAAAGTTTTTTTTTTTTAAATATTTACACTACTGTTATAACAAATATGATTGGTGGTACTAGTTGGCAAGTGGGCCTGGCACACACACTGGCAGGCAGGCAACTGCAATTAGATTACACTAGCTGAATGATGTTTCACAGTCAAAAAGTTTTTTTTTAAAATATTGACAATACTGTTATAACAAATATGATTGGTGGCACTAGTTGGCAAGTGGGCCTGGCATAGACGCAGGCAGGCAGGCAACTGCAATTCAATTGCACTAGCAGACTGACGTTTCACAGTCAAAAAAGTTTTTTTTTAAAAAATATTTACATTACTTTTACAACAAATATGAGTGGTGCCACTAACTTGGCAAGTGGGCCTGGCACACACGCTGGCAGGCAGGCAAATTCAATTAGATTACAATAGCAGACTGATGTTTCATAGTCAAAAAAGTTTTTTTTAAAATATTTACACTACTGTTATAACAAATATGATTGGTGGCACTAGTTGGCAAGTGGGCCTGGCACACACACTGGCAGGCAGGCAGGCAACTGCAATTAGATTACACTAGCTGACTGATGTTTCACAGTCAAAAAAGTTTTTTTTTAAATATTTAAACTACTGTTATAACAAATATGATTGGTGGCACTAGTTGGCAAGTGGGCCTGGCACACACGCTGGCAGGCAACTGCAATTAGATTACACTAGCTGACTGATGTTTCACAGTCAAAAAAGTTTTTTTTAAAATATTTACACTACTGTTATAACAAATATGATTGGTGGCACTAGTTGGCAAGTGGGCCTGGCACACACACTGGCAGGCAGGCAACTGCAATTAGATTACACTAGCTGACTGATGTTTCACAGTCAAAAAAGTTTTTTTTTTTAAATATTTACAATACTGTTATAACAAATATGATTGGTGGCACTAGTTGGCAAGTGAGCCTGGCACACATGCTGGCAGGCAGGCAACTGCAATTAGATTACACTAGCTGACTGATGTTTCCCAGTCAAAAAAGTTTTTTTTTAAATATTTACAATACTGTTATAACAAATATGATTGGTGGCACTAGTTGGCAAGTGGGCCTGGCACACACGCTGGCAGCCAGGCAACTGCAATTCGATTACACTAGCTGACTGATGTTTCACAGTCAAAAAAGTTTTTTTTTAAATATTTACAATACTGTTATAACAAATATGATTGGTGGCACTAGTTGGCAAGTGGGCCTGGCAAACATGCTGGCAGGCAGGCAACTGCAATTCAATTGCACTAGCAGACTGATGTTTCACAGTCAAAAAATTTTTTTTTTGAAATATTTACACTACTGTTACAACAAATATGAGTGGTGCCACTAACTTGGCAAGTGGGCTTGGCACACACGCTGGCAGGCAGGCAGGCAGGCAACTTCAATTAGATTACACTAACAGACTGATGTTTCACAGTCAAAAATTTTTTTTTAATTTTTACACGACTGTTATAACAAATATGATTGGTGGCACTAGTTGGAAAGTGGGCCTGGCACACACGCTGGCAGGCAGGCAATGCAATTAAATAACACTAGCAGACTGATGTAAAAGTTTTTTTTAAAAAAAATTTACACTAATGTTACAACAGATATGAGTGGTGGAACTGAGGATGGAAGTAGGCACAGTATTTGCTGGGAACTTGACACACAGGCTGGCACTAGTGGCAGGCTGGCCTGGCAACTAAAATTAAATAACACTAGCAGACTGATGTAAAAGTTTTTTTAAAAAAAATTTACACTAATGTTACAACAGATATGAGTGGTGGCACTGAGGATGGAAGTAGGCACAGTATATGCTGGGAGCCTGACACACAGGCTGGCACTAGTGGCAGGCTGGCCTGGCAACTAAAATTAAATAACACTAGCAGACTGATGTAAAAGTTTTTGTTTTTTTTAAATTACACTAATGTTACAACAGATATGAGTGGTGGCACTGAGGATGGAAGTAGGCACAGTATATGCTGGGAGCCTGACACACAGGCTGGCACTAGTGGCAGGCTAGCCTGGCAACAAAAATTAAATAACACTAGCAGACTGATGTAAAAGTTTTTTTAAAAAAAAATTTACACTAATGTTACTCCAGATATGAGTGGTGGCAATGAGGATGGAATTAGGCACAGTATATGCTGGGAGCCTGAAACACAGGCTGGCACTAGTGGCAGGCTGGCCTGGCAACTAAAATTAAATAACACTAGCAGACTGATGTAAAAGTTTTTTTTTTTTAAAAATTACACTAATGTTACAACAGATATGAGTGGTGGCACTGAGGATGGAAGTAGGCACAGTATATGCTGGGAGCCTGACACACAGGCTGGCACTAGTGGCAGGCTGGCCTGGCAACAAAAATTAAATAACACTAGCAGACTGATGTAAAAGTTTTTTGTTTTTTTTAAATTACACTAATGTTACAACAGATATGAGTGGTGGCACTGAGGATGGAATTAGGCACAGTATATGCTGGGAGCCTGAAACACAGGCTGGCACTAGTGGCAGGCTGGCCTGGCAACTAAAATTAAATAACACTAGCAGACTGATGTAAAAGTTTTTTTTAAAAAAAATTACACTAATGTTACAACAGATATGAGTAGTGGCACTGAGGATGGAAGTAGGCACAGTATATGCTGGGAGCCTGACACACAGGCTGGCACTAGTGGCAGGCTGGCCTGGCAACAAAAATTAAATAACACTAGCAGACTGATATAAAAGTTTTTTTTAAAAAAATTTACACTAATGTTACAACAGATATAAGTGGTGGCACAGAGGATGGAAGTAGGCACAGTATATGCTGGGAGCCTGACACACAGGCTGGCACTAGTAACAAAAATTAAATAACACTAGCAGACTGATGTAAAAGTGTTTTGTTTTTTTTAAATTACACTAACAGATATGAGTGGTGGAACTGAGGATGGAAGTAGGCACAGTATTTGCTGGGAACTTGACACACAGGCTGGCACTAGTGGCAGGCTGGCCTGGCAACTAAAATTAAATAACACTAGCAGACTGATGTAAAAGTTTTTTAAAAAAAAATTTACACTAATGTTACAACAGATATGAGTGGTGGCACTGAGGATGGAAGTAGGCACAGTATATGCTGGGAGCCTGACACACAGGCTGGCACTAGTGGCAGGCTGGCCTGGCAACTAAAATTAAATAACACTAGCAGACTGATGTAAAAGTTTTTGTTTTTTTTAAATTACACTAATGTTACAACAGATATGAGTGGTGGCACTGAGGATGGAAGTAGGCACAGTATATGCTGGGAGCCTGACACACAGGCTGGCACTAGTGGCAGGCTAGCCTGGCAACAAAAATTAAATAACACTAGCAGACTGATGTAAAAGTTTTTTTTTAAAAAAAATTTACACTAATGTTACTCCAGATATGAGTGGTGGCAATGAGGATGGAATTAGGCACAGTATATGCTGGGAGCCTGAAACACAGGCTGGCACTAGTGGCAGGCTGGCCTGGCAACTAAAATTAAATAACACTAGCAGACTGATGTAAAAGTTTTTTTTTTTTAAAAATTACACTAATGTTACAACAGATATGAGTGGTGGCACTGAGGATGGAAGTAGGCACAGTATATGCTGGGAGCCTGACACACAGGCTGGCACTAGTGGCAGGCTGGCCTGGCAACAAAAATTAAATAACACTAGCAGACTGATGTAAAAGTTTTTTGTTTTTTTTAAATTACACTAATGTTACAACAGATATGAGTGGTGGCACTGAGGATGGAATTAGGCACAGTATATGCTGGGAGCCTGAAACACAGGCTGGCACTAGTGGCAGGCTGGCCTGGCAACTAAAATTAAATAACACTAGCAGACTGATGTAAAAGTTTTTTTTAAAAAAAATTACACTAATGTTACAACAGATATGAGTAGTGGCACTGAGGATGGAAGTAGGCACAGTATATGCTGGGAGCCTGACACACAGGCTGGCACTAGTGGCAGGCTGGCCTGGCAACAAAAATTAAATAACACTAGCAGACTGATATAAAAGTTTTTTTTAAAAAAATTTACACTAATGTTACAACAGATATAAGTGGTGGCACAGAGGATGGAAGTAGGCACAGTATATGCTGGGAGCCTGACACACAGGCTGGCACTAGTAACAAAAATTAAATAACACTAGCAGACTGATGTAAAAGTTTTTTGTTTTTTTTAAATTACACTAATGTTACAACAGATATGAGTGGTGGCACTGAGGATGGAATTAGGCACAGTATATGCTGGGAGCCTGAAACACAGGCTGGCACTAGTGGCAGGATGGCCTGGCAACTAAAATTAAATAACACTAGCAGACTGATGTAAAAGTTTTTTTTTAAAAAAAAATACACTAATGTTACAACAGATATGAGTAGTGGCACTGAGGATGGAAGTAGGCACAGTATATGCTGGGAGCCTGACACACAGGCTGGCACTAGTGGCAGGCTGGCCTGGCAACAAAAATTAAATAACTCTAGCAGACTGATATAAAAGTTTTTTTAAAAAAATTTACACTAATGTTACAACAGATATAAGTGGTGGCACAGAGGATGGAAGTAGGCACAGTATATGCTGGGAGCCTGACACACAGGCTGGCACTAGTGGCAGGCTGGCCTGGCAACTAACATTAAATAACACTAGCAGACTGATGTAAAAGTTTTTTTTAAAAAAAATTTACACTAATGTTACAACAGATATGAGTGGTGGCACTGAGGATGGAAGTAGGCACAGTATATGCTGGGAGCCTGACACACAGGCTGGCACTAGTGGCAGGCTGGCCTGGCAACAAAAATTAAATAACACTAGCAGACTGATGTAAAAGTTTTTTTTTTAAAAAATTACACTAATGTTACAACAGATATGAGTGGTGGCACTGAGGATGGAAGTAGGCACAGTATATGCTGGGAGCCTGACACACAGGCTGGCACTAGTGGCAGGCTAGCCTGGCAACAAAAATTAAATAACACTAGCAGACTGATGTAAAAGTTTTTTTTTAAAAAAAATTACACTAATGTTACACCAGATATGAGTGGTGGCAATGAGGATGGAATTAGGCACAGTATATGCTGGGAGCCTGAAACACAGGCTGGCACTAGTGGCAGGCTGGCCTGGCAACTAAAATTAAATAACACTAGCAGACTGATGTAAAAGTTTTTGTTTTTTTAAATTACACTAATGTTACAACAGATATGAGTGGTGGCACTGAGGATGGAAGTAGGCACAGTATATGCTGGGAGCCTGACACACAGGCTGGCACTAGTGGCAGGCTGGCCTGGCAACAAAAATTAAATAACACTAGCAGACTGATGTAAAAGTTTTTTGTTTTTTTTAAATTACACTAATGTTACAACAGATATGAGCAGTGGCACTGAGGATGGAATTAGGCACAGTATATGCTGGGAGCCTGAAACACAGGCTGGCACTAGTGGCAGGCTGGCCTGGCAACTAAAATTAAATAACACTAGCAGACTGATGTAAAAGTTTTTTTTAAAATAAATTACACTAATGTTACAACAGATATGAGTAGTGGCACTGAGGATGGAAGTAGGCACAGTATATGCTGGGAGCCTGACACACAGGCTGGCACTAGTGGCAGGCTGGCCTGGCAACTAACATTAAATAACACTAGCAGACTGATATAAAAGTTTTTTTTTTTAAATTTACACTAATGTTACAACAGATATAAGTGGTGGCACAGAGGATGGAAGTAGGCACAGTATATGCTGGGAGCCTGACACACAGGCTGGCACTAGTGGCAGGCTGGCCTGGCAACTAAATTTAAACACCACTAGCAGACTGATGTAAAAGTTTTTTTAAAAAAATTTACACTAATGTTACAACAGATATGAGTGGTGGCACTGAGGCTGGCAGTGGCAGGCTGGCCTGGCAACTGAAATTAGATTACACTAGCAGACTGATTTTTTAAAAATAAATTACACTAATGTTACACCAGATATGAGTGGTGGAAAACAGAGCAATTAGGCACAGTATATGCTGTGGGCCTGACACACAGACCTGCTGGAAAATGAAATAAGATTACACTAGCAAACTGATGTAAAAAATTGTTTTTTTTTTAAATTTACATTAATGTTACACCAGATATGAGTGGTGGCAGTGAGCAAGTAGGCACAGTATATGCTGTGAGCCTCACACACAGGCTGACAGGCAGGCAAATGCAATTAGATTACAAAAAAAATGAAGTTCTAGCCCATAAAAGGGCTTTTTGGGCTGAAGTTCTAGCCCTAAAAAGGGCTTTTTGGGGTGCTGTCCTTACAGCAGAGATCAGATGAGTCCTTCAAGACTGTAGTGGACACTGAATACACTAGCCTAGCTATCAATTTCCCTATAAAATCAGCAGCAGCACTATCCCTCCTCTCACTAAGAATGCAGGATTAGAATGAATCTAAAATGGCTGATGCCCAGGAGCTGGGAGGGTCTGGGAGGGAGTGTCTCCTGCTGATTGGCTGAAATGTGTCTGCAGACTGTGAGATACAGGGTCAAAGTTTACTCAATGACAACGAATAGGGGGCGGATATGTTCGCCCACCATCCGGCGAACTGTTTGCAACATCACTAGCCGTAAGCCTATTATGGCATCAAACACAATCTATCAGCTATTTTTCTGTACAAAAGGCCACTTTTCATTGCAACGTGATCATAATAGTGCAAATGTGACTTTAGATCCTCACAAAAAGATCTCAGTGATCACAATCCGTTTTTCAGTACCTTTTCAACAACTTTTTGAGGTTTTGAATTTTCAAATTGGACACCTCAAGAAACTTAATAAGTCCGCGAAGAGGCATTTTGAACATCTTTACAACTATTTTAAAGCTATTTGGAAACAGTCTATTATATTGTACATGTTAAATGGCCACAGGAGATTTTGTAGAGACTAATTAACATACATTGTGTCAGGGCATCTGTAAATGTCAGTGGAAAATATATATATATTTATTTATATATATATACACATATGTATATATATATATATATATATATATATATATATATATATATAATATAAGATAAAATAAGTATGAAATCTCTCAAATAGTAAGTTTGAGCATGCTCATTCATCACACTCTATGTATTCCACATTCGAGAACAAAGGATTGCTTCCAAAGATATCCTGCTGAGGTGTGAAGCTAAAATCCCTATCAGATTGTCACTGACCCCTATTTCTACTCTGAAACCATCTATATTTTTGTGTGTTGTAAATCTTGGATCAAGCGTGAGGATTCCCTTTTCTGATAACATAGCATTTGAAACAAAAGGTTTAGCTTTTTGAAGCCCACAGCCCTGCAGGGGGTAACCAAGCCAGCATACATCATGGAATGTTTGGAGACAACATTCTGTACATAAAGTCAGATAAGCAAATCATATTCTGACTGTATAGTGATTAGCAAAGACTTGTTAATTACCCCTAGAGTTAAGATTTTAACATATCTTAACCAATATACATATATTTTTTTAAAGCATAAAATGTCTTAACCTCTGTATTTTAGAAGCATAGAAATGAATATATGTATATATTATATGTATATTCAGACAACATATTAAATGTATGCCTCAGACTGTATTAAATATATATATGGGAGATACAATTCAAATTTGTAATAGATTAAATAACAATTATAATGATCCCATTTTTGAAATATAACATGTTGTTTTTCTATCTTCCAGATGGAGCTAAAAGATGCTAATACAGAATTCCAACATGGGTTGACCTAAGTCATATCATATTGTTATGCACTAAATGTTTATGAAACTTTAAATACATCTCTTAAAATATAATAGGATGAATATATAGGAATTACGTTGATGTAATATCACTGTAAAATATTGATGTTTGATATCAGGTTGTAGGTTTTCTGTTATGCTAGATGAGATATGGATGCTGACAGGAAAGATTTATTAATGCAAGGAGTTATGGTGGTTTAAATGGTCATTTTATAAAGATATATTAAATTGTAACAAAAATGGATGGTGGGACTATATTGCTGGTTGTCTGCTGCCCCCTATGGGATTGAAATGGTATGACAGCCAAATGAATTTTCAATTAGGACACATACAGAGCCATTGAGGGGGGCGTCCCCCAAATTGAACCAATGAGAAAGGACAAGCATCCAAAGGACCTCCCATATTGTTTCATCAATGATTAAGTTATATAAGCTGAGTGCAAGAGGAGAGGGGACTGACTTTGCTGGAGGACTGGTAACTGAAAAATTGGCTGCGTTGAAATACAGTTACTATAAGCAAGATTGTGCTACCTTTTAATGATCCATATTTGCAAATACACTTATTTTCATATGAGATGAAACAAAGAATATTGGAATTTGAATATCGATTTGGTTATTTTTGGTAAAGTATAAGAGGTTGCTAAATATAGGTAATATTCAAATCAAAGGTATTTAGTAAATATAATCAAATAGCAGGTCTAAAAGAACAAATTGTATTTTAACCTTGTGTTTTATAGTCCTATACAGTGTTAAGCTTGTCTGTTGTATGCTAAGTAATTTATCTTTGCAAATATATAAATATATTTTAGATTCTGTAGGTAAATAAGAACTTATTTCAACATAGATAAATTGGCATTTAAACTGACTGTTTACATTAATATATATATATATATATATATATATATATATACAGTTGCAAGAAAAAGTATGTGAACCCTTTGGAATGATATGGATTTCTGCACAAATTGGTCATAAAATGTGATCTGATCATCATCTAAGTCACAACAATAGACAATCACAGTTTGCTTAAACTAATAACTCACAAAGAATGAAATGTTGCCATGTTTTTATTGAACACACCATGTAAACATTCACAGTTCAGGTGGAAAAAGTATGTGAACCCCTAGACTAATGACATCTCCAAGAGCTAATTGGAGTGAGATGTCAGCCAACTGGAGTCCAATCAATGAGATGAGATTGGAGGTGTTGGTTACAGCTACCCTGCCCTATAAAAAACACACACCAGTTCTGGGTTTGCTTTTCACAAGAAGCATTGCCTGATGTGAAAGATGCCTCGCACAAAAGAACTCTCAGAAGACCTACGATTAAGAATTGTTGACTTGCATAAAGCTGGAAAGGGTTATAAAAGTATCTCCAAAAGCCTTGCTGTTCATCAGTCCATGGTAAGACAAATTGTCTATAAATGGAGAAAGTTCAACACTGCTGCTACTCTCCCTAGAAGTGGCCATCCTGTAAAGATGACTGCAAGAGCACAGCGCAGACTGCTCAATGAGGTGAAGAAGAATCCTAGAGTGTCAGCAAAAGACTTACAAAAGTCACTGGCAAATGCTAACATCCCTGTTAGCGAATCTACAATACGTAAAACACTAAACGAGAATGGATTTCATGGGAGGATACCACAGAGGAAGCCACTGCTGTCCAAACAAAACATTGTTTACAGTTTGCACAAGAGCACCTGGATGTTCCACAGCAGTACTGGCAAAATATTCTGTGGACAGATGAAACCAAAGTTGAGTTGTTTGGAAGAAACACACAACACTATGTGTGGCGAAAAAGAGGCACAGCACACCAACATCAAAACCTCATCCCAACTGTAAAGTATTGTGGTGGGGGCATCATGGTTTGGGGCTGCTTTGCTGCATAAGGGCCTGGACGGATTGCTATCATCGAAGGAAAAATGAATTTCCAAGTTTATCAAGACATTTTGAAGGAGAACTTAAGGCCATCTGTCTACCAGCTGAAGCTCAACAGAAGATGGGTGTTGCAACAGGGCAATGACCCAAAGCATAGAAGTAAATCAACAACAGAATCGCTTAAAAATGAGAAAATACACCTTCTGAAGTGGCCCAGTCAGAGTCCTGACCTCAACCCGATTGAGATTCTGTGGCATGACCTCAAGAAAGCGATTCACACCAGACATCCCAAGAATATTGCTGAACTGAAACAGTTCTGTAAAGAGGAATGGTCAAGAATTACTCCTAACCGTTGTGCACATCTGATGCAACTACAAGAAACGTTTGGTTGAAGTTATTGCTGCCAAAGGAGGTTCAACCAGTTATTAAATCCAAGGGTTCACATACTTTTTCCACCTGCACTGTGAATGTTTACATGGTGTGTTCAGTAAAAATATGGCAACATTTCATT
Source organism: Bombina bombina (assembly GCF_027579735.1). Taxonomy (NCBI): domain Eukaryota; kingdom Metazoa; phylum Chordata; class Amphibia; order Anura; family Bombinatoridae; genus Bombina; species Bombina bombina. Next base: position 512,850,924 of record NC_069499.1, on the reverse strand, counting down.
CTTTGCGTGTTATTAGTTTAAGCAGACTGTGATTCTCTATTGTTGTGACTTAGATGATGATCAGATCACATTTTATGACCAATTGGTGCAGAAATCCATATCATTCCAAAGGGTTCACATACTTTTTCTTGCAACTGTATATATATATATATATATATATATATATATATATATATATCTCAATGAACAAATGGCTGCACTCACTGGTCCTTTCAATCAAAAATATTTATTTCTGTGACGTTTCGGGGACCGTATCCCCTTCCTCAGACTGACGAAGGGGATACGGTCCCCGAAACGTCACAGAAATAAATATTTTTGATTGAAAGGACCAGTGAGTGCAGCCATTTGTTCATTGATATTATTCACTTTTTGCATGCACCCTGGCACATTGAATTTTTAACTTGAGAGTGCTCTCCTGCTGCTTATATATATATAACTCTTGGTGTTTTAATTAGAGTGTATATTGTTCTATCGTTTAATTAAGCACTGTTAAAGTATAATTCTGAATGTTAGTGGCTTATATCTTGGTCTCATTGTGGTATTTTAATACAATTCAATTGTGAATAAATAAGGTAAACTTTTATGATCTTTGCATAGCATATTTTAATCATTTAAATGTGTATAGTATTGATTCATATCTGGTTTTCTACAAATATATTTCAATGTGTCTATAAATTTTAACTAATATAAAGAATTCAGGAATTTACATTAATTTTATTGTCTTGGTATATGCATTTTTATTGGGGGTTTATTTTAAAGAATAATTATTAAATATATTGTATTATAACCCAGCCATATACTGAAAATTGTATTGATTCATTAAAGCTCTATTCATCACTGTTGTAGAGGCTGTGTACAGTGGCTAGAGCACACATTTACTTATACATAGGTATACATATGTATATCTGTTAAATATGTGATATCCTGAACAGCTAAGGGGATCTCCAGAAAAAGTCACTTTAGTACCCTAACAACTACAAATGGTGTGATTCTTGGGGGTAGATTTAACAAGTAGTGGATGCTGCAATCTACCCCTGTAGTTTCCAGATCACTGGAAACATAAGTTAAGAAGCAGTGGTCGTAAGACCGCTGCTCCTTAACTCGTCAGCCACCTCTGAGGTGGGAGACAGCAATCATCCTGATAAAATATGATTGGGATGATTGTCACCCCCTTGAATCTACAGGTGGCGGCATTGCACAAGCATTTCATTAGAAATGCTTCTGCAATGTAAAATGGCGACAGCGTTGTTGGGCAGACATGATCCGCTATAGTGGATCATGTACGTCCGACATTTAATAAAATGTTGTGTTTGATGTGACTATATAAGTATGCCTATCATACCAAGATACATATATTATTCATATGGTTAATCAGTGATGAGGATGGATCCGGATTACAATAGGTTCGCCAACAACAGGCTAGATTAGGAGTGGAGCACAAAGTAGCGCTCCCGCTCACATGTTAACTTTGCTAGACAAGCTCTAGAATATCCTGGAAATTACCCTATAAACACTCACTGCCCCATTAGTACAGTGAGAAAGGGGGGTTTCCTACAAACCTAGAATTAAAGCTTTCAGGGACCCAGGCGGCTTGTTGTAAAACCGGATACGTTTCTACTCAGACTGGAGGTTCATCGCTGGAAACACGTCACCAAACAGATAATTTACCACTCAACATTATGCGGATCATCCCTCTTGGAAGCGCTGTTTAAACTCAATTTTTTATATATATATATATATATAAATACATATACATACACATATCTAGACTAGTATATGTATGTATATCTATGTTAAAGCCCTTTGCATGCATTTTTTTTATAATACCTGAGACCTCATATCTTTGAGCCCTTATAACTTTTTTATGCAATATTTTTTTTAATAATTTTTATTAGACACTGTTATTTTGAGGGTAACTGTATTTTAAATGTTTAGTGTTAAACAGTTAACCAAAGCTCCAAAGTCACACTAACCCAACCCACGTTAAATTAAATTGCACTTAAGTCAACGTGTTTACTTTCCACTTGTAATACGCACGATATTTCAGATGCGCACAAAGAGTTGCAACAGTTAGTGCCACTCGTTATCTCTCCCAACATTGGCTGCATGACCCTTTATATTCTCATTCAACTTCAATTCATTCTCAAACATCCTCTATCATTTTTTCATTCTCTCTCTTGTTACTGTACTTTCATTCACCTAGATTATGAGTTTTGCGTTGCGTCTTTTAACGCTGAAAAAATGGCAATTTCAGCAGAAAAGCACTATTGGGAGTTGTGTCGGTATAGCTATACCGCAAGCATTTTAGCCTGTAATGCAACGTCAATCCCACACTCAAAAAAATTACATTTTTGCGTGGGATTTCCATAGCGCCGGTACTACAGGTGGTGCGGTGAGGCTAAAATGCTTGTGTAACAGCTTATACCGACACGATCCATACCGCCATCTGAGAGCAGTAGTTGTGGATTTTGTGTAACAAAAATGATTCACAAAACACATCACAACTTAAGTGTTACAAAGTACACTAACACCCATAAACTACCTATTACCCCTAAACCGTCACCCTCCCGCATCGCAAACACTATATTAAACTTATCAACCCCTAATCTGCGGCCCACCCACAATGCAGCTATTAAATAAACCTATTAATCCTTAATCCTGCATCGCCAACACTATTTAAATATATTAACCCCTATTCCGCCGCTCCCCGACATCACCGCCACTATAATAAAGTTATTAACCCCTATTCCGCCGCTCCCCAACACCGCCGCCACTAAATAAAGTTATTAACCCCTAAACCTCCGGCCTCTCTCATCTACACCACTAAATAAACCTATTAACCCCTAAACTGCCAGGCCCCCCATCTCAAAACACTAAATTAAACTATTAACCCCTAAACCTAACACCTCCCTAACTTTAAATTAAAATAACAATATAACTCTATTTAAATATATAACAACTTACCATTGAAATAAATATAAACCTAACATTAAACTATAAATTAACCTAACATAAGTAATCTAATAATATAAAAAAATACTACCAATTAAAATATCTAAATTACAAATTTAAAAAAACCTAACAATACGAAAAAAAAAAAAAAATCTAAATTACAACAAAAAAAAACAAATCCTATGAAAAATTTAAAAAATCTATGTTTACTAAAAAAAATAAACACTAAAATCACGAAAAATAAAAAACACTAAGATTACAAAAAAATAAACGAAAATTATCAAAAGTAAAAACAATTACACCTAATCTAATAATCTATTCCGCCGCTCCCCAACACCGCCGCCACTAAATAAAGTTATTAACCCCTAAACCTCCGGCCTCTCTCATCTCCACCACTAAATAAACCTATTAACCCCTAAACTGCCAGGCCCCCCATCTCAAAACACTAAATTAAACTATTAACCCCTAAACCTAACACCTCCCTAACTTTAAATTAAAATAACAATATAACTCTATTTAAATATATAACAACTTACCATTGAAATAAATATAAACCTAACATTAAACTATAAATTAACCTAACATAAGTAATCTAATAATATAAAAAAATACTACCAATTAAAATATCTAAATTACAAATTTAAAAAAACCTAACAATACGAAAAAAAAATAAAAATCTAAATTACAACAAAAAAAAACAAATCCTATGAAAAATTTAAAAAATCTATGTTTACTAAAAAAAATAAACACTAAAATCACGAAAAATAAAAAACACTAAGATTACAAAAAATAAACGAAAATTATCAAAAGTAAAAACAATTACACCTAATCTAATAGCCCTATAAAAAAAGCCCCCCAGAAATAAAAACACTTCCTAGCTTACAATAAACTATCAATAGCCCTTAAAAGGGCCTTTTGTAGGGCATTGCCCTAAAGAAATCCTATTGGCTGGTCAAAACAGCCAATATGATGAGAGCTTCTGAAATCCTATTGGCTGATTTTAACAGCCAATAGGATATCAGTAGCTCTCATCCTATTGGCTGTTTTAACAGCCAATAGGATTTCAGAAGTTATCATCCCATTGGCTGATTAAAATTTGAAGAATCAAATCAGCCAATAGGAATGCAAGGGACGCCATTTTGAAACGGCTATCTTGCATTCAACTTCAGTGAATGGCTGCGACCGTATGACGAGGACGCTCCGCACAGGATGGGATCAGCTTCCAGGATGTCTCCGCTCCTCACCGCCGGGATGAAGATAGAAGATGCCCCCGGACTGGATGAAGACCTCGCCGCCTGGATGAAGACTTCTCGCCGCCTGGATGTCCGGACTTCAGAAACCATGAGTAGATCTTCTGGGCACTTGAAAAAGAGCTAAATGCCCTTTTAAGGGCAATGCAAAAGAGCTGAACGCCCTTTTAAGGGTAATGCCCATACAAATGCCCCTTTAGGGCATTTGTATTTTTTTTACAGGTAAAAGAGCTGATTTCTTTAGGGCAATGCCCTACAAAGGCCCTTTTAATGGCTATTGGTAGTTTATTGTAGGCTAGGTGGTGTTTTTATTTTGTGGGATTTTTTATTTTTATAGGGCTATTAGATTAGGTGTAATTGCTTTTATTTTTGATAATTTCATTTATTTTTTTGTTATCTTAGTGTTTTTTATTTTTTGTGATTTAAGTGTTTATTATTTTTGGTAAACTTAGATTTTTTACATTTTTCGTAGGATTTATTTTTTTTAGTTGTAATTTAGATTTTTTTTATTTTTTAGTAGTGTTGGGTTTTTTAAAATTTGTAATTTAGATATTTTAATTTATATATAGTTATATTGTAATTTAAATTTAAAGTTAGGGGGGGTGTTAAGTTTAGGGGTTAATAGTTTAATTTAGTGTTTTGCGATGTGGGGGGCCGGCGGTTTGGGGTTTAATAGGCTTATTTAGTGGAGGAGATATGGGAGGCCAGAGGTTTAGGGGTTAATAACTTTATTTAGTGGCGGCGATGTCGGGGTGCGTGGGAATAGGGGTTAATAACTTTATTATAGTGGCGGCGATGTTGCAAGTTTTGCAAGTTTTATATATTTTGTTAAAATAAATTAAAACACTACATAAAATAAAAATGGGAAGTTTTGAAAAATCGTATTTAATATACCTTTTGCAAACAAACAAATATGACATACATAGTCCACCGTATGCTGAATATAATGTGGCACTATAATATTTCTATGCCAATTGAAAAATAATATTAAAAGAAAAAAATGTGTGGTTTTAGTATTTTCAGTGCATGCCACTTTGTGGGGTTAATCACAATCTATTGTTTAATAATTATTGTCATATTAACAAATGCTGATGAGAAGTTTTCAATGTTGACGTGATTAATTTTTTAAAATTATTTATTGGCAGCATTAATTTAATATAATGTCAATAAATAGTATTACTAAATTTAATATGATTTAGCCCTGTTTTTTTCATCACAATCCAAATTCTCGAGAATAAGAAAATATTTATGGGACCATTTTTCACTTATCACATCCCCCAGCTAAAAGAACTTGATAAACTCCAGACAACATGAAAGTTAAAAATGAATAATAAGCACCTTTATTGTAATTAAAATTAAATAAATAATCCAACAAACAAACATGTCCAGTATACCGATAATACCCCTGTTCAAATGCCTTAAAGCAGGGCTCGCCAAATTTGTTCAAATATAAACAGAAGCCAGAAACTTTTGGCCATCCCTGTGATAATTAATATATATAACATCATAATAGAAAACAAGATATATAGATATATATGTATACAGTATATATTATACGCATATATATATATATATATATATACAGTATATATATATTTATTTTTATATATATATATATATATATATATATATATATATATACTATACACACACATATATATATTTATATACTATACACACACACATATATATATATATTCACAAACAAATATGTATATGCACTTATATATATATATATATATATATATATACACATACAGTATATGTGTATGTGTTTATGTATCTATACATACATATACATACAGATCTGTATTACACACGGACATAAATTATATAATATCCAATAAAAATAGGATTTGTATTTCACAGCAGCGAGGCCTAGAAAGGTTCGAGCCACACTAATCTACATTTTAGGTGTGGCTGTTGACTGCATGGGGGTTTGTTGAATATTGTCTTAAGACATACTGTACATACATATCTCTATAGTTTAGGAGCAGGTAATTACAAACATGGTTCCTATTAGAATCACTACATATTATTAAGAGACTAATCAACATAAAGGCCCTTCAACAATTTCCAGCTTCATGGATATAAGGGAAGAAACATTTTAGGATTGTGATTGCTGACAATAGTGGCCAAAGTTCAGAAATGATCTACCCAAAGCAAGTGCAAGATTGTAATCAACTCCTGTATTTATTGATTCAGGGCACTCACCTGATGGATAAAATGTTTAATTTCATAATGTTGCCCAATCAGCTTTTTTAAAATTAGGCAGGCCGTTGGTGGGGCTAGGTAAGTACTACATCCTCTCCCTGCCATTAAAAACTACTACTCTAGCGTACATTTGTCTTGTAAATTTCCTTTTGCAAAATGTAAACATCCAAAAATAAAATATTAAAGTTATAAGCACATTAGTATGAAGCTATAAGGCAATATAAGGCAACCAAATGTAGCTAAATAAACAGCTTTCCCAGTTAAATGTTACAATGTTCACATTTGTTTTTCTTTCCTTGTATGACTTTGCTTTTAAGTGAATTCTCATTTTTAGAGTGATTTAGGTTGCCATGAACATACAGTAAATTCAAATCTAAATGTTGATGTTAGGAGAACATTTAGGAGCAGCACAATACTCATATCAAGAAACACTACACCTTGCACATCGCTTTACTTGATTTTCGTGGTTACTTTTCTGTAAGTATGTGAAGCAATTACTGCCAAACACAGCTGCCACCCCCCTCCCCCCGCAACATTGAATATAAGCTCATTGCAAGGGACGTTGAATGGGCTACATGAAGATGTATGACATTGTGCACACTATATGACCCAGGACATACTTGAAAACGAGAGAAATCTCAATGTATCCTTTCTGGTAAAATATTTTATAAATTCAACGAGTCAAATAGATCATCTGTTCCTCTCACCCTTTCAGCCTTATTTCCCATTCCTCTGGCTCTCTCCCGCTATCCTCTTGACTCCCCACTTTTTTTTTTTTTGTTCTCTCCCCCTTCTCTTTTTCTTCACTAGTGTTCGGGGTCCTCCCCTATACAATATGATAGAGTTATTATATATCCTACTTATTAGAACTCAAATTTTCATGCACATACTTAAACATTATTATTTATCAATATCTGATTCGCACACCATAATTATAGCTTCTCACATCAATATGAACACACCTAGCAGCCCTCCAAATATTAATGGTCATTGTCTTTATGTGCTTAGTGTTGGATCACAATGTATATCTACGTAAAAATATTTTTGAGGTTTTTTTTTTTTTTTTACATACAATCTGTTATGTTACTCAATCAAAAACAAAAACTGAGGAATACTGTAATATTGACATGCCTTGTATGTATCTGATTGTTCTTTGTTATATTATTTGCATAACCTCAATTAAAAAAATAAATAAATATATTTTATAAATAAATAAATAAAATTCCATCCTTTGTCAGGTAAACACATTCGGTGTGAAACACAGAGCTTTTAATTAACTGCAGGTGCAAACCATATCCTTTATATAATTTGATATTTTATTGGTCAAAATGTATCACGAAAATTCTAATCGGTTTCTGGTATCACTGTTTTCTGTTTTTTTAAAAAAAATAATTATATTAATTTAAAGGATTACTTTCTGTTATAATTTTTAAGCCAAACAACTAACATATTAAAGTTAATAAACATTAATTAAAACCTACTGACCTATATTTTGTCCAAAACGAAGTTTCATAACGTTATAAAAGTTATATCTTTTATTCGCTGATGATGTCACGTTATCCTGCCCACTATTTTCAGCACTGTGTGTTCAAAATACTTAAACCAATGAAATTGTGTTTAAAGCGCCATTTTGAAACCTAGGTATTGTAAACGGATTGGTACAGAGCAAAGGATACCCACGGAGTTGGTTTGGAAAACAATTAAATTTGCAGACAAGATTTCTGACATATGGTAGAGATATGTTAATGAAATGCTATTGATAAAAAGCGTATTTGGGGTAGTTAGTTAGTAACAGGCATAGAAAATATTTACTTACAGTGGCCCTTTAAAGGGACATTAAACCCCAAAATGTTCTTTCCTGATTCAGCATGCAATTTTAAATGTTTCTAATTTACTTCTTTTATCAAATTTGATTTATTAATGATTTTGTCTTTTTTAACCCCTTTGCTATTAAAGAGGAATGCTGTGGATTGTGTAGCATTTATAATATATTTAACAGAATTGGATGTATACAGGGCTAGATTAAAAGTGGAACTCTATTGTTAGCCCCCAGAACTGGTCACCCCAGTGTAGGTTAAATTAAAGATATACTGTGTATATATATATATATATATATATATATATATATATATATATATATATATATATATATATATATACTTCAAATAAAGCTTTAGATACATCTGTCTTCTTACTCTGGCTCAATATCTGTCAATTCTCCTGATAAATTGATGCATCTGAGCTGTTTACAAACGCATTTAAGATACTGGATCGTTCAATGTTTATGTCTCCTTTCCTTTTTGTATCATTATGAACAGCCTAAAGTAACCATAATTTTACTCTAAAGGGACATTTTTATGATTCTAATTCTCACACATCCATATTTTACACCTTCCTTGACCTAGTTTAGAGTGTCTACACAGGTCTCAAAGCCGAATAAACTCAGTACAAATGAGAGGGTGGTAATTACCTAAGTGTGATCCCCAACACAATTATAAATCTCCCATCCAATTAATCTTTACACAACTCCAACCGCTACCTAATGCTACAATTAACTTGGCCAACACGTAATTAATTCATTAATGCTAACAAGGAACCTACTGCAACAATGAACATTAACCATGAGCCACAATGTTAAAAAAGTACAAACAGAAAGAGAAGAGCTCTACCAGCAACAAACAACAGTTCCGAAGTTTGTTCTATGGTGAGTGACCTAGTAACAGCCTCTTTTAGCCCAATTGTGCTTTTCACAGAGGAGAACTTTCCTAAAATATATTAGTCTGAACCCACCTAGTAAGTTCAGTCCAACCCAGAAATACCAGGCAATCCTCCTCTGAATAAAGAACATAAAAACCCCAGATGATCATTTGGGCCTCTTCAATGAAGTGCAGCCATATCCCTCTAAGAAAATTGGGCAAGAAGTCCACATCTGGTTTCCTCCACCTTTTTTAGAGAGACTTCACCAGGGTCATAATCAGGGCATTTTTTATGTGGGTACTCATCAGTACTGAGTACCCCCACCTCTGCCAACTCATAACAGGTAACATTTGTAATCATAATGTAAATAATCACAAGAGGGGGTTCACGTAAAAAGAGTTTGACTGGAGGAAATAGTTGCACTAAACTACACTATTAACCCGGCCTAAACAGCCACATAGCCCACCACAAAATAGCCATCTATACTATTAACCCCTAAAGTGCCCCGCTACACTATTAACTACTAAGCCCCCATATCCCTAAATCCGCTCTACACTATTAACCCCTAATACACAACACCTCCACATTGCAAACTACCCAGCTACACTATTAACCCCTAAACCACCGGGATGAAAATAGAAGACTACCACAGCAGGATAGAAGTGGAGTACCACAGTTCTCGAGCATGTAGGAGCCAGATTCACCACTAGGCTAAAAAATAATAAATTATAAATAAAAAAATAAAATAAACGGTATAATGGCAGAAAGAGGCCAGTACCTAAGATTGCCACCAGTAGTATGAGGGAGGAGGGTTAAAGGGCTGTCTAGGGAGGTCAGAGTGGTGGGAGTGTTGAGGAGTGATCACTACATTGTGAGGACATTGATAATAATAATAAAATAATAATAATAATAATAATAATAATAATAATAATAATAAAAAAGCCCCTAAACTGCATACTGGCAGACCTTCTGCCAGCGACTAAGATGGTGGTTACCAGTGTTGGGGGGGGAGAATGAGAGCTGTGTGGGATCAGGGACTTGGAGGTTTTAGATGGGAGGGTAATCTCTACTTTGCATCAAAAATTACCCTTGCATGCTAGTTGATTAACCCCTTCACTGACAGTTATTTCACGTAAGGTGCACAGTTGCAATTAGCGGCATTGTAATTGCCAAAAAGCAATGACAAAGCCATTTCTGAACAAAGCTATTTTGGAACAAAGGGGATCCTAGAGAAGCTTTTTGTCATCTGACTGCAGTAGTTAACGATTTTTTTTATATAATAGCATCTGGCGGTCAAATAGTGGCATCAAATGTAAAAAGATGCGCCTAAATCAATACCTTTGGTTGTCTCCTTTAAACATATTTATAGTTTTTATAGGTAAATCAAAAAATCAAAAGCTCTATTTCTGTTTAATCAGAGTGATAGCAAAAATGCTAAAAATCTCTGGTACTTTGGGCAAGTTTTTCTCTGAAATTCCCAGTAGCAAAGGGGTCAAATCTGATCTCTGATCTCTGAGTCTCAATTTCTTCTCTAGCTGTTTTAATTGTAATTGTTGAATATGTTCAAACTGAGATCATCACTATCATTAGTAATGTGATGCTTACAAGCTAGGCATGTTCTTTACCCTTATAAAAAAAGTTCAATATTCAGGAAAATTTCACTAGCCTTAGAAAAGTATGAAAGTGGATAAATATATATATCCCCCCCCCCCATCCTTAACATTTAATGGACTAGTAACATTACCTCTGGGCTAGTTTTTGAGATGTGATGTTATGGCAACTTTTTTTAAAAAAAATAAAAAGTTGGTTTGACTAGCAGAGTTTATTAAATATAGGCCTTTATGAGCAACAGATTACAGAAATATGTCCAGCTAACCAAATGCTTTGTAAAAGACTCACGGCTAGATTTAGAGTTTTGTCGGTAACGACCCGCGTAGCTAACGCTGGCTTTTTTCTGGCCGCACCTTTAAAATAACTCTGGTATTGAGAGTCCACAGAATGGCTGCGTTAGGCTCCAAAAAAGGAGCGTAGAGCATTTTTAACGCCACTGCAACTCTCGATACCAGAGTTGCTTACGGAAGCGGCCAGCTTAAAAAACGTGCTCGTGCACGATTGCCCTATAGGAAACAATGGGGCTGTTTGAGCTGAAAAAAAACCTAACACCTGCAAAAAAGCCGCGTTCAGCTCCTAACGCAGCCCCATTGTTTGCTATGGGGAAACACTTCCTACGTCTGCACCTAACACTCTAACATGTACCCCGAGTCTAAACACCCCTAACCTTACACTTAACCCCTAATCTGCCGCCCCCGCTATCGCTGACCCCTGCATATTATTATTAACCCCTAAACCGCCGCTACATACATTATCCCTATGTACCCCTAATCTGCTGCCCTAACACCGCCGACCCCTATATTATATTTATTAACCCCTAATCTGCCCCCCACAACGTCGCCTCCACCTGCCTACACTTATTAACCCCTAATCTGCCGAGCGGACCGCACCGCTATTATAATAAAGTTATTAACCCCTAATCCGCCTCACTAACCCTATAATAAATAGTATTAACCCCTAATCTGCCCTCCCTAACATCGCCGACACCTAACTTCCAACATTAACCCCTAATCTGCCGACTGGAGCTCACCGATATTCGAATAAATGTATTAACCCCTAAAGCTAAGTCTAACCCTAACACTAACACCCCCCTAAATTAAATATAATTTAAATCTAACGAAATTAATTAACTCTTATTACATAAATTATTCCTATTTAAAGCTAAATACTTACCTGTAAAATAAATCCTAATATAGCTACAATATAAATTATAATTATATTATAGCTATTTTAGGATTTATAATTATTTTACAGGTAACTTTGTATTTATTTTAACCAGGTACAATAGCTATTAAATAGTTAAGAACTATTTAATAGCTAAAATACAGTAGTTAAAATAATTACAAATTTACCTGTAAAATAAATCCTAACCTAAGTTACAATTAAACCTAACACTACACTATCAATAAATTAATTAAATAAAATACCTACAATTACCTACAATTACACCTAACACTAAACTATCAATAAATGAATTAAATACAATATCTACAAATAAATACAATTAAATAAACTAACTAAAGTACAAAAAATAAAAAAGAACTAAGTTACAAAAAATAAAAAAATATTTACAAACATAAGAAAAATATTACAACAATTTTAAACTAATTACACCTACTCTAAGCCCCCTAATAAAATAACAAAGCCCCCCAAAATAAAAAATGCCCTACCCTATTCTAAATTACAAAAGTTCAAAGCTCTTTTACCTTACCAGCCCTGAACAGGGCCCTTTGCGGGGCATGCCCCAAGAAATTCAGCTCTTTTTCCTGTAAAAAAACACATACAATACCCCCCCCCAACATTACAACCCACCACCCACATACCCCTAATCTAACCCAAACCCCCCTTAAATAAACCTAACACTAAGCCCCTGAAGATCTTCCTACCTTATTTTCACCACACCAGGTTCACCGATCGATCCAGAAGAGCTCCTCCGATGTCCTTATCCAAGCCCAAGCAGGGGGCTGAAGATGTCCATGATCCGGCTGAAGTCTTCATCCAAGCGGGAGCTGAAGAGGTCCATGATCCGGCTGAAGTCTTCTATCAACGGCATCTTCAATCTTCTTTCTTCCGGATCCATCTTGTAGACCTCCGACGCGGAACATCCTGCTGGCCCAACGGACTACCGACGAATGAAGGCTCCTTTAAGGGACGTCATCCAAGATGGCGTCCCTCGAATTCCGATTGGCTGATAGGATTCTATCAGCCAATCGGAATTAAGGTAGGAAAATTCTGATTGGCTGATGGAATCAGCCAATCAGAATCAAGTTCAATCCGATTGGCCGATCCGATCAGCCAATCAGATTGAGCTCACATTCTATTGGCTGATCGGAATTCGAGGGACGCCATCTTGGATGACGTCCCTTAAAGGAGCCTTCATTCGTCGGTAGTCTGTCGGGCCAGCAGGATGTTCCGCGTCGGAGGTCTACAAGATGGATCCGTAAGAAAGAAGATTGAAGATGCCGTTGATAGAAGACTTCAGCCGGATCATGGACATCTTCAGCCCCCTGCTTGGGCTTGGATCAGGACATCTGAGGAGCTCTTCTGGATCGATCGGTGAACCTGGTATGGTGAAGATAAGGTAGGAAGATCTTCAGGGGCTTAGTGTTAGGTTTATTTAAGGGGGGTTTGGGTTAGATTAGGGGTATGTGGGTGGTGGGTTGTAATGTTGGCGGGGGGGTATTGTATGTGTTTTTTTACAGGAAAAAGAGCTGAATTTCTTGGGGCATGCCCCGCAAAGGGCCCTGTTCAGGGCTGGTAAGGTAAAAGAGCTTTGAACTTTTGTAATTTAGAATAGGGTAGGGCATTTTTTATTTTGGGGGGCTTTGTTATTTTATTAGGGGGCTTAGAGTAGGTGTAATTAGTTTAAAATTGTTGTAATATTTTTCTTATATTTGTAAATATTTTTTTATTTTTTGTAACTTAGTTCTTTTTTATTTTTTGTACTTTAGTTAGTTTATTTAATTGTATTTATTTGTAGATATTGTATTTAATTCATTTATTGATAGTGTAGTGTTAGGTGTAATTGTAGGTAATTGTAGGTATTTTATTTAATTAATTTATTGATAGTGTAGTGTTAGGTTTAATTGTAACTTAGGTTAGGATTTATTTTACAGGTAAATTTGTAATTATTTTAACTATTTTAGCTATTAAATAGTTCTTAACTATTTAATAGCTATTGTACCTGGTTAAAATAAATACAAAGTTACCTGTAAAATAAATATAAATCCTAAAATAGCTATAATATAATTATAATTTATATTGTAGCTATATTAGGATTTATTTTACAGGTAAGTATTTAGCTTTAAATAGGAATAATTTATTTAATAAGAGTTAATTAATTTCGTTAGATTTAAATTATATTTAATTTAGGGGGGTGTTAGTGTTAGGGTTAGACTTAGCTTTAGGGGTTAATACATTTATTCGAATATCGGTGAGCTCCAGTCGGCAGATTAGGGGTTAATGTTGGAAGTTAGGTGTCGGCGATGTTAGGGAGGGCAGATTAGGGGTTAATACTATTTATTATAGGGTTAGTGAGGCGGATTAGGGGTTAATAACTTTATTATAGTAGCGGTGCGGTCCGCTCGGCAGATTAGGGGTTAATAAGTGTAGGCAGGTGGAGGCGACGTTGTGGGGGGCAGGTTAGGTGTTAATAAATATAATACAGGGGTCGGCGGTGTTAGGGGCAGCAGATTAGGGTACATAGCTATAATGTAGCTGGCGGCGGTGTGCGGACGGCAGATTAGGGGTTAATAAGTGTAGGTAGGTGTCGGCGACGTTGTGGGGGGGCAGATTAGGGGTTAATAAATATAATATAGGGGCCGGCGGTGTTAGGGGCAGCAGATTAGGGGTACATAAGGATAACGTAGGTGGCGGTCGTCAGATTAGGGGTTAAAAAATGTAATCGAGTGTCTGCGATGTGGGGGGACCTCGGTTTAGGGGTACATAGGTAGTTTATGGGTGTTAGTGTACTTTAGAGCACAGTAGTTAAGAGCTTTATAAACCGGCGTTAGCCCAGAAAGCTCTTAACTAATGACTTTTTTCTGCGGCTGGAGTTTTGTCGTTAGATTTCTAACGCTCACTTCAGACACGACTCTAAATACCGGAGTTAGGAAGATCCCATTGAAAAGATAGGATACGCAATTGACGTAAGGGGATCTGCGGTATGGAAAAGTCGCGGCTGAAAAGTGAGCGTTAGACCCTTTTTTGACTGACTCAAAATACCGGCGGTGGCCTAAAACCAGCGTTAGGAGCCTCTAACGCTGGTTTTCACAGCTAACACCAAACTCCAAATCTAGGCCTCAGAATGCTCACCACATACAATGTGTAAGCTCACACAAATCCACAGGTGCTGTCAGTACCCAGGGTTGTGTTATTTTTGTGACAAGTAGATTTAGACTGCTAGTGAGAAGAGTGCTACTGACAGGAATGAAGGCAATTATTGACAGACTTGGTAAAGGTTTAATTGTCATTTAAGGCATTAATCTTTCAAAGACTGTCAAAGTGGATTGCACTTCTATTCTTCATGGTCTATAATATCAGTCTGCACAAGATTCACAATTTGTTATTCTAGCACATTAACATTTGAAAGAAGAAATTCTGAATTAATTGTATTTTTATTTTTAAAACACTTTCAATCTTACTGTGTAGTGTAGCACAGCCTAGTAATGCACTGAAATATTTGTAGATCAAATCACAAATCCCATAAAGAAATAATCTTTTTTAATGAGTCAAAGCCATGACCTATTAACACATATTTGTCTCTGAAAGAAATGTGTTCTCTGTATGCGAACCAATTAATTAGTCGTTTTGTAAATCCCTTGCAGTAATTCCATTAAGTTGAGAAATGTCTTTAGTATAGGAACACCAAGTAGCTAGCTTAAAGAAAACTCTATCATAAATATAAAATAGCATCATTTGAACAAATAAAATATTTTGTTTATGTTCATTTGTAGCTAACAGGAAGTTCAGCTGAGCCTTAAAGGGACATAAAACCATTTTTTTCTTTTCTTTAATGATTCAAATAGAGCATATATTTGTAAACAACTTTTCAATTTAGTGACGTTATGCCACCTCAGCCATGTTGCCACCTCAGCCATGTTTTCCTGGACACTTATTCATATTCCTCCCTGCACACACTGCAGCATGTATAACATATAAGTGTTCTGTATTTTAAGGGACGGGTGGCAACCCTAATTATGTCTATTATCAATTTTGCTTTATTATCTTGGAATCCTATCTTGAAGTAGCAGCAATGTGCTACTGGGAGTTAGCTGAACACATTAGTAAGCCAATAACAAGAGGCATTTTAGTTCAATGACCAAGCAACAGCTCACTTCCAGCATCTGAGTGTACCTAGGTATGTTTTTCAACAAAGGATACCAATAGAATAAAGCAAGTTACATAAAAGAAGTACATTGGAAAGTTGTTTAAAATTTCCTGCTCCATCTGAATCATGAAAAAAAAGTTGGGTTTCATGTCCCTTTAAGGCCTAATTGTTCATTCCTGGCAGATCTCTAATTGTTTTATTAGTTGAAATAAATATGCCTCACAAGTATACAATTAAACAAATTTCTCAGTAAAGTCTGATTTATAAACATAAAACTATAATGCATTTGAAAATGCCCTATTATAGATGCAACAAAGAAAAATATGACTTTTCTCATCAAAATTTCTTACATATAACAAATGTTATTGATAAGTATAGAAATGTGACTCATTGAACTGTCTGGTTCTGATTTTATCTATAGTGTGGTACATCTGGAGATTTTCCGTCACTAGACAAAAAACCCCAGCTATTTCCTTCTCTGATATTAAAACTATCCTTTCTAAAGATGAAAGTCAGCAAGTTTGTACTGGTAGACAGCTGTATTATATCTGGCAGAATGCCAAGACCATAGTCAGGTTTTTTTAGGTACACTGACTTAGTTCAATGGTTTCACCTCTATAATCGAAACGTATTTTAGTAAGTGTGGTCTCTAAAACACATGGTTACTGAAATGACATATTACAAGATGTTACTAAAATTCGAATGAAGGTATTAGTAATCAGAATTACTACTTACAATATTTACATAGGCATATTACCTGAATCCCTCTGCATTCTTAATCTGATTGGCTTAATTGTTGTTGTTGGGCATCACTATTCTATTATTTGTTGCATGGACTCCAATTTTTGTGCGATCGCTGCTATATTGTAGTTAATTGTGGTGAGGATCATGTCCTCTTTTTCTAGCTAATATTTTCCAGTAACGCTCGCACATTTGATACTCCGTATCTTATTATTGACTGTATTTTGTCTTGCCCTTCGATAGTACTTATCAGTGAATGCTGTTGGGATTCACTATCCATTTTGAAATTTTAATATAAATTTTATTACATATTCACATCATATTTTTTATTTTATATCTAATAAAGGCTATGTTTTAATTTTTCCTGAGATATAGCTTCCCTAACATACATGATCCTTTGCGAGTGCTCTATATGTGCCTGATTTTCTCTTATTAGTAGTCTTAAGACTGAGGACAAGATTCATAGATGTTTGTGAAGTTGCAGAGAGACCTCCTTATAAAGAGTCTCACTTAATATATCTTTTTCAGAGTTTCATTGCTGGGAGTTCCTGCCACTAAAATCTACAGGTGCATTAAGGGACATTCCAGCCAAAATTGGAATTCACATGATGCATTTAACTTTTGAATTGATACATTTTTGTAATATATATATGTGGTAGCAAAAATGCTACTATTAAAATGTAAAGCTATTTCAAAAGTGTATTTAATTATGCACCGTGCACCAGCATTTTAAAAACAGAGTGCCTGTCTTCTACTTTGTCCCATTTTAAAAACAGCACTTGCTCAGAAAGCCTAAGGTGCTTGTACCATCTGGTAATGACTCAATTTGTTAATTGCCGACATGATTACAAGCTTCACTGGCATTCTGAGCAGCTGCAGTATTTAAAATGCTGGTGCACTGAGAATATCTAGCTATGTCCAGTTTTTTAAAGTTCCCAAGTGTAAATAGAAAAGGCCTCCTGTGTCTAAATTAATTACAAATATGGAGCAGAAATAAGTGAGGGACAGTCAAGGGACTCAAATTATTTTATTTATGTTTATTACCCCCAGCCAAAGAGGTACAATTATTAATTTGTAACTTACTGGCAGTTAAGGGATAAATAACTTATTTGTGAAAAAAAAAATATATTGTAGGATCAAGAGAGGAAGCTATGGTAGAGCTTTGAGGGAGCATTGTGTGTCCTCCACTTACAATCATACACAGTCACCAAAAGAATGTCCTGTGGTTTTGTGGAGGACAGCTGGCATCGCTATGCTTACAAGCTAGACATGTTCTTTACCCATCTAATGCAATAGGTAAAATCTCTGGAGAGGACTTTACTCCAAAAATATTAAAAAATAAGAACATTTAAAGGAATAAAAGCAGGATTTATTTAACAGTTTTGTTCATTCAATGTGAGTTATTAACCTATTATAATGAGATTTGTCAAAGTGGAAAATATGTCATGTAAAAAGGTTAAAAAAAATAAATTATATATACCATATCTCACAAAAGTGAGTACACCCCCCACCTTTTTGTAAATATTTTATTATATCTTTTCATGTGACAATGTCACTTTGCTACAACAGTGTAAATTTGTTGTCCCCTCAAAATAACTCAACACACAGCCATTAATGTCTAAACCGTTGGCAACAAAAGTGAGTACACCCCTAAGTGGAAATGTCTAAATTGAGCCCAAAGTGTCAATATTTTGTGTGGCCACCATTATTTTCCAGCACTGCCTTAACCCTCTTGGGCATGGAGTTCACCAGAGCTTCACAGGTTGCCACTGGAGTCCTCTTCCACTCCTCCATGACGACATCACAGAGCTGGTGGATGTTAGAGACCTTGTGCTCCCCCACTTTCCGTTTGAGGATGCCCCACAGATGCTCAATAGGGTTTAGGTCTGGAGACATGCTTGACCAGTCCATCACGTTTACCCTCAGCTTCTTTAGCAAGCAGTGGTAATCTTGGAGGTGTGTTTGGGGTCGTTATCATGTTGGAATACTGCTCTGCGGTCCAGTCACCAAGGGGAGGGGATCATGCTCTGCTTCAATATGTCACAGTACATGTTGGCATTCATGGTTTCCTCAATGAACTGTAACTCCCCAGTGCCGGCAGCACTCTTGCAGGCCCAGACCATGACGCTCCCACCACCATGCTTGACTGTAGGCAAGACACACTTGTCTTTGTTCACCTCACCTGGTTGCGCCACACACACTTGACACCATCTGAACTAAAAATGTTTATCTTGGTCTCATTGGACCACAGGACATGGTTGCAGTAATCCATGCCCTTAGTCTGCTTGTCTTCAGCAAACTGTTTGTGGGCTTTCTTGTGCATCATCTTTAGAAGAGGCTTCCTTCGGCATGAAAGCCATGCAGACCAATTTAATGCAGTGTGCGGCGTATGGTCTGAGCACTGACAGGCTGACCCCCCACCCCTTCAACCTCTGCAGCAATGCTGGCAGCACTTATACGTCTATTTCCCAAAGACAACCTCTGGATATGACGCTGCGCACGTGCACTCAACTTCTTTGGTCGACCATGACTAGGCCTGTTCTGAGTGGAACCTGTCATGTGAAACCACTGTGTGGTCTTGCCCATCATGCTGCAGCTCAGTTTCAGGGTCTTGGCAATCTTCTTATAACCTAGGACATCTGTATGTAGAGCAACTATTCTTTTTTTTCAGATCCTCAGAGAGTTCTTTGCCATGAGATGCCATGTTGAACTTCCAGTGACCAGTATGAGAGAGTGTGAGAGCGAAAAACACCAAATTTAACACACCTGCTCCCCATTCACACCTGAGACCTTGTAACACTAATGAGTCACATGACACCGGGGAGTGAAAATGTCTAATTGGGCCCAATTTGGACATTTCCACTTAGGGGTGTACTCAATTTTGTTGCCAACAGTTTAGACATTAATGGCTGTGTGTTGAGTTATTTTGAAGGGACAGCAAAATTGCACTGTTATACAAGCTGTACACTCACTACTTTACATTGTAGCAAAGTGTAATTTCTTTTGTGTTGTCACATGAAAAGATATAATAAAATATTTACAAAAATGTGAGGGGTGTACTCACTTTTGTGAGATACTGTATATATACTGTATATATAAAAATTGAAGCAAAAAGGTTCCCATGTGAGCTGGTTCTCAATCACAAGGTAGTCACATAGTAGAGGGGTGGAAATACATATCACCGTCAGGCTTTAGAAGGTTGTCATGACACTTGATGATACCGTGTTATATTTACAGTACAGTACAAGTTGTTCTCTGATGGCTGCCCCCAAAAGTAAGGAAAAAAACTTACATCCAGAGCTTCTGGGGACAAGGAACTCACACACGATGTCTACCGCAAGTTTGCAGCACACACATCAGGTAAGGAGTTCCCCATGGTCTGGAACGCTACGTCTCACTCTTCTATGGGGACATGCTAATCCGAGATCCAATGCGGTTGCACATCCGGACATTACCTCCTCTGTTAGTTGCATAAACTGTAGAGCAAAATTTGTCATTTATATGGCATGGTGTACTTGTTCTATGAAACAGTACGTGGGGTGTACATCCAGGGAGGCCAGGGAGAGGATCCGACAGCACCTCGCTGACATTAAAATATCTGATGCACGCTCAGAATTGGCTAAGCATTGCATTCAGGAACATGCCAGTTCCTATTTCACCTTTAAGTGGATGATCATTGAAAAAATAAAAAAACCAAAGAGGGGTGGTGATCTGAACAAATTGCTGTTCAAAAGAGAGGCATTCTGGATCTTCCCTCTGGCCACCAGAATCCCCAACAGTTACAATTCAATCTACGATATGATACATTTTTGGGAATAATTTTTTATTTTTTTTTATTTTAATTCTTTTATTGAGGTTTGTAGCAAAAACAATACAAATAATGTGTTCAATAACATAGAGAAAAAAAAATAAGACACAAATATATACTTCTTACACAGACCACACCAAATAAATTAGAAGTGCACTGGGAAGTAGCCATATCAGCGAACATGATGAACATAGGTAACTGAAACCTCAATTTTCTAATACAAATTCTTCATATGTATACCTCAGGTAAACAGATACTTCAAAGAAAGGAGATTTAAAGTAGTAATAAGCAATGATATAGGTATATGAAAATATATATATATCAGGATGGGTCCAATTGTGGGCCCTAGCATATGATTGTAATATTAGCGCTTATATAGTAGAACAGCGGGTAAACACAGCTTGACCTTAAAATAAGGAAGATAGGTGGATGGGGGGGGTTTCAAATTGAAGCAAAACATAGTGTAACTGCCTATGATATAGAAATTTTACAATAAAACTTACTGCTGTAGCCAATGCAACCAGGACAAAACTATTTTCAGTACATTAAAAAATGCTTAGAATACCTAATATTTATAGAAGTAAATAAAAATCTGGGCACATGGAAAGAGAGCAATGCAAAAATATCAAATAGCAAGTTTCCTCAACCATATATTCTCTGTCCTGTGACCTCTCAGTTATCAGAGCAACATGAGCAAGATAACAACCTGCTGCCAACATAATAAGTATTAAGGCATCATGACACAATCAGCTGTACTATATGATGTTATTATTGGGTTCTAGCCCATATCCGCACCTCCCTCGCCGGCTGAGGGAGATGTAGGCAACATATGATCAAAGTAAAGTAGGACTCAGCACCAAATGCAGTTAAAATATATATAATGAAAACCCAACAGGACCTAAAATGCTAATCTATATTAAACAATATCTAAACAGCGAGAGCATAACTGTTTCTAATAATTAGATTGTCTAGAGGGCATGTGCACAAAAATAAAAACAAAAACTAGAGCTAGGCACAATGACAATACAAGCAAATGAAGTGCTATCCCAGCTATATGTCATGGGAAGTCCCGGAGCTAGTTACTGTTCAACCCACGCCAGAAGTGATAAACTGGGTCGTAATCAGCCAACTACAGGGCTGAGGTAAGTTCTGGATCAAACGGGAAAGATACCCCCCCTGGACATGTGAATTCTGTCGACTAGGTTTACCGCATGTCACTGGGTCTGAACAAACATGCGTCTCATACCCTATAGTCCATTGTCTCTCCTTGGCTGCTGAGTCTTGTCAGGAGCTACTCTGTCGCCTTGCTAGAGACTGATTACCCCCGCTCTCTGTAAAGGCAATATTATCACCACAAATCTGAAGGTCGGCCGCCCCTTCCTGAGTTCCGGCTATGAAGAATGCTGTGTGAGGGCTATTCTGTAGCGTGCCATATCCAGCGGCGGCAGAGGGAGTATCATATTCCCATTTAGGTAAAGGAGATTGCAGTGGAACTTCAATCTTGCCACTCTGCAATATACAGCTCCGATTCTCATCTATTATGGGATAAGAGGTACTTGTAATGTTCAGTGACTCCGGATACTGCAAAACAAAATCTCCCCTTTCCGCCATCTTAGGTATACTGTTAACTCCTTGGGCGCATGAGTCCCTCAGGACCTGTGCGAGTGCAGTAAAGTTATCTTTCATTTGCAGGGTTAGTTTTATGAGGAGCTCTTGGATCTGTATTCAGTAGTCCCCCTCCATAGTCGAATAGGGTAGAATAGCTAGGGTGTACTTTGCTTTGCAGCTGAATCGCCACCGATCAACCCCAGTAAGGCAGAAGGAAGGGTAATGACAGCGTGAACGGAGGCCTCAACCTAAGCACATCGCCTCCAATTTATTCTCGCAGCTCAAGTTAGCTTCCAAGGCTTCAATATACGATTGTCCACCACTTCTGGACAATTTTTAAGCTCTTTTTAGATAAGTTGTCTGCAGAAATTGCAGTTATAAGCAGCAAAATATGTGGAGCTCCTCTCCAGTCAAAAATTATTTTTATAATTTAATTTAATATAATTTGATGACAAAAATAAAAGTAAAAACGATTCACATGAAGTTCTGGAATGATATGATGGTATAGATTCCTATTGCTTGTTCAGCGTAGGTATCTAAGTATGATCAATAATTAATGTCTTAAAACATATTAAAAATAAAGGTGAGGAAATTTATTAGGGATGGGCAGAGATTACCATGAAAATTACTCCCTGCTTGACATAATTTACTATCTCCATTTGTATTAAATATATATT
This sequence comes from Bombina bombina, assembly GCF_027579735.1. NCBI lineage: Eukaryota > Metazoa > Chordata > Amphibia > Anura > Bombinatoridae > Bombina > Bombina bombina. The sequence continues at coordinate 512,828,037 of NC_069499.1, read as the reverse complement.
GTTACATTATTATCAGGTATTTGTAGAGCGCCAGCAGACATATACATATATATAAATTATTCTCATCATGATGGTTAATTAACAATGTTTACTAATTTCTTCAATCAATCAGATGCAATAGGATGTGTTTAAAATAAGAACATGTTCTATGGGTCTACTATTTACTGTATTGCATGTTTCTCTTTTTTGAATACTGCATTGTTATGATCTATTGTTTTAAGTACTGATACTATAAACGTTAGGCAGGTCTATCCATTTTAGCATTAAGTTAAAATTTACTAATATGACAGTAAAGATAATCCAAGTGTGTTTTAAACATTCATGCCTTGATATCAAAATTTTGTGATGTATACTGATAAGTTGAAGTATTTATTTATATATTGCCCCCAAACTAATTCGTTTGTATACATGAAGCAGTAAGAATTAATTAATCACCAATTAGATGTAAAGATTTTTCTATAAATTGTTCTTACACTTTCAGCAAATAGTTAACCTAAAGGGCTGTGTGTTCTTATTTAAGTGCTTAAATGTTTCAATAATTGATATGTAACCTATTCTATGTTCTATGTATACACATATGTACTTGCAAATTGGAGTCAGGAGTAAATCAATGATGTACACACCTATAGTCATATGATCATAGGTTATCCAATAGCTGAGCAGCTTCAGGTAAATATTTTAATGTGTGTTCTTAAGTATTACTATGTCTATAAGTAAGGCCTCAGGTCGAAACATTTCAGACAGAACAATTTTCCCTGATGCTGTTTGAACCTTTTTAAAGAATTGAATAAAACTTGGATTTTAACGAAGATTGTGCTGGGTTTTCCTAATTTTGTCTATATATATATATATATAGTCCTGTAATAATAAGAAATTTCAGCAGACAAGTAAAAAAATTTGTTCTCCCCCATTATTAATATTAAGTGGACTAGTAACTTTATTCATCTTATTTTAGGAGCTGTTGCACAAATACACTTAATATAAGTGTTTTTGCTAAAGGTCCTTATCACACATTAACATATTATTTAAAAAATATTTTATTATAAAATATATGTAAATACTGTATGTACAGAATAAAAAAAAAAAAATTAAATAAATTGTATATATATATATATATATATATATATATATATATATATATATATATATATATATATATATATATATTATTTTTACTCCACAAGTCCCAGAAGACTAAAAATTGCCTCAGTGGTACATCAAGCTCTCAGACTATCTGTGTATTATCCTCCCAAGGCAAAACTGCATCCGTTCAAGGCACCACTTGGGTTACTGCTTTGGAATGTATGCTCAAAGATCAACCAAAAGCGTCTTGGAAACCCAGCGATCTGCTCTTCAGTGTATCCCAGAGATTATGACTGTTGTGTATGGATGAAACAACAATAATTGACTATTCAGGTCGACACATTAGCTAAAAAGTTACAATTATTTAAAAATGTAGATCAAACAGTGTTTGGTGTATATATATATATATATATATATATATATATATATATATATATATATATATATATATATATATATATATATATATATATATATAGTAACAAGAGATGCACTCACAGGTCTTTTTCAATAATTTTAATGGAACATTTTTGGGGTTTAGCACCCCCTCATCAGCATACAACAGTGCAATAAAACAAGCCTTTTATAGTGTTTACAAGCAAGTGAACAAACACAAACCTCTTTACTCCAAAGTGCGCCAAAAATTGCGTTCCACGGTTAGTGCCGAAACCGGAAGTTCAATTACGTCACTTCCGGTTTTTGCCAACATAATTATACCAATAGTGAAACAAACTGTCATCAAACATGACAATAGCCAGATCAATGCTGTGACTTGTAGTAATCAAAGATCAAATAAATGTGTGTAACAAACAATTATAGTGTGGTAAATATTATTGTGTAAGCAATTGTTGTTGTGTGTTATTTTGTTACCATGGCAACCGCTGTCATGGATACCCATATTGTTTATAGTGCTTCAATAGAATGCGTCTTTAGCAGTGTACTAGCTGTGTTCACATAAACGGGGAATCCATTCAGTGTACTTGGATATGTGAGACTCTATTGCACCATAGAGTATAACAGAACAGTTACCACCCAGGATTATTAATCCAAATAGTGAAATAACAGACATTAAAAATAAATATGAAATTAGACGTTAATAATTAAAAACATAATTGGGCTATAACATAGTGGTAATGATGACAATGTACTTGTCTTTAAGGTTTAATACCATTAAAGGGCTAGCCAGATTTAATGGCAACCAATCTGAGAACGTGGATATATACTGAGGGAAGTGGTCATTAAATATGATGCTCACATGACCTCTCTTTTCAACAATCTGTGATTGCATTACAGACCCCCTTTGCCTAGCTAAGCAAAGTGTGTATAGATATTTCCCTAGGATCTGAATCCTATTAAGGTAAGTACAAAAACACCATGAAAGATAGTACTCTACTGGGAATGCAGACATATATATACAATTTACAGGGTGTCCCATAATATGATAGATGTTCAGACCCCCATAACTTAAATTAGCTATGGTATTCAGTGCGATGGATAAAGTAACTCATAAGAGTTGGCCAGGCTTCCACTGTAGAATATAGAACCTGAAAGGATCCAAATTCACAGTTCTGTGAGAACTATGCAAACCTCACCCAATGAAGGGAGAGGTACAGCCCAGTCCAAGCACAGAGCCACATTGCCCCACTCAAAATATACTCAAAGTATGTAGCACACTAGATATGGGTCACAGAAGATTCTTGAAGTCAGGCGTGGTATTCAAGCCACCAGGTTGTACAGTCCCCAAGCGAAACATCCATTGGGCCTCACATCTTAAGAGCTGTTTGTTGCGATCACCTCCTCGCTCCAATGGGGGTATGTGATCAATTAGAATATAGCGAATTGAGGATGTGCTACTCCAACCAGTGGTTAAAGGGATACGGTCCTACATTATGGATACTAATGACTTCATCAAAAAGATACGGGCTGTTGACATCCAACAGGATGACTTACTTGTAAGTCTGGATGTCAACAGCTTGTACACCATTATACCCCATCAGGAGGGATTATTGGCAGTCCAGGAACACCTGATTGGTGACCCCCTCTATGAGGGTCCCCCGGTGGAATACATAACTTCGCTGATTGAATATTGTTTATTCAAGAATTACTTCCGTTTCGAAAACAAGTTTTATTTACAAGTGGCCGGAACGGCCATGGGTTCCTCCATGGCCCCCGTCTACGCCAACATCTACATGTCACAATTTGAAAATGTGCACCTATGGCCTCTACAATGTGCATTGATTATCTGTTATTACAGATACATAGATGACATCTTCTTGGTGTGGCGTGGGGGCATGGAGGAACTCCAGGCATGGTACAATTCATTCAATAATTGTACTAGTAATGTCAAATTTAAAATGACTGTGGATGAACACTCCATAAGCTTTCTTGATCTCACAGTCTTTAAAAATTCAGATAATCTTGGCACCACGTTATACCACAAGCCCACAGACCATAATTCCATACTTAGGGCGGACAGCTGCCATCCCCCAGCCCTACTGAAGGGCATTGTAAAGTCACAATTCATCAGAACTATGAGAAACAACTCTGATCCAGCGACTGGGGTCTCCCAACTGGTAGGTGTGGGTGAGAGATTCCGTTCAAGAGGTTACAAGACATCTGTGATCCAAGAGATGATGGAGTCTGTGTCCACACTAACACAGTCTGAATTAATTCAACCAAAGCCTAAACGGGACACCACAGATAAACTCATCTGTCCACTACTTTCACTCCGGCAACCAAGAACACTGGTCAAATTCTCCGCCAACATTGGCCCATCATGTCATCTGACCCAAAGCTGACATTCACTAAGAATTTAAAACCTATGGTGGGTTTCAAGAGGGGCACCAATTTAAAAGATTTACTGATGAGAACAGACCCTAAAATTTGTTACAACACTGCCATCAGAAGGAACATTAAGGGATCATATCGGTGCTTAGGTTGCACTACTTGCAACGGTCTAATTGGCACGAAGGTGTTCCATCACCCACATACAAATCGGACCTTCACAATTAGACACTCAATAACATGCACCACTACGCATGTAGTGTACCTTTTATTCTGTCCGTGCTCCATGCATTATGTAGGCAAGACCTCTGGCACATTACGTGAACGGATGGCCAACCATCGACATGCTATAAGGACTGCCCTCAAAGATGGTGATTCTGAGCAGCCAGTGGCGCGACACTGCGCCCACAAGGGACATTCAGTTTCCTCAATTCGCTATATTCTAATTGATCACATACCCCCATTGGAGTGAGGAGGTGATCACAACAAACAGCTCTTAAGATGTGAGGCCCAATGGATGTTTCGCTTGGGGACTGTACAACCTGGTGGCTTGAATACCACGCCTGACTTCAAGAATCTTCTGTGACCCATATCTAGTGTGCTACATACTTTGAGTATATTTTGAGTGGGGCAATGTGGCTCTGTGCTTGGACTGGGCTGTACCTCTCCCTTCATTGGGTGAGGTTTGCATAGTTCTCACAGAACTGTGAATTTGGATCCTTTCAGGTTATATTCTACAGTGGAAGCCTAGCCAACTCTTATGAGTTACTCTATCCATCGCACTGAATACCATAGCTAATTTAAGTTATGGGGGTCTGAACATCTATCATATTATGGGACACCCTGTAAATTGTATATATATGTCTGCATTCCCAGTAGAGTACTATCTTTCATGGTGTTTTTGTACTTACCTTAATAGGATTCAGATCCTAGGGAAATATATATACACAATTTGCTTAGCTAGGCAAAGGGGGTCTGTAATGCAATCACAGTTTGTTGAAAAGAGAGGTCATGTGAGCATCATATTTAATGACCACTTCCCTCAGTATATATCCACGTTCTCAGATTGGTTGCCATTAAATCTGGCTAGCCCTTTAATGGTATTAAACCTTAAAGACAAGTACATTGTCATCATTACCACTATGTTATAGCCCAATTATGTTTTTAATTATTAACGTCTAATTTCATTTTTATTTTTAATGTCTGTTATTTCACTATTTGGATTAATAATCCTGGGTGGTAACTGTTCTGTTATACTCTATGGTGCAATAGAGTCTCACATATCCAAGTACACTGAATGGATTCCCCGTTTATGTGAGCACAGCTAGTACACTGCTAAAGACGCATTCTATTGAAGCACTATAAACAATATGGATATCCATGACAGCGGTTGCCATGGTAACAAAATAACACACAACGACAATTGCTTACACGATAATATTTACCACACTATAATTGTTTGTTACACACATTTATTTGATCTTTGATTACTACAAGTCACAGCATTGATCTGGCTATTGTCATGTTTGATGACAGTTTGTTTCACTATTGGTATAATTATGTTGGCGAAAACCGGAAGTGACGTCATTGAACTTACGGTTTCGGCACTAACCGTGGAACGCAATTTGCGTTCCACTGATGAATTTTTGGCGCACTTTGGAGAAAAGAGGTTTGTGTTTGTTCACTTGCTTGTAAACACTATCGGCTAGATTTAGAGTTTGGCGTTAGCCGTCAAAACCAGCGTTAGAGGCTCCTAACGCTGGTTTTGGGATACCGCTGGTATTTAGAGTCAGTCAGGAAAGGGTCTAACGCTCACTTTGCAGCCGCGACTTTTCAATACCGCAGATCCCCCTACGCCATTTGCGTATCCTATCTTTTCAATGGGATCTTTCTAACGCCGGTATTTAGAGTCTTGGCTGAAGTGAGCGTTAGAAATCTAACAACAAAACTCCAGCCGCAGAAAAAAGTCAGTAGTTAAGAGCTTTTTGGGCTAACGCCGGTTTATAAAGCTCTTAACTACTGTGCTCTAACGTACACTAACACCCATAAACTACCTATGTATCCCTAAACCGAGGCCCCCCCACATCGCCGCCACTCTATTAAATTTTTTTAACCCCTAATCTGCCGACCGCACACCGCCGCCAGCTACGTTATCCCTATGTACCCCTAATCTGCTGCCCCTAACACCGCCGACCCCTATATTATATTTATTAACCCCTAATCTGCCGCCCCAATGTCGCCTCCACCTACCTACAATTATTAACCCCTAATCCGCCTCACTCCCGCCTCAATAACCCTATAATAAATAGTATTAACCCCTAATCTGCCCTCCCTAACATCGCCGACACCTAACTTCAAGTATTAACCCCTAATCTGCCGACCGGACCTCACCGCTACTCTAATAAATTTATTAACCCCTAAAGCTAATTCTAACCCTAACCCTAACACCCCCCTAAATTAAATATAATTTAAATCTAACAAAATAAATTAACTCTTATTAAATAAATTATTCCTATTTAAAGCTAAATACTTACCTGTAAAATAAACCCTAATATAGCTACAATATAAATTATAATTATATTGTAGCTATTTTAGGGTTTATATTTATTTTACAGGCAACTTTGTATTTATTTTAACCAGGTACAATAGCTATTAAATAGTTAAGAACTATTTAATAGCTACCTAGTTAAAATAATTAAAAAATTACCTGTAAAATAAATCCTAACCTAAGTTACAATTAAACCTAACACTACACTAGCAATAAATTAATTAAATAAAATACCTACAATTATCTACAATTAAACCTAACACTACACTATCAATAAATAAATTAAATAAAATACCTACAAATAAATACAATTAAATAAACTAACTAAAGTACAAAAAATAAAGAAAGCTAAGTTACAAAAAATAAAAAAAATAATTACAAACATAATAAAAATATTACAACAATTTTAAGCTAATTACACCTACTCTAAGCCCCCTAATAAAATAACAAAGCCCCCCAAAATCAAAAAATGCCCTACCCTATTCTAAAATTAAAATAGAAAAGCTCTTTTACCTTACCAGCCCTTAAAAGGGCCTTTTGCGGGGCATACCCAAAAGAATTCAGCTCTTTTGCCTGTAAAAAAAAACATACAATAACCCCCCAACATTACAACCCACCACCCACATACCCCTAATCTAACCCAAACCCCCCTTAAATAAACCTAACACTAAGCCCCTGAAGATCTCCCTACCTTATCTTCACCACACCGTGTATAACCGATCCGTCCAGAAGAGGCTCCAAAGTCTTCATCCTATCCGGGCAGAAGAGTAGATCCGGACCGGCAACCATCTTCTTCCAAGCGGTGACAAGCGGCTCCATCTTGAAGACCTCCGGCGCGGATCCATCCTCTTCTTCCGACGTCCTAAGTCCGAATGAAGGTTCCTTTAAATGACATCATCCAAGATGGCGTCCCTCGAATTCCGATTGGCTGATAGGATTCTATCAGCCAATCGGAATTAAGGTAGGGAAAATCTGATTGGCTGATTGAATCAGCCAATCAGATTGAGCTCGCATTCTATTGGCTGTTCCGATCAGCCAATAGAATGCGAGCTCAATCTGATTGGCTGATTGGATCAGCCAATCGGATTAAACTTGAATCTGATTGGCTGATTCCATCAGCCAATCAGATTTTTCCTACCTTAATTCCGATTGGCTGATAGAATCCTATCAGCCAATCGGAATTCGAGGGACGCCATCTTGGATGACGTCATTTAAAGGAACCTTCATTCGGACTTAGGATGTCGCAAGAAGAGGATGGATCCGCGCCGGAGGTCTTCAACATGGAGCCGCTTGTCACCGCTTGGAAGAAGATGGTTGCCGGTCCGGATCTAATCTTCTGCCCGGATAGGATGAAGACTTTGGAGCCTCTTCTGGACCTCTTCAGCCGCCGCTTGATAGAAGACTTCAGCCGGATGATGGTTCTCCAGCCCCCGCTTGGGCTTGGATGAAGACTTCGGAGCCTGGAGCGATCGGTGATACCTGGCATGGTGAAGACAAGGTAGGAAGATCTTCAGGGGCTTAGTGTTAGATTTATTTAAGGGGGGGTTTGGGTTAGATTAGGGGTATGTGGGTGGTGGGTTGTAATGTTGGGGGGGGTATTGTATGTTTTTTTTTACAGGCAAAAGAGCTGAATTCTTTGGGGTATGCCCCGCAAAAGGCCCTTTTAAAGGCTGGTAAGGTAAAAGAGCTTTTCTATTTTAATTTTAGAATAGGGTAGGGCATTTTTTTATTTTGAGGGGCTTTGTTATTTTATTAGGGGGCTTAGAGTAGGTGTAATTAGCTTAAAATTGTTGTAATATTTTTATTATGTTTGTAATTAATTTTTTTATTTTTTGTAACTTAGCTTTTTTTATTTTTTGTACTTTAGTTAGTTTATTTAATTGTATTTATTTGTAGGTATTTTATTTAATTTATTTATTGATAGTGTAGTGTTAGGTTTAATTGTAGATAATTGTAGGTATTTTATTTAATTAATTTATTGCACGTGTAGTGTTAGGTTTAATTGTAGATAATTGTAGATAGTTTATTTAATTCATTTAATGATAGTGTAGTGTTAGGTTTAATTGTAACTTAGGTTAGGATTTATTTTACAGGTAATTTTGTAATTATTTTAACTAGGTAGCTATTAAATAGTTCTTAACTATTTAATAGCTATTGTACCTGGTTAAAATAAATACAAAGTTGCCTGTAAAATAAATATAAATCCTAAAATAGCTACAATATAATTATAATTTATATTGTAGCTATATTAGGGTTTATTTTACAGGTAAGTATTTAGCTTTAAATAGGAATAATTTATTTAATAAGAGTTAATTTATTTTGTTAGATTTAAATTATATTTAACTTAGGGGGGTGTTAGTGTTAGGGTTAGACTTAGCTTTAGGGGTTAATACATTTATTAGAGTAGCGGTGAGGTCCGGTCGGCAGATTAAGGGTTAATACTTGAAGTTAGGTGTCAGCGATGTTAGGGAGGGCAGATTAGGGGTTAATACTATTTATTATAGGGTTATTGAGGCGGATTAGGGGTTAATACATTTATTATAGTGGCGGTGAGGTCCGGTCGGCAGATTAGGGGTTAATAATTGTAGGTATGTGGAGGCGACGTTGTGGGGGCAGATTAGGGGTTAATAAATATAATATAAGGGTCAGCGGTGTTATGGGCAGCAGATTAGGGGTACATAGGTATAATGTAGGTTGCGGCGGTGTACAGAGCGGCAGATTAGGGGTTAATAATAATATGCAGGGGTCAGCGATAGCGGGGGCGGCAGATTAGGGGTTAATAAGTGTAAGATTAGGGGTGTTTAGACTCGGGGTTCATGTTAGGGTGTTAGGTGCAGACTTAGGAAGTGTTTCCCCATAGGAAACAATGGGGCTGCGTTAGGAGCTGAACGCTGCTTTTTTGCAGGTGTTAGGTTTTTTTTCAGCTCAAAATGCCCCATTGTTTTCTATGGGGGAATCGTGCACAAGCACGTTTTTGAAGCTGGCCGCGTCCGTAAGCACCGCTGGTATTGAGAGTTGCAGTGGCGGTAAATTATGCTCTACGCTCCCTTTTTGGAGCCTAACGCAGCCATTCTGTGAACTCTAAATACCAGCGGTATTTAAAAGGTGCGGGGAAAAAAAGCATGCGTTAGCTACGCGGATCGTTACCGACAAAACTCTAAATCTAGGCGTAAAAAAGGCTTGTTTTATTGCACTGTTGTATGCTGATGAAGGGGTGCTAAACCCCGAAAACGTTCCATTAAAATTATTGAAAAAGACCTGTGAGTGCATCTCTTGTTACTATATGGAATTATATCCTTGCACCCAGGCTGTTGACCAAAGGTGGGTTACACTGGTAGTTGTTTAATATATATATATATATATATATATATATATATATATATATATATATATATATATATGAAGAAGATTCAGTATGTTCAACAGCGCTAATCCCTGTATATTAAGGAATATACTTCGACCTTTTAAGTAAAACTAGTAATAACAGCAATAGTGTAATATCAAAATACAAGCTATGCACATAGAAAATATTTTATATATATCAGATTTCAATTAAAAAATGTATATAATCTATGCGGTATTATTGTTATATAAATTTATATTGGAGCAAGTATATCACAAATCAAAAGTACTGGAAGTACTGATTAAAGAACCCATGTATGGAGTAATATTCACACAGTCTATAGGATGTTTTTTTACGGAGTTTAGACAAGATTATTTCAGCGATTCTTCTAATGCTGTGTCCTTAAAAGGTCTCACAGCTCACTTACTTCAGTGCCCCCAATCGTATGAGGTAAGTGGTAGGCATGTAGAAAGCCAGGTATAGGAGTGGTTTCCTTGGAGTTTCCTTGGATTCAGCAAAAATCTTTCTCCTGTCCTCAGCGTTATCTTGCTTCTTCTCACTAACACAGTGTATTCTCCTTTCACTGAGGCTCCGGTATACAGAGTTAGGGATAAAAGAGGAGACCGGACATAGTATAATACCGTAAAAACAAAGGTATATTTATTAAGATAAAAATGTGGTACTCACAAGTCTGCCCTCAATCTAATATGAGGTATCAAAGCAGCGTATAAAACAAATGTCAGTAATAGCAGCACAGCCGGAAACTAAGTGCCCGCGGGACACCCCAATAGTACCGAAAAGTGCACAAAGTATATGGAGCAGCCAGATTCAACACTCGATAGCCTGACGCGTTTCAAAGTCTAGAGTGACTTCTTCATCAGAGGCGGTATTGAATCGGGCTTTGCTTAAGGTATTTATATTCTCCCGCCTTTGCTTGGAGTGGGTGTGTGAATCTGGCTGCTCCCTGATTGGATGTCACAATGGATTTTGGCAACCAATCAGATAGGATCACTCCGAGTGAACCCGTATTTGTTATAATGTAACATAGTTGGCGTAACATTTGAAAACAGAGGTAAATCGCAGAATAAAACTATTACCTTATTTTAAACACAGAATTTACTTCCTGATAAAAAATATATATAACTAAAAGGAACATTTCAATTAAAAAGCAAAATACGGCACTTTTAAAAGCTAATGAGGTTTTCTCTTTACTTATAGTGCATAAACCTCCATGTCCCCTTATTTGTTATTGTGTCATCCTAATTCATGTGTTGGATGTTTGAATAATACCCCAATTATAGGGGAGAAGGTGTTCATCTAGTTATTAATTCTACTGAGACTTTTCTAATTGATACAAGAAAAAGTGAAGTTAAAAAACTTTGTTTTTGTTATTGTTATTACTACCTCTAAAAAAGTGCATAAACCTAAATATCCTGTTAGCTCTAGTGGACTTATCATTTTCCACGTAATAGGTGTCAAAGTAATGGGAAACAGTGTCATTCTGTATACTGTTGATCTTATTACTGGTCTTTTTTATATATATATTGATAGGTGAGTTTCTGCTTAAGAGAGTTTTTTTATTATTTAATTTCTTTCAGATTTTCAGAATTACTGGATTATTTATTTATTTCTGTTCACCACATTTAATTATATGCTTATGTTATTTATTTTTGTATATTACCAATTATGAAAAGGGCCTTAAAGGTTTATTATTTATATACTTTGCAACATAAAGTTTCTGTATTGTACATTTTATTCCCCAAAGATTATTGTTAAAAAGATTATTCTGAAAGAACATGAATTAGGATAGTTATAAAACCTAAAGTACAAACTCTTGTTTTTCTGTGGAAAATAAGTGTGAATGATATGTAGTTATATACAAGCTATAATGGATGCCCCATTCGTATTTAATAAGGAATATCTGTAATTGAAATATTTAGTTTAATCTTAGTCCTAGAGAAACGCTACAATATCAATATCTTTGTTAAGACCCTTTGGATGCAAAGTGTTAAAATAGTGTATCCAATACGTTTCTCTTTGCCTTAACTTTTTAACCCTATCCCCTCCATTTGTGTCAGGTGTGATTAGTTCAAGTATGGTCCCTTTTAAATGGTTAGGGTTCTTATTGTGGTGTGTAAAAAAGTGATTGGACAGGCTGTGCCCTTTGAATGCTATTTCAATATTTTTTATGTGTTCCAAGAGCCTGGTTTTGTAAACTCTTTTGGACCTGCCTATGTATTGAAGGCCACAACTACATTCAAGCAGATACACACAGTATTCACTTTTGCAGTTGGTTAAAGCATTGATAATACATTTCTTATTGTTTGATTTTGAGTCTACAATGTGTGTGGGCTTGTTCCCATTATAGGCGTGGGCGCATCCTTCGCAGTTTCTGCGATTGCATTTGAAAAAGCCTAAACTTTTGTTTTCCAACCAGTTTTGTTTAGGTTTATTCCTTTTGAGCTTGCTAGGTGCCAGTAGGTTTTTCAAAGATTTGTTCCTTCTGAATGTTAGCTTTGGACCTTCCCCTATGGTACAACTACATTCAAGCAGATACACACAGTATTCACTTTTGCAGTTGGTTAAAGCATTGATAATACATTTCTTATTGTTTGATTTTGAGTCTACAATGTGTGTGGGCTTGTTCCCATTATAGGCGTGGGGGCATCCTTCACAGTTTCTGCGATTGCATTTGAAAAAGCCTAAACTTTTGTTTTCCAACCAGTTTTGTTTAGGTTTATTCCTTTTGAGCTTGCTAGGTGCCAGTAGGTTTTTCAAAGATTTGTTCCTTCTGAATGTTAGCTTTGGACCTTCCCCTATGGTATCTTTGAGTAATTTATCCTGCTTAAGGACTGGCCAGTATTTTCGGAAAATAGCTTTGATTTCAGGTGCTGCTTCATTGAATGTTGTTATGAAGCATGGGTTATTTTTCTTTTGTAGATTAGTTTCTTTTGAATAGATTCTCACTTTTTCTTGTATTGTTTTCCTCCCTAAAATGATTTCCCTATCTAAATTCTTTGCTTTGGTGTAGGCCCTGTCCACTAGTTTTTTGTTGTAATTCTTCCCTGCGAACTGTTGTTTAAGTAACTTTGATTCTTTTTCTATCTGCTTGAATGTAGTTGTGGCCTACAATACATAGGCAGGTCCAAAAGAGTTTACAAAACCAGGCTCTTGGAACACATAAAAAATATTGAAATAGGATTCAAAGGGCACAGCCTGTCCAATCACTTTTTTACACACCACAATAAGAACCCTAACCATTTAAAAGGGACCATACTTGAACTAATCACACCTGACACAAATGGAGGGGATAGGGTTAAAAAGTTAAGGCAAAGAGAAACGTATTGGATACACTATTTTAACACTTTGTATCCAAAGGGTCTTAACAAAGATATTGATATTGTAGCGTTTCTCTAGGACTAAGATTAAACTAAATATTTCAATTACAGATATTCCTTATTAAATACGAATGGGGCATCCATTATAGCTTGTATATAACTACATATCATTCACACTTATTTTCCACAGAAACACAAGAGTTTATACTTTAGGTTTTATAACTATCCTAATTCATGTTCTTTCAGAATAATCTTTTTAACAATAATCTTTGGGGAATAAAATGTACAATACAGAAACTTTATGTTGCAAAGTATATAAATAATAAACCTTTAAGGCCCTTTTCATAATTGGTAATATACAAAAATAAATAACATAAGCATATAATTAAATGTGGTGAACAGAAATAAATAAATAATCCAGTAATTCTGAAAATCTGAAAGAAATTAAATAATAAAAAAACTCTCTTAAGCAGAAACTCACCTATCAATATATATATAAAAAAGACCAGTAATAAGATCAACAGTATACAGAATGACACTGTTTCCCATTACTTTGACACCTATTACGTGGAAAATGATAAGTCCACTAGAGCTAACAGGATATTTAGGTTTATGCACTTTTTTAGAGGTAGTAATAACAATAAGAAAAACAAAGTTTTTTAACTTCACTTTTTCTTGTATCAATTAGAAAAGTCTCAGTAGAATTAATAACTAGATGAACACCTTCTCCCCTATAATTGGGGTATTATTCAAACATCCAACACATGAATTAGGATGACACAATAACAAATAAGGGGACATGGAGGTTTATGCACTATAAGTAAAGGGAAAACCTCATTAGCTTTTAAAAGTGCCGTATTTTGCTTTTAATTGAAATGTTCCTTTTAGTTATATATATTTTTTATCAGGAAGTAAATTCTGTGTTTAAAATAAGGTAATAGTTTTATTCTGCGATTTACCTCTGTTTTCAAATGTTACGCCAATTATGTTACATTATAACAAATACGGGTTCACTCGCAGTGATCCTATCTGATTGGTTGCCAAAATCCATTGTGACATCCAATCAGGGAGCAGCCAGATTCACACACCCACTCCAAGCAAAGGCGGGAGAATATAAATACCTTAAGCAAAGCCCGATTCAATACCGCCTCTGATGAAGAAATCACTCTAGACTTTGAAACGCGTCAGGCTATCGAGTGTTGAATCTGGCTGCTCCATATACTTTGTGCACTTTTCGGTACTATTGGGGTGTCCCGCGGGCACTTAGTTTCTGGCTGTGCTGCTATTACTGACATTTGTTTTATACGCTGCTTTGATACCTCATATTAGATTGAGGGCAGACTTGTGAGTACCACATTTTTATCTTAATAAATATACCTTTGTTTTTACGGTATTATACTATGTCCGGTCTCCTCTTTTATCCCTAACTCTGTATACCGGAGCCTCAGTGAAAGGAGAATACACTGTGTTAGTGAGAAGAAGCAAGATAACGCTGAGGACAGGAGAAAGATTTTTGCTGAATCCAAGGAAACTCCAAGGAAACCACTCCTATACCTGGCTTTCTACATGCCTACCACTTACCTCATACGATTGGGGGCACTGAAGTAAGTGAGCTGTGAGACCTTTTAAGGACACAGCATTAGAAGAATCGCTGAAATAATCTTGTCTAAACTCCGTAAAAAAACATCCTATAGACTGTGTGAACATTACTCCATATATGGGTTCTTTAATCAGTTCTTCCAGTACTTTTGATTTGTGATATACTTGCTCCAATATAAATTTATATAACAATAATACCGCATAGATTATATACATTTTTTAATTGAAATCTGATATATATAAAATATTTTCTATGTGCATAGCTTGTATTTTGATATTACACTATTGCTGTTATTACTAGTTTTACTTAAAAGGTCGAACTATATTCCTTAATATACAGGGATTAGCGCTGTTGAACATACTGAATCTTCTTCATATATTTCACCTCTCGTGTCTAGAACTTAGAGGGTAATTTCTTTACACTACATATTGTATATTCCAGCAGCTTTTCTCTACTACCAAACACAACTGTGCGCCTCCAGCTCAGTTGCCTGTTTTTACAAGTACTGTGCTTTACAAAATCTTTTTGCCATATATATATATAATCCGTAATAATGGTAGCACTCACTGGGTCTTAAAATATAAACTTTTACTATGTCTCCTGTAACGTTTTGGGGTTGCCCCCGTCCTCAGACAGCATGGTAATGCTGTCTGAGGACGGGGGCACCCCCGAAACGTTACAGGAGACATAATAAAAGTTTATATGTTTAAGACCCAGAGAGTGCTACCATTATTACATATTCTATACATTACTAACACATATGCAATCTGGGCAAGAAGAACAGCTGATTTACATATAGAGTGGAAGTTGGAGTGCTTTATCCCTACTAACAAATACTATATATATATATACTGTTGGTGTGTGTATATATACTGGAGAATTCAAGATCAAATATTCTTTCTGTATTTTTGGTCGCCCATCTTCACTCATACTTACCCAACACACATAATACACCTGCAAATACACACATACACACACACACACACATATATATATATATATATATATATATATATATATATATATATATATATATATATATATATATATATATATATATATATATATGTATATATATATATATATATATATATATATATATACATATACACATACAAATACTCAGACACATATGCATGCAATACACACACATAGATGTGCAAATACACACACTCATATTCAAGTGTAAATTCACGCATACACACACACTTATATACATACACGTACAAATACACAGACACATATGCATGAAATACATACACATGTACATGTGCAAATTCACATCCACACGCACATATACATGGAAACACACACACACATATACATGCAAACACATACACACTTATACATGTGCAAATACACATCCACACGCACATATACATGCAAACACATACACACACATGTACATGCTAACACATACACACTTATACATGTGTAAATACACATCCACACACACATATACATGCAAACACATACACACACACATACATGCTAACACATACACACTTATACATGTGCAAATACACATCTACACACACATATACATGCAAACACATACACACACATTTACATGCTAACACATACACACTTATACATGTGCAAATACACATCCACACACACATATACATGCAAACACATAGACACACACATACATGCTAACACATACACACTTATACATGTGCAAATACACATCTACACACACATATACATGCAAACACATACACACACATTTACATGCTAACACATACACACTTATACATGTGCAAATACACATCCACATGCACATATACATGCAAACACATACACACACATATACATGCTAACACATACACACTTATACATGTGCAAATACACATCCACATGCACATATACATGCCAACACATACACACACATATACATGCTAACACATACACACTTATACATGTGCAAATACACATCCACATGCACATATACATGCAAACACATACACACACATTTACATGCTAACACATACACACTTATACATGTGCAAATACACATCCACACGCACATATACATGCAAACACATACACACACATTTACATGCTAACACATACACACTTATACATGTGCAAATACACATCCACACACACATATACATGCAAACACATACACACACATATACATGCTAACACATACACACTTATACATGTGCAAATACACATCTACACACACATATACATGCAAACACATACACACACATATACATGCTAACACATACACACTTATACATGTGCAAATACACATCCACACACACATATACATGCAAACACATCCACACACACATACATGCTAACACATACACACTTATACATGTGCAAATACACATCCACACACACATATACATGCAAACACATACACACACATTTACATGCTAACACATACACACTTATACATGTGCAAATACACATCTACACACACATATACATGCAAACACATACACACACATTTACATGCTAACACATACACACTTATACATCTGCAAATACACATCCACACGCACATATACATGCAAACACATACACACACATATACATGCTAACACATACACACTTATACATGTGCAAATACACATCCACACACACATATACATGCAAACACATCCACACACACATACATGCTAACACATACACACTTATACATGTGCAAATACACATCCACACACACACGTATACATGCAAACACATACACACACATATACATGCTAACACATACACACTTATACATGTGCAAATACACATCCACATGCACATATACATGCCAACACATACACACACATATACATGCTAACACATACACACTTATACATGTGCAAATACACATCCACATGCACATATACATGCAAACACATACACACACATTTACATGCTAACACATACACACTTATACATGTGCAAATACACATCCACACGCACATATACATGCAAACACATACACACACATTTACATGCTAACACATACACACTTATACATGTGCAAATACACATCCACACACACATATACATGCAAACACATACACACACACATACATGCTAACACATACACACTTATACATGTGCAAATACACATCCACATGCACATATACATGCAAACACATACACACACATATACATGCTAACACATACACACTTATACATGTGCAAATACACATCCACACGCACATATACATGCAAACACATACACACACATGTACATGCTAACACATACACACTTATACATGTGCAAATACACATCCACACACACATATACATGCAAACACATACACACACATATACATGCTAACACATACACACTTATACATGTGCAAATACACATCCACATGCACATATACATTCAAAAACATATACACGCACATATACATGCAAGTCAGCATTCTACCCACTTAACAATCTTAGCATCTACTCCAAGGCAATGCATTCTATAAATGTTTTCTGTGGCCTTTGAGGACACTCAGTGTGATTGGATCATTTATTATGTGTGAGGAATACACAATAATATTCTAGGAGTCATAAACTGCACCTCAAGAGCAAGGGGTACTTTATTGGAATTGCAAATTGTTACACTCTATGAATATGATTATTTGTATCATCTCTACATAATTTTGCTGTGCTATGCAAATACATGTTGTTGTTTTTATTATTATTAATAATAATAATAATAATATATCTTGTGTCACATTTATTCTCTTTTACAGATCTCATGCAAGTGAATTCTATCAAGGATGATTGTTAAGTAAGTTACTGTTATATTGTTGTGCGTTATTCATAAGTCTTTTGGGAGTCTATGTTCCATTGATGGGTGTCTTTATTAGAACAAAATTGCAAAGCCTATGGTACTCAAACTCATATATATATTAAAAACAAACAAAAAAACAACAAAGCAAATAACAGCTGTGTTTAAAGTAAACTTTTTTCATCAGATATGTTTTTATTTATAGTTTTATATTAGACATGCATTTGTGTTATTTGTGTTAGAACAAATGCTGAATATGGCCACCAGCAGCGGCATTTAGCTCTTTTCAGAGCCAGATTCCTTCTTGTGAAAGTGCAACACACAATAATCTGTGCAAATCTAGATTTTCATGTGTTGCACTTTAACAAGAAGAAATCTGTCTCTGAAAAGAGCTGAATGCACAAATGAACATCTCTATTTAATATTATTCTAATGGTTAAGACATAAATATTTCATTAATCTCGTTTTGCATACCTGAGTTGCGGCAAGCAGGTGATTCATTTCGGTCTGGACATACTAATCAAAGCAGAATACCTTCCAGGTCTCAAAAGCCCAGGACAGACTGGAAGTCCAGGTCTCTTTCGCCTAGATTTAGAGTTCTGCTTTAGCCGTCAAAATCAGCTCCTAACGCTGCTTTTGGCTGCCCGCTGGTATTTAGAGTCAGGCAGGAAAGGGTCTAACGCTCACTTTCAAGCCACAACTTTTCCATACCGCAGATCCCCTTACGCCAATTGCGTATCCTATCTTTTCAATGGGATCTTCCTAACGCTGGTATTTAGAGTCTTGGCTGAAGTGAGCAGTAGAGCCTCTACCGACAAGACTCCAGCCGCAAAAAAAAAGTCAGTAGTTAAGAGCTTTATGGGCTAACGCCGGTTTATAAAGCTCTTAACTACTGTGCTCTACAGTACACTAACACCCATAAACTACCTATGTACCCCTAAACCGAGGTCCCCCACATCGCCGCCACTATAATAAATATTTTTAACCCCTAATCTGCCGACTGCACACCGCCGCCACCTACATTATCCCTATGAACCCCTAATCTGCTGCCCCTAACATCGCCGATACCTACATAATATTTATTAACCCCCTAATCTGCCCCCCCAACGTCGCCGCTACCTAACTACACTTATTAACCCCTAATCTGCCGACCGGACCTCGCCGCCACTATAATAAATGTATTAACCCCTAAACCGCCGCACTCCCGCCTCGCAAACCCTATAATAAATAGTATTAACCCCTAATCTGCCCCCCCCCCCCAACGTCGCCGCCACCTAACTTCAAGTATTAACCCCTAATCTGCCGACCGGACCTCGACGCTACTCTAATAAATGTATTAACCCCTAAAGCTAAGTCTAACCCTAACCCTAACACCCCCCTAAATTAAATATAATTTTAATCTAACGAAATAAATTAAATCTTATTAACTAAAGTCTTCCTATTTAAAACTAAATACTTACCTGTAAAATAAACCCTAATATAGCTACAATATAACGAATAATTATATTGTAGCTATTTTAGGATTTATATTTATTTTACAGGCAACTTTGTATTTATTTTAACTGGGTACAATAGCTATTAAATAGTTATTAACTATTTAATAGCTACCTAGTTAAAATAATTACAAAATTACCTGTAAAATAAATCCTAACCTAAGTTACAATTAAACCTAACACTACACTATCAATAAATTAATTAAATAAATTACCTACAATTACATACAATGAAATAAACTAAACTAAATTACAAAAACAAACAAACACTAAATTACAAAAAATAAAAAAAGATTACAAGAATATTAGGCTAATTACACCTACTCTAAGCCCCCTAATAAAATAAAAAAGCCCCCCAAAATAATAAAGGTCCCTACCCTATTCTAAATTAAAATGTAACCAGCTCTTTTACCAGCCCTTAAAATGGCTTTTGTGGGGCATGCCCCTAAGTAATCAGCTCTTTTGCATTTTAAAAAAATACAACCCCCCCCCAACATTAAAACCCACCACCCACATACCCCTACTCTAACCCAAACCCCCCTTAAATAAACCTAAAATTACCCCCCTGAAGATCTCCCTACCCTGAGTCGTGTTCACCCAGCCGGGCACCGATGGACCAAAAGAGGACATACGGAGTGGCAGACATCTTCATCCAAGCGGCATCTTCTCTCTTCATCCATCCGGAGCGGAGCCATCTTCTTCCAGCCGACGCGGATCCATCCCTCAGATTTTTCCTACCTTAATTCCGATTGGCTGATAGAATCCTATCAGCCAATCGGAATTCGAGGGACGCCATCTTGGATGACGTCATTTAAAGGAATCTTCATTCGGCGAGTAGGCGTCGGTTGAAGAGGATGGATCCGCATCGGCTGGAAGAAGATGGCTCCGCTCCGCTCCGGATGGATGAAGATAGAAGATGCCGCTTGGATGAAGATGTCTGCCGGTCCGGATGTCCTCTTCTACCCGGATAGGATGAAGACTTCTGCCGCTCCGGATGTCCTCTTTTGGTCCATTGGTGCCCTGCTGGGTGAACACGACTCAAGGTAGGGAGATCTTCAGGGGGTAGTGTTAGGTTTATTTAAGGGGGGTTTGGGTTATAGTAGGGGTATGTGGATGGTGGGTTTTAATGTTGGGGGGGTTGTATTTTTTTTTACAGGCAAAAGAGCTGATTACTTAGGGGCATGCCCGCAAAAAGCCCTTTTAAGGGCTGGTAAAAGAGCTGGTTACTTTTTTTTTTTTTAAATAATCTTTTATTGAGATTCTTGAGATAAAAACAAAGTCAACAAAATAGTATAACAAGTACTATACACGAATAAGGTAGACAGTTACAACACAGTGGATACACAATTGACCGTTAAATCATCTATAACATCAAGTGATAATTGTACAGAACTTAGTTATCTATATATGGAGAATCTCGTTTTATAACATATTGAATAGCATTTAACAGTGGTTAATTCGATGGCTACTCATGAGCCAATTGATATAGTAAACAATACGATACCTAAAATGGTAACCACAAAAATTATATATTTCCAGTAATGTATTTTAGAATGAGAACATTGCACTAATGTACAAGACAATCTGTAAGTGTTTGGCACCTTCATCTCAAGACATTAGGGTGTTCCTCAAGGAGGAGAATAATAAAAGGAATGGAAAAAATAAAATAGTTAATGTCTAAGTCTTCTGTCTTTATTTCTTATAACAAGGTAACTTCTTTTTACCAGCGTCAGCAGGTAAACACCGCTCGGTAGTAGCCACAAGAAGAGGGGAGTATAAAAAAGGTGCCAAGGTTCCAATGTACCAATGTTTTATAAATGTGATAAACACCACTGACGTGCTGTCATAGGAGGCAGGTGAGGCAGCGCCTCACCTGTCCTATGTCTGTAATTACACAATTAAATAATGTTTATTAAAAAAAAAAATATTTTTTTTTCCCCACATTTTTTTCCCTCAATGTGTCCCCCCCAGAAACCACCCACCCCCCCCCACCGAGTCCACCACCACAAGAAGCCTGCCTGTTTTAGTATTTACAATACTGTATCATTCTGTTCTTTCACACATCCATCCATATTGTGCAAGGAAATAGAGGCTGTGAGATGTTCAGCTTCCCTTCCGTTGCACAATATGAATGCATGTATTTGTATGGGCCGCTAGAGAGTGCCACCCAGTGGCAATAAAAGTGCAATGATCTTCTCTTCACGGCCCATACGGCTCCAAAAGAGGCGCCTCTATAGCAGCCTCGAGTCGGGACTCAGGAGCCAATCAGAGGCAGACATTGAATTTATCTTTTTCAGATGTGCACTGCTGAGACTGCAGTGGGAGCTGGGAGGAGTCGGACACGTCACACAGTCTGTTGTCGGGTCGGAAGACAGCGAGGCGCGGAGTAAGAAGCGCTGCTGAGTGTCAACTGTCAAGTGCTGGGTGAAGAGGACGCAGGTCACAGGTGGTTGTCAGGCTTTGAGCTGTCAGAGAGTGACGTGACTGCTGACAGTCTGACTACCGTGAGCTGGTCTGGTGGTCGGTGTGGTTCAGGTCAGGACAGGTGACAGGTGTTGTGAGGTCGGTCAGTGGTCGCCACATCAGTGTAACCAGGGGGGGTCCGGTACGTCAGTCACCGATGTGTTGTGGATGAGAGCTCTGCTCAATAGCCTAAGCTAACTAAGCCATTTACCAAAAACTGCCTGCTGCCTGTATTGTAAGCCTAAGGCCGCTGCCTAGGGCCAGCTGAATGCCAGCCAACTGAGCCGCTCATCAGCCAAGGTGGAGTGGTCAGTGAGTGGAGTCGACTACTGTCTTTTTTTCTTGGTGACATCTTCTATCAGGTCAGTAAGTTCATTGATTCTCTCTCATTGTGCAATTTGTGTCTGTGATGTTTGTGTAGTGTGTATGTGTGGCGGCCATGTGGTTGTGCATTTGTGCAACTGTCACTGTGAGTGTGGTGAGTGTGTATAGTGCTCCTCTCTCTCTAGTATGGAGGTAAACTTACAGGGAAACAAACAAAAAGTAAACCATATTTTCCCTAAGTATGTTAAAGGTCATAGGTTTTTTTTGACAACAAACATTTTTTCTAGTGTACTCCAAAGTGGATTTTAGCACCTCACTGGCTGCGTGTTTACTGTGCCCTGAGTAACTCCTCACTTTGAGCTATTTTTTTAGCTGGTGATTGATGGCTACATATGTATGCCTCTTGCCAGTGCCACTGGCTCGCCTTAGACTTCTTGCAGGGGTTTTCTGCAATATTTAGCTTAGTTTTAAAGTTTTAAAGGGGTTTATTGGTATATAATAGAACATTAAACTTTACAGAAAAAAATAATACAAAAATATATATAATATTTCAATAGGAATGTGCTAAATTAATTTAATGCAGTCTAGTCTACTCCTGCTCGCCTCTGCTGAGCTCAGTGTGACTGTGTTATACTTTTGTGAGCTTGTCAGCTTGAAGTTTGTGGACTACTTACTCACAGCACACACAGTCACTTCACTTATGAATCCAAGATTCCAGGTTCAGCTGCTTATTATTTATTTTATTTATTTAATAATGATGATCATCAGATTCAGAATCTATTTGAAGAAATTAAAACACAAAGGCCACTCAGTCAGCAGCACAGGGAGTAGCATTTGTAGGGGGCTACCAGTTTATTTTGGACAGTATCTGATTCTCACCTGCCCTCCTCCCTCTGTATACTATTACTGTTGTCCATGAATTTGTTTTTATAACCTAGTTATAATGTAAAATGGTAAATGGATGTAAGCAAGGTAAGATAATAAAAACAAAATCTTGGACAATAGTAAATGTAATAGTATACTTTACAGAGGGAGGAGGGCAGGTGAGAATCAGATATTGTCTCCCTGCTGAGTGGCCTTTAGGTTTAATTTCTACAAATAGATTGTGAATCTGATCAGCAATAATAATTAAATAAAATAAAAAACAAGCAGCTGAACCTGGAATCCTGGATTCATAAGTGAAGTGAGTAAGTCCACAAACTTCAAACTCACAAAAGTATAACACAGCACACTGAGAGCAGTAGAGAGAGCACTGAGCAGTGAGTCTCTTGTGTAATAAGATACTATACTGTATTGTATATATGTCTATGTCACATTTAGAAACCAGCATGCAAACTAAGCCCCACACTTTTACGTAAATTCCTTTCATTATAAATAAATCAAAATTCATATGTATGTGCTCAATCATTGTGCTATAAATACAGTTGCCATACCCATGGCTGGATTTGAATCCCTTCTTTAATCCTTAGGTACATGATACAACAAGTTTAATAAAAGCTATAGTAACTGACTAGTATGCCTGGCCATACTGGTCTGGTACTGAAATGCTTATGACAGGAATCCATAACCTTACCGTCCGTTACCCAAAAACAATTGCATTAACTCTTTGTTTGCTTTAATTTCAAATTTTGTTTCCCTTGCCAAACTCTACCTTTCCCCTGCTTTAAAGTTTATTTAGAGAGGACGAAGCCAATAAGTAGTAGGGCAAGGGCAGGGCAGGACAGGCCAGGGGGGCTTTATTAGCTTTTCATGGCGTCAGTTATATTTGAATTTTGAAACAAAATAATTGAGGATGAACCAATATTAATCCATTAATAAGTTAACCAATAACAGAAATGGTATATGATCTGCTAACGTTTGTCACCCATAATTATAATATGGGTGACAAACATTAGCAGATCATACCCGCCATGACTCACTGTTCTTGGTTAACTTATGAGTGGATTAATATTGTTTCCTTCCTCAATTATTTTGTTTGTTATTGCATATGGTTTTCACTTTTCAAATTCTGGCATATGGATTTATTTAGTTATTGAAGACAGAGACACTGAAGAGAGTGACACTGTCTGACACGTGACTGGAAGCTCCATGAAAAAGGCAGACAATAGTGCAAGTTAATATTGATAAGCAGTGGCACCCATTTTAGACACATTTTTTCATGCCAGAGTGAGCCACCAATGTGAAAATTATGCGCAGCTCATGTATACAAAATCTTCTGCTGTCCATGTCACTACAAATTATTTTGTTTGAGGCATTTTTTAAAAAATTTTTTGCTTCCCTTAACTATTGACTCATCACGTGCACTTAGCATTGTTATTTATATGATTTAGGCAGTGTGTGTAGTGTAGTGAGCATATGTTTGCATAATTGTAAGGTAGCACATTTTGATTAGTTCCACTAACCCTGACAAAAAAAGCCTGCTGATACTGGACCTTGGCATACATAGGGGAACATTAGTGAAGGGGTTACAGGTTGGTAATCCACAAATAAAAATCATCATTAAAGGATGAGTTTCATTCAACTCGGGTCAGAAAGCACCATTATTCTGTTGAGGGAAAACATACAAATGGAGAAATAATTGCTTGTGATTACAATTTATGCCTCCTCTAAGTAAACCTGTTAGTTTAAGAATTAAAGGAAGGGAGATGCACTATATTGATTAGAGTGAGGGAAGCATAAATTAAATAAAACTACAGCTATTTCACATATGTACAATAATTCTGTTGTCAGTAGTTGGTTCCTCTGGATAATACAATTACAACTCATTTCTAGTCTCATAATGCTGACCAGATGAGTGCCATATTTGAGATGATTCCCAGTGACTGTTTGGGGCTGTGTTTGGAAAGTCTCCCTTTTGGTTCATGATATGAGGCTGTCCATGTGAATCATAGTAATCCTTTATAAAAATGTGTGTTTGATCATGTTTATTTTGACCATAATGACCATCAGGAGTTGTCCCTGAATTATGCACACCTCCAGTGAAGAGATGATGCCCAGTCTGCTCTGTATCTGTCTGGGACTGGACATCATTCTCTTCACTGGAGGTATGCATAATTCAGGGACAACTCCTTATGGTCATTATGGTAATAACAAACACACAAGGATCCAGTCTTGTTAGTGCTCATCATACCTTTCCCAAATGGTGGCACAGAGTTTTGGCCTGGATTCTGTGCGATTGAACTTTGAGGAGAAAATAGTATTCCACTTGAAGGAAACCTGGTGGTATTATTCTCAGTGGGTCCAAGAGATGGTACTCCAGCATGTCCATGTTTCAGCGGATTAAAAAGTGGCCGAGACATGGGCACTTTGGAGAGCACCTGATTGAGGATTGTAGCAGCAGCTGTGTTATTTGTTACTGCAGTTTGTGCCAACTTAATCCTTTGTAGAGTGTGTGTGCAGTGTGTGTGTCAGTGAGCAGAGTATGTGTGCTTTATTCTCCAGGTAATCAACACATTTAAGATGAGCTGGTGCTTTAGTTTCTCAACCATGGTCCTCAAGTACCCCCAACAGGCCAGGTTTTCATTATAGTTGAATCAGTGCACAGGTGAAGTAATAAGCTGATCTGTAACACAATGGTTACTAACTTGCTCTCACCCATCAGCTGATTACTTCACCTGTGCACGGGTTCAGCTATAATTAAAACCTGCCCTGTTGGGGGTACTTGCAGCCTGCGATATATGTGTTTCTTCGTCGTATCACATCTAGTGCCTCACCAGCCTCTGACTTCACCGCACATCACTGATAAACACTATGGGGGGGGGGGGCAAAGCCAGTCAGCACAACTGTCTGGTAAAGTTTTGGGTCTCTGGGTTTTTGTGTATATAATGAAGAAGGGTAACTCCTGGCAATGGTATGCGTACAGGGGGATATTAATATATATGAAATATAAAATATAGGGGGCTTCTGGATGAGCTCCTCTCCTGGGGAAGTGCCAGCTATAGGCGATGTGCGAAAAAGGAATAGGGGTATGACCCGCAGGCAACAAGTACCGGCGGGAAAGGAAGGAGAGGGGCTCAACAAGAACATATGATTCATTCTAATAATAAATTTAGCATAGGGAGCATCATTATCTAGGAGCATAAATGTAATAAGGCTGATAATGTATTCCTCTCATGTAGCTTTGGTATATGAAAGATGGGAATCATAAATAGGAAGAACATAACAATTGAAAAGTAATACAGACTGTCTCTGTAAGGCCTTGAATGAGTAAAAAGTTGGGACAAATGAGATTCGGCCCCTTAAAATGTATACCAGAATAAATCATCCGTATGTTGCTTGTGGAGTATATTAGCAAAATAAGTGCAACAGTGCATAAGGGTATAGATGAACAATTCAGAGTAAATCTTTGAGCTCATGTATAGAGAGAGATACATGGCTGGGGTGGGCATATTCAATCAACAAGACATATCAGACTAAATGTGATAAGGTGCATCTGCTCATTTTAATTTAAGTGTAATAATAGGTTATATAAGTGGGAATAGTGTATGTGGGGGCTTAGTAAGGGTAGTGAGAAGCAAATATCTGAGGCTTAATAACAATATGAACTAGGAGTAGAAACTGAATCATTTAGATGAATGGTTACGAACTATCTTCTTCTTAGAGTAACAAACCCTATGAAATATGGTATTCACTACAGGAGCATGTAATCATTAGGTAGGGCAAATTAAAGTATATACATTGGCCAGTTACTTACTCTTTTGTATCTCTGTCCAGGGTAGATTAGTTCCAAGTAAAAACATAATAGGATGCCTCTAAGGTAATTAACTATGTGGAGGACAGGAACTGGGTACTATACTAAAGGCAGACTGCCAGTCTAAGGGTTATACAGTTGTAGCTACCGTGAAGTACACATTAAAATTGCTAATAACTATATTGGACCATACATGTGCCAGAGGATATTATCAGAGTAGTAATCAATTATTTGTGAGCCCGCCAGGAGCCCAGGGCAGTGACTCTAGTAGGCTGTTCTTCCCACTCACTGGGCATACATCATGACCAAGTATAGGGTCTCCCCCTGCACAGTGGATATATGTTATAGAGTAGCTAAATATGAGGGGGGGAGGTGTAGATTAGAACAAAAGTGAGGTAAGCACGGGTAACTGGCCTCAAATTTCTATCTACGCTACGTGAAATATTGCAGTGCGCAAACTAAACCTAATTTAAAGGTTATGTAGTAATAGACATACCAATTTTGCATGGGCATACAAGTATGTGGCACATACATACCAATATCATGGGATGTTTATAAAGAATAAGTAAGCAATCCCCAGTTATACATTTAACGTTCATAGTAGACTACAGCCTACCTTAATTATGATATGTCTACAGTATAATAAGATATGTCTATAGTCTGTAGTCCACAAATCTACCTAAAAGGAATACGTTGTTTTTTGTTAGTTTGGACTAGAAAGCAACAGTAATGTACACATGGAGCAATACAATTACATGTATCCAAGTGGTGAGACAGTATTGGATCTAAGATAGTGATATATGAGGATATCATGATATTATGAGAGCTAGTGACTCTATGTGAGGACTTAGATGCAAAGTTATATATACAATTGCAGGCCAATTAGTACAATATACAACCAAAATACTCTGACCATATATAATATGTAGGACCCTCTAAGAGATTAAAGGGGTAGTATAACACACTCAGCAAGGTGTAGCATGAGTCAACTTAAACTATGAAGTTGTGAGTTATAATTATTTGTGCCGCAACCCCATAATACTAGCGAATAGCCAAGGTTAGCTTATGGACATAGTAAAAGTGCCTGAACAACATCTAAAATACATTATCATGCTGTTGAATTAACAAATTTTCCTCGAGGTGTCTAAAGGAAAGGGAAAGTTAAGGTAAACACAGAAGTGATGTCAGGAGCTTAGTTTAGCAAAGATGTGCTACCTGCTTCTATCCAAAATAGAAAGGATTTAGTCTACCATTACCTATTAGATGGGTAGAGGAAATGTTCATAAAACATAGACATAATAACTGAGACTGTACTTTTGCACTTAACTGGGATAGAAGTCTATACCTGAGGAACATACTTAGCTCGCAAAATAAACACAAGAGGTCTGAACAGTATTGGCTTCATAGTGTAAAGTAATAGTTCTGGGTGATAAACTCCTTTATAAGTATAGTTGCAAAAGCCACTTCTATAATAGTTTATGGTGTGTGTCAATTGCCCAACAAAGTAGATTCCAGTTAACAGATTGCTATATTCAACATTTCCCATCCTAAACAAAATGGCATGATAGTGGGCTATTCTATATTCTCCAGTGCTAAGCTTGAACTATAGGGGTAAGCATTTAATCTCACATTTTCCAACTTATATTAATTAAATAAAACATAAAAAAGAACAAGCATCATCAAAATACACTTCTGAACCTTAAGATTTATGCTAACAGTGGAAGCTATAAAGAGTTATAATCGCCAAGATGCTCTCAGTCCCTAATATAACACGTAGAGAAATAAAGGCACTGTAAGGGCATAGACTCTCTCTGTCCACTTAATGACAATAAAGATAATACATTCATCCGATGCCTAATCTATGAGGATTCTTGTCTACTAGCAGGGAATGAGAGAACTCCGTCTGTGAAAGAGGATATCTAAAAGCCTGTTCTACATCCACACGGTCAGGGCACAGAAAAAGAAACGTGTTAGACATCAAGACTCCATTCTGCGACATCGGTAGCAAGGTGAGTTCTGGAACTCTCCTCCACCATTGAAAAAGTGTTGCTCCCTCATTATAGCAAGCAAGGAAATAGGGCTAGACAGCTGTCGCAGCACAGCGTTCATGGCATGAGGGCAGTTTGTTTCCACAGTAGGAGCTGATCCGTTATCCAAGCAGGCATCGCGGTCAGAGTGAGGAACATCTTCCACATCAGGAATAGGCTGCACAATCCTCCCCGAGCAATCTCCATAGGCAGGGGCGATCCTCTGGAGCAGGGCTGGGCAATCATGGCATGTCGATGAGGCTGCAAAAGCAACGTCTTGTGTATGAGTTGCTCCCTCAAAACTTAACTTCCCTGTCACAGTGGATGCTTGTAATGAGTCCATCATGAGCCGCGGCTCAGAAAGCCTGGGTGGTAGTGTGGGTCCAACTGAGGAAGTCTCAGGGTGTTCTAGAGCTCTAGGCTCACGCACTGTGAAATTCCCACTACTCCGTAGAGAGTCAGCATACTCAGTCTCCTGTCTTGACGGTAAAGTTAGAGATGCTGCAATTAACAGTAGATCCTCGGTCAGACTCTGGAAATATCACTCCAGAAGTAACTTCAGGCAGTGTATTAGCAAAATTATCCTATTTTCATATATCTTTGGTTTCTTTTAAGATAAGATAGATAGTGATCATGTTCTATCGTATTATGACATTAATTCAGGCCCTTTATATACAAATTTACCTATATTTTCATGTTTGAGAGCCTGGAGCTTCACAGAAACATGTCTGGCTGCTCTAGCTGTTGGCTCCGCCCCCCCCAGCTGGTTACTTTTTAATTTAGAATAGGGTAGGGACCTTTATTATTTTGGGGGGCTTTTTTATTTTATTAGGGGGCTTAGAGTAGGTGTAATTAGCCTAATATTCTTGTAATCTTTTTTTATTTTTTGTAATTTAGTGTTTTGTTTTTTTTTGTAATTTAGTTTAGTTTATTTAATTGTATGTAATTGTAGGTAATTTATTTAATTAATATATTGATAGTGTAGTGTTAGGTTTAATTGTAACTTAGGTTAGGATTTATTTTACAGGTAATTTTGTAATTATTTTAACTAGGTAGCTATTAAATAGTTAATAACTATTTAATAGCTACTGTACCTAGTTAACATAAATACAAAGTTGCCTGTAAAATAAATATAATTCCTAAAATAGCTACAATATAATTATTCGTTATATTGTAGCTATATTAGGGTTTATTTTACAGGTACAGTAAGTGCAGAAAAAGGAATGTCCCTTACCAGTAAGCGAAATCAGTTGTAAACTTTATTTATCAACAGTTAGTAAAATATAGGAGAATACACACAATCCAAGAGTGTATGCAGGTTCGGTCTTATACCTGGATCTCTAAAGTTTAGGAGCAACAGCCTGGGAAAAGCACACCAAAGAAGCACGTAACAGCGTGATCAATTGGAACCGGCATTTGCCACTGGAAGCAGCATCCGCGAACTGTGGAGGTGTTGTGGGGATACACAATGTTTCACCGATCGACAAGGGTAAGACCTCACGCCTGATAGCGCTTAAACAGAGGCATCCGACTTGGAGTGGTGAGTGCCCCGAGAGTGAGCTTTACATCTAAGTATACAACACTGAAGCTGCATATTTTCTGAACAGGGCTCCTGATTGCTGTGTGAAATACCGCTGATTTCTTGCTGTGGATTGATTTTCCACTTGTCTACCTTTGTCTGTTATATGGCTGTGCACGGAGCTAAGCAAATGTGTTTGTGTATATACCTGTAAGTATTTGGTTTTAAATAGGAAGACTTTAGTTAATAAGATTTCATTTATTTCGTTAGATTAAAATGATATTTAATTTAGGGAGGTGTTAGGGTTAGGGTTAGACTTAGCTTTAGGGGTTAATACATTTATTAGAGTAGCGGCGAGGTCTGGTCGGCAGATTAGGGGTTAATACTATTTATTATAGGGTTTCCGAGGCGGGAGTGCGGCGGTTTAGGGGTTAATAACTTTATTAGTGTAGCGGCGAGGTCCGGTCGGCAGATTAGGAGTTAATAAGTGTAGTTAGGTAGCGGCGACGTTGGGGGGGGGCAGATTAGGGGTTAATAAATATAATATAGGGGTCGGCAATGTTAGAGGCAGCAGATTAGGGATACATAGGTATAATGTAGGTTGCGGCGTTGTCCGGAGCGGCAGATGGGGTTAATAATATAATGCAGGTGTCAGCGATAGCGGGGGCGGCAGATTAGGGGTTAATAAGTATAAGTTTTAGGGGTGTTTAGACTCGGGGTTCATGTTAGGGTGTTAGGTGCAGACTTAGATTGTGTTTCCCCATAGAAAACAATGGGGCTACGTTGGGAGCTTAACGCTGCTTTTTTGCAGGTGTTAGGTTTTTTTCATCCCAAACTGCCCCATTGTTTCCTATGGGGATATCGTGCACGAGCACGTTTTGCCAGCTTACCGCTACCGTAAGCAATGCTGGTATTGAGGGTTGAAGTGGCGGTACATTCGGCTCAACGCACCCTTTTTGGAGCCTAACGCAGCCCTTCAGACAACTCTAAATACCAGCATTGTCTTAAGGGTGCGTTGGGAAAAAAAGCTGCGTTAGCTACACGGGTCTTTACCGACAAAACTCTAAATCTAGTCGTTTGTGTTTCCACTGACTGGATACAGGACAGGGAGGTGCTTGGAATGCTATTTTAGCCTCTTATGCCGAAAAAGTCAACATTTAGTTTGATCTCTTCTAGTCGGGAAAATGATACCATTCCTTTAATGCTCTGTTGGGCTATTTTATCTTGTCAGCTGCTCACTGGGCAAACATTTCCTGGTACGCCATATAATGCATAAAATTTGACCAGGCTCATGCCACTCCTCCCTATGTGACTTCTTATAAAGCCTATCTTAAAGTTCAACTGCAAATATTTCTGTTTTATTTCTGAGGTTAATTTGTTTTTCTTTTAAAAGAACATTAAAGGGGCAGTATACGCCAATTTTAATTCAACTGCATGTAATAGACACTACTATAAAGAATAATATGCACATTTACTGATATAAAAATCCACTGTAAAACCTTTTAAAAACTTACTTAGAAGCTCCCAATTTAACTCTGTTAATGAAACTAATGAGACAAAAATTATAATGTAATATCAATAAATATAGGTATAAGGGTATACAGACTAATAGTCCAATAGATGGTGGGTGATGATAGGACAGTCCTTTGTTGCAGTGACGGATAATCCCAAATGATGTATATCCAAAGCGACAGGCCGCTCCTCTAGGGTGTCATGCCGTGACACAGGTAAAGGGAATCTAAACAAATAAGAATAGAGGGCGCCACATAGTGCAGATCATAAAGATACTTTAAAACAGGTACAGGAATGGCAGAAGAATCCTACTCACAGTATATAAAGCACAGATGTGCAATACCAGCAGTCTGGAACCACCCATCGTCCGGTAGACCAATAGATGATGTCACAAAGGGGATCCTCATCTCGCCAGGGAGAGTCCAGAGATACCACGGAAGGGAGTCTGTACAGCAATGGTCAGTCCCACAGGTCCAGAGGCCTGAAGGAAGAATCCACAGCTCCAAATTGGTAGAAAAGTCCCAGAATAGGGAAAATAATAGGTCGGCAGCAAATAGAGGGTTAAAAGAACTTTATAAAAATGTATTATAATGATAAAAACAACAGCAATGCGTTTCTCAGTGTTACAAACTGTTTCATCAGGCTATACAAAAACACACTCTCAGCTGCCATATTTAAACCATAACAAACCAATCAGATTGCAGGAAAAATTGCACACCCCTGGCGGATAGTACCAAAATACACATAGTGGGGGTGGAAGGTTAACATAAGTACATAATAATATATTAATACAAATCATTAATTATATCGGGACAGCCAATAGAATGCGAGCTCAATCTGATTGGCTGATTGGATCAGCCAATCGGATTGAACTTCAATCTGATTGGCTGATTGGATCAGCCAATCAGATTTTTCCTACCTTAATTCCGATTGGCTGATAGAATCCTATCAGCCATTCGGAATTCGAAGGACGCCATCTTGGATGACGTCACTTAAAGGAACCGTCATTCGTCGTTCAGTCGTCGGTGGAAGAAGATGGCTCCACGTAGGCTCTTCTGAAGATGGCTCTGCTCCGGATGGATGAAGATTGAAGACGCCGCCTGGATGATGACTTCAATCGGATGGAAGACTTCTTCAGCGCCCCTTGGATGATGACTTCTGCCGCTCCGGATCTCCTCTTCGGTTCCATCGGTGGTCGGCTGGCTGAAGACGGCTAAAGGTAGGATGATCTTCAGGGGAGTAGTGTTAGGTTTATTTAAGGGGGGTTTGGGTTAGAGTAGGGGTATGTGGGTGGTGGGTTTTAATGTTGGGGGGGTGTATTTTTATTTTACAGGCAAAAGAGCTGTTTTCTTTGGGGCATGCCCCGCAAAAGGCCCTTTTAAGGGCTGGTAAGGTAATTGAGCTGTTAACTTTTTAATGTAGAATAGGGTAGGGCATTTTTTTATTTTGGGGGGATTTGTTATTTTATTAGGGGGCTTAGATTAGGTGTAAGTAGCTTAAAATTGTTGTAATATTTTTGAAATGTTTGTAACTTATTTTTTTTATTTTTTGTAACTTAGCTTTTTTTATTTTTTGTACTTTAGTTAGTTAATTTAATTGTATTTAATTGTAGTTATTTGTAGGTAATTTATTTAATTAATTTAATGATAGTGTAGTGTTAGGTTTAATTGTAACTTAGGTTAGGATTTATTTTACAGGTAATTTTGTATTTCTTTTAGCTAGGTAGTTATTAAATAGTTATTAACTATTTAATAACTATTCTAACTAGCTAAAATAAATACAATGTTACCTGTAAAATAAATATAAATCCTAAAATAGCTACAATATAATTATTAGTTATATTGTAGCTATATTAGGGTTTATTTTAAAGGTAAATATTTAGTTTTAAATAGGAATAATTAATTTAATAAGAGTTAAATTTATTTAGATGTATTTAATTAATTTTTAAGTTAGGGGGGTGTTAGGGTTAGGGTTAGACTTAGGTTTAGGGGTTAATAATTTTATTATAGTGGCGGCGGTGTAGGGGGGGCAGGATAGGGGTTAATAAATGTATTATAGGTTGCGGCGGTATGGGGGGGCAGGATAGGGGTTAATAAATGTATTATAGGTGGCGGCAGTATAGGGGGGCAGGATAGGGGTTAATAAATTTATTATAGGTGGAGACGGTATAGGGGGGGGCAGGATAGGGGTTAATACATTTATTATAGGTGGCGACGGTGCAGGATAGGGGTTAATAAGTTTAATATAGGTGGTGGCGGGGTCCGGGAGCGGCGGTTTAGGGGTTAATACATTTATTTAGTTGCGGCGGGGTCTGGGAGTGGCAGGATAGGGGTTAATAAATTTATTATAGGTGGCGGCGGTATAGGGGGGGCAGGATAGGGGTTACTAGGTATTATTTAGGTGGCGGTGGGCTCCAGGAGCGGCGGTTTAGGGGTTAATACATTTAATATAGTTGCGGCGGTGTCCGGGAGCGGCGGTTTAGGGGTTAATAACTTTATTTCGTTGCGAGGGGCTCCGGGGGCGCCGGTATAGGGGGTAGAACAGTATAGTTAGTGTGAGTGCTTAGTGACAGCTTGTCAATAAAGCTGTCAAAAAGCCGAAGAGCAGCGTGATCGGATAAGTGATAACTATCACAGTCCGCTGCTCATCGCCACGTACTTGGTGCGCGGCTTTTTGACAGTTTTTATTATAACTTTGGCGAGATTTTTCAGGTCCGCGGCGGCGATGGTAGGCGAGCGTATTGGGCCGGTGAAGGCAGGTAAGTAGACACGTTGATAACTAGGCCTCTGTATTGTAGTGTAGTCTGCCTCAATGTTTGTAACTTTACTCTGTCTAAATCATGAACATTTAATTTTGAATTACACTGCTCTTTAATTTTCTAACCCTACAACATTGCACAAAATGACTGGTTAGCTCAAAGCACATACTCATTTATATCATCTGTCTCTAACTGGACACAGCAAATTGGACCAGGAACATCGATTCCACCAAACTTTTCTAATGATGTATCTGTAAACTGTTTTTGATTTGCAAAACCATATAAATTTTGCTAACAAAATAAGTGTTAAATGATTTTTTTTAAAAAAAATATTTCACAATGCAGTGCACAATTGCTTATTTATGCTATGAGTTTAATGTCCATTTAAGCATTTGCTTTCATTTTTTTTCTGGCCCACTGTGCATGTGCATGTGTTTGTGTGTGTGTGTGTGTGTGTGTGTATGTGTGTGTCTGTGTGTGTGTGTATGCATGTGTATGTGTGTGGGTATGTTTGTGTGTATGTTTGTGTCTGTGTGTGGGTATGTGTTTGTGTGTGTATGTTTGTGTCTGTGTGTGGGTATGTTTGTGTGTATGTGTGTGTGTGTGTATGTTTGTGTCTGTGTGTGGGTATGTTTGTGTGTGCATGTGTGTGTGTGTGTGTGTGTATGTTTGTGTCTGTGTGGAGCTCATGAATTGTGCACCTTCTGTAGCTAGCTCCACCCCGGAATTTCATATTTAATCATAAGGTTGCCTTACATTTTAGGCTTAAATTCATTTTTCCCCTCTGAGTTGTATATTCATGGATTGTTGTTCATTTTAAGCCAGTCAAAGCCAAATGTTTAATCTATTTCTTAGCCTTCTTATATGATATATACAGGGTAATATTAATATTTAAAATGATCTCACACATGTTTCAACTAAGAATTATATATATATATATATATATATATATATATATATATATATATATATATATATATATATATATGTATGTATATGTGTGTATATATGTGTATGTGTGAGTGTGTGTATGTGTGTGTCTATATGTGTGTGTGTATGTGTGAGTGTGTGTGTGTGTGTGTCTATGTTTGTGTCTGTGTGTGGGTATGTTTGTGTGTATGTGTGTGTATGTTTGTGTCTGTGTGTATGTGTGTGTATGTGTGAGTGTGTGTATGTGTGTCTATATGTGTGTGTGTGTCTATGTTTGTGTCTGTGTGTGGGTATGTTTGCGAGTATGTGTGTGTGTTTCTAACTGTCTATATGTGTGTGTGTATGTTTGTGCACAATAAACACCTTTTTGTTAAATGAAGATAAAAAAAGTGCTATTCACTTTTATCTTGCACAGAGAACAAAAATATCAAAACAAATAAATATTCTCTTGTAAAAGGTGTAAAAGTCTGTAACTGAATTTGCTCAGGCAGTACATACTGTTATTTCTGTCTCTTAGGATAGTATGTGTAAATGAAAAAGAGCAAGATGAAGAGAATGCACTAATGCAGTAATTTAATACAAATGTAAATGTACAGCCAAAGACTTAACCAGTGGAATGTTACTACTAATTTTCAGAAGCAAATGCCTGCTCCTAGCAGACTCATAAGAGCTAAATATCTTCTCTTGGGATCTAGGAAACTTCATTTTTCACAATATCTATGCAATGATTTTTATGACCACATAAATTGTTTTTGTTTATTTTGTTTCATTTTTTAGTGACTATGGGGTATATTTATGAATGTGCGAGCGGACATGATACGATGTAGCGTATCATGTCTGCTGCACATCAATAAATGCCGACAGCAACTTTCAAAGTCTGATAAGAAGTTTCACAGAGTTTATTATTTGAGAGACCGGAAAAAGTCCATTGAAGTATATGGGGGAGTACGTTGACGCAGTCACAATATTCTAAGTTCCACTTTTTGTGCGTGTCAGGTTTTTGCTCTTGGGCTAACTTTTTACTGCACAAAAAGGCTACGTCTAGCAAAGTTAACGCGTGTGCATTGCAAACTTAAATGTGAGTACGGATATCTGTTATACTTCGTATACTGTGGTATTGCCTAAGGAGGTTTTTCTTCTCTGGTTCACAGGGATACAGCTCACAGTGGATTATCTAAGACTTTGAGTTTGCTGTCGTGAGCTGGAGCGGACTGTTACCTTTTGGTATTTGTATTTTTAAGGAATGAGATATTCTTTGTATCAATTTTGCTTCAATTTTGTACCTGGCATCAAATGTTTATTATGTGTTCTTTTATGAGATTTTCCAAATGATTTGTTTTTTTGTGTAATTTATATTTATTATATTGTATCTTAGTTTTTTATGTTCATCAAGTAAAGCAATTGCTATTTTTAACGTATACACATTGATTCCCATTCCCCCCTTTTTATCCACTCTTTAGCATTTGTTTACGCTAACAAGTATTATTGTTTTAACTTTTAGCCAAGCTTGCTAATAAGACCAACTTTCAATCACATCATTCCATTCAAAATGCCAAAAATCACAGAATTTGACAGACATAAAATCATACTTTTGCATCAGCAAGGCCATTTCAAAAGGGAAATCAGCAAACTCGTTACTCAAGATGTGGTATTCAAGCTGTTATAAAGAGATTTGAAGAATAAAAAGGACTAAGAAAACTTTCAAAGTCTGATAAGAAGTTTCTCAGAGTTTATTATTTGAGAGACCAGAAAAAGTCCAGCAAGGACCTGGCTCAGCATTTGGCAGCTTCATCGGGATGCCAAGTTGACCCATCTAAAGTCCGAAGAAGCGTGATAAGGAATGGTTTTTGTAGAAGGGTAGCAGCCAAGAAACCACTTTTTTAGAAGGGGAACAGGGTGAAAAGGCTAAGATATGCTAAAGCTCACAATGGTCGGAATGAAGATCACTGGAAAAGAGTATTATGGAGTGAGGAATCCAAGTTTGAAATTTTTTGGGTCCAATCATTGACAATACAGCATCTCACAAAAGTGAGTACACCCCTTCCATTTTTGTAAATATTTTATTATACATTGTCATGTGACAACACTGAAGAAATTACACTTTGCTACAATGTAAAGTAGTAAGTGTACAACCTGTATAACAGTGTAAATTTGCTCTCCCTTCAAAATAACTCAACACACAGCCATTAATGTCTAAACCATTGGCAACAAAAGTGAGTACACCCCTAAGTGAAAATTCCCAAATTGGGCCCAAAGTGTCAGTATTTTGTGTGGCCACCATTATTTTCCAGCACTGCCTTAACCCTCTTGGGCATGGAGTTCACCAGAGCGTCACAGGTTACCACTAGAGTCATCTTCCACTCCTCCATGATGATATCACGGAGCTGGTGGATGTTAGAGACCTTGCGCTCCCCCACCTTCCATTTGAGGTTGCCCCACAGATGCTCAATAGGGTGTAGGTCTGGATACATGGTTGGCCAGTCCATCACCTTTACCCTCAGCTTCTCTAGCAAGGCAGTGGTTGTCTTGGAGGTGTGTTTGGGGTCGTTATCATGTTGGAATACTTCCCTGTGGCCCAGATCTGAAGGGAGGGTATCATAATCTGCTTCAGTATGTCACAGTACATGTTGGCATTCATGGTTCCCTCAATGAGCTGTAACTCCCCAGTGCCAGCAGCACTCATGCAGGCCCAGACCATGACACTCCCACCACCATGCTTGACTGTAGGCAAGACACACTGGTCTTTGAACTCCTCACCTGCCACACACGCTTGACACCATTTGAACCAAATAAGTTTATCTTGGTCACATCGGACCACAGGACATAGTTCCAGTAATCACTGTCCTTAGTCTGCTTGTCTTCAGCAAACTGTTTGCGGGCTCTCTTGTGCATCATCTTTAGAAGAGGCTTCCTTCTGTAACGAAAGCTATACAGAACAATTTGATGCAGTGTGCGGCGTATGGTCTGAGCAGAGCACTGACAGGCTGACCCCCCCCCCACCCATTCAACCTCTGCAGCAATGCTGGCAGCACTCATACGTCTATTTCCCAAAGACAACCTCTGGATATAATGCTGAGCATGTGCACTTGACATGATATCTCTTTTAATATTCACAATATTCACAAGTTCACTCACTGTTATGTGCCCAAATAAATAAAACCCAAAAAATAAGAATAAGAAACCTTGGCAAGTTGCTAAGTCCTTATTACACCATCCATATAATATAAACAGAATGGACCACCAGCCAATGACTTTAGAAAATCCCATAAGAAAGTAAGTTGGAAGTAAAAGTTTCTGTATCTCAGTGTCATAGTTATCATATCAAACAAAATCATCCGATTCCAAGCACTTTTTAACAGAGCTAACCAATTCGCATTTAAAGCAGGCACAGAAAGAATAATAGTAAGTACTCACTGCTCAGCTCACTCATACCTGTTAGTATTGTGCAGCGTATTGTACAGCTTTATTGACAGAAAGTCAGTTTATAGAAATACATGTGGACTCCACATGTATTTCTATAAACTGACTTTCTGTCAATAAAGCTGCACAATACGGGTATGAGTGAGCTGAGTATTGAGAACTTACTATTATTCTTTCTGTGCCTGCCCGCCAGGTCACCCCCCTCACCAGTCCTCCCGCCGGGTCACCCACCTCCTCACCAGTTCTATCTGTTTTAGGCTCCGCTGATGCTCCGGACCGATGCAATCCCACTCACAGCCGCTTCTCACAGCCCTGGGAGGGAGATCACATGCGTGTCTCCCTCCATCCATGTGCGGCAACTGTGAGTGAGTAGAGGCGGGTGGACAGGAAGGCGGGTGGACAGGAATGCGGGGTGGAAGTTGGGAAACATCACGTGACCTCGGCAAAAGCAGGGTCACGTGACCACCAAACAAAATTTTTTAGTTTTTAGCGTAAAAATAAATAAATAAAAAATAATAATAATATGCTGTTGCCAACATATCAGTGCCAGTGCCGCCCCCCAGGCGCCCCCTTGTTGGCCTAGGCATAAATACGCCCCTGGTGCATATAGAATAATGTTGTCTCGATAGGGGTTCCCACCAACCCATGAAAAGGTTGGCATAACAGGGGGCAAATTTAGCTCCCATAGCAGCCCCATGTCTCTGAAGATAGAAGCCCCCATCGAACATAAAAAAATTGTGTGTCAAAAGGTAGTCAATAGAACTCAATATAAACAGTTTAGTATTATTTTCGTAGTTGCTATATCTTTCTAAAAAATATTCTACAGCTTCCAGCCCTTTAGCATGTTGAATAGAGGTGTAGAGAGATGAAACATCCGCTATAAAGAATCGATAAGTAGATTTCCACTTAATTTGTTTAAGCTGTACTAGCAATGATGTTGTGTCTTGTATGTAGCTAGGCTGTGAGTTCATCGCTAAAAAGGGTAAAACAATAGGCAATATCGTATCCCCCTCAGATCTACCGAGAGTGACCAAAACTTGTTGGTTAAAACAACAAAAAGGTTTTTTTTAAGTGTAGAAAAAACATCTGTAAAACTTGTGACTATGTAGAGGGTAATACCTGTAGTTCTACCACTAGTAAACAAAAACATGGTATAAAATTCTACATTAACTGTAATACAACACATGTTATTTACCTCCTTACCTGTAGAGGCTGTTTAAAGCAGTATGTAGGTAGAACCAAGAGGGCCCTAAAAGATAGGGTATTACAACACCTCAGATCTATTGAGGATGAGGAGTCAACAACTCCAATAGCAAAACATTTTAGGGAATTTCATAATTCCAATTCTAATCTTTTACAAGTACAGGGAATCGATCATGTGCCCATTTGGAGAAGGGGGGGGGGGGCAACAGAGAGAATAAACTGAACCTTAGGGAGGTATTTTGGATATTTACCCTTAAGACAACCATCCCTGATGGTTTAAATTTTAGGAGAGATATTGATTTGTATGTGTAGGAACTGTCCAGAAATTAAATGTCCTTTAAAAATTGTGAAGCAATGAAATAATTTTTAATGAGGCATTTATTCTTATTATGGATTTTTTTAGTAATATGATTTCTATATAAATATAGTATAGGATTAATATTATCAGCCTCATTAAATAGAAATATTTCATCCCAGATATTTTTATGTGTTCAATTAGAAGATGTAAATAGAATTAGATATAATTATAAATAAAAAGCAATAATAATTTATAAATAACCTTTGACTGATTAATCGTATGGTCTAACAAAAATACAACTAATTATGAATTTCCCATCTTCTTGATCTATCACATTATGCAGTACAAATGTATTTTGGATACATATATTCAACATTGTGGGTATACGAATATTAGACATTCTGTACCTTTAAATTTTTGAACAAACAGGTGTATAAGAAGCCGGAAATGGCCGATGCTCCTCCATGCAGTGAACAAGTGCCATGTGCACGAAACATGTCTGCTGAGGAGCACGGCTATACACTGTATACCCCTATTACTCTTATTGCATAATTTTAAACACGTTTGGAAATAAAGACTTTTATTTTTTTTTATAAAACTTGTCTACTACTGGTGCTTTGGATCTACCTGTGTATACTTGTATCTCTCTGTGGCGCTCAGGACGGAAGCGCATCCATCAAGCACAGCTGACAGGCAAGCAGACGTGTAAACGTCACACCCACTCTCCAATGTGACGTATGCCGGGTCCCGGAACAAGAGGGAGCGCACCGCTCAACACTGTTGTTTTATCAATATATATATATATATATTTATATATATATACTAGGGTTGCACCGATACTAGTATCGGTATCGTTGCCGATACCAAGTATTTGCATGAGTACTTGTACTCATGCAAATGCACCGATACTTAAACCGATACCTACACTTCCTACACATATGCCATCTTGTGGAGTTTTTTAAAACTGCATGTTCCCATTTAATTTTAAGTTGTAGTGGAGACGTAACTAAAAATTGTTCACTTCTGTTCTGCCAATACAAATTGCTGTTATTTGTATTATTGTAGGAGAGACCATTGTACCTTGTTCAGACAAACACCTGAAAAACTGGGCAGTTAATAAACTGAGATTTCCAGCTCTGGCTAAAATGGCCCAAAATTATCTTTCTGCCCCATGCAGTAGTGCTAAAAGTGAAAGACTGTTCAGCTTAGCGTCAAACTGATAGCAGAAACAGACTTATAGCTGAACAATAATTTGAAAAATTATTATAATTGCTAGATTGCCTGTTATACTGCTAGTTATTATCTTGCACAATTATGCTCAAAACATACTGTACTCCGAGGAACATCCTTAGCTTATATAATTGCATGAAGAGTGTTCATAGGAAAAATTAGGTTAATTCATATGAACATACATCTTACAATAATAGGACTAGATTAAGATTACATTTGATATGTAAGCTTTACCAATGCTCTGTTCACATTTACAACTCTATAGACTTTAATGGAGTTGGACATGCAATGAGAGCATTTGTAAAGCTTACCAGTCAAATGTAATCTAGCCCATAGTGTTGTTCCCTATGTTTAAACAGTGCAATGTTATATTTTTTACTGTATTGCACTTATGGTTGGTTGTGATATGACATTTGTTATTTATTGTTGTTATTATAAATATATTTTATTGTAATATTTTTATTTATAAACATGTTCTGTGAAATTTCTTCAAGTTTTTACAACTTTGTGACAACAAGCAAATAAAACGGTTTTATTCTTTCATAATGACTTTTGAGTTACAGTTCTTCATAATTATAAAGAAGCTATCTTAAATCATTAGTCTGTATTGTGCTTGGGACACTGTCACATGACATAAAAAAAGTATCAGTAATTGGTATTGACAAGTATTTTAAAAAAGTATCGGTACTTGTACTTGGTCTTAAAAAAATGGTATTGGTGCAACCCTAATATATATATATATATATATATATATATATATATATATATATATATATATATATATATATATATATATATATATATATATATAGACATGAATTTGTATGTATCTCTGTGTTAAAGGACCAGTCAACAAAGTAGATTTGCATAATCAACAAATGCAAGATAACAAGGCAATGCAATATCACTTAATCTGAACTTCAAATGAGTAGTAGTTTTTTTTCTGACAATTTTAAAAGCTATTTCCACTCCCCCTGTACCATGTGACAGCCATCAGCCAATCACAAATGCATACACTTTGATGCTGTGAATTCTTGCACATGCTCAGTAGGAGCTGGTGACTTAAAACGATTAAACATAAGAAGACTGTGCACATTTTGATAATGGAAGTAAATTGGAAAGTTGTTTAAAATAGCGTGATCTATCTGAATAATGAAAGTTTAATTTTGACTTGAGTGTCCCATTAAGGACTTTTTTTCTAACACCTGAGACCTCATATCTTTGAGCTATAATAACTTTTTTAATTTCTATCAGACAGTGTTTATATGAATATATCTCAAGGACATATTTTGGCCTAGGCAAACAAGGCACTTGTCTAGGGCAGCAGATTGGAAGGGGGCAGCACTTTTTGAGTCTCTGTAGGGAGCATCAGGTGACTTAAAGGGACAGTATACACCATTTTTCATATAACTGTATGTAATAGACACTATGATAAAGAAGAATAAGCATAGATACTAATATAAAAATCCACTATAAATCCTTTTAAAAACTTACTTAGAAGCTCCCAGTTTAGCACTGTTGATGAGGTTAATCTGGGACACCCACTGAATGGGGCTGGGAAAACTGGAAGAGAAGATCCCCCCCCTCCCCTTTCCCTGCATACGAAAAGACAGATAACATAAACAGGAGCCAGCAGGAGTCTGTAAATGAGCGTATACATTTGACACTGTTGGGCTTGGTTAGAAGTCTGAAAATCACAGTGACTTCCGCTAGGGGAGGAGTCATGCAGTGCTCCTGTATGCTGGCGCTGTGAGAGGACGCCGTTTCACCAGCTCCCCGCTCTCCGCCACTTGTCTGGGAGTCTACCCAGGTGCTGAGTGTGGCGCTCTGCTGTGCTTTTGACCCGCGCTGAGAGCTCGAAGTCCCAGGAACCATTTGG
This sequence comes from Bombina bombina, assembly GCF_027579735.1. Classification (NCBI taxonomy): domain Eukaryota; kingdom Metazoa; phylum Chordata; class Amphibia; order Anura; family Bombinatoridae; genus Bombina; species Bombina bombina. Next base: position 512,783,844 of record NC_069499.1, on the reverse strand, counting down.
TTGCAGCTGCTGGGCAGTTGCGTGTGCTTTTAGCCCTTGAAGGGGCAATTGAGCACGGAGGAGGTGAGCCGAGAGACGCCTACCGGTTGCTGAAAAAAGAGTCAAGTATTCAGCGTCTGGCGGATCAGTTTTTCTGCTTTGTGTGTTGGGAAATACAGTGACAAGGGATAATCGGCTGCAGTGGAGATTTTGTTCCGGGGCCGGTTTCTCCCCCAGACGCTCCCTGGTGAGTGGGGGGGGGGAATTCGAAAAAAAAAAAATCTATTACCGCTAAAGATACTTGGCTATGACAGGAAGAACAGCTTCAAAGCAGACCAACAGTGGGCTAAGGTCTGCAGCAAGTCAAGAGGCATTCATTGCTACAGCGCACTGTCTTCAGGAGCCGACCCTGACAATCGTGATGGCGGGAGGTAAAGTTTAAACTTTCTGTTTTTGATTTTTGTCATTATAAACTGCTAAACCGCCAAGGCAGTGCTCTAACTTGTGTAGCACCTCTCCTGGAAGAGGGAGCTACAGCTGGCAAGGGTCACTGTTATTATAATTTGTTATTCCTCTGTTCTGATGGCTGCTGTTATAAATCTGTTACACATCTAAGGTGGTGCTCTAGCCTGTGAAGCACCTCTCCTGGAGGAGAGTCTCGCACCCAGCAAGGGTAATTGGCTGCCTTTTTTATGAACTGTTATCTTTCTAAAGTCTTACTCTTGTGTATGAAGTCTTTCGCCTGCAGGTGAGAGCTACTGACAATAAGGATACAGGTACAGGTTTCTTGGGGGATAGTTTTGCAAGAGATTGCGGTTCCTGGGTCTTGTTTCTCTACGTCAGTGCTGACTCCAGGACTTAGATCCCTTGTGGCAGTATTGAAGTCTGGCCTGGCATTCCACGGAGTATATAAGAAGCTCACTCAGATCTTCTGCTTCTACTTGGGGCATCAGCTCTTCTATAGTGGATACATTGGGATCTGTCTTTTAACAAAGAACTGTTGGTGCTTATGGTGATTTTAAAGCTGCGACAAGGCCCTGATTCTTTCAGTGAAATTGGTGGTTTACTTTTGCTGTGCTGGCAACGTCCCTGCCCTGGGGTGGGAGAGCTGGGAAAGAGAAGAAATGAAGTATGGGGGATGTTGATCTCCGGTTCTGTTCCACCTCAGTGATGAAAATAACTAGCCGGGTTGATTTCTGATCCTTCCCTAATAAAGTGGCAATTGGTTTATCTGTAAAGAACTTCCACCTTTTGATATCTTGAAACCTTGTGAAGACCCCTGGTTTCCGTGTGAATTTAATGTCTTAGCTGTGCTTAAGGGTTAATTTTGCCAGCAACAGGGGTCAGAGGTTACTACCTTGTTGTTGTGATGGATTAACGGTTGTTCAAGGACGCCCTGCTGTTATTAAGAAGAGCTGTGTTTTGTGTAATTCTTTTTGGGGTTTTTTTGTAACAATTTTTTTTTTTTTTTCCTATCTGTAAGGGTTCTGGGTTTTATTTGGTTTGTGCTAGTGTGTGCAGGCTAATTTAAATGCCAGAAGCTTAGATGGTATTAGTTAAAGGTTTTGTAGGATTGTGGTAAAAAAGGCCATATCCTAGATAGAGTTTGCTACTACTGTAATTCTGACTATAATGCTGGAGGGAATTTCTTGCCAGGAATAGTTTTTTATTGCTATAGGTATAGAGTGTACTTGATCAATTCATTTGTGTTTGATAAGAGGGTTGTCCCGGCTGGGTTTGGAGATTTAGTTGCGAATATCTGGTGGCACTTTTTCCTTTCAAGGATATTAGTGAGACCCTTCTAGTTTCACAATCTAAAGATTTTTTGTCTCCTTAGTGAGCTTACACTTATTTTGCACAGATATAGGAGGGGTGCTTGTCTGACCTTCCTACTCTAGTCTCACTTTTGGTTTTTTGCACGGTTGAGGTCCACACCTGAACACCCCCTGTTGTTTTTTTTTTTGTTTTGTTTTTTCTCTCTTCCTTTCTCTTTTTTTTCTTTTCACGTGTGTGCGTTTTGGAACACACTCTTATTATAATTGTATTATTGTACACGCAGGGGCGGGTCTCTTCCGTTCCCTGCTTGCTTGTTCACTTTGCACGGTTAATTCACTTTGGTCACGCACTATTTAATGGATACATTTTTATCACAAGGGAAATCTTCCTCTCCAAGAATGCCGAGTAAAGCAAAAGATAAAAGAGCCAAAGTCTCAGAACCCAGCTTGGATGCTACAGCCGAAACTATGGTTAATCCTACTGATACTCAGTCATTGTTCTCTCAATTATCTGATTTTTTCTCACCTCAATTTGATTTGATAAAAAAAGAGTTGGGCCTTATCTCTTCTGAGATCACTGTATTATCAGCGGAAGTAAGACAATTCTCGCAAAGATTACAGGAGGCAGAGAATAGGATTTCTGATTTGGAGGATCAGGTCAATTCCCAAGGTAATATAATCACCCAGCAGGGTTCTAAAATCTTGACTCTGCAGGGGAGGCTGGATGACCTTGAAGATAGAGCGAGAAGAAATAATATAAGAATTGTCGGTCTTCCAGAATCCCCTGAGTTTGAAGATTTGCTTCATTTTGCCTCTATGGTACTTCCGCTGAGGTTAGGAATACCACAAACCTTATTACCTATTAAGATTGAGAGAGCCCATAGAATAGGCCCCAAAAGATCGGCTGAGTCTAGTCAGAATAGAAGTAGAATGTGTATATGCAAGGTTCTTAACTTCCAGGATAAAATTGAAATAATGAAACTGTTTAAGAAATTGAAAGAGCCGTTAATTTTTGATAACAGTAAAGTCCTGTTGTTCCAAGACTTTTCATCTGAAACTTCTCAGAAAAGACGGACGATGGCACCCCTTTGCACTCAAATTATAAATAAAGGCATCCTGGCGCGAATGATTTATCCCACCAAAATAATAGTCGAGTGTGGGGGCTCTCGCCAGGTCTTCTCGGAGGTGAAGGAAGTGAAGGAATTTCTTGCTGATAAATGAAACTAACTAGAAAAGTAATTTATATTGTTTTTTTTTCTCTTAAATTTCAGTGTTATGTTTTATTGTTTGAGGTGTATAAGGTTATGGATTGGACATGTTGTGATGGTCTTGTCCCTTGTGGGGGTAAGCAAAGAGTCAAAATATTTTGTCGTTTTTTTTTTTCTCCTTCTCTCCTCCCTCTCTCCCCTCTTTTTCCAGGGTCCTGTAGATCTTTAGTATTCTTTAGTACCTCAGGGTTTGGAGTTTAAGATAGCCTCATGGAATGTGGGAGGGATTTCCTCACCCTCTAAACGTAAATTGATAATCAAACTCCTTGCAAAGAATAACCCTGATATTTCTTTTATCCAGGAAACTCACTTAGAAGAAGTAGAAGCGAAAAAACTCAAGATTAAATGGGTAGGGGAGGTAGTTACTACTTCCGTTAGGGCGAGAAAGTGCGGGGTCGTGATTTTAATTAGTAAATCTCTAGACTATGAGATTCTTCAGTCTGAGATAGATCCTGAGGCTAGATATATTATTCTGCATATCCTTATAAATAGGGTTAAACTTACATTATGTAATATCTATGGTCCCAATAAATTTAATGTCGAGTTCTGGGATAAAATTAAAGCTAAGTTGTTTCCTTATGTTGAAGAAAATGTAATAATTGGAGGGGACTTCAATATGACCCTGTTTCCAGAACTGGATAGACTCTCGGCCAAAAATCGGGTGGAAAATAAGAGAAGCTCTAAATATTTTCGGAGATTCTGTCAGAAATTAAAAATCTATGATATATGGTGTAGGTTATACCCGGATGTGCAAAAATTTACGTGTGAATCAAAGGCTCACAGAACTTTCTCACGTATTGACCTATTTTTGATTGGAGAGTCACTCTCAAGTGGTAAGCTGGAGGCTGGAATTGGCGAGATTCTGATCTCGGACCATGCGATAATCTCGGTCGCGTTACGTATTCAAGTGGGAAGAGGGCGTATGAATTCCCGTTTTTTCTATCCTCGGTTCCTTTCTAGTAATCCTAGATTTATTTCTTGGTTAAAAGAAAAATGGAATTAATATTTTAGATTTAATCTTGTATATCTGCAGAAAACTGAAATTTTCTGGGAAGCTAGTAAGGCAGTTTTAAGGGGAGAGATAATGGGGTAAATGATTGTCAGAAATAAGAAAATGCGCGCTAGAGATGTTCAATTGACTAACCAAGTAAGAAATGCCTTTAGGATTTTTCAGTGTCAGCGCTCAACAAACAACTGGGTTAGATATGTAAATGCTAAGAAGGAGAGAGACGCGGTCTTAGTGCAAAAGCATCAAGAAGAGGAATTAAAAATTAATTTACGGTTTAAAAGCATTCATGGTAGTTCCGCTAAAAATTTGTCGAGATTAGTTAAAGCTAGGGAAAAGAAGAATTGTATTCCTGTATTGCAGAAAGCAGATAACCGTATCTCGGATTTGGAAGAGATTGCTACAACTTTTTTTGAGTTCTATCAGCATTTACATGCGGAAGGAGAATTTAATCAGGATAATGAACTAAACTTTTGGTCCTCAATCAAGGCCCCTAAAGTCCAACTCGAGGACCTGGACATGCTTAATGCCCCTATCTCGGCCGAGGAGATAACTACCGCGATATCGCGGGCCAAATCAAATAAAGCAGCGGGGCAGCGGGCCTGGACGGATTTCCTATGGAATTTTATAAAAGCCTTTCTGAAAAAGTGACCCCAATTCTAGAAAAAGTTTATAATAGTTATTTTATAAAGGGTAATTTAATTTCTTCTCCATTCTCAGCGGCCAATATATCATTGATTCTATAAAAAGGAAAAAGTCCTGAAGATCCATCTTCTTATAGGCCCATTTCCGTTCTCAATGCGGATTATAAAATCCTTACATCTATTATTTCGCATAGATTAGTTTTATGCCTTGAGAACATGATTCACCCTGACCAGGTGGGCTTTATGCCATCTCGGTATTCCTCTAAAAATATTAGGAAACTAATAACCTTAGTGGATTATATGTGGAACACTGATCGGGCCAAGGGGAGGTGTAATCTTGAAGATGTAGCGGTGCTTACACTAGATGCAGTCAAAGCTTTTGACTGCATCTCCTGGAAATATATGTTTTCCACTCTTCTGGTAATTTTTTGAACTTTGTGCAAAGGTTGTATCAAAGACCGATCTCGTATTTACTTGTTAATGGTATGATCTCCTCTGAAATTGTTCTCCAAAGAGGAACTAGACAAGGGTGTCCGCTCTCACCGCTTCTTTTTAATATTATATTGGAACCCTTGGCTATTAAATTGCGTCAGATCTTGCCGGGGATTACTATGGGGGATGTGAACTTAAGAATACTACTCTATGCGGATGACATATTACTCTTTCTAAATCAAACAGCAACCACTATCCCGACGGTGATTAATATGATAAGGACATTTAGTACATTCGCAGGCTACCAAATTAATATGGAAAAGAGTGAGTTAATGTGGTTGGGGACTCCTGAGCGAGAGCCTCCCTTGACAATATTTCATAAAGTGGATGCTGTTAAATATTTGGGGTTGGAAATCAATAGAAACCCGAAACTCTGCGAGGAACTTCCGGATGGGAGGAGCTGTGGTAACCAGAGCACGCTGAGTATGGCGTGCATGATGGAGTAGCAGCAACCTGTTCTTTGCTAAACCCCCTGGCGCTACTACCGCTGTCGGTGCCGTTGCACCCTAGGTAGCTGGGCTAGTCTATCGCCAGCGCAGGTGGAAGTTCACAGAGGCTGAATCTTCGGCTTGTTCGCCAGAGCCGCAACCTAATAGAGCTGCTAAGCTGAAACTACAAGTTACCGCTCCGGCTAAGATATCACCAGCACCCGAGATAGCGCAACTTACAGAGGCCGTCCCCCAGCCTGATATACATCAGTGGTCTGCATGGTGCGGTAATCTGCCGCAGTTGAGAGGACTGAAGGGCTACGACGCTGCCTTAAATTCAAGAGCCGCATAAAATCCTGTGGCTGGGAACGGTTCTCTGGCATCCCGCCAGAATAGGAACAGTGTCTTACCTGCCTGAAAGGCCTGCTGTTGCGAGACACCACAACGTGGAGAGCTGGTTAGAGAGAGAAGTGCGGAGCAGGTGCAGTGCTGCGGCTGAGTATCTCGTCCTTTGGTGAGGTTCATTTCATCTCGTGGGGTGATAATGCCCCCTAGGGTGTAGCAGTGGCACGCTCTGATGCTGGAGAGTTATTTAAAAAGTGGTAATGGCTGCTTTTCCCAGCTGGTCAGTTTGAGACTGTCATTGTTGTTATTTCCTGCATGGGGACTGAGCATTAACATTGAAATATATCACTTGGGAAAAGATTGACATTAGGCTATATAACATTTCACTGTGCAAGCCTTTTTTTCTTTTTTTTTTCTTTTTTTTTTTTATTGGAGTTATCAGGCTTTATATAAAAGCTCCAGTGGGACAATTATAGGCCCTCTATATTTACTGTGTCAAATGCTATTATATCTGCCTTAGGAGGGGGTCCTTCTCAGGTTGTTTAAAGCTGCATATTTTCTTGCCGTTTTTCTACATATTTGTTTTTCGGCTTCTCAGACCCTGATCTGTTCAGTATTTTATATAGTGATACATAAGTTTTGGAATACTGTGCTTGTATATTTAAGATTGTACTATCCTTGAGAATTGAATTGGCAGGTCATTATACTTAGAGTATATATTTAAACTGTATATTTGTGTCGTAATAATAGGCATGAGCTCTTTGTATTGATTTTTTAGACTATGATTAGTTTAATTGAATCTTGATAATTTTTGCAAAGAGGAGAATGTGTCAGTCAATATCTTGATATTCTTATTTAGACTAGTGAGAATAAGATATATCTCAGGAATACACTAATTAACTGGTCAGACTTACTTATTTAGACATCACTGGCTCTTTTTTTCTTTTTTCACGATAAAAAAAAAAAAAAAAAACACTTACCCCTTAGATGGGCACAAGTTGAGATCTGGTTGAGCAATATTGAAGCAGTAATAGCTTCCTTACTCTGTATTATATCTAAATCATTCATTTACACTATTCACAGGTGTGTATTTTTTTCTCTGGTTGTTTATTGTTTATTTTTTTTCTTTTCACGCTTTCTTTCTTTTTTTCTGATTGTTAATGGAAAAATGTTGCACCCAGGTGAAAACTAATTCACCCAAAATGCCAGTGAAAGCAAAAGATAAGAAAAGTAGAATAACTGATTCCAGTTCTGATAGTTTAATTGATGCTGTTGGGGTCTCAATAGATCATCAAGTGTTGATTTCTAAGTTAACTGACCTATTCTCCCCACAATTCAAGTCTATTAAAAAGGAATTAGGTACTATCTCAATGGAAATAACTACATTATCTACTGAAGTTAGACAGTTTTCAACTAGGCTGCTAGAAGCTGAAAGCAGAATTTCTGATTTAGAGGATCAAATGAATGTACAGGAATCTATAATCCATAAACAAGATTCTAAAATTAAAAATATGCAGCTTTGCCTGGAGGATTTGGAAGATCGCTCCAGGCGTAATAATATTAGGTTAGTGGGCCTGCCTGAAAGCCCTGAATTTGAAGACCTAATAAAATTTATTTCTTATACCCTACCTCAAGCAGTGGGGATGCCATCTCATATGTTACCACTTATAATTGAGAGAGCACATAGACTTGGTCCCAAAAGATTAGGCTCAGTTGGTATTGTAAAAAATAGGGTGTGTATAGTCAAGTTTTTAAAATTCCAAGACAAAATTGAACTGTTAAAATTGTTTTAAAAAAGTGATCCCCCTATATTTGGAAATAACAAAGTCTTGTTATTCCAAGACTTCTCATCTGAGACCTCTTCCAAAAGGAGATTAATGGCCCCATATTGTACACAATTAATCAAAAAAGGTATCAAAGCACATCTGCTATACCCGGCTCGTATTGTAGTTGAGGAAGGGGACGCTAAATTAATCTTTAATGATGTCACTGAAATCAGGAAGTATTTAGGTGCTGAATAGTGGTGTATAATAGTTTTCAGTGAAGCTATATTATTCTGTAAAGAGGTCAGTATTATTAGCACGTATGTTTCTGTTAGGTTGAATTTGTTTTGTCTTTTTGTTTTTCCCCTCCCCCTCTCTTTTTTTTTTCTTATATATTTTTTTTTTCTTCTTCTCTTTTTTCTCTCTTTCCTTCTCCCCCTCCCCTTCCCCCTGTGCACCCTCCCCAGTATATAATCGTTTTAATAAACCCTGTAGATAGTATATCTCTTGAAGATTTTTAATGACTGAAGGAATTAGATTCTTGTCATGGAATGTAGGGGGTATTTCCTCCCCTAGTAAGCGCAAATTGATTATCAAAACATTAGCCAGAAACAAACCTGATATTGTCTTTCTTCAAGAGACACATATTAATGAACAAGAGGCAGCTAAATTGAGAATTAAATGGGTGGGGAAAGTTATTTCCTCATCTGGGAGCACTAGAAAATGTGGGGTAGTGATTCTTATACATAGAGATCTAGAATATAAGGTTCTTAATGTAGAAATAGACCCAGCCGCTAGATTTATTTTGTTGCAAATTCAAATAAAAAATGTAAATTTTGTTTTATGTAATATTTACGCACTTAATACATTTTCTAGAGCATTTTGGGAGGAAATAAGAGTAAGACTAACTCCTTTTATCTCAGAAGCTGTTATTTTAGGAGGAGATTTTAATGCAACATTATGTCCTACGTTGGATAGGCTTTCTAAGAAAAATAGAATACAATATTATAGAAACGCAAAATGTTTGAAACAATTTTGCCAAATGTTAAAATTGGTTGATGTGTGGAGAATCAAGAATCCGGATATACAGGTCTTTTCATGTGAGTCAAAAGTTCATAGAACATTTTCTCGAATAGATTTTTTTTTAATTTCTGAAATTCTTGCTGTACACAAATTAGAGGCGGAGATTGGAGAAATTATAATATCTGACCACGCGATCATTTCATTATCTCTCTCAATAACTGAAAATAGGGCCCATATACCTAGATTCTTTTTTCCTAGATATTTATGTTCTAACCCTAGATTCATTAACAAATTGAATCTCGTGTGGCAGGAATATTGTTCTCATAATATGAATTATTTTGAAAAACCTGAAATATTTTGGGAGGCGTTTAAAACGGTGATTAGAGGAGAAATCCAGGCCTATATAAGCTTAGTTAAGAAAAAAAATAGAGCATGGGAAGTCCAGATTAATAATAAAGTGAGGAATTCTTTCAGAAATTATTGTTCAGATCGTACAGAATTTAATTGGAGGAAGTATCTAGATAATAGGAGAGAAAGAGATATATTTTTAAAGAAAAGATCACTAGAGGAGGAAGTCAAAATTAGTTTGCAATTTAAAGACTTCCATGGTTGCTCAGCTAAACATCTTGCTAGGTTAACTAAAATCAGGAAAAAAAAAATGCGATTCTTGCTATTCAGACTGGTAATGATCGCTTTACCGAATCTAGAGAAATTTCTGAGGTTTTTTTTTCTTATTATCAGCAACTTTACTCCGGCATAGAATCAAATGCGTTGAATCAAGAAATATTTTGGACTAAGATAAAGATGCCTCAAATACAGGTCGACGATTTAACCTCAATTAATGCACCCATCTCTATAGATGAAATAAGAAATGCTATAAATAACCTTAAACTTAACAAAGCACCAGGGCCAGATGGGCTGCCAGCAGAGCTTTATAAATGTATTGGTGAAGATCTTCTGCCAATTTTGGAAAAATTGTTTAATTACTATTTTTTGGCTGATGATACTATCTCGAGTTCTTTCTCTGCAGCTAATATATCCTTGATATTAAAGAAAGGTAAAAATGCGGAAGATCCAGCATCTTATAGGCCAATCTCTGTGCTTAATTCAGATTACAAGATTTTAATGGCTATTATCTCTTCTAGGCTCTCAATGGGCCTCCATAAAATTATCCATCCTGATCAGACAGGATTCATGGCTGCCAGAAATTCTACGAAAAATATCCGCAAGCTTATAAATTTTCTGGATTATGCCTGGAATGTAGATCAAAATAGTAAGAAACCCCGGCTGCAAGATGTTGCTATTTTGTCATTAGACGCAGTCAAAGCTTTTGACTCAATTGTTTGGCAGTATCTATTTAGGGCATTAGATAATTTCGGGTTTAAAGGTAATTTTGTATAATTTATATCTAAACTTTATTCAAAACCAATATCTTTCTTGCTCATTAACGGATCTTTGTCTCCTAAGATAGTTCTTCAGAGAGGCACCAGAAAGGGGTGTCCCCTATCGCCATTGTTATTTAACATTGCGCTTGAGCCATTGGCGATCCGCCTTAGGGATATTTTAATAGGAGTACAGATGGGCCCTCAGAAACTTAAAACGTTACTTTATGCTGATGACGTTCTGATCTTCTTAGCTAATTGTCAGCAATCCATACCGGTGATCTTACAAGCTCTTGACGATTTTAGTTCCTTCTCTGGGTACAGGATTAATTTAGAAAAAAGTGAGTTAATGTGTTTAGGTACTATCTCCCCTATATTTAATATACCGTTTAAGGTGGTTGACACTATTAAGTATTTGGGTTTAGTTTTGCATAAAAATCCGTCTCAATGGTATAAGGCAAACTTTGAATCCCTGTTTCAAAAAATTGAAAGAGATCTTCAGATGTGGGCGGTATTTCCGTTGTCAATTATGGCTAAGATTAATCTAATAAAATCTATCATATTTCCTCGTCTTCTTTATCCCCTTCAGAATCTTCCATTATTCATCTTAAATAAAGATTTAAAGAAGATTTATACACAGTTCTCTAGATTCATCTGGAATAATAAAAAACCTTGTATATCGCTCCTTAGATTAATGCAAAAACCTGAATCGGCTGGCCTGGCTCTTCCTAATCTCAAATTATATAATGTAGTGGCAATGGTTAAAATAGCGGTAGACTGGCTTGCAGGAACTAATATTGTTTCTTCAGAAGATATGGAAACCTTTTTAATCACACCATTTTCTTTAAAGGCTATTTTGCATGTGCCGGTACGCAAGCTACCTCAGAATGTATCTGGACTTTTTACAATTAAAAATATAATTATTGCCTGGCAAAAGTTTTGTAAATGCCTGGATATAGATTTCTCATTCTCTGAATTTTTACCTATTATAGGTAATCCTAGCTTTTTACCTGGAATGTATCAGGAAGTATTTAAGGAATGGGCTCAATAAGGGTTAGTTTCTGTGAATCAGTTATTAGATGGAAATTGTCAAATATATACGTGTCGATCTTTGTTTAATAAATATGAGTTACCCCAGGCGAATTTGTTTGCATATTTCCAAATTCGCCATTTTTTCTTCTCACAAAATTGGCTGTTTCCATTATCAATTGCTTGGTCAGATATTAGACTCTCTATTAAAAAATTATTGGCAGGAGATTCATCGATCTCATTGTTATATGATATCATGTTGAATAAACAAAGCTTGGTATATCTGGATAATATCTGTAATTCTTGGTCTTCATTAATGCCTGCAATGGATCATAAAAAAATTAAACAGAGCTTTGACTCTCTTTATAAATGCAGAGTTCTAATGGGCATGAGGGAATCTCATATGAAGTTGATTAATAATTTCTATCTATCTCCTCTTAGATTATCTAAGTTTTATATAACAATGGTCAGCAGATGTCCACGCTGTTATTATAATAAAGCGGAGACTGGGCACATGTTTTGGTCTTGTCCCAGAGTTAGACAGCTCTAGTTAAAGATAATTTTTTGGTTTAATAAACTATACAAAGTGTCGATAGGATTGTCTTTGGAAGAAGTCTTGCTCTTGGTTCCTTCACAGAATGCTATTAGTAATAGTACTAGAAATAGTCTTAATACTATTATATTAGTGGTTAGAAGCTGCTTGCTTAAAAATTGGAAGGCTAAGCATGTACCAGGGCTAGCTCTGATCTTTAAATATATCCAGGAACAAATAGTATATGAATCATACCATCTTAAGAATGCGTCAGAAAAGAGGATTAAGAACTTCTTATGGAAATGGTCTCCAGCTATTCTAACTTACCCAAGACCACTTCAAAAACGGATTCTTTACCCATTTTTGCAATCAATTAGTTTTGCTGAATTGACATTATTAGATGTTTTTCCACAGTCATGGATTGAGGGTCTTTGAAAATAAACGGTGGGTGGGTTGCAGAGGGGTGGGGGAGTTGGGAGTTTTTTTTTTTTTTTCTCTTTCTTTTTCTTTTTCTTTCTCTCCCCCTTTTCCGCTGTGTTGTCTCGTTCTCTGTCTGTCTATGTGTTGTCCTCCTCGCCCAGGGGATAAGGAAGAATTCAAAATCCAGCAGTTAAATTGATCTTTGAGAAAATTACGAATGTTATTATAGAATTTAGTTTTCCTTGTTATGAGATTATGTGATGTACAATGCTTTGACCTTGCGTGGTGCAAAAAGATAAGATTTGGAAAAGTTTTGAAGAATGTTTTCATTTATTGATATGGTTTTTGTTAAATTTTGCTGGATTTAAATAAAGAAAAAAATTGTTTAAAAAAAAAAAAAAAAAAAAAAAAGAAACCCGAAACTCTGGTATCAGGCCAATTTTGGGGGGCTATTTCGGAAAATCCAGGAAGATCTGAAGTTATGGGAGGCTTTCCCTTTATCGTTGTCTGCCGCGGTCAACTTGATTAAATCAATAATTTTCCTGAAAATTTTATATTATCTTCAGAATCTGCCACTGCTGATTTTAAATAAAGATCTGAAGAAATTGGCTTCTTGCTTTTCTAAGTTTTTATGGAAATCTAAAAAACCACGACTATTGCCTAATCGGCTCTCTCAAAAATATATTAGGGCCCGGGTTGGGATTGCCCAACATTAGACTTTACAATTATGCTGCGGTATGTAAAATTGTATTTGATTGGATTGTTCAAACTGATATAGTCTCTACATATGATCTTGAATCGTATATGGTCAAGCCATGGTTATTGAAAGCCCTAATTCATTGCTCTTCCTAGAGAGGTTTCCTCTCTTATTTCATTTAGGAGTATTTTTCTTGCTTGGCACAGGCTGTGTAAATTGCTTAAAATCGATTTTTCATTCTCTGAATATCTCCCCATTAGAGGAAATCCTTTGTTTCTGCCAGGAACTGATCAGAAATGTTTTTATGATTGGCAGATTAATGGATTGGAATATATTTCTCAACTTATTAATGATGATTTACAGATCCTGCCTTGGGAAACAATTCGTGAGCAGTTCTCGCTCCCCAGACAGAATCGATTTGCATATTTTCAGATCCGCCATTTTGTTAACGCGCAGAATTGGTTTGTAGGCGGTAGAAGTGACTGGACGGAGATCAAAACTTGTGTTAGAAAATTTATTTTGGCTTCCCCAGATTCCCTCGATAGAGAGTGAGAAATTATGGAATAGCCTGGCAAGAGTCGCTTTATTTCCGATACCTCTGAGATGGAAGGAATCTCACTTAAAATTACTGAATTTTTCTTATCTTTCCCCGGCTTTACTGGCTAAATTCTATCCTGATAAAAATTATCAATGTGAGCACTGTGCGTATACTCGGGCTGACCTCCGCCTTATGTTATGGGCTTGTCCGAAGATCACTCAACTTTGGCTGAGGGTCCAGTTCTGGTATAATAGAGTCTTTGAAAGTTCCATTGCTCTAACGTTTGAAGAGATTGTGTTGTTGTTTGTGGGTGCAAGAAGGGATGTGAGAGTCCGTATCTTAAATATAATTATACTGACAGTAAGATTTAACATTTTTAAAAAATGGATTGCAAAAAGTCCTCCCACCCTGTCTCAAATCCTCATAGACATTCAGGGGCAGATTATTTTTGAATCTTTTCATTTAAAGACAGTGTCGGAAAAGAAAATTAAAGAATTTTTGGTTGGCTGGGCGCCAGTTATTAAGACATTCCCATGTGATTTGCAGAGACGGATTCTGAGTCCCTTCCTGGCCTCGATAAGCTTTGCTGAAATGGTGGTACTCGGGATTTTCCCTGGTACTTGGCTCAGAAATAGTAACACAATAGGCTAGTTTTGTCAGGGAGCTCCGATTGGTTTTGGGTGCTTCCGTGGAGCTGGGGGGGAGAGGGGATGGAGGGGTCCCTTTTTCTCTTTTTTTTTTTTTTTTCTCTCTCTCTTTTCTTCTTTTTTTCTTTTTTCTTCCTTTCTGGTTATTGTCGAAATAAAAAATAAAAATTTAGCCACCTAATTGCAATCTCTAAGGCACTGGATTAATAGTTGCTTGAAGACTTTGGTTTTATTATTCTATTGATTTTTTTTTTTTTTGGGTTTATGAGTCTGTTAAAATTGTATAAACATACGTTTATGATTGCTAATGATGTATGTTTTTTTTTTTTTTTTCTGTTAAGTGGCTATTCTTAATAAAGATAATTGAAAAAAAAAAAAAAAGAAGTCTGAAAATCAGCACAATGTTATTAAAAAAATAAGTAAAACTATACATTGTTACAAAAACACTCCAAGATGGGCTATATAAATGGATCATCTACAAAACATTTATGCAAAGAAAAATCTGGTGTACAATGTCCCTTTAACTAGTGCTAGTCGTCTGTATTATACACTCCAAACCTGTGCTAGTCACTTATTTGGCACAGAAAGGGTTATCAGACCCCTTCTACTCTCACTAATATGTCACACATCTAGCCACACCAGGCCAGCTTGTGATTTAGTTCAGTGGATGCAAGGGTTAACAACACTCTCTAGTCTTTACTATACTTAAAAGAAATGCCCAAAACTCCCCTTTAATGCCACCCACACTAGACTAACTATGCTGCCACCACTTATGATTTATTAAAGGGAAAATCCTAAGGAAAAACCCAGACTTACACATTAACTCTCAGAATACAATTTAGCAGAGAATAACCTAAATTATACAGTTCTAATACTCCAGTCCTTTCAGTAACGTGGTTCAATTATTAGACAAAGGCCAAAGCTTAATAAATAAATTATTTATTATTCAAAAAATATTATGCACAATGCATTGTTAATAAAAAGTTGTTACAAATACAATTACACACAGCAAACAGTTTTTAAAATTAAAAAGGAGAAAAACAGATTGAATACTTTACTAGTCTTTGGAATCTGTTACCAGAGAGATGGCATGAAGCAATTGGGTCCTTACTCTGTGTTGTCAAAACCTCCCTTGTAAGAATGACAATCTTATAGTTAAAAACAAAATTCTTATACCTATTTTCCAGAGATCAAGTTGCCTGACCACACCCTCCTGGGTGGTCTAAGAAACCCCCCTGTCTTTATGACCTTCAATAAACTAAGTCTTTGCCTGAAATTATAGAACCCATTATAATTTCTGCTAGGTAAATCTATTTTTATATATATATATATATATATATATATATATATATATATATATATATATATATATATATATATATATATATATATATATATATATATATATATATATATGTATATATATATATTATACCCATGTCCCTTTATTGACCTTATCAGTTTCTGTGACTGCGGCCCTGTTTTGCATCATGCCCGCTGCTGACAGTCTGAGCCATAAAGGTCCCCCCTGTGTGAGAATTTATGAGGCTTCTGGCTCACAGGCTAAACAGAATTAACCCCTTAGCAGCTAAATCCTGAGGTATTCATAACACCTCCCCCAATAAGAGACACAAGCCACTCCCGATGCGTATCAAAGGGAGATTCCCCTTGCAGTGATAATGCCATTGCCAGACAAATTGCACATAGCAGTTTTGCCATCAGGATGCCCTTCATTTAAAAATGACACACTATTCACTCTACCCAGCTGATTTAAGATATTGCAGGGACCCTCCCATGCAGCCTGTAGCTTGTTCTGCCTCATGGGTGTTAGTACAAGAACATTTTGGCCCATCTCATACACTCCCTCTCTGGCAGTAAACTCCTGCAACTGTTTTTGTAGGGATATGGCATTAGCATCTCTGGGTTTTGCAGGTACCTTCCCCAATAAGGCTTGCATCTTATCCCTGAATAACACATCATCTCCTGTTACAGAGGTGTCTGTGGAGCCTAGGGTCTTGCTACATAGTGTGTGTTCTCTGAACATATTGTGTGCTGTCAGTTGCTGCTTAACTACCCAGGGCTCTTGCCCTCCCGCTGGAGTAGAATTCCTGTACTCCTGCACTCTGTTAGGGTTGGTAGGAGGTTGACTAATGGTCCCCTCTTTTCCACTGTGGGACCTAGCTGCTGGCCCTGCTGGGGACTCTGATTCTGCACACCTATCAGTGTATCTGTTGAATGGCACTGTGGGACTGTGTAAATACACTTCTCTGTACTCCTCCCCAGGTATCTGCAGTATATGTCAGTCTCTGTCCCCTAGTCTGTGCAGTCTGTTTATAGGTCACAGCTGAGGTTACTGGGGTCTCTGTCACCCACAATCTTTCACCCTCACTCAGGGGGTCCCTCAAAGAGTATCCTGTACCCTCCTCCCCCACACACTCCACTCTGAAATCTGTGGCTCTGCTGCTTCTATCATAGAGTGGGCTACCTTTTCCCCCTGCTCTCTCTCACAGTCAGTCTCCCACTTCACATCCCCACACAGAATTTGGGATCCTTCTGACACTGGTGCAGACAAGCACATATCTTCCTTCTGCCATTTATCCCAAATATCCTGTCTTTCCACAGGGGGCTCAATTGGTCCTGGCCCAGACTGGCACACATCATCCAGCGGCCCAGTCACCCAGTCATTCTCGCCCCTGTCAGTCTCACCTCCTTCTATAGAATCCACTGATTCAATCACAGACAGACAATCACCACTCATCTGCCTCCTCTCACAGACAGTTTCTCCCTGCACAGTTAAACTCGGTTCAGGCACAGACAGACCCACACAGTCTATCTGCCTTTCTCCCCCATCAGTCTCACACTGTACAGTTAACTTTAATTCCGCAGATACTGCTGGTTTAACTACAGGAAGACACACACCATCTATCTGTCATTCTCCCCAGTCAGTCTCTCCTCTTACAGGTTCACATCTCAGCACAGACACCCCCAGTTCAGGCACAGCACTTTGCACACATGCACTCTGTCCTCCCTCCTGGTCATAATGTCTCTCAGCATTTTTACACACAGTCCTTTTCACATAAGGGTCTGCAACTAATGTCACTAGGTCACATGTGGCATTGTCAGGCACATAAAGAGATAACAATCTACACAGATCAGTACCCAGTAAAACATCATTAGGAATATTTTCAGATACCCCCACATTTCTTAAACCTCTCCCCACTCCCCAATCAAGATATACTTGTGCCATAGGCACTGCAAGTTTCATTCCCCCAATCCCTTTAACTGCTACAGTTCTGCCAGGAACAATGTCCTTAGAGAGCACCAGCCCTGGACGCACAAGATACACTGCTGCGCCTGTGTCCCGAAGCCCAAGTGTTACCTTAGTTCTGATGAGCACAGGTTGCAAGTTCTCCTGGTTGCTTTCCTCTGGACGTGTAACAAATAAAACAGATGCCGGTACTTCTGAGGGATTACCCCCTCCAGCTAATTGTTCCAAGTTAATCTTCTCTGGGCAAGTGGAGCTGATTTGGCCCACTTTGTTGCAAGCAAAACACCTGTGGCTATCCCCCTGCCCAGGTGCAGCACTCACCCCTCCTTTCCCAGATAAAGCAAAGACACTAGACAAAGGCACAGCAGGTTTCTTGAAGGGGGGTCGTGCAGCAGCTCCTTTCCAGGTGGATCCCCCCTTAGCAAAGGATTTTCTCTCATTCCATGGTGACCTGTTGGCTGTGTAAAAATCAGCCAGCTCACCAGCTTCCAATGCTGTTATGGGTTTACGATCCAAAACCCATTCTTGAACTTCTGCTGGGCACAGCTGCAAAAATTGCTCCTTTACAATCAGCTCTTCCAGCTCCTCCATAGTGGCAACCTTTAGCCCTCTTACCCACTGTTTAAAGGCTGTCATCAGGTTTCCAACAGCTGCAGTATAGCTCTCTGACGTACCTTTCTGCAGAGAACGGAATTTCTTCCAGTGCACCTCAGGAGTAAGAATATATCTCCTCTGCAGTGCAGTTTTGATGGAATCATAGTCCTGATCAAATTCTGGGGGTAGTTCAGCAAAAGCCTCCAGTGCAGGACCTTTCAGGCCAGGGGTAAGGTACTTGGCCCACTGCAAACTTTCTCAAAGCTACGCAGGAATACATCCACATCGCCATCTTTCTCCAGAGTGGGAAAATTCTCTGCACGCACTCTGGGAACAGGTAGGTCTGTAGGTTTACTAACAACAGGTGAGACCATCCCTCTCTCCAACCATACAATCTGTAGCTGATACTCTCAGCCTGTCTCTCCGCTGCTTCCACAGCTGCCTGTCTCTCAGCCGCAGCTGCCTGTCTCTCAAAGAATTTGATAATCAGTTCCATATGCAAACTTGCATCCACTGAGCCCATATGTTTCAGAACAGTTTGCAAATAACAGTCCAGTGAATCCTCAGATCCTGATGAATCGCTGCCCCCAGCTGCAGACACCTCTCCTGAGACTTCCGATGGGGTGGCTTGGCTGTTATCATATTCAATAAGGAGTTGTATTAGTCCATCTTTGTTCTTTCCACGGGATGGGATATCTCGCTCCTGGCATAACAGTGCCAACAATTTCTTTGTTTGTTGCTGATATAACTCCATATTAAAATAAAATAGAAAAGAAAAACAGAGAATAGGGAAGGGGACTGTTTGCAATGTGTGACTGTATAATGCACTGAGTTTTAGCCTTTGGAAATTGTGAGTTACAATTTCTTTTTAGTACTGGGATTTTCACACTAGCAAATCCACAAGCACTAAAATCTAATAACAAAAATTATCTACACCGCTGCCCACCAATTTGTGACGACCAGGGTTATCCAACCCTGCGCCAGTCACTTATTTGGCACAAAAAGGGTTATCAGACCTCTTCTACTCTCACTAATATGTCACAATCTAGCCACACCAGGCCAGCTTGTGATTTAGTTCAGTGGGTGCAAGGGTTAACAACACTCTCTAGTGTGTACTAGACTTAAAAGAAATGCACAAAACTCCCCTTTAATGCCACCCACACTAAACTAACTATGCTGCCACCACTTCTGATTTATTAAAGGGAAAATCCTAAGGATAAACCCAGACTTACACATTAACTCTCAGAATACAATTTAGCAGAGAATAACCTAAATTATACAGTTCTAATACTTCAGTCCTTTTAGTAACGTTATTCAATTATTAGACAAAGGCCAAAGCTTAATAAATGAATTATGTATTATTCCAAAAATATTATGCACAATGCATTATTAATAAAAAGTTGTTACAAATACAATTACACACAGCAAACAGTTTTTAAAATAAAAAAGGAGAAAAATTCTTATACCTATTTTCCAGAGATCAAGTTGCCTGACCACACCCTCCTGGGCGGGCTAAGAAACCCCCCTGTCTTTATGACCTTCAATAAACTAAGTCTTTGCCTGTAATTATAGAACCCATTATAATTTCTGCTAGGTAAATCTATTTTCATATATATATAGACAGGCACTCTCTTAGTTTCATTGGGAGAATCAATTTGATATCAAATATGACATGGTTGTCATATTTCCCTTAATTTAATGTCATAACAGTTGTAAACACATATATACATTATAACACATGTCCCTTTATTGACCTTATCAGTTTCTGTGACTGAGGCCCTGTTTTGCATCATGCCCGCTGCTGACAGTCTGAGCCATAAAGGTCCCCCCTGTGTGAGCATTTATGAGGCTTCTGGCACTTCAAAGAAAACACAAACAGACAGTTCTTCTTGAAAAACAAATCTTTTTTAGCTCACAGGCTAAACATAATTAACAACTTAGCAGATAAATCCTGTGTGACATACACACATACAGTATATATATACTGTATATATATATATATATATATATATATATATATATATATACATACATATATAGATAGATATATAGATAGATATAAAGATGCAATATACATAAATATTATTACTGCTCACGTGTATACTGTGTACATGTGCTAATCCAACCCACTTGGGTGTATGCAAGTGTTTTGCAAGCCCTGGTGAACATTTACTTTGGAAATGCCATGAAAATTATTTTTTGAGTGCCTAGGGCAGCGCAAAACGTAAACACGCTGCTAGTGTAACTGTACTGTGTTTTTTATGTGTTTTGTGCAACTTTTTTGTCTTGTGTAACAATTAACTAGAGCTCTGAAGTCACACTAACCCAATACTCTTTAAATTTGAACGCACTCAAGCGAACATGTTTACTTTCAACTTGTATTTTTTTCCGTTGCATGCAAAAAGCTGAGAAATGCCCCATATCACTGCTACAGTTAGTGCACCACTTGTAATCTAGCCCTATGTAAACTGGCCAATAACCCCAGCAAAACTCCTGTTTAGCTGAGGCACGTGAGCATGCTTATGTTGTTTGGTATAGAGTAGGAGATATGGCTTGCAATTGGCTGTACCACCTGTCACGTCAGTTTAAATGGACAGTAAAGCCATAATAAAACTTTCCTGATTCAGATAGAGCAGGTGTTTTCAAAGTCTTAGGTACTGCTGTAATTAAAAAATTTACCACATTGCAAACCAGGTTTATTGTAAAAATTTACAGACTTTCAGCTGTTTGCAATGAACAAATCAAACAAAATCAATTCAAATAACTCAACACAATGGGGACGATTTATTAAGCCCCGTATGGCCTCTAATGCTGCTGTTTCTGGGCGAGCCTTCAGGCCGCTGCTGATAAACTCGTCCGCCAGCTCTGAGGCGACGGGCAGCAATCTGCCCGATCGTATATGATCGGGTTGATTGACACCCCCGATTGGCCACAAATCTGCAGGGGGCGGAATTGCACAAGCAGTTCCCCAGAACTGCTTGTTCAATGTTAAATGCTGACAGCGTATGCTGTTGGCATTTAGTGATGCAGGACGGACATGATTTGCTATAGCAAATCATGTCTGTCCGGGGTATGATAAATCTAGCCCATGAATGTTTTAAGTGGTTTCCTCAAATTCTACTGAAAATGCAACTTTTAATGAATTCTGCAGTCTAATTTAAGAATAGGTTAGGCAATTAAACAATTTCTTAACAACCGAATCACATTTCTGAGGCTTGTTCTAAAAATATCTGCACTTTCAGCAGGTAGTTATATTTGATGAATAACACTTTTTAAGCAAATGCATTTATAGAACTGCATAAATAGAGCTACAGGTGGTTTAGTGAAGCACATAGCAGACTTTTAACTGGATAATTTTACTTTCATGTCTAATACACAAATATGCTTCATAGTCTACTGTAAAGTTTTCTTCACTTTAATGCAGGGCCGGATTTACAGCCCAGGTGCCTGTAGGCACCAAAATCTAAAGTATCCCCCACGCTCCCGGTTCACTTGTATGAACCTATAGATAAAGCCTAAAACTTTATAGAATTATGTTTTTTTTACAGCAGCTGCTAATTTGCCACATAAAAGGCAGTCCATGATCTATAACAAAACACTCCAGACGGTATTTGCCCAGTCTGATGAGATTCCAGTCAGAACTGTATTTTTTTAAATATAATTTATACAAGAAAAGTGCAGGTTGTCTAGACTGGGGCTTCATTTGGAAACTTTGCTGACCAAGCCTGTAATATGCATAATCAACCAAGGGTCAGTTGTTTTTTTTTTTTAAAGTGTGTGTATCCTGTGCAACAGTCCTGGCATTTTGCATTTTAGCAATAATATTCATACCTATGGAATTTTTTATTAAAGACTGCCCTCTGACTGTACAATCTGTCATTTTGATTTTGACAGCCGCTACTGCTGCAGCTCATATATGCAACCATGCACTCAGAACGCTTGGTAATAGCGCACAAATAGTCACTCACTGTCACTCCCCATAAAAGAAGCAACCCACACACACTTACTCTCAGGCTGCTCTGTCCGCATTCACTGGAGAAACGGACTGCACCAGCCAGCATGGCGGCCATCTTTTTTAGGGCAAAGTTATTATCTACTATAGTGAGTGAGGGCAGAGCTGCAGCGATGTGCAGAAAAGGCTTATGGAGCATAGAGACAGGCGCCCCTCTATGGAAGGCGCCTGTAGGCACATGCCTGCTCTGTCTTATGGTAAATCCGGCCCTGTTTTAATGTGTTCCCAAAGACCTATTTTACCTGCTGGAGTGAATTGAATAAAAAGAGCTTTTTTAGCGTTATATTATTATTTGAGATAGTGATTTTTGCCTGTTGTATCCCCACCTATACTAGAAAACTGCCTTTGGAAACGCTATGTAAACATAACCAGGAGAAGAAATTACACTCCCAGTGGGAGGAGGGGTAGTAGAGATAAGTACTCAAATTTTCTATAAGATAAGCAAGCTTTGTGCATGTGTATAAAGAGTGATAAGGTAAAGATAATTGATCGCTCACCGAGCTCTGCCCATTTTAATGGGTTTTAGATTCAAATAGCAAAATCAACTAGATCATATACAAAAATAAACATAAGGAACAATTTCTGATGCATTTTTAACTCTTCAGGTGGTATAACAAGTCATTGGAAACACATTAAAGGGACCGTAAGGTCAAAATTAAACTTTCATGATTCAGATAGGGCATGCAATTTTAAACAACTTTCCATTTTACTTTTATCATAAATTTGGTTTGTTCTCTTGGTATTCTTTGTTGAAAGCTAAACCAAGGTAGACTAAAACTGATTTCACCTCTTATCTCAGTGCATTTTGTCAGTTTTTCACAGTTAGACAGTGCTAGTTCATGTGTGTCATATAAATAACATTGTGCTCACTCCCTTGGAGTTATTTATGAGTCAGCACTGATTCAGATAGAGAGTATATTACTTCTATTATCTAATTTGCTTTATTCTCTTACTTTCCTTTGTTGAGGAAGCAGTAATGCACTACTGGGAGCTAATTAACTCTCTGGATGAGACAAAAATGAAGCATAAATATTTGCAGCATCCAATCAACAGCCCCTGAACCTACCTAGGTATTATTTTGAACAAAGGATACTAAAAGAACAAACAAATTAGATAATAGAAGTTAATTAGAAATGTGTTTAAAATCACAAGCGCTACCTTATTCATAAAAGAAAAAATTTGGATTTCATGTCCCTTTAATATAACAGTGTTAGTTATGCAAAACTGGGGAATGGGTAATAATGGGATTATCTATAATTTTAAACAATAAAAATGTTCAAGTATACTGTCCCTTTACAATACAACTGCCCCTTTAAGAAAAACTGCAGAATGGACTCCAGGTCTCCAGTAAGCCTGAAGGAGAGGAATAACTCAATCTACTAATGATAATTAAATAATTTAAAACCTTGATGTGTTCCTGAGCCTATCACCATTTTGTCAAATACTGTAACTAACCCTTCCATTTTGCTTTTTTTTTTTTTTTAAATACAATTTTTATTGAGATTATTGGCAAATACAACATATTAAATAATGTTCATTAACAGCAACAAATAATTTACAGAGTACATAAAATATGAGGGTGGATAACATAGTCAGTAGATAAAAGAACCTATTTGTAGGCTTATCATGGGAACAGCAAAAGACATAATTATGCCTCCAGACGTGTATATAATTAGGAAGGTGGCTATAAGAAAGTAGAATATAGTTTGTGATGAAGTGGGCTATGATCATATCCTTTGACAAGGCTGAATTATACATTTTCTGGAGACATATCTGTTGGTTATCTTGTAACTCCACCAATGAATATGTGAATGGACTTAGTACGAAATCTCATTTTTTAATAGGGAAAAAGTTTAGTGTGAAGAAGTATGAAAAGAAAAGCTTAAAGGGACAGTCAACTCCAAAAAAAACTTTCATGATTCAGATAGGGTATGCAATTTTAAACAACTTTCCAATTGACTTTAATCATTAAATTTGCTTTGTTCCCTTGGTGGTATTTTTGAAAAGCTAAACCTAGCTAGGCTCAAACTGATTTCTAAACCGTTAAAAACCGCCCCTTAGCTCAGAGCATTTTGAAAGTTTTTTACAGTTAGACAGTGTTAGTTCATGTGTGTCATATAGATAACATTGTGCTCACTCCCGTGGAGTTATTTAGGAGTCTGCACTGATTGACTACACTGCCTGTCTGTCAAAAGCACTAAGATAAGGGGGCAGTCTGCAGAGGTTTAGATACAAGGTAATCACAGAGGTAAAAAGTATAATAATATAGCTGTGTTGGTTATGCAAAACTAGGGTATGGGTAATAAAGGGATTATCTATCTTTTTCAAGAATAACAATTCTGGTGTAGACTGTCCCTTTAAGGGGTTGGCAGCAGACAAAAGCTGCTTTAATATTAAGGGGGGGAGGGGGGGCGTGTCCAGGGGTTTGTTGATACACTATAAACTGGTAAATTGGTAAGTATGGCTTGCAGTCAAGATCAGAGGGTAGGTTAAACAAGTCTAAAGACAAACTTCTATCTTTGGTGGAAAACCCAAAAGACCTCAAATAAGGGATAGGGAGGGGAATATTTTGAAAGTCGCTTGAACAGAGATTGCTCCATGAGACTGCCCAATTAAGGGAAAACTATAAGGAAAATTTATAAAGAGGAATTATATGTTGTATAGTAATAGGGGGCAAGAGAGCGTGATATTACATAATTGAGGGTTATACTATGTACAGGTAACCCTCAGTTTACGCCGGGGTTAGGTTCCAGAAGGAATGGTTGTAAATCGAAACCGTTGTAAATTGAAACTCAGTTTATAATGTAAGTCAAAGGGAAGTGAGGGAGATAGGTTCCAGGTCCCTCTCAAAATTGTCATAAGTAACACCTAATACATTATTTTTAAAGCTTTGAAATGAAGACTTTAAATTCTAAACAGCATTATAAACCTAATAAAATAATCACACAACACAGAATATGTAATTAAACTAAGTTAAATTAACAAAAACATTTGCTAAACCGCATTATAAACCTAATAAAATAATCACATAACACAGACTTCACTTGCATTTTTCTGCAAACAGTTCTTTCTATGCATTCCAATCTGGACTGATTTATAGACAGGAAGATCTTGTTCCTTTGAAATCTGCTTGATAGCGCAGGTCTGGTTAAACTGATTAATTTCAGCTTGCTTGGCTTTGCTGCAACACAAGCAGACAGCTCCACCGACTGGCTATTTTAATAAATGCACTGCTTCTCAATGCTTTTCAATAGCAGTCACATGACTGGAAAAAAAAGGTTGTTATTCTGAAACGGTGTAAATTGAACCGTTGTAAACCAAGGGCCACCTGTATTGACAAACTAAATATCAGCCTGCAATATTGGCTCCAGAGGTAAGAAAAACATTTGGGTGCTACAGGTGCTCTATGTCAAATAAAACAAGGGAGAGAATGACTCAGATGAGTTTCATGTAAGATGGTGTATCACGAAATCCTTCAATGTATTGAAAGCTAAAGAACAAATGGAGGACCCCTGAGGTAAAGTAATGTAGTTAGGTCATATTATATAGTCCTGGTACTAAATCTCAGCATTCTGATGCAACAATTCCTGCTACCTAAAACAGTTGTTATTAAAAAGCGACCGTCTATCACCATATATACATGATGAAGACAGTATCTACACTTAATAAATATGGTATAGAGTGTATAGGTTCACTGGTGTAATATCAGTGCTATAAGTATAGGGAGAAGCTTAGAGAATATCACAATCCCTGTAAAAGAATCAAGTATGGACATATATGAGCCTAGAAACCACCACATACATAAACAAAGTACACAATGCCCATTAAATCAAGCGTGTTTATGTTTAAAACGGTAATAACATAATTAGCTCATGTCCATGCACTACATGAAATATAGTAATATGTGTAATTGGAGGAATGGAAATGCCACCCTATATTGTATTGTAACATATGGGAGAGGCTATGTAAAGAGATATGCTATAGACCCTACCCCTCTGATTTGCTCATTAGAACCCAAGAAGCTAAGATATATGCGATGTAAGCGTCCCCTCACACCATGAAAAATAAAAGGGTATTACCGTATATCTGCTAGATATGTAACTATATATGAAAACTGTTACATAGATGAGAGCTGCTATTAATCCTTATCATACATGAGTCTGGTATGAGCGTGAGCAGCTAATAGTAAGAGAAAAATATTAGGAGCCATATACAATGAGTTAGTAATAACTTGGGAATAGGATGCTAATAATCCAAGTGTCTCATGGGTATATGTTGTATGATGTAATGAAAAACTAGCCTCCTAAATTTGTCTATTGTATACACATTAAACAGGGGTTACTTGGGGCTATCTTAATGGTGGTAAACCATGAGCACCTGGTTGGGAACAGTACATCATGGTAGAGAAGCGTAAAGGTAGCCAACACCAGCATACATAAAATAGCGTATAACATCAATGAAGACTGTCTAGAGTAATTAAGCTAAAAAATAGTTATTTACCCTGTTGCTCTCAGTTGCGGAAAGGGAAAGCAGTATCTAAGGTCCTGCAATTCAAACAAGTTAGAAAATAAAGAAACAAACTAAATAAAAAGTCCCAAACTAGAATAGAATCAATATCAAGTCTGGAATGGTCATATAGACACGATGGTCCCATCAACAAGGCAGGCTATCATACCGGAGTATCAGTCCAATAGTGTAAATAAATTTAGCCCACTTCTATCTTCTTGAACCCCCAAGTCTAAACCGGAGCATCGAGATTGTAGCTTCTGGTTCTATCATGCATTCTTTGCTGCTGACATGATATATCTTGCAAATTAAGTACAGGTAGCCCTCAGTTTACGCCGGGGTTAGGTTCCAGAAGGAATGGTTGTAAATCGAAACCGTTGTAAATTGAAACCCAGTTTATAATGTATGTCAATGGGAAGTGAGGGAGTTAGGTTCTAGGCCCCGCTCAAAATTGTCATAAGTAACACCTAATACATTATTTTTAAAGCTTTGAAAGGAAGACTTTAAATGCTAAACAGCATTATAAGCCTAATAAAATAATCACACAACACATAATATATAATTAAACTATGTTAAATGAACAAAAACATTTGCTAAACAGCATTATAAACCTAATAAAATAATCACACAACACAGACTTCACTTGCATTTTTCTGCAAACGGTTCTTTCTATGCATTCCAACCTGGACTGATTTATAGACAGGAAGATCTTGTTCCTTTGAAATCTGCTCGATAGCTCAGGTCTGGTTAAACTGATTAATTTCAGCTTGCTTGGCTTTGCAGCAACACAAGCTGACAGCTCCACCTACCGCCTAGTTTAATAAATGCACTGCTTCTCAATAGCAATCACATGACTGGAAAAAAAGGTTGTTATTCTGAAACGTTGTAAATTGAACCGTTGTAAAACGAGGGCCACCTGTATATGATACAATATAGTGCGTTCCTTACTCTCAAACAATAAACTATTATAGAGCCTCAGTGAGGAATGGCAATTAAAGGTATGTTGGGACCTTATGGTTACTAAGTGACAATAAAGCAGTAGCCATGAGCTGTTTAAGTGGGCTCCACAATGCGTGCAGGTTAGGGCTTGGCTTAGGAAGGTGGGAAAAGCCGCAGCAAGGAGCTTTTAGGAACAGTTAATTCCTCTTTATAACCTAGGGTAAGAGATGAGAGTATACTAACATGTGAAAATTCGGCTCTTACCTCATTCTATTTTGGTACTCTTGGAGTAGGTAATACTAAGTTGGAGGATACAAAAAAAAACATTTGAGCATGGCATATAAGGATAAAAATAAAAAACATTATAGCGTGAAGCGTAAAGGTAGCCAACACCAGCATACATAAAATAGCGTATAACATCAATGAAGACTGTCTAGAGTAATTAAGCTAAAAAATAGTTATTTACCCCGTTGCTCTCAGTTGCGGAAAGGGAAAGCAGTATCTAAGGTCCTGCAATTCAAACAAGTTAGAAAATAAAGAAACAAACTAAATAAAAAGTCCCAAACTAGAATAGAATCAATATCAAGTCTGGAATGGTCATATAGACACGATGGTCCCATCAACAAGGCAGGCTATCATACCGGAGTATCAGTCCAATAGTGTAAATAAATTTAGCCCACTTCTATCTTCTTGAACCCCCAAGTCTAAACCGGAGCATCGAGATTGTAGCTTCTGGTTCTATCATGCATTCTTTGCTGCTGACATGATATATCTTGCAAATTAAGTACAGGTAGCCCTCAGTTTACGCCGGGGTTAGGTTCCAGAAGGAATGGTTGTAAATCGAAACCGTTGTAAATTGAAACCCAGTTTATAATGTATGTCAATGGGAAGTGAGGGAGTTAGGTTCTAGGCCCCGCTCAAAATTGTCATAAGTAACACCTAATACATTATTTTTAAAGCTTTGAAAGGAAGACTTTAAATGCTAAACAGCATTATAAGCCTAATAAAATAATCACACAACACATAATATATAATTAAACTATGTTAAATGAACAAAAACATTTGCTAAACAGCATTATAAACCTAATAAAATAATCACACAACACAGACTTCACTTGCATTTTTCTGCAAACGGTTCTTTCTATGCATTCCAACCTGGACTGATTTATAGACAGGAAGATCTTGTTCCTTTGAAATCTGCTCGATAGCTCAGGTCTGGTTAAACTGATTAATTTCAGCTTGCTTGGCTTTGCAGCAACACAAGCTGACAGCTCCACCTACCGCCTAGTTTAATAAATGCACTGCTTCTCAATAGCAATCACATGACTGGAAAAAAAGGTTGTTATTCTGAAACGTTGTAAATTGAACCGTTGTAAAACGAGGGCCACCTGTATATGATACAATATAGTGCGTTCCTTACTCTCAAACAATAAACTATTATAGAGCCTCAGTGAGGAATGGCAATTAAAGGTATGTTGGGACCTTATGGTTACTAAGTGACAATAAAGCAGTAGCCATGAGCTGTTTAAGTGGGCTCCACAATGCGTGCAGGTTAGGGCTTGGCTTAGGAAGGTGGGAAAAGCCGCAGCAAGGAGCTTTTAGGAACAGTTAATTCCTCTTTATAACCTAGGGTAAGAGATGAGAGTATACTAACATGTGAAAATTCGGCTCTTACCTCATTCTATTTTGGTACTCTTGGAGTAGGTAATACTAAGTTGGAGGATACAAAAAAAAACATTTGAGCATGGCATATAAGGATAAAAATAAAAAACATTATAGCGTGAAACATAGGGAACTGTTGTTGCATATTTTCTAAACCAGAACCTTGTATGTATACAAACAGAATAACTAACAAAAACAGTTCTGCGTTGACCATAAGACTTATTTATAATATGTTGTCAGATTTCAGACTGAAAGACAGAATTTTGAAACCTGGCACTATATAAAACTATCAAACCTTTATCTATGGGTCAGAGAGCTGGACTGCAATACATTAGTTAGATCAGATTTTCAAACAACATAAAACAATATATACCCTTGTTTGCTATTGGTACGGCATTTCTCACTGAGGTAGGTATACCGACATTTATAGCCTTAAACTAGTACAAGCATGGTAACAATCATAAATAATTTACAAGTATACTAGGGGATTCAGGCACAGTAAATTAACTGAAAGTTCTCGGTCAAATTTTGAAACCCTGCATGCAATAGTTTGCGATATCAGCTTGACAGCGTCAATTAAGTGAGGGTCTGAGCTTTAAGACTTGAAGGTGGAGAGTTTGAGTAAGCTTAAACATACAGTTCGGCTAGGAGAATAATGATCAATATAGTCTCAGTCCCATACATTAAGTGACAGTGAATGGGGCTATGGTAAGAGAGAGCTACCTGACTCCTGTCTTAACGATTTCACTCCTGAGGAACATCCCATACTCCGACCATAACTTCTCTGTGTAACCGCTTGTGTTGAGATGTTCGGGGGCAACTGCAAGAGGAGTTAAACTGCGAATACCGATATTGAGCCCCTTTGTCAGTGTTACTCTCTGAGGCAAATAGAAGTGAGGTCCCCCAGATCTGCTGTGTGCACCGAAAGTACTCTCCAGCCGGTGGCTGGATAAATTTGCTTTAAAGAGTGTCTGCTTCACACCCGGAGGGCGCCTTCCCCGGATCCCGGCAGACACCTTCATCGGATTGTCTGTTATCTTGTGGGGTGGGAGACCATGTAGGATAAACCATCGTTTCCTAATTTTATCTACTTTTCTCGGGGGCTGTGACAGCTGTAGTGCCTTATGCCTTCTGTGTGTTAACCGCGGCTTTGGGTCCATGCACTTCTGGATATCCGTAGACTGATTGTACGGAGGTCGCTGATCTTCATCTACACTCACAGGGACCAATAGCCTCCTACTTATTAACATGTAGAGCTGAGACAGGCTGCGTTTGAGGTCTGTAAAGTAACAATCCAGTGGGTCAAGTACTGTCTCCTTTTCTATGCTGATCGCGGCCATTTTAGTATCCTGAAGTCGGGCCTAGTGTTCCTTCACTTCTGCTAGATTGTTAACCCCTCAGGAGATCTAGGCACATAAGAAACACTGTAGTACAGGTCCTAAGGATAGCTTCTACTGAGGGTTCGTAGTATACTTGAAGAAAGAACGCAAATAGCTTGCATTTGGCAGGAATACCCGATGCCTCGGGGGGTGCTGGATCTGCGTTGGAGGGTGACCTCCTGGATAAAGACCGGCCTAGTTCTGAGTCCCGTAGTTGTTAGCTTGAAATAATTACGTTTGTTTAGTTTCCCATCACCTGCTCTAATCAAGTCGCAATATTCTGTGGCTAAAAAGTGTAGGATTAGGGAAATAATTTGAAGATTATAAACTGCATACAGAGAGCCTCAGATAATGCGACTGATCATAGCCGCTACTTGGACACGCCCCCCCCATTTTGCTTTTAATCTAGCTGTCTGGTTGCAAGAGAGTGCCAGACTTTCTGTTTGTTTCTTGTTTTGTAATTTTCCTATGGAGTTTGCACCCAGGCTTGTCAGGGGTTAACTGCCTGAGTCCCTGAAATCTGTGCAGCTATCTGTGAGTGCTGATAAGCACCCAGGGCTGTGAGTGTCACTCCTGTTGGAATCTAAGTGTGTTTGGTTTAAAGTATGCATTGTGTGGGTTTAGGTTAGGGACCAAGGGATGAAGAGACCTTGACATGGTCCTGGGCCTATCACCATTTGACTAAATGCTGTAATCTTCCATGTTCCTTTAAATCTAGCTGTGTGCTTCCAAGAGAGTGCTTTTAATCTAGCTGTGTGCTTGCAAGAGAGTGACAGACTTTCTATGTGTTATATATATATACTGTATATATATATATATATCTAAGCATTTATATATCAAGTGAATTTTAGTGTTGTCTAATTTCTAACACACAACGATAGTGACATCCTCTTTTGGAAATACCCAATAGCGTACTGAAATGGTATGCAGATTACTATACACATCTCTCACGGGTAGGCACAGTAGAATAACAACAAAAAAGTCATCAATATCGTTGTTTACTCCAATTTCTATTAAAATATATTTTGAACATGTATACATGTTATTATTGTTATGTTATTATGTTTAATATGTACCAATTTGTTCTGTAATGTATTAAGGTTCTTCCCTTAAATTGTATCCAATGGAATGAATGAATTACCACGTGATCTCAGTGAATTTTGACAATTTTTCATAGTTAGACAGTGCTAGTTCATGTGTGCCATATAGATAACATTGTGATCACTCCTGTCGAGTCAGCACTGGTTGGCTAAAATGCAAGTCTGTCAACTGAGATAAACGGGTCACCTTTTTAATGGGATTAATTTAAGATCAACTGGAGTATTTATTGTAGATAAATTAAGATTTTTCGTTTGAACTTGATGGACCTCTCTCATTTTTCAACCCCATCTACTATGTTACTAGGTAAAAGGTGCATTAATATAACAGTGTTGGTTAGGCAAAATTAGGGACTGGGTAATAAAGGTATTATCTATATTTTTAAACAATAACAATTTTCAAGTAGATAGTCCCTTTAAAGCATTTTTTTGTAAACTGATAGTAAATAATATTGGTTATAAGCACTGAATATAAACCTGTGTAGATATTGTAAGTAAAGGTTGTTTGTAAATAAACAGCATATACATTTTACAACCCTATTAAGAAATAATATAGTTTCTCAAACAACTAGCCATCCCTTTTTAAGTGACTTTTTGCATTAGAAGTCAAGCCAATGATAAGCCTTACCCCTCCCCCCCCCCACTCTACTCCAAACAACACAAACATGCTCACGTGCCTCAGCTAAACAAGGGTTTGTCCTATTCTCAAGCTTAGGTTAGTGGCTCACTTACATTAATGGCAACAGATCAGAGTGGTATGATGGGTCTTGGGCGGGTGGCTTGTCATTGGCAGTACTGTCCATTGTGTAAGTATGAAGGGGTGGAGAGATGTTTGAGAAATGGTAGGACTTTTTCTAATAGGGATAAAAACAGTGTTTCAGAAATTGCTTGAGAGATGATATTATACACTAAATGGATTTATGTGCAGTGCTTACAAACAATCGGCTAGATTACGAGTTTTGTGTTATGAGCAAAAAAGCCTCATAAAGCTGCTTTTTCACTACCGTTGGTATTACGAGTCTTGTAGGTATAGCTGTACTGCACACTTTTTTGGCCGAAACGCAACGTAACTACCACACTTTTTAAAAAGTCCTTTTTCAATGGGACTTCCACAGCGCTGGTATTACGAGTTTGCCTGTCCGGCCAAAAAGTGAGCGGTACAGCCCATAACTGCAAGATCTGTACCGTAAACTGGAAGTCAGTAGTTATGGGTTTTACGTTACAAAGCTTTACCATAAAACTCATAACTAAAGTGTTACAAAGTACACTTACACCCATAAACTACCTATTAGCGCTGCGGAATCTGTTGGCGCTCTACAAATAACCGATAATAATAATAATAATAATATTAACCCCTAAACCAAGGCCCTCCCACATTGCAAACCCTAAAATAAAATTATTAACCCCTAATCTTCTGCTCCGGACATCGCCGCGACTATAATAAACATATTAACCCCTAATCCGCCGTACTCCCGCATCGCAAACAGTAGTTAAATATTATTAACCCCTAATCTGCTGCCCCAATGTCGTCGCCACCTACATATACTTATTAACCCCTAATCTGCTGCCCCCAATATCGCTACCACTATACTAAAGTTATTAACCCCTAAACCTCTGGCCTCCCACATCACTAACACTAAATAAATATATTAACCGCTAAACCTAACCCTAAGTCTAACCCTAACCCTAACACCCCTAACTTTAATATAATTAAAATAAATCTAAATAAAACCTACTATTAATAACTAAATAATTCCTATTTAAGATTAAATACTTACCTGTAAAATAAACCCTAAGCTAGCTACAATATAACTAATAGTTACATTGTATCTATCTTAGGTTTTATTTTTATTTCACAGGTAAGTTTGTATTTATTTTAACTAGGTAGACTATTTATTAAATAGTTATTAACTATTTAATAGCTACCTAGTTAAAATAAATACAAAGTTACCTGTAAAATAAAACCTAACCTTTCTTACACTAAAACCTAACATTACACTAAAATTAAATAAATTAAATTAACAAAATACATTTAACAAACTTGACCTCGCATTCTATTGGCTGATCCAATCAGCCAATCGGATTGAACTTCATTCCGATTGGTTGTTAAATCAACCAATCAGATTTTTCCTACCTTAATTCCGATTGGCTGATAGAATCCTATCAGCCAATCAGAATTCGAGGGACGCCATCTTGGATAACGTCATTTAAAGGAATATTCATTCGTCGTTAGTCCGTCGGCCTAGAAGGATGTTCCGCACTGGAGGTCTTTAAGATGGAGCCGTTCCTCGTCGGATGGATGAAGATAGAAGATGCCGCTTGGATGAAGATGTCTACCGGTCCGGATGTCCTCTTCTGCCCGGATAGGATGAAGACTTCTGCCGGTCCGGATGTCCTCTTCTGCCCCATCGGATGACCAGTGGTGCCCGGCTGGGTGAAGATGGCTCAAGATAGGGTGATCTTCAATGGGGTAGTGTTAGTTTTTTTTAAGGGGGGATCGGGTGGGTTTTAGAGTAGGGGTGTGTGGGTGGTAGGTTGTAATGTTGGGGGGGGGGTATTGTATTTCTTTTTTTTACAGGTAAAAGAGCTGATTACTTTGGGGCAATGCCATGCAAAAAGCCCTTTTAAGGGCTGGTAAAAGAGCCGATTACTTTGGGGCAATGCCCCGCAAAAAGCCCTTTTAAGGGCTGGTAAAAGAGCTGATTACTTTGGGGCAATGCCCCCGCAAAAGGCCCTTTTAAGGGCTATTTGTAATTTAGTGTAGGGTAGGGCTTTTTATTATTTTTGGGGGGCTTTTTTATTTTATTAGGGGGATTAGATTAGGTGTAATTAGTTTAAACTTCTTGTAATTTTTTTTATTTTCTGTAATTTAGTGTTTATTTTTTTTCGTAATTTAGTGGGGGGGGTTTCCGTAATTTAGTTTATTGTATTTAATTGTAATTAATTGTAGGTAGTTTATGTAATTAATTTAATTATAGTGTAGTGTTAGGTGTAATTGTAACTTAGGTTAGGTTTTATTTTACAGGTAATTTTGTATTTGTTTTAGCTAGGTAGTTATTAAATAGTTAATAACTATTTAATAACTATTGTACCTAGTTAAAATAAATACAAACTTGCCTGTAAAATAAAAATAAATCATAAGATAGCTACAATGTAATTATTAGTTATATTGCAGCTATCTTATGGTTTATTTTACAGGTATTTAGTTTTAAATAGGAATAATTTATTTAATTGTAGTTATTTTATTTAGATGTATTTAAATTATATTTAAATTAGGGGGGTGTTAGGGTTAGGGTTAGACTTAGGTTTAGGGGTTCATAACTTTATTATAGTAGCGGCGACGTTGGGGGTGGCAGATTAGGGGTTAATAAATGTAAGTAGGTGTCGGCGATGTTAGGGCAGGCAGATTAGAGGTTAATAAAAATTAACTAGTGTTTGCGAGGCAGGAGTGCAGCGGTTTAGGGGTTAATACATTTATTAAAGTGGCGGCGATGTGCGGTCAGCAGATTAGGGGTTAATAAGTTTAGTTAGGTTGCGGCGACGTTGGGGGCGGCAGATTAGGGGTTAATAAATATAATGTAGGGTTCGGCGATGTTGGGGGCAGCAGATTAGGGGTTCATAAGTATAATGTAGGTGGCGGCGGTGTCCGGAGCGGCAGATTAGGGGTTAATAATATAATGTAGGTGGCAACGATGTCGGGGCGGCGGATTAGGGGTTAATAAGTGTAATATTAGGGGTGTTTAGACTCGGGGTTCATGTTAGGGTGTTAGGTGCAGACATAAAATTAATTTCCCCATAGGAAACAATGGGGCTGCGTTAGAAGCTGGACTCTGCTTTTTTGCAGGTGTTAGGTTTTTTTACAGCCAGCTCAGCCCCATTGTTTCCTATGGGGAGATTGTGCACGAGCACGTTTTAGCCAGCTTACCGCTGACTTAAGCAACGCTGGTATTACAGTGAGAAGTGGAGCTAAATTTGCTCCACGCTCACTTTTCTGAGGCTAACGCAGCCATTCAGAAAACTTGTAATACCAGCGTTGTCTTAAGTGAGCTCTGGAAAAAAAAGGCTCGTTAGCCCCGCAAGTCTTTACCGACAAAACTCGTAATCTGGCAGAATGGCTTTAAAGGATCTCTGTACTGCAAAATTTGTTTCTCCTTAATGTGATTCCAGTGACATGGTATATCAGCTGCATAGTATAACAAATACGGGAAGTTGCTTAAAGGGACATTCTATTTCAGAATTGTTATTGTTTAAAAATATATATAATCCCTTTATTACCCATTCTTCAGTTTTGCATAACCAACACTGTTATAGTACTATACTTTTTACCTTTGTGATTACCTTGTATCTAAGCCTCTGCAGACTGCCCTCTTATTTCAGTTCTTTTGACAGAATTGTATTTTAGCCAGTCAGTGCTGTCTCATAAATCATTCCATCGGAGTGAGCACAATGTTATCTATATGGCACAGGTGAACTAGAAGTGTCTAGCTGTGAAAAACTGTCAACATCCACTGAGATAAGAGGCAGCCTTAGAAATTAGCATGTGAGCCTACCTAGGTTTAGCTTTAAACAAAAAATACCAAGAGAACAAACAAATTTGATGATAAATGTAAACTAGAAAGTTGCTTAAAATTACATTCCCTATCTGAATAATAAAAGTTTCATTTTGACTAGACTGTCCCTTTAAGGTTTATTTTTTTATTCAAAATAGCTGTTTGAAACAACCCATTATTCTCAAGAACTTACCCATTTAAATGTGCTGGGCCTACAGGAAAAGCAGGTTGCTCTCTCTCTCTCTCTCTCTCTCTCTCTCTCTCTCTGTCTCTCTCTCTCTCTCTCTCTCTATCTATCTATCTATCTATCTATCTATCTATATATATATATATATATATATATATATATATATATTTATTTACACAAAGCTACTTATGTATTGCAAATTGCATTATAGGTGGTTACCTCAGTGAGCAAAATCAGCAATTTTATCTGCAAGATTAAACCTTTTGCATTAAAATTTCCAAAAATGTAATCAATACTATTCAACCAGTTTAAGAAGACGCTTGGAAAACGTTGCAATGTTACAGTAAAGTGTCCCTTTTTTGCAAAATTTATAGTCACCAGTTTCTAATGATAAGAACTTGAAATGCACCCTGATCACTAATTGGATGATTTGTCAGATAACAACTGCAAACTGCAAATGTAAATAGATAATCCCTTTATTACCCATTCTTCAGTTTTGCATAACCAACACTGTTATAGTAATATACTTTTTACCTCTGTGATAACCTTGTATCTAAGTCTCTGCAGATTGCCCTCTTATTTCAGTTCTTTTGACAGAATTGTATTTTAGTCAGTCAGTGATGTCTCATAAATCATTCCATCGGAGAGAGCACAATGTTATCTATATGGCACAGGTGAACTAGAAGTGTCTAGCTGTGAAAAACTATCAAATGCACTGAGATAAGAGGCGGCCTTAGAAATTAGCATATGAGCCTACCTAGGTTTAGCTTTTAACAAAAAATACCAAAAGAACAAACAAATTTGATGATAAAAGTAAACTGGAAAGTTGCTTAAAATTGCATTCCCTATCTGAATAATAAGGTTCATTTTGACTAGACTGTCCCTTTAAGGTTTCTCTCTCTCTCTCTCTCTCTCTCTCTCTCTCTCTCTCTCTCGTTCTATATATATATATATATATATATATATATATATATATATATATATATATATATATATATATATACAAAGCTACTTATGTATTGCAAATTGCATTATAGGTGGTGACCTCAGTGAGCGAAATCAGCAATTTTATCTGCAAGATTAAGGGTAGATTTATTAAGCCCCTACGGCAGCAAGTTCTCTCAAGAACTTGCTCGCCGTGACTTATCAAGCAGCGGTCACCAGACCGCTGCTTCCCTAACATCATACGCCACCTCTATTGTGTCGAAATTCAATCTCCTCGGTCGAGTCCGACCGAGGAGATTGACAGCTCCTGCCCGCGCGTGATTGGCTGTGCGCGGGCAGGGGGCGGGATTGCGCGCGAGCGCAAAATTGCGCTCGTGTGCAATGTTAATTACCTGCGGGTAATTTCGCCCCGCAACAGGCGAGATGAGGTGTACAGGGGCGCATATACGTGCCCCTGTACGCCTCAGCGTTGATAAATCTAGCCCTAAACCTTTTGCATTAAAATTTCCAAAAATGTAATCAATACTATTCAACCAGAATAAGAAGTCGCTTGGAAAACGTTGCAATGTTACAGTAAAGTGTCCCTTTTTTGCAAAATGTATTGTCACCAGTTTCTAATTATAAGAACTTGAAATGCACCCTGATCCCTAATTCGATTTGTCAGATAACAACTGCAAAACAATACACTTTATACTGACTTAAAGGGACACTGAACCCAAATTTTTTATTTCGTGATTCAGATAGAGCATGCAATTTTAAGCAACTTTCTAATTTACTCCAATTATCAATTTGTCTTTGTTCTCTTGCTATATTTATTTGAAAAAGAAGGCATCTAAGCTTTTTTTCTTGGTTTAGAACTCTGGACACCACTTTTTTATTGGTGGATGAATTTATCCACCAATCAGCAAGGACAACCCAGGTTGTTCACCAAAAATGGGCCGGCATCTAAACTTACATTCTTGCATTTCAAATAAAGATACCAAGAGAATAAAGAAAATGTGATAATAGGAGTAAATTAGAAAGTTGCTTAAAATTTCATGCTCTATCTGAATCAAGAAAGAAAAAATGTGGGTTCAGTGTCCCTTTAATGACAGTGGCTATCCTTGTTGTCTGTAAACTAAAGTGCAGATGAATGTACACACACATACATACACGTATATGCATATATACACATTTATTAATGCAACTATCAATACAGTGATAAAAGAAAAATATAAATAGAACTTAAAAAACTTGTACATTATTTAGCATTTCCCCTGTGTTCCTAAAGAAATATTAAAACACTGGAAGGATTTTGGTAACGAGTTAAATCATCAGGAAAAAGATAAAAAACAAACAGAAGGTTTTACAAGTACTCAAAGTGTTTCCTGAAAATTAACACTTGTCACCATAAAATGTCACTTTCCTGTGACACAGAAAGCCTCTCCATGCTATAGTTGAAACGTTTGAGGAAAGGGAGAAACTAGTTGTGATTTGGTTGTTTACCATCAATCAGCCTCTCCTTTGCAGCGACTGGATGACTATGAGCCTGCACAAGCTAAAAGGGGGCAGGAAAACGAGTGCATTCTTCCTATTTAAATCTGCAACACTTCAAAAAAGGTCTTGTTTGCAGACTTTTGTGTTGGAGCTGGAAGGGGAGAGACACTAACTGGTGGCTTGATGGTTTCCAGAAGATCCTAACTTTTGTTTTCCCCATCAAGGACAATACATGTCTAACAATTAGACATTATGAATTTAATACAGAAAAGGAATTTATTAGTGTTCACATTTTTAATAGGGCAGCTTATTGCAGTACAAGCTCAAGATGAAGAAAGTGGTAAGTGAAATGCTTCCAACTCAGTCTATTGTAGGAGAAAAATGTGTAATATAGAGGATGTTGTACCTTGTATTGTTTATAGGAATTGCAGAACAAAAGAGAAGCTTTTTTTTTTTACTACTCTCCTGCAAGTCTATAGCATGTGTGTGGAAATAAACCTTTAATGTAAAACAATAGATTTAAGACTGCAGGAAAACTATAGCACAGATTGTGTGTTTTTTTTTTCTTCTTCCTGAAATGTAGTTGTATTTCTAAAAAAAAAGAGAAATAATGAAAGTTCAGTGATGTGCTGGATAAGTTTGTGCAGACGGCTGTGCAATTCACAGATCTAACTAGGGTGGAGTCCTTTATGTACATATATATGTCTTCGGGCATTTTTCCTTTGTTGGGAAAGAATTTGCTTTTAATTGTGTTACGTTTGTAAAACTTTCATTTACGTCACAGATCTGATTATATTTTCACTTTTAAAACTATATTTCAATATTTTGCTTCTCTCGCTATTTGTCAAGAGCTCTGTGATTCTACAAGCATGTGCCCTTTTATTGCAGTTAGTTATTGCACTTTTAACAAATTCATTATGATATACAAGAGGTCTGCTTTGTAGGACATTTTAAAGTGACAATGACATTTGACTGTTCCCAGAGTCCCCTCATTCCCAGTGATTGCCGCCGTGTCTCCTGGGACATAAGATAGCAATAAAAAGTTTACTGCAGTTTATACCATAGGATCTTCACCCATTTGGTTCGTTGGCATCTACGTCAGTAATCCGTCCATTCGCTAGTGCTTATATGGACATCTAGGTTCTGTTTCAAGCGATATTCTTATTGATATCTGGGGGGGGGGGGGGGCAGGAGTATTTGCTATGTGGTGATATGATTAGCCAAAGCAACATTCTTCACTAGATAAATGAGACGACTTGGAAAAATGCATTCTCTTCAATCTTCCAAGGTTTCTTCCTATGTGTTATTAGATTTATACTATAATATTTAGATTTAGTGACAATTCTATAATAGGGATAGCGTGTGCTTAGATTAGAATGGTGCCTCCTCTAGGAGGTAGCAGAGTGCTCTGTAGTTGGGATAGAAGTCTATGAGATGTCATATAATTATCTAATGGGCTTTTGTTATTTTGTATTGTAGAGAAACACACACTCTCTCTCTCACACTTATACACATACACACACAGACACACTGATAAACATACACACACAGACACAGTTACACACACATTTACATATACTTACTCATACACATACTCACACACTTACTCACATACGCTCACATACACTCATACACATACTCACACTCTTACAGTCACACACCCTCACATACACTCACATTTACATACACTTACTCACACACACTCGCATACACACACACTCATACACATACTCACACGCACACTCTTACAGTCACATACACACCCTCACAAACACTCACATTTACATACACTTACTCACATACACTCATACACATACTCACACTCTTACAGTCACACACCCTCACATACACTCACATTTACATACACTTACTCACACACACTCACATACACACACACTCATACACATACTCACACACACACTCTTACAGTCACATACAATCACACACCCTCACATACACTCACATTTACATACACTTACTCACACACCCTCACATACACACACACTCATACACATACACACACACTCTTACAGTCACCTACAATCACACCCTCACATACACTCACATTTACATACACTTGCTCACACACACTCACATACACACACACTCATACACATACACACACACTCTTACAGTCACCTACAATCACACACCCTCACATACACTCACATTTACATACACTTACTCACACACACTCACATACACACATGCTCATACACATACTCACACACACACTCTTACAGTCACATACAATCACACACCCTCACACATACACTCACATTTACATAGACTTACACACACATACACTTACAAAAATCCGCCCACTCACACACACAGAAGCACGCACATGCGCATACACACATACACACACTCCCAGACACTTATACACATACGCCCACTCACATACACACAGACGCACGCACATACGCACACACACACTCAGACTATTGTTATAATTGATATTTTTAATATTAATTACATTACTTGTCTCTTACTTTATTTTGACTTTTTTAATTATATGTGTATTTTCTTCAGCTTGTAGATTGAATTTATAATGCAATAACATGCATTCTTTATGATATATGTTTTGAACTTTAATTATTGCAACATAACATGAAAGTAAACCTTAGTAGGTGGGGTTTTTTTTTTTGGGGGGGGGAGTAAATTAATGATTTCCCTTAATCTGTTGCATATGTTGGAAGATAAATTCGTTACATATGTAGCACATACATTTAAGAAGACTTGGATAAATTATGATGAACATTTTAAGTGGACCTCTAGTGGTGAACAAAATGTATAAAACTGCAAATCATGAATGACATATTAAAGTGGCATGCAACCTACATGTTTTTCTTGCTATAACACATTTAAAAATGATTTAAAGAGCATATTGTAAGCATTTTAATCAAGTTAAAAAAAACTGATTATCTAAACTATAGAAATTGCTGTTCATCTTGCAGCATAGACAGTCATGGCTCTACCTTCTTTCTCTTTAATAAAATACTTATTTTATTTAACTATTACAAACTGTAAAATGAACATGGGAGTCAGGAATAAAGACTTATTTTGTATTAAATGTTTAAAGCTTTAAATTGTGTAATACTTATTGTACCCTTTTTAACTTCTGAAGAAGCTGCCATATTGCAGCAAGTTGCATGCAGGCCACATGCACACTTGTATGTACGTCAATTTACTGGTATGCATTCCAACTTTCTGAAGTTCCCTCCCTATGACTGGGAAACAAATAAGAATAAAAAACTGCACAGGCTTATTTTCACTTTCCAAGTCCCTTTAAGGGAAAATATTTTAACACTATATAAAAGATATGATAATGTACTCAAAGCAGAGATTAGTCTGAAAATAATATGCAGATTTTAAAAATTATTTCAGTTACTTAAATATTGAAAAAACTAAGTGCAGCCACCATATTGTAACCTAGGTTTCCCTCTCTGGTGTGGCTAATTACAGACAATTATAAATAGGTCACTAGAATGAGCAACCAATGATGACCTGGAATATAACAATATTAAGGGACACTGAACACTAAATAGATTTCATGCACCTCCCTCTAATCATGGGTGCTGCCATATTGGAACTTAGGTTACACTGCAGGTATCTGAAGGAGAGTTGCTGCACATGTGCAAACAGATCAGCAAAGGAAAGTAGTGAAAGATAGATTTCAACATGGCGGCACCCATTACTCGAGGGAGGCGGGGAATAACCTCAATACTATGCTTATAAAATGTATTTAGTGTTCAATGTCCTCCACATTTAACAGTATTTGGAAAACCCACAATGTTCAAAATTAAATTACAATAACATGTAACAAAATAAATAACGAAAGTATATTGCAAACATTTTACTACATTTAATTAAACATTTTATATTACAATATCAAAGTGTTTGATCTTCCTTAAAGCAGATACAAGAGAAGGATGGGCCAATGCTTGCAAAAAGATTTTTGTACTGGAACATAACTATAAAACCTTTATATTTTACAACAGAGTGTAAATCTAATTACTATAAGGTGTTATGTAAAGGAAGTTGTTTGGCTTGTCTAAATGTACCTTGTTGTTGAATTGTTTGCAATCTGGCAGTCTGTATGAAAAATAACTGTAGGATACACACATGTATTAAATACAAATTAAAGGGACACTGAACCCACATTTTTTCTGTCGTGATTCAGATAGAGCATGCAATTTTAAGCAGCTTTCTAATTTACTCCTATTATCAAATTCTTTTCATTCTCTTGGTATCTTTATTTGAAATGCAAGAATGTAAGTTTAGATGCCGGCCCATTTTTGGTGAACACACTGTGTTGTTCTTGCTGATTGGTGGGTAAATTCACCTACCAATAAACAAGTGGTTCTGAACCAAAAAATAGCTTAGATGCCTTCTTTTTCAAATAAAGAAACAAGAGAGCGAAGAAAAAATTGATAATAGGAGTAAATTAGAAAATTGTTTAAAATTGCATGCTCTATCTGAATCACAAAAGAAAAAAAAATGGGTTCAGTGTCCCTTTAACTTTCTGGTATGTAATATTATAATTTGTCATTGTTAAAGGGACAGTAAAGTCATAATTAGACATTCAGGATTTAGACAGAGCATACAATTTTAAACAACTTTCCAATTTACTTCTATTATTTAATTTGCTCCCTTCTCTTGTTATCCTTTGCTGAAAGGTTTATCTAGGTAAGCTCAGGAGCAGCAAAGATCCTAGGTTCTAGATGCTGATTGGTGGCTGCATATATATATACTGATTGTCATTGGCTCACCTATGTGTTCCGTTATAAACCAGTAGTGCATTGCTGATCCTTCAACAAATGATACCAAGAGAATGAAACAAATTTGATAATAGAAGTGTACTGGAAAGTTGTTTATAATTGTATGTTCTACCTAAATCATGAAATAAAACTTTTGGGTTTCATGTCCTTTTAATGGTGTTCAGTGTCTGCAGTATGTGTTCATATGTCTGAGTAGCAGATTCAAACCCTCACCCTGGGGTGGTAGGTTCAAATTTTAGTAGGTCTGATGAGGTTAATACAATGATTAGCATCTAACTGGGTAGCAATAGTTAGCATGGAATAGAATTCCCATAGAAGTAATAAGGACAACTACTGTAAGGGGATCAATAATGCACCGAGGAGACATAATGCATAAATATAGGGACAGTAAACTCAACATTTAATCTCCCTGTAAAATGTGTAAAGAGACATAAAAGTGCAATAAGCAACATGGTCTAAGGTTTTAGAGCATTTTATAATTGCTCCATTGCTTGCTTTTAACTATGTGTTTAACATCTATAG
Organism: Bombina bombina; assembly: GCF_027579735.1. NCBI lineage: Eukaryota > Metazoa > Chordata > Amphibia > Anura > Bombinatoridae > Bombina > Bombina bombina. The sequence goes on along the minus strand of NC_069499.1, from coordinate 512,739,955 downwards.
TTATTAGACACCTAATTAATGTCACTACTAGAGGTGCAATGTACAATAGGAATTAGCTGAACACATCTGGTGAGCCAATGACAAGAGGCATATGTGTGAAGCCACCAATCACCAGCTAGATCCCAGTAGTGCACTGTTGCTCCTGAGCCTACCTAGGTATACATTTCAATCAAGGATACCAAGAGAGCAAAGTAAATTTCATAATAGAAGTAAATTGAAAAGACTTCTAAACTTGCATGCGCTATCTGAACCATGAAAGATTAATGTTGACTTTCATGTCTCTTTTAGCAGTAAACAGCTCCCCAAAAGACATTTTTTTTCTATTTATTCTGCCTACTTTTGTTGTAAATTTGTTCGTTACACTTCTCCCCACTTAAGTGTCTCCACTTACCCGTGAATACTACATTCTACACAGTGATTAGTTGAATCAGAGCATAAACCCAATTACATCTCTCCCTAGCTGGCTATAAAAAAAGAAAAGCAAGAACATGGATCCCACCGGGCTTTTCATGGATATTTTCTTTCTTATTTGCTAATTGCTATCTATGTCTATGTTTCTTTGTTGAACTGTAGGGTAACCACTTCATACGTACCAGATATCTCCCAAAATCATTATGTAAGTGATTAGATATAATACATTACTTATATTTAGTTCATAAGTTTCATTATAGGATTTATAGATCTGAAAACAATAAATGGAAAGGAAATATAAAAAGAGTTGACAGATTATATTTATTCATACTGGAAAATCTAGACATTCTGTGCTTTTGAATAAATAGTGAGGGCCCTTTAGAGAAGTTTAGACACTCCCAGAAATCTGAAAGTACAATGAGCCAATAGTAGTTCTGTTTGCAGCTAGTTTCTTTGCTTTCTGCCCAGCTTTTATATTATTGTTGTTAAAGTGATGGTAAAGTCATCTGTTGTGCAGTACATAATCCTTTTTCTTTTACCTTAACTAGCACATCGATGTGCTTATATAAATAAAAAACAATTTATTCACTCTGTAATGATGATTTTATTTCCCCTCCGTAGAGTTTTTTAAACAGCCTCTCTATAATTTTTTCACTGGTGCAGCTTTGATTGACAACGCTTTTAGCCAATCATCAGCTCACCATGCGCCCTATGTAAAATATGAACCGCACGCTCCCGGCATCTACACTAACTCTTTGCTACTTACTGCGCATGCGCACTTCTTACGCTAACTGCGCATTGCTATCTGAGAATACTCAGCTCCTGGTTTTAGCCGATGTAAGTAAACAGTAAATCATTCCTTTCGTAATGATTCACTGTTTGCTTTCATTTCTCTCATCAGCCAGATATTTTTCGATGTCTATATGTTTCAATGTTTGCTTTAATTTCTACCATCAATAATTTCTCTCTTCATATATAAAATAATTGTAAGTATTTTTTGCCCAAAAAATACTTACAATTATTTTATATATGAAGAGAGAAATTATTGATGGTAGAAATTAAAGCAAACATTGAAACATATAGACATCGAAAAATATCTGGCTGTTACTTACAATTTCCATTGTCATTGCTGTTCAGCTAGTGAGAGTGCTATACTGACAAGAGTTTGCCCCTATAAAATGTTAAGAGACATCCCTCTCCATTGTATCTGTCTGTTAAGAAACATTGTTAAAGAAACAGTAAACTCACAATGTAAAACCCCCAAAAATATTTATTTTCTTAAAATATGACAACATTGCAGTACAAATTAATTGTTAATTGTGCTTGCCTTTGCTGTAAAATATCTCTAAAAATTGTGTGTGCTCTAATCAGCCTGGAGCTCAGATTGTTTTTTTTTTTACATATACCCATGCAATAGCATTTACTCCCCCCCTCCCACAGTCTACTCAAATATGTGAAAATCAAATATTGGTTTTCATTTACAAAATGAATATCCAAATGAATGAACCAACAAAATTTAACGTAATCGAAAAAATACTGACACATTTTATCAGTATTTATTTGTTTCCTTTAAATTGATTTTTGAGGCTTTATACTTACCTAGAGAGCGCACTAACCTGATCCTCTTCTTGCCAGGTCCCAGGAGGCTTAGCGTGCTCGGCACCCAGGACCTGTGTCTTTTGAATGTTAGAATATGAATGTGTATAAATATTGTTTTTTTTTTTTTTATTTACAGAGCGGTGAATATAAATTTATTTGAATTTGTTTCTAAGATAAAGGAAAGTGAAAATACAAAACAAAATTAAACTGATTTGAACAAAAATACTACAATTTTCTTTGCTTTCTCTAATATGAAGCTGCAGTTTCATACACTTTCAATTGGTGTGTAATGTTCCTTTAAATATTTGTTATTATTTCTGTATCTCATTTGATAAAAATTGCAATGAATACAAAATAATTATTTAATGTCCACATCATAAAAATGAAAATAACCCTGGAGTTAAAGTCTTTGTACTGCAATACAGTTGGCTGATTGATGACAGAATTAATAAGCAGGAGCTTTTAAAAAAACACATTAGTAAGTGTTGTAGATTATAAAACATGTAATCACTAAGGAATGCTGTGTCCTTTTTAGGAATGCCATATACTCATTGTCTTAAATTGCCTAGATTAGTTACCTCAGAATATACCTGTTTGAGAGACATCATGTAATATTTAAAGTTATAGAAGGAAATGAGTTGGCTTTATTTGCCCCAGGGCACATCTGGCTGTCTGATGCTTTAGTCCAAAGTGGAACACACTCTGTGATAGATACTACACATAAATGCCAAGCCTGGAATGTATTAGAGAATAGAGTTAAATTTCCATAAATATTGCTTCCACTCCTTCCCCTAAAACATTAACCTTGCCAATCCATGTGTGATTCATTATCCGTGTTCAGCATGTCCTAATGCCAGGGACCAAATAAACTGTTGGCTTTGATCTTTGCATCATATTACAGTTTGCAGGGTTAAACCAGTGCTAGCTATTAGTTATCTATGTAAAGTCACTATAGAGCGTGTTGGCAGCGTACTAGAGCACTTGTTGTAAATGCTGATCCAAATTGAAGATAAATGGTTTCTGTTTTGTGAGTGCTTCATTTAATTACTTCATTTCATCTTTCTTAGAGGAAATCCTATTAAGCTGTTTCCAAACCTGTTATGGGACACAAATATAATTATTATATTACATTATTATCTAACTTTATGATGAGCCCTTTTTTTAAATGATAAATCTTGGTAGAAGACAGGGCACCCACTCTCGCGGTTCCTTAGCAGAGCATAGTACCGCCAGTCTTCACACAATGCAGCACTAAGCACCAAATGCTCTCTCCCTAACCTCTTTATGTTTAAATTAAGTAAAGGGCAACCTTTATTGTGTGGCTTGTAGGGTACAAAAACTTTGGTAGGCCACACAAAGGTCATGGGCCATTGTTTGAACAATTCAAATCTAGACATGCGTCATTCGTAATCCAGGGACCTGAAACTCAATTTTTTTCTTTCATGATTCATATAGAGGATACAATTTTAAACAACTTTCCAATTTTCTTTTACTATCAAGTTTGCTTCATTCTCTTGGAATTCTTTATTGAAAGAGCAGCAATGCACTACTGGGAGCATTTTAGTGCAGTGACCAAGCAGCAGCTCATTTCCAGCATCTGAGCCTACCTAGGTATGCTTTTCAACAAAGGATACCAAGAAAATAAAGTAAATTAGAAGTACATTGGAAAGTTATATAGAATTGCATGCTCTATCTGAACCATGAGACACATTTTGTGGGTTTCATGTACCTTTAACAATAAATGCACGCTAAATGATGCTGTATATTCTGCAGATACCATTCTAAAACTGCATACATATAAGAAGGAAGAAGGTGTGATCTACCTGCACTTATTAATGGTACTGGATTACTATGTCTCTGAATTGTGGCTGCTTTACTCCTATTGATCTTCTTTGCTTTACATGACAAGGAACATTTTACAATTAGGGCTCGATTTATCAAGCTGCTGCGGACAGGGGCATGCATATGCGCCCTTGTTCATCGCAGCTCGCCTCTGGCGGACAGAATTCCTCTTACAGAATTTAACATTGCACGCGAGCGCTATTTTCTGCTCGCGTACAATGCCACCCCCTGCCTGCACACAGCCAATCACGTGCGGGGAGGAGCTGTCAATCTTGCCGGTCGGACGAGACCGGGGAGATTTAAATTCTCCAGCTAAGAGGTGGAGAAGAGTGTTGGAAGCAGCGGTCTGATGACCACTGCTCGAAAGAAAAGGAATCTAGGTTCTCTTGTGAGAACCTGCAGTCGTAGATGGGCGAGGGGCTGATAAATTGAGTCCTTATTGTTATATGGCCAGTAAATTTGCTATAATCCAGCACAAATACAACTGCACCTTAATTTATAATTCTCAGTATCATTTATTTCTAAAGAACTATCATATTTTGTATCGTAATACAAAATACAACCTGAAACTAACAACTTGCATAATAAAAACATCTAAATGAAATGAACCTTACATAAAATCTTTCAGTTTACTATCATTGTTTACAGTGGTATGAAGAAGAATGGTCGGTTGCAGTCAACTGTTTTAAAGCTTAACTCCAGTATACCCAAAACGTAAATCCTATATAGGGTTTTCTACTGCTCTTGCATTGCATCTAACTTCCCCGTTACTTCCAGGAAACCTTCAATGACTAGTAAATATGATCGCTCCCCTGCCTATTGAGAGAGACTCTGTGGTTCAGGCTGAGTGGTTATCTAAATAAGCTGCTTTCTCATCAACTGCTGTTACAGGTCAAATGTTATAAAAATAGAAAAACCTAAAGATTCCGGTTTCCTCTTGGTGGTAAAATGGTACAGTAAAATTCAAAGAATTTACAGAAATAACAGTTGTTTTTAGACGTTTTTTGGGATGTTAAAGGGACATGGAAGTCAAACTCAAACTTTTATGACCCCTTAATGTACATGAAGGCACAAAAAACAAATGCATAAGACAAACTGTGAAAAAGGCTTCAGCCAACTTTATTAAATGTTAAGAACATACAGAAGAAAACAGTGAATTAATGACTCTAAGCCAAAGTGATTGCCCAACCACAAAATGTGCCACCAGTTGTAAGCCGGCACTCCAATATGAATGCTCTCTCACAAACCTTAGCAGGAATTACACCATGCAGAACATCACCAATATTGGCCAAGCTGCTGCAACATTGAACCACCACAATGTGGGAGGGAGCTTCTCCTTGCATTCTCTTTACTAAAAGAAACTGCTTCCAAACAATAACATCTCCGACCTCTTAATCTAAATTTGCCCCTAGTTTATGTTGGCCACATACGGGGTCAAGACCATCTCCTTCAATACTTTCATACAGGGTTTTTATAATTCAGATAGAGCATACAATTTTTAAAATAGTTGTAAGTTTACTTTTGCTATCAAAATTACTTCTTTCTCTTGGTGTCCTTTTTTTAAATGTATCTCCTTTTCATGAGAGCATAATGAGGTAGGTTCAGGAGTGTGACCCTAACTTGAGTATTATACATCAGTAGTGTTTACAATAATGTTATTGAAAATGTTATGCATATAGGGCTTAAGACATGTGGTCACAGGAAGGGAAAAGAGACAGGAGGGACAAGGGGACAAAGCTTGTAGACAATAACAGTCCTGCAGATTGTCTGACAATTTGGAGCTTTGTATTAACCAAATTATATAAAAACCTTTTGTATAGAAACCTTGATGTTTTAGGACAGTGATGGCTATGTGGCAGCCCCCTGCACTAGTCTGTGGGTTCCCTGGGAAAAAGCGGAACTAAGAATGTGGGCCATAGTTCTTGTGGCCCCAGAAAAAGGTGGAACTAAAAATGTGGACATTGGGGACTTCAGGTGAGTACACAAGATGGCTGCAATTAAAAAGAGCCCTCTGGAGGAAGAACAGGTAGAGGGTACACTGCAACCTTACCTAAATCTGGTCCTGTGCCACTGGACTTCTTTGGACATATATTGTGTATTTTATATCATGCATTTATATGTGGCCCTTAAGGCCTCAAAAATTATTGGTCTGTGGTCCTCATATGTAATTAAGCTGTCTCTCTCTGTTTTAGGAGTTCAAAAGATGAAATATTTTAGTTGTAACTAACTATGATGTCAGTAATTCACTAAAGGTGGCAAAGAGTCCAGTTTGTAAGATTGGGGATTTTTGTTTTCTAGGGGCTTTGTAACTGTGCACTCTGTATTAATATAATAGGCTTGATATATCCTGATTACAGGTAAACTGCTTATTAAAATACAGCATCTTTTAAAATATTGCAGATAAACACTGCATTCTATATGCCATAGGTAACATAAGAACAACCCTGGAACATCATGTATGCTAATTCTTGTTTTTATTACATATTTTGAAAATTGTTAAAAAATAAACACTTTGAACTTTAAATAATTCATACAACGGCTATGAGTTAGATTCCCCCCCCCCCCCATTTACTACACTTTTAATTAACACAATAAAAAAAATGGCAGCATTTCAAGGATTCAATTAAGTTTTGTATAACTTTTGTAACTTTCTATGGTGTTAATATTTCAAGGGAGCGACATTATACATCTGTAGGTAGCTGCAGTCTTTACAAATTCACAAGGTGCCATTTAGTGCTAGTTATGCTTTAATGCAAGCAAGTTAATTAGTGTCTTAGGGCCCAATGATCAAATGATTGCTGCATCTGATGAGAAATGTTCACTTCTGTCTCGGCAATCTTGCAGCATTCATGCCAGGTGAGATGTTCTTAAAACCGTGGGTCTTCCCATGCCGTACAGAGGACTGCCGATGTTGTTTCTATAGGAAAGTATAGTTTTTGTTTTCCCTTACGACATTGCAAAATCTTTGCTATTGCTTGTGAATATCAGTAACACTGAGGGGGCAAAGATGTTTACATACATTATAATGTGAGTTATTTAAATCAGAAAATAGATTGTTTTGTTATATGTCAAATAATCTATACACAAACTAATATTCTAAGTAAAATGACGTATATTTCTTAAAAATGCTCATCTCATCAATGAAAGAGTGGCAACGCATGTATGTGCGAAATGTTCACCTTAGTGTGTGTGTATTGTTTAGATCATTAGAACAAACCTGCAAAGTTTCCTTATTGTTACTCAGGTTACGCCCATGAAACACCCATATCTTTGCTATGTAGTAAGAGAACAAAGAAAATGTGATTATAAAAGTAAATTGCAAACTTGGTTAAAATTGCACACTCTTTCTGAAGCGTAAAAGTTACATTTTCACTTTGCTGCCCCTTTAACAATAAAAAATGTTTTATTTGAGCTGGGTCATTGTGGGTATACTGTGCATGTTTATAGGGTGTGTTGTTTATATGAACAATACTGTAACAATTTTATTATATACTTTAACTTACTTTGTTTATTGTAAAAAACATGTCATTTCATTTGTTGTGCTTTTTGTTTAGAAACAAGATTAACAGAATGGGATATTAAAAGCTATAATAGTGAGCTTTACAATGTTACAAAATGAGTTTACATGTTGGTCTCACTGGGCTGAACAAGAGTGTGGAAACAGGTAGTCAAGGGGGCCTATACCATGCCACCTTTTTATGCCACCTCTTCCATGTTTTACTGTTCTTCTCAGTCCCTTCTTGTATTTATTTTTCATTCTTTATGTTGTTTGTTCTTTTGTTTTAACCCTACCTAGTGACATAAAGGGACAGTCTACCCCAGAATTTTTATTGTTTATAAAGATAGATAATCCCTTTATAACCCATTCCCCAGTTTTGCACAACCAACACATTTATATTAATACACATTTTACCTCTGTGATTACCTTGTATCTAAGCCTCTGCAGACTGTAGCCTTAATTCAGTTCTTTTGACAAATTTGCATTTTGACCAATCAGTGCTGACTCATAAATAACTCCAGGAGTGAGCACAATATTTATCTATATGGCACACATGAACTAACGCTGTCTAGCAGTGAAAAACTCTCAAAATGCACTGAGATAAGAGACGGCCTTCAAGGGCTTAGAAATTTCCATATATGCTTACCTATGTTTAACTTTTTAACAAAGAATACAAAGAGAACAAAGCAAACCTGATAATACAATACATTGGAAAGATGTTTAAAATTGCATGCCCTATCTGAATCATGCGTTTAATTTTGACTAGACTATCCCTTTAAAGAATATCTATGTTCAGTGGTGATAAATAATCTGGCTATGATCATATGGAGTTGGTCAGGTACTAGTTCCTTGTTACTATGTCTCATCTCTATGATAGGGTTCCTGGGGCTAACTACTTTGATGTCCAATAATAAAATAAATGTGTGACATCTGTCATAAATTACGTTCAAAGGGATGTTCTCTAGGTGATTTATGGGAAACATAAGGGCTGTAACTGTATGTTGTTTTGGTTTAATGTGGACATACAGTATATTTTTATAGCTTTGAGATCTGCTTCAGATGATACCAAATCACGAAACTCCTTTCTAAATAGGTTGTGGGATATTAAAGTTTTATAGTATTTATATCCCACATTTGTGTATGTTTATGTGTTTTTGTTTAATATTGCCATTACATAGGTAATATGACTTCTTGTTCATGACAAAAAAATGAAATGAAGTTTGGTTAACTTTTATCCAGCAGCACAGGAAGTCTATAACTCTACCCAGTCCTGCCAAATAATCCCCCAACCATTAAAGGGAAACTAAACCCTGTAACTTTATCAGTTACAGAATTATAACCGTCTCTAGGGCCTCAGCTGAGAAATAGATAAGGAGAAAAAACTGTGTTGCAACAAAACTTTACAATTATTAATTCAATATTTAAACAACTAATATAATGAAAGTAAAATGATTATTGTTATTATTATTATTGTTGTTATTATTATTATCTGGCTAATTGTTGACTACATCATATCTAACATTTATTAGTGTTTGATGTCTCATTAGGAAATGGACAAGGCTACTGACATCATTACCAAATGTTGTGGTGTCATTTCATAAGGATGGCAAAGGGAGGCCTAATTTATACTCTTAAAGGGGCAGTATACTCCAATTTTCATTTTACTTCATGTAATAGACACTACTATAAAGAATAATATGCTCAGATACTGATATAAAAAATCGAGTATAAAACCTTTTTTTTAAAAAAAAAAAAAAAACTTACTTAGAAGCTCCTAATTTAAGCCTGGGACACCCACTGAAAGGGACTGATAGTAGAACCCCCCTCCCCTGCATATGAAAAGACCCATTATAAAAAACAGAAGCAGTCTGAAGTCTGTATACATCAGTATACATCTAAAACGTTGGGGCTTGGTTAGGAGTCTGAAAATCAGCACAATGTAATTTAAAAATAAGCGAAACTATACATTTTTACAAAAACACACCCAGATGGACAATATAAATGTATCATCTACAAAACATTTATGCAAAGAAAAATCAAGTGTTTATGTGGTAAACAAAACCTACATATATAACACAAAAACAGCTACATATATAATAAAAAAAGTGTTTCTTCTATCTTGAAACCGTTTCTCCATTTCTGCTTGTGCATAGCTTTTGTTATGGAATTGAATTATTATGTGCCAGGGAAATATGTGCCAGGTGGTTGTTGTAACAGTATATGGTGCGTCTATAACTCTAAAGAGGTTTGTGAGAAAAAGGCAGTAAGGTAAACGATTTTCCAGTTTCTGAATGTGATGGAAGACAATTTCCAGATGTAATCTGCTTGTTTTGGAAGCTGTATCAAGTGGAATATATGTTGGACAGAGGTAACAAAAAATTATAGCAGTAATAGAAAAGGCAAAACTGTTTGTGCTAGCAAGAAAACTAAAACATGGAAAGTTGGAATTAGTTGGATAATGAAGCCAGAGCATTTTAAGAAAACAACATTTACAAAACCGTTCAAATGTGTAGCGTTTTATTAAAATAAAAAAGATGTATTTGTTGATTTGTAGAAAAATGTTACTTACTAGAATAATAATAGGTACATAGGGTCCAACTCGCCCTGTTTCCACGCGAGCCTTCAGGCTTATCAGAAAAAGCAGTTATGAAGCAGCGATCTTAAGACCGCTGCTCCTTAACTGGATCCGCCGCCACTGAGCGGCGTACAGCTATCAACCCAATCGAATACGATTGGGTTGATTGACACTCCCTGCTAGCGGTCGATTCGCCGCAAATCTGCAAGGGGCGGAATTGCACAAGCAGTTCACTAGAACTGCTTGTGCAATGCGGTATACTGACAGCGCATGCTGTCCTCATTCAGTGATGTCTGTCGGACATAATACGCTACAGCGTATCATGTCGGACAGACATTGTTAAAGGGACATTCTAGGCCAAAATAAACTTTCATGATTCAGATAGAGCATGTAATTTTAAACAATTTTCCAATTTACTTTTATCACCAATTTTGCTTTGTTCTCTTGGTATTCTTAGTTGAAAGCTTAACCTAGGAGGTTCATATGTTAATTTCTTAGACCTTGAAGCCCACCTCTTTCAGATTGCATTTTAACAGTTTTTCACCACTAGAGGGTGTTAGTTCACGTATTTCATAAAGATAACACTGCGCTCGTGCACGAGAAGTTATCTGGGAGCAGTCACTGATTGGCTAGACTGGAAGTCTGTCAAAAGAACTGAAAAAAGGGGTAGTTTGCAGAGGCTTAGATACAAGGTAATCACAGAGGTTAAAAGTATATTATTATAAATGTGCTAGTTATGCAAAACTGGGAAATGGGTAATAAAGGGATTATCTATCTTTTAAAACAATAAAAATTCTGGTGTAGACTGTCCCTTTAAATCGTCCCCAAAGTATCATTATATTCATCACAATTCCACTACTGTCTTTTATTGGCTAGAAATAGAAAAAAATGAGGTATGGTTCCAAATGTTTTGCATAGGCCAACAAGGGCTTGGGAACTAAGCTGTCAGTCAAATGATCAATGTGGCACATGATTCGTAGTGTCTTCACCAGATCACACAATTAGGTAAAAGTGTTGTCATTGTAAGAGAGAACAGTTTGCAGTCCTACTAGTGAGTGATCACTATTTCCTGAATCTGTTATTATATGTCAGTTCAGCTGTCAATTCATTTGGAAATATCAATGCTGGCTGAGAATGGGGCTAAAACACCAGGTGGTCTTTTTTCATATTACACAATAAAATATCTGCATGATAAAAATTGGTATTTATTTTTATTATGTGCTGATAATATTTCCATTTTAAAAGAGCAAAACCAATCTGATACCAACATTTAAAGGGACATGGGCTGAAACATCTGAATTGAAAGGGACAAAACCCATTTGCAGTTTGTTTTATAAACCCTTGCTCTCAGGCACTTCCATAAAAAGAAACTGGTGGATTAGCCAATCAGCAGCCTCGGGACCGTTGATACTTCTGTATCAGTTTTGGTGGCTGGCACTAATAGCACACATGGACATCTGGGGTGAGTGATTAAAACTAAATTACCCTGTTGATATAGATTAGGTTTTATAATGTTTATTCTCGTTTAAGACACTATCTGGATCTCCTAGATGAAAAAATGCTAAATGTATATTTTACTAAAACATTGTCTGTACATGTAGGATAGGTGTAACTAATATTTTATTCTGCTAATAAACTTCTTTATGGGACAGTACTTTATGTTGTATTGGGCCTTAGAAATGATCACACACAAAATAACTTGACCGGTCTATGGGAGGCAGAATGGATGGGACAACAGGCAATCACTACAGTATGAGCGTATCATATGAATAAAAATAATATGCTTTCTGACAATTCAGCTTCCCTCTCTAGTGTTAACCTTTGACCTTGTGGTAGCAATTAGCGCTCCTGAAAATTACCCAGCTGGTATTACAAAGTGGAGCACTAATATCACTTGCATGCCACCGATATTTAGCACGCCACTTGTAATCTGGCCCTTAATATCCAGATGCTTTCTCTTTGGGTTGCTAAGCTTCATAATGATTGATTAATTTTCTTGTTTTCCTCGATGTTATTAAGGCAGTGAAATCATAGAACAGCGTTTTATAAGCAATTTACATGGTTTCTTTCCGTTGGGTATCTGGTGCTGTTTGTAACTGACGTAACATTTATATCTTTAGTGGAAAATGTTTACATTAGTAGTCAAAAAGCATGATATTTATAATGGATGTGTGTCATTTTGTACCCTTTAAGGCCAAAGAGAGGCTACTATCTCACTTAAAACAGAGTTTTTATCTCTCTTCATTGTCTATAAATACCTATAAATCTAGAAGTTCACATATGTGGTACAAACCACTGTTCCAAACCCAGAACAAAAAACAGAACCGAATAATATTTTACATTAGTACTAATGATTTTGTTTTAGATATTAAAGTGATAGTAACATAAAAATTAAACTTTAATGACTCAGATCATGTCATTTTAAGACACTTTGTAATTCACTTCTATTTTCAAAATGTACTTTCTTGAAAAAGAATATGTAGATATCTACCGGGAGCTAGATTGGTGGCCACACACATTTTTGTATCTTGTCATCAATTGGCATATCAGATGTGTTCAGCAAGCTCCCTGCATTGCTGCTTTGGAGCTGATGTTAACTATGTGTTTAATCACTTTGCATGGGATAAACACACAGTTATATACAAGCAACAGTGCAGTAAAAAAATGCTCTTACACATCCATATCCCTTATTTACCAAATGAATTGATTACATTTGATAACTTACTTTTCCTTTAGCACCATTTTATTCTGAGACATGTAGATGGAATACAAGTCCACAGGAGATTTTTTTTTTTTTTTTTTTTAAATTAGAAAGTTGTTTGAAATGATATGCTCTATCTGAATCATGACATTTTGAGTTCTATATCCCCTTAAGGGGATCTTCTTCATTGTTGTAATAAAAAAAAGCACTAAGCAGTCAGTTATACTTAAAGGAAATCATTGCTTTGTGTGTTTTTATACATTTTAAAAAGGATTTATATGTTTTGCTTCCTTTTTTAACATAATTTGTGAAGGGTCCATTACTTCCTCTCAATCATACAAGGGGGCTGTGGTCTCTATGGGAAGGTAAATCAGATTTTCTTTTTCATATCCCTTCAAGCACATTGTAATTACAAGATGTTTGTGTGGTGTTGTAATAGAATATCATACCAAGTGTTGTGTGAAAACTATTTTGAATACAACACCTTGTTTGCTGCAAATGTTTTTAATGTCCAAACTCTACTGCCCCCACTTGAATTATCTGGAAGAACCAATCCCTTCCGACTTCTTACTAGATTATATAAAGCTTGCCACTGTCATTTAGTTAGCAAAACTCAAGTGTTTGCTGGGGCAAATTAGGAACAGATATGTGGCAAAGGGGGCAACATAAACAATGAAGGTGTATTGTGAATATTTTTTTTATTGGAAATTATTAAACATTATATTTTACAATCTTAATTAATAATGAAATAAAAAAGTGACTAAAGTCTTTCTAGTATTCTCCTAAGACATTGATTATCCAAAGCTGATTTTATGTTTTATCTTATAGCCTATACATTAATCTTATCCACACCACTAGATTCTCCTGTGAGAGCAGAGAAGGGAGTTTCCTTAATTTCACCTATCACAACAGCAGGAACCTATTATCTTGCCATAAAATTCCATTCCTGTGAGATTATGATATGCACTAAGTATATGTGATGCAACATGCCCCATAAGTTTACAGAATCTAGTAGGTATTGGTTTACCAGCATTTGCAGCTGATTCCATTTAACTGTGAGGTGAAAATCGCTGCCATATGTTTTCACTTTACAAGTTCTAGTAGAGTTGAGGTTATTGATAGAAATATTTTACTGTAAAGCTTTAATTACATTGCATTGATACATGAAAGATAAGACAAACTAATAGACTGATTATAGTGTTACACACGTGTACATGTACACTCAGGAACCTAATGTGTGTGCAAGTGCGTGTGTGCATGTGCGTGCGTGTGCATGTGTGTATGTACGTATGTGCGCATGTATGTGCATGTGTGTGTGTGTGTTTATGTCTGTGTGAAGCAACACATCTTATATCCTTCTGCAGTGTGAAAGTAGGGATAGCGATGCTTTCGTACGATGTCATTGTGCCAACAGCTAAATTTGGAGCTATAGGTATATAATAGTTTCCCAATGATTTCCCTACTTGATTAATTGATTTTTGAGGCATGGTCCATAAACACCAAAGCCTACTTTATGTGTTTTGCCAAATCAATGCTCCCTATAATGTACATCTTAAAGGGACATTGCAGTGTGAAAGTCTGTACTATACTCAGAAGCTGCAGTCCTTGCAGTTCCTGAGTGGGACCTCACCTATTTTATGAAATAAAAATTAAAAAACAATGACATGCTCAAGGTATATCAAGGTATTCTCATAGTAAATTATAGATATGTGCTTACAGGGATACCCAGGATACCGGCCTGCTGTGGTCTGTCAGTATTAATGCTATGCCAGAAGGGCTATGTGAATAAAAGGGATAACCAGGATACCGGCCTACTGTGTTCTGTCAGTATTAATGCTATGCTAGAAGGGCTATGTGAATAAAAGTGATAACCAGGATACCGGCCTACTGTGGTCTGTCAGTATTAATGCTATGCCAGAAGGGCTATGTGAATAAAAGGGATAACCAGGATACCGGCCTACTGTGGTCTGTCAGTATTAATGCTATGCCAGAAGGGCTTTGTGAATAAAAGGGATAACCAGGATACCAGCCTACTGTGGTCTGTCAGTATTAATGCTATGCCAGAAGGGCTATGTGAATAAAAGGGATAACCAGGATACCGGCCTACTGTGGTCTGTCAGTATTAATGCTATGCCAGAAGGGCTATGTGAATAAAAGGGATAACCAGGATACCGGCCTACTGTGGTCTGTCAGTATTAATGCTATGCCAGAAGGGCTTTGTGAATAAAAGGGATAACCAGGATACCGGCCTACTGTGGTCTGTCAGTATTAATGCTATGCCAGAAGGGCTATGTGAATAAAAGGGATAACCAGGATACCGGCCTACTGTGTTCTGTCAGTATTAATGCTATGCTAGAAGGGCTATGTGAATAAAAGTGATAACCAGGATACCAGCCTACTGTGGTCTGTCAGTATTAATGCTATGCCAGAAGGGCTATGTGAATAAAAGGGATAACCAGGATACCGGCCTGCTGTGGTCTGTCAGTATTAATGCTATGCCAGAAGGGCTATGTGAATAAAAGGGATAACCAGGATACCGGCCTACTGTGGTCTATCAGTATTAATGCTATGCCAGAAGGGCTATGTGAATAAAAGGGATAACCAGGATACCGGCCTACTGTGGTCTGTCAGTATTAATGCTATGCCAGAAGGGCTTTGTGAATAAAAGGGATAATCAGGATACCGGCCTACTGTGGTCTGTCAGTATTAATGCTATGCCAGAAGGGCTTTGTGAATAAAAGGGATAACCAGGATACCGGCCTACTGTGGTCTGTCAGTATTAATGCTATGCCAGAAGGGCTATGTGAATAAAAGGGATAACCAGGATACCGGCCTACTGTGGTCTGTCAGTATTAATGCTATGCCAGAAGGGCTTTGTGAATAAAAGGGATAACCAGGATACCGGCCTACTGTGGTCTGTCAGTATTAATGCTATGCCAGAAGGGCTATGTGAATAAAAGGGATAACCAGGATACCGGCCTACTGTGGTCTGTCAGTATTAATGCTATGCCAGAAGGGCTTTGTGAATAAAAGGGATAACCAGGATACCGGCCTACTGTGGTCTGTCAGTATTAATGCTATGCCAGAAGGGCTATGTGAATAAAAGGGATAACCAGGATACCGGCCTACTGTGGTCTGTCAGTATTAATGCTATGCCAGAAGGGCTTTGTGAATAAAAGGGATAACCAGGATACCGGCCTACTGTGGTCTGTCAGTATTAATGCTATGCCAGAAGGGTTTTTTGAATAAAAGGGATAACCAGGATACCGGCCTACTGTGGTCTGTCAGTATTAATGCTATGCCAGAAGGGCTTTGTGAATAAAAGAGATAACCAGGATACCGGCCTACTGTGGTCTGCCAGTATTAATGCTATGCCAGAAGGGCTATGTGAATAAAAGGGATAACCAGGATACCGGCCTACTGTGGTCTGTCAGTATTAATGCTATGCCAGAAGGGCTTTGTGAATGAAAGGGATAACCAGGATACCGGCCTACTGTGGTCTGTCAGTATTAATGTTATGCCAGAAGGGTTTTTTGAATAAAAGGGATAACCAGGATACCGGCCTACTGTGGTCTGTCAGTATTAATGCTATGCCAGAAGGGCTTTGTGAATAAAAGGGATAACCAGGATACCGGCCTACTGTGGTCTGTCACTATTAATGCTATGCCAGAAGGGCTTTGTGAATAAAAGGGATAACCAGGATATCGGCCTACTGTGGTCTGTCACTATTAATGCTATGCCAGAAGGGCTTTGTGAATAAAAGGGATAACCATGATACCGGCCTACTGTGGTCTGTCAGTATTAATGCTATGCCAGAAGGGCTTTGTGAATAAAAGGGATAACCAGGATACCGGCCTACTGTGGTCTGTCAGTATTAATGCTATGCCAGAAGGGCTTTGTGAATAAAAGGGATAACCAGGATATCGGCCTACTGTGGTCTGTCAGTATTAATGCTATGCCAGAAGGGCTATGTGAATAAAAGGGATAACCAGGATACCGGCCTACTGTGGTCTGTCAGTATTAATGCTATGCCAGAAGGTCTTTGTGAATAAAAGGGATAACCAGGATACCGGCCTACTGTGGTCTGTCAGTATTAATGCTATGCCAGAAGGGCTTTGTGAATAAAAGGGATAACCAGGATACCGGCCTACTGTGGTCTGTCAATATTAATGCTATGCCAGAAGGCCTATGTGAATAAAAGGGATAACCAGGATACTGGCCTACTGTGTTCTGTCAGTATTAATGCTATGCCAGACGGGCTTTGTGAATAAAAGGGATAACCAGGATACCGGCCTACTGTGGTCTGTCAGTATTAATGCTATGCCAGAAGGGCTTTGTGAATAAAAGGGATAACCAGGATATCGGCCTACTGTGGTCTGTCACTATTAATGCTATGCCAGAAGGGTTTTTTGAATAAAAGGGATAACCAGGATACCGGCCTACTGTGGTCTGTCAGTATTAATGCTATGCCAGAAGGGCTTTGTGAATAAAAGGGATAACCAGGATATCGGCCTACTGTGGTCTGTCAGTATTAATGCTATGCCAGAAGGGCTATGTGAATAAAAGGGATAACCAGGATACCGGCCTACTGTGGTCTGTCAGTATTAATGCTATGCCAGAAGGTCTTTGTGAATAAAAGGGATAACCAGGATACCGGCCTACTGTGGTCTGTCAGTATTAATGCTATGCCAGAAGGGCTTTGTGAATAAAAGGGATAACCAGGATACCGGCCTACTGTGGTCTGTCAATATTAATGCTATGCCAGAAGGCCTATGTGAATAAAAGGGATAACCAGGATACTGGCCTACTGTGTTCTGTCAGTATTAATGCTATGCCAGAAGGGCTTTGTGAATAAAAGGGATAACCAGGATACCGGCCTACTGTGGTCTGTCAGTATTAATGCTATGCCAGAAGGGCTTTGTGAATAAAAGGGATAACCAGGATATCGGCCTACTGTGGTCTGTCACTATTAATGCTATGCCAGAAGGGTTTTTTGAATAAAAGGGATAACCAGGATACCGGCCTACTGTGGTCTGTCAGTATTAATGCTAAGCCAGAAGGGCTTTGTGAATAAAAGGGATAACCAGGATACCGGCCTACTGTGGTCTGTCAGTATTAATGCTATGCCAGAAGGGCTTTGTGAATAAAAGGGATAACCAGGATACCGGCCTACTGTGGTCTGTCAGTATTAATGCTATGCCAGAAGGGCTTTGTGAATAAAAGGGATAACCAGGATACCGGCCTACTGTGGTCTGTCAGTAGTAATGCTATGCCAGAAGGGCTTTGTGAATAAAAGGGATAACCAGGATACCGGCCTACTGTGGTCTGTCAGTATTAATGCTATGCCAGAAGGGCTATGTGAATAAAAGGGATAACCAAGATACCGGCCTACTGTGGTCTGTCAGTATTAATGCTATGCCAGAAGGGCTTTGTGAATAAAAGGGATACCCAGGATACCGGCCTACTGTGGTCTGTCAGTATTAATGCTATACCAGAAGGGCTATGTGAATAAAAGGGATAACCAGGATACCGGCCTACTGTGGTCTGTCAGTATTAATCCTATGCCAGAAGGGCTTTGTGAATAAAAGGGATAACCAGGATACCGGCCTACTGTGGTCTGTCAGTATTAATGCTATGCCAGAAGGGCTTTGTGAATAAAAGGGATAACCAGGATACCGGCCTACTGTTGTCTGTCAGTATTAATGCTATGCCAGAAGGCCTATGTGAATAAAATGGATAACCAGGATACTGGCCTACTGTGGTCTGTCAGTATTAATGCTATGCCAGAAGTCCTTTGTGAATAAAAGGGATAATCAGGATACCAGCCTACTGTGGTCTGTCAGTATTAATGCTAAGCCAGAAGGGCTTTGTGAATAAAAGGGATAATCAGGATACCAGCCTACTGTGGTCTGTCACTATTAATGCTAAGCCAGAAGGGCTTTGTGAATAAAAGGGATAATCAGGATACCAGCCTACTGTGGTCTGTCAGTATTAATGCTATGCCAGAAGGGCTTTGTGAATAAAAGTGAACAGGCTGGGAATATACAACATTGACTAAAAATGTGGCTGTAGAATCAGTCTGTCCCCAAACAATTTGCGCTGTACGTGTTGTATGTTGTATGGCGTTGGTCGCTACTGAGGTGCTGACACCTATGCACATGAAATAAGCTGATGCTTTTAACAAAACCAAGCTCTCATCATCACATGTATATGTTTGTGGTGGTGATTTTAGTCCTATAATTATATCAAAATATAAAGTAAAAATTAAACGTTCAGATACAGAATGCAATTTTAAATAACTTTCCAATGTACTTTTTATAAATGTTGCTTATTTCTCTTGGTATCCTTTGTTAAAGACTAATTCTAAATTAGCTCAGGAGCGTGCACATGTCTTTATCACTCTATGGCAGCAGTGTTTAAAGCAATGTAATACATAGCTGCAAACACTGCTGCCACATGGCTAAAGACGTGCACACTCCTGAGCTAACCTAGGATTACTCTTAAAGAACTAAGCAAAATGATAATGGAATTTAATTGAAAACTTGTTTGAAATTTCATTCTTGATCCAATCCATAAGTTTGTATATAAACTCTAGTTACAAAATGTAAATGAAATAGATGTTTCCATTTACAATAGATGGTTTTGTGATTTAATGGAAATAGACACAATGTTCTCTGTACTTTGCAACATTTTAATTGTTTGTTTTCTGGGGATAATGTGTAACAAATAATTCCTTTCTTTTGAGTTTGTGATATTTATCATATACAGACATTTTTAAATCCCAATTTTTTCTTTTACAATAAGATTTCAAATTCCCCTTTTGTAACGGACCATCTGGAATCTGTCAAATCCCAATGTTTTTTATGAAACCGTATCCACGTCAGCAATAAAACTCTCCCATGGTCACTGTCCTAAAGACTCCATATGTTTAGGCAAAGCTTGTCATTATACAGCTGGAAATATAGTGTGATGTTTTTGGTAAGGATGTTGTATCTGGTACTTGTATAAATAAAATATCAGGGAGGTAAGTCCACTATAGGAACTTTGATTTCTGCTTCTTGCTAACAGTACCGGCCAACTACAGAAAATTTAACAATTATATATAGGCTCTTATATTTTCTCTTATTTTTGAATGACTTATTTATATATTATAGAATGTGGTATATAAAATCTGAATCTTTTTTATGGTTCCAGTTTTAAAGTAATTCCACTTTTTGTAGAGAAACTTTGAATAATTTCAGTGATAGTTTAGACATCATATATCTCACATTGTCATTTTTTTTCCTATTTGCACAGATCTCAGTCCACATTATTAACGCTTGTTTGTTTGAACTTTATTAGGCTTTTTATAATTGGTTTTATATTAATAATATAAATCATTTAAATGTGACCAAAGGTTTTTCATGTATTTTATGAGATTGAGGTACATCTGGAATAATATTGTTTTCCTCTATTTAGATGAAAATGCTAAATATTGAATTGGATGTTAGTGCTGTTCTTTCACCTGTTTTTTTTTTAACTATTTGATGTAATTGTGACTTTAAAATTAACTTAAGACTGCATTGTATTGGTCGACTTTATTTATATCTTTCAGTAAATACATGTCAGTCAGTGACAGTAATGTGAAAGCATTGTACCTGATACAGAACTGTTATTGAGAGAGCTACAAAGTATTTGGAAATTACAACTGCTTTTTTTTATATGGATCACACTTGGAAATCCATAAGCTAAATCTTTGTGTTTGCCTGATCTATATTAGTAACATAAATTAAAGGGACAGTCTACCAGAATTGTTATTGTTTTAAAAGATAGATAATCCCTTGTTTACCCATTCCCTAGTTTTGCATAACCAACACAGTTATATTTATATAGTTTTTACCTCTGTGACTATCTTGTATCTAAGCCTCTGCAGACTGCCCCTTTATTTCAGTTCTTTTGACAGACTTGCAGTTTAGCCAATCAGTGATAGCTCCCAGGTAACTTCACGAGCACAGTGTTATCTATATGAAAACTAACACCCTCTAGTGGTGAAAAACCTGTTAAAATGCATTCTAAAGAGGCGGCCTTCAAGGTCTAAGAAATTAGCACATGAACCTCCTAGGTTAAGCTTTCAACTAAGAATACCAAGAGAACAAAGAAAAATTGGTGATAAAAGTAAATTGGAAAATTGTTTAAAATTACATGCCCTATCTGAATCATGAAAGTTTTTTTTTTGGACTAGACTGTCCCTTTAAATAGTCAAGTATATCAAGGTCTTAACTCCATAGAGAATTGTTTTGTTTTTTACTTTTACATATTTTGTTAAAATGGCTTCTTATGTTGGCAAAACTGCAAGAAAGCACTCCAAGCTTGGAAAAGATTCTACGTTTTTTTTATTCTAATATGATATAATTCACAACTGCTTATAATGAAACCCTTTATTGGTTTAAATGTATGGCTCTAGAAATAAAAAAAAGGGAATGACGTGGAGTGCGGAGCTAGAGCAGTATGCTCCTCATTTTTATGTTCCCCTTTTTAATAGATTATCCATAGAGGTCCTTTTAAGTTCTCATATGGGTTTTATTAGTTTAAAAGCCAGCAACTTAGACATGCTCTGTGCTTGTATCAAGGAATGTTACTTGCACTGTAAATGACAAAGCGCACACGATCCCGCAGCTTTAAATGTCTTACATCTTTTGCCATATTAGGAAATAGGAACCAAATGTTTGCCCAAGGTCTGTCATATGAAACAGGAAACTTCAAAAATGGTGAAGTTTAATATTTTCTACATTATTCAACATTTTTCTACACTATTTAAACCAACTTCTTTGAAGTCCTGTTCGGTGCACACCAGCATTCAAAAAATATAATAACAACTGACTTATCAGGCAGATTGTATAAGTTTAATGTCCAACTCTGCACATTTCTTAATGGTTTCAAAAAATATGCAAAAAAAAAAAAAAAAGAGACATTTAACCCTTTGCAAGAAACATACATGCAACAGTTTTGACTATTTGTTGCCAGTGACTGCAGTGTAACCTTCTGGTTTACAGTAACACAAACACTCAAAACATTGACTTAACCCCTTGATTGCCAGCAGCACAAAAACAATGGTGGTTTAACCTCTTGATGGTTTGTTACACTTACACAACAGTAATTTAACCAATTTATTGCTACTAAAACAAATTAAGCAATCGTTCAACCAATTGTTTACCTTCCACACCTAAACAGCAGTGAAAATCCTCTGTTTGCATAAGAAATAGTTTAACCCACCTAACTACCTAGAAGACGTTCATCAGTGATTTAATCCCGTGTCCATAGCCTACAGCTTCTGTAAACCATAATCCATGCATGGTATGCTTCTTCTTACTGTGGTGTGTGTGAGCTGCTGATGGGGAGGAGTTAAGATAGAACTCTCCTTTTGTATAACTCAATTATTGCACCTACAACTGTAATGTACCCCTATGTAATGTACCCCTATGTATGTAATGCAGCTCTGTAATGTTTTATTCTTTGTTTAGCGCTGTGTAATCTGCTAGCACTTTATAAATAACCGATGATAATAATAATAATAATAATAATAAAAGAAGAGGAGAGTACTGGGCGTAGATGCTCAGGCACCACACACCATCCAGCAGAATTGACAATTAACCATGCTTGTAACAAGGGCATTTTACCAGATGCCACTTTTATATATATATATATATATATATATATATATATATATATATATATATATATATATATATATATATATATATATATCAGTGACGTGCAGTGACGTCAGAGGCTGGTGAGGCAGTGGCAGGATACGCCTTCATTCTTTAGATATCCTTTGTTGAAGAAATAGCAATGCACATGGGTGAGCCAATCACATGAGGTATCTATGTGCAGCCACCAATCAGCAGCTACTGAGCATATTTAGATATGATTTTCAACAAAGGACATCAAAAGAATGAAGAAAATTAGATATTAGATTAAATTGGAAAGTTATTTAAATTTGCATATGGGTTTCATGTCCCTTTAAATGGTGTCTTGGAAAACTGGTCAACTTAGTAAACATCTGATTTTAGTCTAAAAGGATTGTAACAGAAACTCTTGCCAGATAACACAATGCTTGCTCTGATTATGAGATATAGAAATCCATGCCCATTAAAATATGTTTAAAACATACTTTTTACTTTAATGCTGTAAATTATGCTTATAGATTCTTTCATTACATAAGGGATGAGAGTCAGAAGGGGAGGAAGAGAGAGAGAGAAAGAGACCATGGGGGAGAACAACACATAAGGAGAGAGATGGATAGATAGAGAGAGAGAGACACACACACACACAAGGGGGGGAGAGAGGGACCACTGCATTTTAAGTAATAAAACAGCAGAGCTACAGAGAGTTCATAAAATTAGTCTATAATTTAGTGTGAAGTACAGAGGCAAGCTGCTAAGTTAGTGGGTGTAAAGTTTGAGTAAACAAAATACAAAAACGACCCTGCTGTAAAAGAGTAAAAAAACACTAAACCACATTCATTAAATTATCATTTTCACTAACAGAATCCCTTTCAGTAAAATCTTACTTTAATAAGATGTGGCTGAAACACTGCTCTCTGTGCCTCTTTTCCTGCTCTGTAAGGATTCAGGAAGTGACAGTGGCACATTCCACTGCACTTAGAGGGGAAGAACAGAACTCTCTTTTTCACTTTAGCAAAGCTAGCAGGTTCACAGGACAGCAACAAAATATATGAAAGTTGTTTTTTTCCGTTTTTGTTTTGTTTTATATGATTTAACATCCAGCCCCAACCCTATGTTCCACTTACTAATGCCTCTCGCTGGATTGGTTCAGCCCAAATAGGACTGCCTCAAATAAGCAGTTAATGGGCCATGCAATGATCTTAACCACTTGCATCCAGTAGGTGGCGCAGCATGTTGTGTAATGGTGGGCAGACCTGCTTGTGCCTCTTCATTGCACAACATATAGCTGTGAGAAAAAAAAATGCCGGGAAAAAAAAAATTACAATTTTTTTTTTAAAGCTAATAAAAAAATATATATTTTTGCCCATATGAGAGGTGAAACACTGCCCCACCTGCCTCTAGTGACTGCACATCACTTATATATATATATATATATATATATATATATATATATATATATATATATATATATATATATATATATATATCTTAAGTCCTGAGTAGCATTATTATAAAACCATCAATGTCAGTCACATAGTTGAACAAAAATGCAGTACAACATGACCTACAATGTAAACGTTAACTGCAAAAATTAGTAACAAGTGGATATATTGCACCCAGGGATAGGGTTGCCACCCGTTACACATGCTGCAGGGTGTGCAGGGAGGAATATGAATAGTGGTGTCCAGAAACACAATACATGTTCCTCCCTGCACACCCTGCAGCATGTGTAACTCATAAGTGTGCAGGAAAACATGGCTGAGGTGGCAACCCTACCCAGGGATATAAAAGTATAATATATTAAAGTGCTCTTACAGATTGAGAAATATTAATGAGGTAAGATATGTTCTGCTTCTAATATTCTGTTTCCTCTGTTTTGCTTTGCTTTTCTTTGTTAGTTATACATTAAATGGGTCATTAAGGCATTTATTTTCTCTCTTATATGAAATCTATTACTATTTTATCTAATCTTTCACATGGTTGGGTTTATATAAAATATATTGCAGAAAATTCTTGAAAAATGTAAATTTGAAAAAGAATTGCATGGGATTTATTGTCAACTTCATAGACAGACAGAGAACTGACATACAATAATTTGGGAAAACAAAGAAAAGCAAATAGCAAATCAGAATAAAAAGTGTTATGAAGGTAAAAGGACGAGCTAAAGGGGAAGTGTAATTATTATTTCACAGAACAGTTTGTGGCATAAAAAAAATTGCATGTATGTAAATGGATGGAATTTCAACAAAATACTTAAGTCAGACTCAGGGCCGGCCTGGGTGCAAAAAATGATACATACAGGGAATTCTGTAATTATTATGCTTATTTCTTGAGGTGGGAAATAGTAGCGAACTGCTCACAAATGTCTAGACAGGAAATAGATGAGTCACATGTCCTCAGAGCCTATACTTGGCTAAACCTCTTCCTAGTTCAGGTTTCACATGGTGCCTCTCTTACAGATGAGCTTCATGGCTCCTTTCATGGAGTACAAAATGTATTATTATAAGTTATTTGTAGAGCACCAACAGATTCTGCAGTTCTAAGAGAATATCTATTAAAAATAAGTTTAGTGCTATTTATATCATTGATTTGTTTCTTATTTTGAATGTTTTGCATCTTTTTACTGAAAACAAGGGAGTACAACAATATGGTAATTTGTAGGCCAATGTATCAACCATACATGATGCTGGGATGCAACAGAGTTTTCAGAAATACCTTAAAGCAGTTTTATTTACATATGCATGGTATATATCTGCAGTGAAGTTCTGTTATGCAAGATATCTACAAACACAATATGCTCATAAGCATTTTTAATTAATTGTGCTAGAAATTTTTTTACATAGTAATGCTGTGCCGGACGAGTCTTGGGACATAACACTAGTAAGCAATCATTGTGTATCATGTTTCTGGGTTACATTTTTGAAAAATGAAGGGTGAGCATCAGCCTTTCCGGAGCAGTGGAAAAGTATAATTTCAAAGTTAAAATATAGCAAAAGGGTCAAAATAAATAAAGAACATGTTACTGCTGGTAATTAAAGGGATACTAAACCTAATTTTTTTCTTTAATGATTCAGATAGAGCATGCAATTTTAAGCAACTTTCTAATTTATTACTACTATCAATTTTCATTTGTTCTCTTGATACTTTTATTTAAAAAGTAGGAATTAAACTTAGGAGCCAACCTATTTTAGGTTCAGCACCATGGATAGCGCTTGCTTATTGGTGGATACAGTTTGCAAACCAATAAGCAAGCATAACCCAGGTTCTCAACAAAAAATGGGCCGGCTCTCAAGCTTTACATTCCTGCTTTTTAAATAAAGATTGCAAGAGAACAAAGAAAAATTGATAATAGGAGTAAATTAGAAAGTTGCTTAAAATTGCATGTTTTATCTGAATCATTAAAAAAAAAATTAAAGGTACATTAAACCCATATTTTTTCTTTCATGATTTAGATAGAGCATCCAATATTAAACAACTTTCTAATTTACTTATATTATCTAATATGCTTCATTCTCTTGATATCCTTTGCTGAAAAGCATATCTAGATAGGCACAGTAGCTGTTGATTGGCGGTTGCACATAGATGCCTCGTGTGATTGGCTCACCCATATGCATTGCTATTTCTTCAACAAAGGATATCTGAAAAATGAAGCAAATTAAATAATAGAAGTACATTGGAAAGTTGTTTAAAATTGTATTCCCTATCTGTATCATGAAAGAAATTTTTTGAGTTTAATATCCCTTTAAGTTTAGTGTCCCTTTAAACATTTTATGGGGCTTTTAATTTTGAGGTTAATGGCCCATTAAGAGGATATTAAACACATTTGTTTTTGTTTAAAACTTATGCTTGTCCCACACTCCTTAGAGAGGCAAACTTTGTAACCTAGGATTTATTTGAAATTGCTGTGAATTGCCTAAACTAGCTATATGATTTGCAGCATTTTGAAGATAACCTCGGTTACAGAGTTTGCTTTTTGGTCTCTCTAGGGAGCGTGGGGCAAGCACAAAAGCAAGAGATCTTTAAAGTTTCTTTAAAAAAGTACTCAAGCACAAATAATATTTCTAAGCCAATAGATACTAAGACGCATATTTACTACACTGCGGATCAGGGACGCAAGACCTCGCTGAATGCGGAGAGCAATACACTCTCCGTATTCAGCATTGCACCAGCAGCTCACAAGAGCTACTGGTGCAACACCGCCCCCTGCAGATTTGCGGCCAATGGGCCGCCAGCAGGGGGTGTCAATCAACCCGATCGTACTCGAGAGCAGGCGGACAGGGTTATGGAGCAGCGGTCTTTGTGACTGGTGCTTCATAACTGCTGTTTCTGGCGAGTCTGAAGACTCGCCAGAAACACGGGCCCACAAGCTCCTTACGGAGCTTGATAAATGGGCCCTGAAGCATTCTTGCACATTACTTTGCAGTATTACTTTCAGTGAACCCATAAATTCCACAAATTTGAACAGAGTAAATGTGATCTGTTGTGTATATGTTCAAATATTTTGCTTAACAAAAGTTACATTAACGGGACAGTCAACACCAGAACTTTTATTGTTTAAAAAGATAGATAATCTCTTTATTACCCATTCCCCAGTTTTTCTTAACCAACACAGTTATAAAAATACACATTTTGCCAATCAGTGCTGACTCCTAGGTAATTTCACGTGCGTGAGCTCAATGTTAACTATATGACACACATGAACTAACACCCTCTAGTGGTGAAAAACTGTCAACATGTATTCAGATTAGAGGCGGCCTTCAAGGTCTAAGAAATTAGCATATGAGTCAACTTAGGTTTAGCTTTCAACTAAGAATACCATAAAAACAAAGCAAAATTGGCGATAAAAGTAAATTGGAAAGTTGTTTAAAATTACATTCTCTATCTGAATCATAAAAAGTTTATTTTGGACTTGACTGTCCCTTTAAAGCTTTTCAAATGAATATTGAAATGAATAGAACATGTATATTTGTGCACAACTGATACTCAATGGTCTTTAGTCACATAACTTTATTTGGAGTAAGGAACACTCCTCCACGAACAAAAGTTGTTATACTATGCTCAAGAAATGTTAAAACAACTCAGAAAAGGTTTAAAACCCTCCCCCCCCAAACAAACATATTATAAAACTACCCACTGTAGATGCAACAGAGAAAAATGTGAAGAGATTTCTTAACCAATGTATACACACATTGTTGTTTTTTTGTCTATTGTAATATATTGTAGTCACAGTACTTTTTAACATTGTGTAAAGCTTATTGGAAACTATGCACTAACTGTGATGCTGTCTTTAGCTGCCTGACCCAGAAAGAATGACCTAATCTAGTTTACTTGTATAAACACTGAACTACAGTCTGTTTAAGACTTTAACAGATGTAGTTACCACTAAAAGATATATGACTAAAACAGGAAACTACCTATTAGCATAGGAAAATAAGTACTTGTGGAAATGGATTCATTTGCAGATGGAGCACATGAGACGTGGCACAAGTTGCATTTGATTTGGCACGTTACACAAACTAGTGGTCAGCCACATTATAAGGCTTTATACTTAAGACATATGTGTCATCCTCTGGATGGAAAATGAGATACCCTGCGCTAGCTGCTTGAATATGGAGTGCAGTTTCTTTGTGTAGGTTGTATTTTATTTACAAAAGTGATTCTTAAAGGAACACTAAAGTCAAATTTAAACTTTTATTATTCAGATAGAACATGCAGTTTTAAGAGACTTTCCAATTTACTTCAATTATCAAATTGTGCACAATCTTTTTATATGGACACTTTCTGAAGCACCAGCTCCTAATGAGCATGTGCAAAAGTTCATAGTGTTTACATGTATGAGCCTGTGATTGGCTGATGGCTGTCACATGATACAGGGGGTCAGCAAAAGGGAAGTCAATTTTGAAATTTATCAGAAAAGGTTAAACCTCATTTAGTGTCCTTTTACAAGAGTATCTAGATACTTTCAAACATCACAACAGTTACATGCTTTTTAGCAAGCTTACAATCTAAGTGATTTTCATAGCAAATTTTAGCCTGATATTAATATGCAGACATATATTTTAATAAGTGATATTATATAATTATTGAAGAAATAAGTGTAAAAGGTTTGAGTTTACATTGCTGTTATTACTTTTGAGCCTTAAATCATTAACCCATGTAACTTGTTCACAAATTATAATATTTCAGTTCCTGTTAACCTTCTACAGCCATCATTTTGCGAACACTAAATGAAAGCAGCTGCTGCATGGTGTTAATTTGTTCAGCAGCTATTTTAATTGCTATTGGTAGCTGACAATGATCACAACTATCAGGGTTAGAAGGTAACAAAGTTCAGTGGTCAGGGTTAAAGGGTAGTATTTTAGTATTCAGGGCTACAATGCAGGGTTAGTAATTTAGGCTTGGCCCGCAGCAGTTTAGGGGTAAGAGCTAGCAGGTACCAGGCCTGATAACAGTTGAATAGATAAGAGTCTAGGTTAGGACAAGCAAGCAATAAACAGTCAAGTGATAAGAGAATGCAACACATTCTAGTAAATACTAAATCTCAAAGGGATCCTCTGTGTTTACCCAGCCCATAGTATGGCTTAAAGGTCACATATGGGGTAGCTGACACGTCTCTCTGGGGATACATGCAACAATCAGTAAGGCTGCCCAACACACCAGTGATGTGACTGTAAGCTAAAACTTGATAAATGAGCCTACAACATATATATCTCAAACTCCTGGAAGTGAATCCACCCTCCTGGGTCATCTGCCTGGGTGAAAAAATTGAGTAAACATATTGCAAACGAATGCACTCTCAGGACTTTTTAGTAGTGAGTTAAAAAACAAAATTTATTGACGTTTCCGCGTTCACACAGACCTGATGAAGGGGTCTGTGTGAACCCTGAAATGTCAATAAATTTTGTTTTTTGACTCACTACTAAGAAGCCCTTCGAGTGCTGAG
This sequence comes from Bombina bombina, assembly GCF_027579735.1. NCBI lineage: Eukaryota > Metazoa > Chordata > Amphibia > Anura > Bombinatoridae > Bombina > Bombina bombina. The sequence goes on along the minus strand of NC_069499.1, from coordinate 512,710,717 downwards.
CTTTTTCTGCAATAACATTGTTATGAATGTATATTCAGAAATGCATATTTAGGCTTTTTATTAGCTGTTCTGTAGTCATAATCACTGTCAGTCATAAATATATAAATATGTAAGAACATTTTACAGGTATTGTTACTTTAGATATAAAGTGATTTTTTTTATATGTGCCAAATATATATGAAATTCATAATGTGGATTAATAGTGGACTATAGTTTTTGTTGATGATAATAATAATCACAATACAGATGGATGGATGATGGATGGATAGATAGATAGATAGATAGATAGATAGATAGATAGATAGATAGATCTGGACCGAGCTCCCTTATAGACTGACACAATGTTTAATGTCATTAATCAAGTGGAGAGCTCCTAGTTGGCTAGAAACGCTCTAAGGAAGGTAGTGTGGGGGAAGGTCTTGCCTGTAGGTGTACAGAAGCTACTTACCAATTCAGAAATGTCTTCTACATCCTGTAGATGACCAATTTGCCCACCCTCCCTCGCTGACCTCTTGTAGTTGGAGGAGATAGGGATTCACTTGCCAATATGCCATATTGAATAAGTTTAGTCAGTTAAAATGTTGATCTGTTTATCTAACTAAAGTGACTGGCATTAGTATTTCTTCTACTTGGACATATGTGTGTGTTTTGTTTGATTAGAGTTAAAGGGACGGTCTACAATAGAATTTGTATTGTTTAAAAGATAAACAATCCCTTTATTAACCATTCCCCAGTTTTGCATAAAACAACACCCTGCCCGAACACAGTGTTATCTATATGGCCCACATGAACTAACAGTCTCTTGCTGTGAAAAGCAATTAAAAAAGCATGTGATAAGAGGCAGCCTTCAAGGGCTTAGAAATTAGCATATGAGCCTACCTTTGTTTAGTTTAAACTAAGAATACCAAGAGAACAAAGCAAATTTGATGATAAAAGTAAATTGGAAAGTTGATTTAAATTACAAGTCCTATCTGAATAATGAAAGTTTAATTTTGACTACACTGTCCCTTTAACTAGGTCCTCAGGGTATGCAAGGTACTACCTGATAAGGACCATAACAGGGCATTTAATCCCCTAATAAAATGGTCAAATTGACTGCAAAATGACTACAAAAACGTTTGTTTGTAAAGTTTTAATTTGTCAGTGTACTGAGCCAATATAATGGAAAGTCGCATAAACAAAGATGTTGCTGTCAGTACTTGTATCAGTAAACTCTCTATAAAAAGTACAAGCATATAAACAGAAGCTACAACATATAAACCGACATGTTCATGTTAGACTTGTGTGAATACAGTATATCCTTGTATTATGCATCTCTTGTAGATTAGTGTTACCCATATAACTGTTTTATGTGGATATATAGCTCAGAGATTGTGCAAGGAGACACACCTAACAATTATTTATGCCATTAGCAATAATTAACTTTCTTTTAGAAATATAACAGTAGTAAACGTTTTATGGGATGAGTAACTATCTAATCTGGTATGTTTAATACACATATAGTGTGTAAGCATACAAATGCTACACCTATTTACAGTTATATATAATATAAGCTGTTATGTGTGTCTGTGGAGTATACTTGTGCTGTCAGATATGCTTGTGCTTGTAAGAACTGTTTAGTACATATACTAGGGACACACATGAGCTATAAGGTACATCGTCTCATGCTGTGTTGTGAGACAATTATCATCATCTGGCGGACAGACCAGTTACATGGCATTTCTCTAAGAGTTGTAAAGTGCTTTGTAAATATCCTTGATTTGACTTTTTTTCCCGCAAAAAGAAATACTTCTTCTTTTTTTTGCTTTCAAGGTTAAAATAATAAATAAAGCAAAAACAGCAATAGAGTTTTATAATAAATAAAATATTAACTTGTTTTAAGAAATGGCGTTTGCACTTATTAATAAATGTAATATAACTTTAATCTTTAATTATGTATCTCCTACCAGCTTTTGCAATGCTCTCCACCAGTTTCTAATTATTTCTAAACTGAAGTGGCATATAGAGCGGTTCCACCCACTCAGTCTACACCCGTCATAGATTGCATGCAGTCATGCACTTGATGCTCGGCATCTAAAAAGCAGGAGTTCATCTCTCCCCTAATATCGTAAGCCAACGATCTGCTAGCAGGAAATGGTTCCAGTAAACAATTGCAATTGCTGTACCCATTGACTGTTTACATCAATGTTATGAGGAGTTCCTTTATGAACAACTGGGCATGCATTGTTGGTCCTCCAGTCATGGTACTTAAAGGGACCTTCTACTGCTGTTTCAAGAGTATGCTCTGTGCAGCAGCATTTTAAACACTGCACTTGCTCAGAGAACCTGTGGTGATTGTATAATCTGGTAATCACTCAATTTGCATTATTGCTGACATGATAAAAGCATTACTGTTTCTGAGCAGCAGCAGTATTAAAAATAATGATGCACTGAGAATATCTAGATATGCCTCACATGCACATGCAGAGAAAAATGCTAACACTAAAACAGTTATAACTTTTACTAGAAGAATGCTTGCCAATACACGTGTATTGTAAATATTTATCTATTCAAATATGTAATTCATCTTTGTACATTTCAATTTTTATTTATCGGTAGCGTGCTTCAATAGATTGTGGCGCAGCTTTTCATTGGTGTAGTGGGCAGCAATGTAACAAGTTGAAAAATGTGGTTTAACAGGGAAGCAGGCAACAGAGGCAGTAATAGATAAAAAAACTTATTCTATTGGTATACTTTGTTGAAAAGCATACCTAGGTAGGCTCAGGAGCTGCAATGCACTACTGGGAGCTAGATGCTAATTTGTAGCTGTACATATATGCCTCTTGTCATTGGTTTACTTCATGTGCACAGCTAGCTCCCAGTAATGCATCTCTGCTTCTTTAAAAAAGGAAACCAAGAGAAGGAAGACAATTTGATAACAGAAATAAATTAAAAAGTTGTTTAAAATAATATGCCCTATACCAAAGATATTTTTTGGGGGTTCATGTCCCTTTAAGTTATCACATTTAGAACCCTTTCGACTTGCATAGGTTTAATTACCAGTGGTTTGGGGTGAGAAGGCAATACCAGGCCCACAAATATAAAAACTAGATATATACATGTAAAGCTTGATAAAGGGTTGTAAAGGTTCCAAAATCTACTGGACTAGGCTTCCTACCACTTCCTGTGCATCTTGGAAATATTAGTAGACTAAGCAAGTTCTCTGGTTCCTGGGATTTCCCCACATATATGCATATTAATGTATGCACAGTAACATTGTTGGCGAGAAGGAGAGGGGAAAATTGTGCCTCAGATTCTGCTCCATGGCCTAGCGGTGTCTAGATACGACCTTCAGAGATACAGGAAACTAAGAAAGGGTAAAGCTGTGGTCAAACTACAACCGATGTTGTTTTCTGAAAGGTTAGATAATTCAACTTTCCATCACCTTTAAATGTGAGCACATGCTTTATCTAATAGTGTAGTTAGTGTAATAAAGTGTAATAGTGTAAGGGACAGTCTAGTCAAAATTAAACTTTCATGATTTAGACAGAGCATGCAATTTTAAGCAACTTTCTAATTTACTCTTATTATCATTTTTTCTTCTTTCTCTGGCTATCTTTATTTAAATGTACGCTTACAAGCTGGCCCATTTATGGTTCAGCACCTGGGTAACGCATGCTGATTGGTGGTTACATTTAGACACCAATCAGAAAATGTTACCCAGGTACTGAACCAAAATTGGGCTGGCTTCTATGCTTACATTCTTTCTTTTTCAAATAAAGATACCAAGAGAACGAAGACAAAATGATAATAGGAGTAAATTAGAAAGTTGCTTAAAATTGCTGCTCTATCTGAATCACGAAAGTTTAATTTTGACTAAACTATTCCTATTTAAAGGAACGCTCAAGTCAAAATTAAACTTTCATTACTAAGATAGAGCACACAATTTTAAACAACTTTCATTATCTAAATATGCACAATATTTTTGTATGCACCCTTGCTGATGCATCAGCACCTACTAAACGTGTAAGATTCACAGAATAAACGTATTGCATTTTATGATTGGCTGATGGCTGTCACATGATGCAGTGGGTGGGAAAATAGAACTAACTTTAAAATTTGTCAGAAAGAAATCTATTACTCATTTGAAATTCAAACAAATGCTTTTACGTTGTCTTTTTATTATGCATTTACTGATTATGCTATTATACTGTGTTTAGTTGTCCTTTACCTAACAATGCAATTTATATAAACTTTTGCCACTTTACAGACTAAGAAACAGAGAATACACTATAAGGTAGTCCTTCCCCTTGTTAGCTCTGAGCTGGATATCTTTACCATTAGAGACTGACCTCCCTCAGCACTGCCCGCTATGGAACACTAAGCAAGAGATGATGTAATGCAGCCAGTTGGTGCTGCAGATGTGAAGTTGGTTTTACCTCTGACAGAGTGATTCCGCTATGTAGTAATTAGTTTTTCATGGAAAGTAATTTGGTAAGGTTCCTGTAACAGAAAACAGCTGCAATACTTCAGAAAATGGAAAGAAAGAAGCGGTACCTTTGTGAACCCTTTGGTGTGTGAAGATTAGGACAGCGTTTATCATCCTTATTCCTGATCATTGTGTGCAATTTGTTTGACTCTTCCCCAGACTTTTCATCCCTCCAGCTAACACAAATGCATTAAGCTCCCAAACACAGGCAAACGTACCACATACAACTCTTTGGGCCAGATTACAAGTGGCCCGCTAACAGTTATGCACAAGCGATATCGGATCTATTGCGGCTGTATTAAACGTAATATATATATACACAAGAAAGAACACAGCACTTGCCTATAGAGGGTATAATATATCCAGGTAGTAGGTGGAAGATCCGGTGGTGTGAATGGTTCACAAGTGTACAATCAGCATATGTTCTCAGGATACACAGTGGTACTTCCTGGCCATACAGACTTTGCTCTACTGTTGACTTTATTCTGATTATTAAATGAAAAAGGCATAGAAATGGATATAAATGTTTATTCATATTTTAAGACAACATTGAATGCAAGATAGAAAAAGGTAAGCAGAATTTGTGAATAATAATCAAATATATCTGAATAAAAAATTGCACCGTATTTATCAGGGTGAAAGCTGACAAAGGGGCCTATTTATCAAATGTCTGTCCGACATGATTCGATCAGCGGATCATGTCTGACAGACATCGCTGAATGTGGACAGCAATACACTCTCCACATTCAGCGTTGCACCAGCAGTTCTTGTGAACTGCTGGTGCCACGCCGTCCCCTGCAGATTTGTGGCCAATCAGCCGCTAGCAGGGGGTGTCAATCAACCCGATCGTATTCAATCATGTTGATTTCTGACGATCGCTGTCCGCCTCCTAAGAGCAGGCGGAGAGGTTAGAGATAAATAGGCCCCAAAGAGGCATTAGGATAAACTTGCACAATTATACTGCATGTGGTTAATGCTACAGTATTGTATAATTGTGCAGGATGGCAATGTCACTGTTTTCTCCAAAAGACTATAACATGCAGTAGAATTGCATAATCAATAAGTACATAATACAAAGACAATGCAATAGCACCTGAACATTAAATGAGCAGTAGATTTTTTTCTGGCATATTTCAAAATGTATTTAAATTTGCCGGCTCCTGTATCATGTGACAGCAATCAGCCAATTATGGACTCATATACGTATACACTGTGGACTTTTGCACATGCTCAGTAGTAGCTGGTGCCTCAGAAAGTGTGTGTATAAAAAGACAGTGCAGATTTTAATAATGGAAGTAAATTGTAAAGTCTCTTGAATCTGTCTGGTCTGTCTGAATCATAAAACTTTATAAATTGTATACCAGTATATAAAATTGGTTTAAAGGTCCATTATGGTTAAAAAATTACATGGTTAATGCAGGATGGTTAAGTGACAGAGGTTTAAGGATATCAAAGTATTAGTTTATTCATCCTAATTAAACTTATTGAAAAATTTGTTACATTTGTGAGGCATTTTTTGTTTATTACAATGTATCTGTACAGTTCTTTTTGTCAGTATTGTCATTTTGCTTACCTTGAAATAAAATGAATATAATAATGTTGTAGGTTTGGTTGAAGTTTTATGGTTAATTAAACATTTAATTACCATCAGGTGCCATAAATAAGTTACAGTGTTACATTAGAAATCTAGCAGAATGTGACATATTTGTCACACATTTACTGCACCCCAGCACCTACAGTATGAGCACTAAAACAGGAAGCCATATATTCACATAAAATGTGTCAGGCACGAAATAGGAGTTATGAAAATACATTCTGAGGTTGTCCTGGCTGCATTTTCAAATCGTTTTTGCTTCTTTTATTTCCCACAGGCGCATAATTTTACCAAATGAATAACTTGCAATCATCAGCTCTATTCACTTTACTTTCCAGTGGAAACAAAGACATTCTGCCTCCTACACTTATGAACATGAATGTCTCGTTCCACAGCTATTTGCTCAAGTTCTTGTTGTAACTTGCAGATGTGGTAGACTTTAAGCAGCAAGCTTATCTGATCCAGCATTATATATATATATATGACATATTTTGCTTTCATTTATTTAAAACAAATATAAATTTTTCCCAGAAAGAATTCAGTGGGTAATATAATACATTTTGATGTAAAAAGATTATTTAAAGCTGTGATACTGAAAAATCAGCTACCCTCCCTCAAATGTTCAATCAGACACTTACAAAATTGTATTTTAATTTATACCTTATGTTTAAAATAAAATGGAATCTAATCAAATTATATTTTTACAGCAGCATTTTTAACACATATACACAACAAGTGTCCCCAAAACTGCTGGGCTGTCCTCATTTTGAACCAAAGTCTCGTCTGTACAATGAAGACAAATTTTTAATTTAAACCACAATTGGCGGTGGTTTAAAGGAGACCTGCCATATTTATGCTGTCCATTGTCTGTCTGTTCAGGGTTCCCGAAATAATTACTACCTTTCTTGAAAAAAAAAAAATACCACCCATGCTCCTTATCATACGTTTGCATAATTAATTATACAGTATAACTCAGAAATTAAAGCTGCTAGCGCTGATATTAAATGATCATTTAAAGTTTCACCACGATAGGACTTTTCTTTCTGTATTTATTCCTAACATTGACATAACCTTAAAAATCCAGGCCATGCTAATAAAATACCATTTGGGAGGCAACACTAGTTCTGTATAAAGAGAAACTACAATTGAATTGAATATATATTATTCATAATTTTTCAAGGATTTTACTCTTTTTTTTTTTTTAACTTAATGTGTGAATGGTCAATTTCTTCTCGTCACTTCCCCACAAGAGGGCTGTGGTTTCTACAGGAAGTCAAAGTAGTAGATTTTCCTTGGATATGTTTGCCAGGAGAAACATGGTCTAGCTGCAGTTAGGGCTTGATTTATTAAAGCCCTGCAGCTACAAGTTCTCATAAGAACTTGCTCGCCGTAATTTAGCAAGCAGCGGTCACCAGACCGCCGATTCCCTAACCTCTTCGCCACCTCTAAGGTGGCAAAATTCAATCTCTGCGGTGGAGTCCGGCGAGAAGATTGACAGCTCCTGCCCGCGCGTGATTGGCTGTGCGCGTGGAGGAGGCGGGATTGCACGCAAGCTCAAATTTGAACTCGTGTGCAATGGTGAATACCTGCGGGTAATTTCGCCCTGCCACAGGCAAGCTGAGGCGTACAGGAGCACATATATACGCCCCTGTATGCCTCAGCTTTGATAAATCTAGCCCTTAGTTTATTGCCCATACTCAGTAGAGGACTTTTGCTGCAAAATCATGTAACAATAGAACTTAAAATCACTGCTGCTTGTTGAGCACGAAAACAAGTTTTTTGTTTTTTTTAATTATGTTTACTTTCATCTAACAGATTTTTTTCCCACTAACAGAGCTCTGATTAGCATCCATTAAAATGTTCATGGTTCAGATAGAGTGTACACTTTTGAAAGACTTTCCATTTTTTTATTTTTTTTTAAAATAACTTTTGTTCTTTTAGTATCCTTTGCTGAAAAGCATACATAGGTAGGCTCAGGATCAGTAATGTACTACTGGTAGCTGGTTGACTTTAATTTTAAAGGAGTCAACCGCAATTGTATGCAAGCAATAGTGAAATAAAAAAAATGTAATGCATTAGAGCATTAGCTAGAATTTTTTACTTGAACAGAAACTTTAAATCTCTGTACTTAAATAGTGGATTTAATATGTAAATAATATGTCACGAGTATACTTTTTATTGTTTTTGTTTTACCACTTTTTATTGCATCTCAATAGGAAATATAATCATTTTTGCAATATACTTCCATTCACAAAAATGCTTCTATTAAAATTAAGGAAAGGAAGATACCAACGACTGATACAAGCTGAACCAGCGCCTCCAGCTAGCACACCTGTTCTATTAAAAGTTCTTACTGTTTTTCTGCAGCATACGCACATATCCTGTGTGAGCCGTGGACCAGTATGCAAACACCACACCTTCTCACAGAAGCAATACACACCATCTTCAGCAATATGAACTTAAATATTGGTGCATAGGCCCTCACAGGATATGTGTGTATGCTGCAGTAAAACAGTAATCACTTTTACTAGAAGCATTTTTGCTAATAGAAGTATATTGCAAAAATGACTCAAATTGAAATGCATTTATGCACATTTTAATTGTAACCTTTTAATCTTTTTATATATATATATATATATATATATATATATATATATATATATATATATATATATGTGTGTGTGTGTGTATATATATATATATAGTTTTTATTCATTTTATCCTGAAATCAAGGTTTAAAAAGCAATCAAGAATCCAGAAAATGCATATAAAATAAAAGCTCATTAAATTATAGTAGAATTGCATAATAAAAAAATACAATGCAATAGCACTTATTCTGAGTTTTAAATGAGTAGTAGATTTTTTTCTCACAAATTTCAAAATGTACTTCACTTTACCGGCCCCTTGCATCATGTGACAGCCATCAGCCAATTACAGACTCTTATACGTATACACTGTGAAAACTTACACGTTCAGTAGCAGCTGGTGCCTCGGAAAGTTTGAATACAACATGACTATGCACAATCTGATAATGTAAAAGTAAATTGGAAAGACTCTTAAAACTGCATGTTCGATCTAAATCATGAAAGTTTAATTTTGCCTTCAGTGTTCTGTGTTACCTGAATCTCCTTTCTCACATATAGCTCAGCTTTTATTTACATCACCACACGTGTCTTACTTTTTAGACCTGTCAAATCCTGTTCCCAGTGTTTATATCTCCTAACATAACATCTGATTGGGAATGCTGGAAAAACATCTGGCAGGGAAGGCGAGCAATCCATAGATACAGAGCCTGTTTAATTTCAGTGTTTTATATTTTTAAAATGTATATTAAATTAGATGAGTGTATAAATGGTAAGTTCAGATAAATTCCTGCTTAAATGAGGACATTTATTGTTAAAGGTTCATCAATCTGCAAAAACTGCCTTCAGCTAAATAACCTCTGGTTTAGACAAATTAAAGTTTTACCCTACAATGTCCATTTAATTATAATAAAAATGACTTTTTACATTATGATAGTAAACGTGTTGTATTAATATTAGTGTTTTCCAGTGTTGTAGAATAGAAATACAGTACAAGAAAAGGTTGTGCAGCTTAGTTACATTTCTTTATAGACATAAGAATTTATTGTGGCGTGTGTACAGTTTCACATTTTATTTTTCCATGAATAGAAGGCTGGGGGAGGAGTTTAGAACAGAGTCAGGGCACTTTTAGACTGGGTTTATGTCCCAAGAAATACAAAGTTGAAGGACAAATAGACTGGGATCACAGACCTGGACAATTCAGTAACACACAAACACACAGACATGTATACACACATACACATACATACACACACATACAGTACATACACACATACAAACACATATACACAGACACACACATACATACACATATACATACCAACACACTGTGTTCATGTCCCAAGAAGTATGAAGTAGAAAGACAGCTGGACAGAGCTCCCAGACCAGGACCATTTAGCAACACACACACATATACACACATACATATACACACATACATACAAACACATACATAAACACACACATACATATACCCACACATACCCACACTCACTAACACATATCCACACAAACACATACATACATTACACACACTTACACATACATACATTACACACACATACACATACAAAACACACGCATATACACATACACACTCATATACACATACACACTCATATACACATACATATAAACATACAAAACACACACATATATATATATATATATACACACACACTCTAGGTCACCATATGTGTTATAGTGCCTCTGTCAAAGGGACAGTCAAGTCCAAAACAAACTTTCATTTTTCAAATAGGGCATGTAATTTAAACAACATCCAATTTACTTTTATCAACAATTTTGCTTTGTTCTCTTGGTATTCTTAGTTGAAAGCAAACCTAGGAAGGCTCATATGATCATTTCAAAGCCCTTGAAGTCCTCCTCTTTTTTATTTGCTTTTCACAGCAGGGGAGAGCTAGGTCATGTAGGCCATATAGATAACATTGTGATAACGCCCGTGGCTAGTGGCAGACACTGCACTAATTGGCTAACATGCAAGTCAATAGATAATAACTAAAAGTCATGTGATTAGGGGTGGCCAGAAGATGCTTAGATACAAGGTAATCACAGAGGTAAAAAGTGTATTAAAGGGACAGTCTAGGCCAAAATAAACTTTCATGATTCAGATAGGGCATGTCATTTTAAACAATTTTCCAATTTACTTTTATCACCAATTTTGCTTTGTTCTCTTGGTATTCTTAGTTGAAGGCTTAACCTAGGAGGTTCATATGCTAATTTCTTAGACCTTGAAGGCCACCTCTTTTCAGAATGCATTTTAAAAGTTTTTCACCACTAAAGAGTGTTAGTTCACGTATTTCATATAGATAACACTGTGCTTGTGCACGTGAAGTTATCTGGGAGCAGGCACTGATTGTCTAAACTGCATGTCTGCAGTTTGCAGAGGCTTAGATACAAGATAATCACAGAGGTTAAAAGTTTATTATTATAACTGTGTTGGTTATGCAAAACTGGGGAATGGGTAATAAAGGGATTATCTATCTTTTTAAACAACAACAATTCTGGTGTTGACTGTCCCTTTAAGCCTGGTTTTGATGTAGAGGGAAGACATGGGAAAGAGAGCCCTGAGCTTGAGATTCTGTAGCCAGCCGGACGTGACACCGCGCTGTGCCAGTGTATGACAAGGAGAGAAGAGAAACAGTGAACCTCACACTTCTCACCAGTGAAAAAGAGCAGATCCAGGACCAAAATAGGCATTTTACTGGGTACCAAGGGCACATTAAGACCAGTTCATGTGTCATTTTATGTTTTTAGTCAAGTTTTTAAATCACATAAATGTCATAAATGTTGTAGAACATTTCTAGTGCTGCCATAACAGCAATTCAGTTTTACGGTAACTTTCTTACTGTTAAATCCGGTTAACACAACCTAGAAGACCTATGCATAGCACAGAACCTGGAGTTTAAATCATATTACATAGTATTACTGGTAACATGGTAAAGTCAAATTCATAGCCATTGTTCTTAGATGTTTAGTGGCATTGGGAAATCTGCTAATTTAGCCAAGGCCACAAAGTAGTGAGTAATCCCTAAAAGACAACCAGGGAGAGTCAATTTGAAGTAAAATGAATAGGAGTGTGAAGGCCTCACTCTTAAGAACCCGCTCCTTAACATTTGTGTTATTAAGAAACATACAGTAAATAACATGTTTAAAGAGACAGTAAAGTAAAAATTATTTTTTCATGATTCAGACAGAACATGTGATTTAAAAAACAACCTTTCAATATACTTCTATGATCTAATTTGCTTTTCTCTTGTTATCTTTTGTTGAAAAGCATACCTAGGTAGGCTTAGGAGCAGCAATGCACTACTGTTAGCAAGCTGATTGGTGGCTGCACATAAATTCAATTTGCATTTGCCATAGTTCAGCTAGCTCCCAGCAGTGCATTGCTGCTTCTTTAATACCGAGAGACTAAAGCAAAGTTGCTAATAAAAGTAAATAGGAAAGAACAATTTTGGGTGTCCCTTCAAAGAATGGCAAACAATTCCATATTGACTCTATTGCTGATGAGTACCCCTGTCTGCTACTAATGATAACGTATGGACATATATCTGTCAGTCAAGTGGATTAACCAGTGACAGGTTTACACATGTTCCTAACTCCATCTTGATGCCCCTTACTATAGAGATTACAAACAAACTAAATTCTTAAATCCTCCTGGAACCCATCAGCCAGTTTTGTTGTTGTAAGTGGACTAATGAGTCATCTTCCCTCTTCTTCTAGCCTTTGGAGTGTCAGTTTTTTTGCAGTTGTTACAACACATCACTCCCCTTTATCTCTCTCCCTCGGCGTTGTTAAAGTAAAACAAAAAAATCCTGCTTTCTCATGACGTAAAAGAAAATTTATATTTAATCCATATGGCTAATTCAGATTGATTGCACATTGGTAAATACAGCTAGTTTTTTTAAACTGTGTTACGCATTAAGTGTCGCTTGAGCCGCGTTGACTGCGTTAGAAGTGAACTTTTTGTGTGTGTCCAATTGCGTCATATCGCGCTTGTAATGTGAGTTGAAAGTAAACTGTTTTCTATCGCTAATCCGACGAGCGCAAAAAGACGAATGCACGTGATAACGTATTCACCTATAGATGTCAAAGGAGCAAAGAAAAAGTTGAAAAAACACCCAAGTCGCACGCAACCCCAATCCCATATTCTCATGTGCACAACCCAACATGAAAATATGAATATTTCATATTCCAATGTTCTTTACATAGCAGAATATGTTCTATTTATTCATAAATACATATTTCTAAATACAGTATATCTGATGTTTTTTTGGTACAATATATATTTATACATATATATATATATATATATATATATATATATATATATACATCATTATTTATAGATACATACAGCTTATATAAAGAAATATCTATTTATAAATACATATAACATATTCTGCTATGTGCAGAACATTGGAATGTGAAATATTTACAGTAAATACATAGTTAAAACCTTTATTAAAAATGAACATTGCATAAATGTTTTTTCATGTACTTAACTGCAAAGGGATCCAATACACACACATATATATATATATATATATATATATATATATATATATATATATATATATATATATATAATATATATACACACACATACATTTACATATTTAGACATGTATATGTATGTTAAAGCCCTTTGTCTGCCTTTTTTTCTGTCACCTAAAAACTTACATATTTGAGCTTATAACTTTTTTGTGAAATATTTTTTTTTATATTTTTTTGTTTTATTATGAGTGTAACTGTATTTTGTAATGTTTTTTTTTTTTATGTGTTTTGTGAAACTTTTGTTTTGTGAAACAGTTAATCAGAGCTCTGAGGATGCTTCAGTTCGGCACCCTGGCATTTCTGGCAGATAATGCACCACTTGGACCAGAAAATTATTGCAATCACAAATGATTAGGCATTCACATGTTTATTTCTTTTGTTTGTATTGGTATGACACAAAAAAGTGGAGGAAAAAAAAAACAAATCTGACACATTCCACGCAAAACTGCAAAAATGGACTGGACAAAATTATTGGCACCCTCAATTTATTAATTGGGAGCACACCCCTTGGAAAAAATAACTGAAATCAATTGCTTCCTGTAAACATCAATGTGTTTCTTACACCTCTCTACTGGAATTTTGGACCACTCTTCTTTTGCCAACTGCTCCAGGTCTCTCAGATTGGAAGGGTTCATTTTCCCAACTGTTTTGAGATCTCTCCACAGGTGATCTATGGGATTGAGATCTAGACTGAGAGCCAACTTTCTGACACTGGGCTCAACATTGCACCACATAATTCTTTAGTAGTCTTCATATTTCATAATGCCATGCACACAATCAAGACATCCAGTGCCTGAAGCAGCAAAGCAACCCCAAAACATCAGTGGATCTCCATCATGTTGGACTGTAGGGACTGTATTCTTTTTTTTAAAAGCATAATTTCTTTTTCTGAAAACAGTAGAATGATGGGCTTTACCAAAAAGCTGTAATTTTGTTTCTTCTGTCCACAGCACAGCAGAATTTTGGCTTCCTCAGGTAAGTTTTGGCAAACTCCTATCTGGCTTTTTTATGTTTCTGTGTCAGCAATGGGGTCCTCCTGGGTCTCCTACCATAGGGTCCCCTTTCATTCAGATGGCGACGTATAGTGCGAGCTGACATATTTGTACTCTGAGCCTGAAGGTCAGCTTGAATTTGTCTGGAAGTTCATTGAGGTTCTTTATCCACTATTCGAACAATCCTTCCTTGCAATCTTTGATCAATTTTCCTCTTTTGTCCACGTCCAGGGAGATTAGCAACAGTGCCATGGGCTGTACACTTCTTGACAATGTTGCACACAGTGGACACAGGAACATTAAGATCTCTGGAGATGGACTTGTAACCTTGAGATTGTCCATGCTTTTCCACAATTTTTGTTTTCAAATCCTCAGACAATTTTTTGCTGCTTTCAGTAAACATGAGAATGCCTAAACATTTGTAATTGCAACAATTTTCTGGTTGAAGTGGTGCATTATCTGACAGAAATGCAGGGGTGCCAATATTTTTGGCCATGACTGTATATATATATATATATATATATATATATATATATATATATATATATATATATATATATATATATATATATATATATATAATTATACACACTCTCAGGAAAGAACAACCAGCTCAATAACTTGTTAGCTTGTTCTATGGTTCTATGAAGATTTACCACCTGGGTGCAGCTTCTTTTTATCCCAGTAATGCTTTTCACTGAGTAGAACTCTCCTGAAGTATATCAGTAAGTCCAGATCCAAAATGCCAGGCAATTCCTCTCTGAACATAGAACACCCAGGTGACAAATGGCCATAGAACAATCTAACAAGTTGTTGATATGGTTGTTCATTCCTGAGAGTGCGCTTCTCTCTGTGTGTGTGTGTGTGTGTATATAAGTATATATATTTATAGATATATCTGTTAATATTGCATAGTTTGTATCCTCAAGTTAGTTAGCATATGTTGAGAGCAGATAATGTACAGGGAGTGCAGAATTATTAGGCAAGTTGTATTTTTGAGGATTAATTTTATTATTGAACAACAACCATGTTCTCAATGAACCCAAAAACTCATTAATATCAAAGCTGAATAGTTTTGGAAGTAGTTTTTAGTTTGTTTTTAGTTATAGCTATTTTAGGGGGATATCTGTGTGTGCAGGTGACTATTACTGTGCATAATTATTAGGCAACTTAACAAAAAAAATATATACCCATTTCAATTATTTATTTTTACCAGTGAAACCAATATAACATCTCAACATTCACAATTATACATTTCTGACATTCAAAAACAAAACAAAAACAAATCAGTGACCAATATAGCCACCTTTCTTTGCAAGGACACTCAAAAGCCTGCCATCCATGGATTCTGTCAGTGTTTTGATCTGTTCACCATCAACATTGCGTGCAGCAGCAACCACAGCCTCCCAGACACTGTTCAGAGAGGTGTACTGTTTTCCCTCCTTGTAAATCTCACATTTGATGATGGACCACAGGTTCTCAATGGGGTTCAGATCAGGTGAACAAGGAGGCCATGTCATTAGATTTTCTTCTTTTATACCCTTTCTTGCCAGCCACGCTGTGGAGTACTTGGACGCGTGTGATGGAGCATTGTCCTGCATGAAAATCATGTTTTTCTTGAAGGATGCAGACTTCTTCCTGTACCACTGCTTGGCCATGTCTCTGAGTATTGCACACCTTGTGCTTTTGGGCACTCCAGTGATGTTGCAGCTCTGAAATATGGCCAAACTGGTGGCAAGTGGCATCTTGGCAGCTGCACGCTTGACTTTTCTCAGTTCATGGGCAGTTATTTTGCGCCTTGGTTTTTCCACACGCTTCTTGCGACCCTGTTGACTATTTTGAATGAAACGCTTGATTGTTCGATGATCACGCTTCAGAAGCTTTGCAATTTTAAGAGTGCTGCATCCCTCTGCAAGATATCTCACTATTTTTGACTTTTCTGAGCCTGTCAAGTCCTTCTTTTGACCCATTTTGCAAAAGGAAAGGAAGTTGCCTAATAATTATGCACACCTGATATAGGGTGTTGATGTCATTAGACCACACCCCTTCTCATTACAGAGATGCGCATCACCTAATATGCTTAATTGGTAGTAGGCTTTCGAGCCTATACAGCTTGGAGTAAGACAACATGCATAAAGAGGATGATGTGGTCAAAATACTCATTTGCCTAATAATTCTGCACACAGTGTATTTTTCTGCACAACTTTCTTTACACCTCCAGATTTTGAAGAAAATTCCTCTTGAGTTTAGACCTGCAAAATAAGTTTTTCAAGAAAGGTTTGCCAACTCTTAAACTGTTTTTGAAGGATTTCTGCTTCCATGTTAATCTGTTGCATGATATGTTTTTAATGCCTATCAGCTAATGCCATATGAAGTGTGTACGAGCATCACGTGCATAGTTATGCTGGTTGTATACTAATTAAAGCAATGCTAAATATGTGGTACAACTCATCCAAGTGGTTATTGCTCTTACACAATGAGATTGTGACAAGATATCCTGACAAGATGACTCTTCTTTTAAAAATACACATAACATTGCTCTGTACATTTTACAATTGCTATGTGTAATGTAGAAATACGCCTACACAAGATCCACTAAAATGTCACGGGTATGGAAGCCTGGCCGTCTTTCTATTCCCAGCATCTCTGGGTCACTCTTTTTAATGGACTACATGAGACATGAGATGGGCAAAAAAATAATGGAGTAAATAGGTATGAGTTCCCGGTTGGTTGTTGCTTTGGGGGCGAACAAAGAAGTGCTGCTCAAGAGAGAACAAATGGGTACTGGGCATTTGCAAAGTGCTTCATTCTCTGACACTATAAACATCTTGGAATATCCACATATTTTCTTAAAGGGACATTCCAGCCAAAATTGGAATTCATACGGGTGCATTTAAAGTTTCAATAGAAGCATTTTTGCAGTATACATTTTTTGCAGTATACATGTACTAGCAAAAATGCTTCTAGTAAAAGCTATAGCTGTCCGAAGAGTATATTTATGTATGCCCTGTGCACCAGTGATTTTATCTCTGGTAATGACTCAGTTTGCACCACTGCTGATATGATACAATCCCTACTAGTTCTCTGAGCAGCTGCAATATTGAAAATGCTGAGGCACTGAGAATATCTTGTTATGCTTCATGTGCATGTGCACAGAAAAATGCTAACACTAAGGGCTAGATTTATTAAAGCTGACGCGTATAGGGGCGCGTATACGCGCCCCTGTACGCCTCAGCTCTCCTGTGGCGGGGCGAAAATACCCGCAGGTATTCGGCATTGCACACGAGCGCAATTTTGCGCTCGCGTGCAATCCCGCCCCCTGCCCGCGCACAGCCAATCATGCGCGGGCAGGAGCTGTCAATCTCCTCGGACTGACTAGACCGAGGAGATTGAATTTCGCCAGATTAGAGGTGGCGAAGAGGCTCAGGAAGCAGCGGTCTGGTGACCGCTGCTTGATAAATGATGGCGAGCAAGTTCTTGAGAGAACTTGCTGCCGTAGGGGCTTAATAAATCTAGCCCTAAGCATTTTTGCCAATACATGTATATTGTAAATATGTTTCTATTCAAAGATTTCAGTTATGACCCGAATGTTCATGCATTTGATGCTTCTATTGTCTGCAGCCTTTTTGTTGGAGAGAGGTGGGATAGCCAAAACTACAACCTAAAAAGGTATAACTTTTTTATTTTTTATATATATAAAAATATGCAAGACAATAACATTAAAATTACATTTTTTACAGCATACAATGTATTATAAATAAACAACCGTACCAAGGCATTAGGAGAATGATTATAAAAAAATGTCAGTTCCCATCAGTCTGTTTGAAGGAAACAATACTTGGTACTGTGGTAATAGAACTGGGCCTGAGCGTACGCTAGTACAGAAACATATTCATGGCTACGCTTTAGTTAATAATGCACTTGTTGCATGACATCGTACATTGTTACATAAATAGGCTCCACTGTACTCTTCACATCCCAAAAAATCCCATCACGGACATAATTGCAGCATTTAAACATGTTAAAAATATGTATTTGGTCGAAAAAATTCTAAGTAAAAGCTTTTTGCGCAACTATTGCAGCAGTGCAATTTGTGTACTTTATACAAATGCTCAATGGCTAAACAGCACAATACCCAAAGCTCAACTGGTGGAGAGAGAAAAAAGTCTGACAAGAAAATGTTGGTTTATTCAGGACAAGAACATACATTACAAAATAAATGAAGTTGCATTTCTTAAATGAAAGAAAGAAAACTAACTACAAGGTCTCTTTTACATGCAGTTCTAAATTATACATTCTATTGACACATGAATTCTATTTATATTTTCTCAAAACAGCCTAATGCTATTTAATACTAAGGTGTTACGTATTTCTAGGATCATATCAGAGATATCATAAGTTATGTGAATAGATTTGCATGTGGTTCTTCATGTAACTAAGGAATTATCTCAGCCGAGCACCGTGAATTACTATGTCTAAACATGTTTGTTGCTGAGAGGTTGCACAGTAAATTACATGAGCAAATGGAATGCCATTTCACAGCAAAAATGTAATGTGTAAAATAAGTCTTTGACAATTATGTCTAATTTTATGACACACTTTACTGGATCAACATGAAAGATGTTGGCTCATACACTCACCTCTACATAGATTTATATCACATTAGTGATACCGCTCTCTTAACATTCTGTGAAACTATTTAGCTTTGAATATTTCTTTAATTACTTCAACATTTGTCTATTCACATTTTATATCAGATCTGTTATTTCAGCTTGAAGGTATAGGGCTCCATTTATCAAAGGGCGGGTGGACAAGGTTCGCCGTCATGAACCTTGTTTGCCCAGTCTTGCGGACCGCATTTAACATTGCACAAGCAGCTGGCCAATCGCATGCAAGAGGGGGCTGTCAATCATCCCTATCTGATCTATTGCAGCTTCATAAATGGAGCCCCTAGTCTGTGAATAAAGGTAGCCTTTTACAAGGTGCCATACTTACATATTGCAGCAAAAAATGCTTCTTAAAAACTTTTTTTTTTGCTTATTTTATGTCATATGAGGATTTGAGAAAATAAATGACAGATATGACATACACAGCACTTTCTTTAACCAAGTTAAACAGGGTATTGTCAGTGTAACTACCAGGGGAACAGTATGTAAAATTTCTACTAAACCCATAACAGCAAGGTCAGGGGAAGGGTGTTGTACATCCCTCTTAAAAATACTAAACATTTCTTAAAGGCAGCAAGCAGCTATTAATACAGTTTTAACTGTGGAACTTGGCCGCTCCAGGGGTCACTGCTGCAGGGTTTTCTGCTATGAACACAATTTCCCACCTTAGAATAAGCTGCTGGGGACAGTGAACATGTCATGACCTCTGAAAACCCTGCAGCAGTCTTCATATTGTATGGGGGAGGGTGGTACTGTGTGCCTGGGCTAACAGGACCCTGAGATGTCATCCTGTCCCCTGGTTCAGGCTGCTTTTCCTTTGCTGTACATTACCCCAACAAGATGCAGAGTTACACCATCTGCTAATACAGAATTTGGCAGAATTCAGAAGAAGAATTGTGACAGAATTAAGAAACTGATAATCTAACATTCACCAGAGAACAGATGAAAAAAACAGGGGCGGCCCCAAGGAATTCTCTGTAAAAAAAAAAGGTGGCTGTGAGTTAAAAAATTTCTCCCATAGAAAGTAATGGAGTTTGCTGGAAAGGAAAACTTTGCAGGGGAGAGCAAGGTTAGCAGAGAGCACACTTTAAAATGAAATACTGCAGCAAATACAAATGAGACGATTCTGCTTTCATCATATAGTATCTTTCCATTGCCTCTATTTTCATATGCATGCATTTTTCTATTAGGTTAATAAGTGTTTTTTTTTGTGTATTTTGAAATCTTGTCACTAATTTAAAAGAGATTTAACAATACAATTTTCAACTGAATGTTTTTTTATTTCAACAATTTATTAGTTTCTTATGATTTAAATTAGGATTTTGTGAGCTTTATTTAAATGTACCCATCCTCTTCACATACCCAAAGGGATACTAAACCCACATTTTTTTCTTTCATGATTCAGATAGAGTTTGCAATTTTAAGCAACTTTCAAATTTACTCATTATCAACTTCTTTGTTTTCTTGCTATCTTTATTCGAAAAAGCAGGAATCGAAACTAAGGAGCAGGCCCATTTTTTGTTCAGAACACTGGATAGCACTTGCTGATTGGTGGCTACATTTAGCCACCAATCAGCAAGCGCAACCCAGGTGCTGAACCAAAAATGGGCTGGTTCCTATGCTTACATGCTTGCTTTCAAATAAAGATAGCATGAGAACGAAGAAAAATGTATAAAATGTAAATTACAATGTTGCTTAACACCTTAAGGACCGGGCATTTCAGACAAAAACTTACCCAAAAGACCAGAACATTTTTAGCATTTTTGCCATCACTACATTTAAACAGAAATAGAGCCTTTTTTATATTTACCAAAACTATATATATATTTTTAGTAGACAACCCAAAGTATTGATCTAGGCCCATTTTGGTATATTTCACGCCACCAATTTACCGCTAAATGCGATCAAATAAAAAAAAATCATTAACTTTTTCACAATTTTAGGTTTCTCACTGAAATTATTTACAAATAGCTTGTGCAATCATGGCACACATGATTGTAAATGCTTCTCTGGGATCCCCTTTGTTCAGAAATAGCAGACATATATGACTTTGGCATTGCTTTTGGGTAATTAGAAGGCCGCTAAATTCCGCTGCACACCACACTTGTATTATGCCCAGCAGTGAAGGGGTTAATTAGGTAGCTTGTAGAGTTAATTTTAGTTTAGTGTAGAGATCAGCCTCCCACCCCCTCATCCCTCCCAGAATTCCCTCAAACAGCTCTCTTCCCTCACCCACCTCACAATTGTCACCGCCACCTTAAGTACTGGCAGAAAGTATGCCAGTACTAAAATAAAAGGCTTTATTTTTTTTATTTTTTTTTTAAATGTTTTTTATTGAGGTACAAAGGATAGGCTTACAAGCATCATAATCAGGCAAAAAACATTGTAGTACAATATATGATAACATTATTTGTCATATTAATATATAGTGCCTATATAGAGGCTAACCTTCCCTAACAAACTTAAAAGGCCACTCATGGACCTTAGAGGAAAAGTCAAATCTAAAAAAAAGCAAGGGAAGGTATAATGTAATGAAGGGACCACTCTTGGATCCCACTATGAATACCTCAGATTTTATATTTTATATTGCTAAGCAATCAGGTAACATACTATAAGTAGCAGGCTGTTATAATGTCAAGGGACTCTGGGGAACATCCCGAAGTACAACCATAATTTAAATATAGCTTGTAAATAGGCATTAAACTTTAAAAAAAAATAAAAAAAATTTTTAACAACCACAGAGACAACAACAACTAGCTTAATCGCCAAATTAAGTAACAGGGCTTAACTGGAGTCATTTACCAAAGCATTCGGAGTTTGGTCAATCTACGGTAGGAGAGCAGGCTAGGAGACAAAATGTGATGTTATTAAAGGAGGGCCATGTATAGGTGAGCTTTTCTATGTAGTCAGTACTGTATACCAAAAGACCTTGTAAGGTCCAACCCTGCAACCATAAATCTAGTAGAACACTGTGTCTGTTGTCTAGATATATCGCATTAATCCCCTATGATCTAAGCAGTAGATATAATAAGCATGCCTTTACTGTCCCGGCCGCTGACAGTTCGGCATTGGGGAAATGAGTCATAATAATAAAAATTACAAACGTAGGATGGCTACAAGGTTAGGAGAGCTAATGTTAAGATAAGAGGTCTATTGAAATGTATATGCAAAGAATTTCGAGGAGCTTCTGGAGTCCTGAATTGCTCATAACTATTGCAAAAAAAACATTTATATAAGGGTATTGTCTCCTGCATGACTGACCTCTATATTGGTGTAGATAAGTTAATGTACAGGCCTTCAACCTATTTAGCAAATTATTTACTCCAATCTCCAGTATTATTTATTATTATTATCGGTTATTTGTAGAGCGCCAACAGATTCCGCAGCGCTGCAAATGAACCCAGGCCCTAATGGTAGGGCAAGTAGAAGAACAGAATATACATGCAAAAACCTTGTTATACGTTTTTCCCCATTCACACACCTTTGCAATATTTAACAGCTGTTCTCTGTGGATGATGATATAGAACAATATATAGTCTTTCAGGAAGAATTAAAACTATCATACAATCTGCATAAGCACTATGAGTAAGCAAAACATCAAATCAAGTTGACTGCTATTATATACAGAGGGGGGGGGGGGACACGCACATACACAGAGACAGCCCAAGTTACAGAAGCTAACACAACCTGGAGTGTAAGAATTGTAACAGTGTCCAAACAAATACAGCCCCTCAAAACTTAGACTTAGGAACCACCATTAGGGTTCTGACATGCTACATTTGAACCAGAATATTGAACCTAGTGAAAGATTAAAAAGTTCCCATATCGGGATGGTTATATAGGAGCAGTTCCAGCGCTCTTCTGTAAGCAACTCAAGATATATTGAAACACTTCCCTGGCATAGTCTACCATATCTCTGTTGCGTATATGGGATTTGAATCATTATCCTATGCCGGAACGTTTCAACAGTCTGACTCCATCAGTGCTCCCTCCCATAAGCAGGGTAAGACAGTGTTTCTGTAAAGTAAATCGGATCTCCACACAGATCTCTGCAAGGTGCTCTGTAGGCTCCCCATACTTTGGCAGGCAGAGAGGGATTAGGTTGTTCAGCTCTGGTAGGCTAAAGAAACCAATAGGGCTCCCGGCATTGTAGATATTCATGGTGTGGACCAAGACCTCGGCACTCCCCATCCTCAACTCACTGCAGCTACCTCCGCCAACGTGCGCTCCAGGCATCTCTATTTCTTGAGGGTCCGGCTCTATGTATTGCAGGTAGCAAAGGGTTTCTGCTCGTTCCTGAGGTTGAAGTTGCATATCTCCCCCAGCCCCTTCTGCCGCCATGACAGGATCGTAAGTAGAAAGTTCGTTAGTGCTAAGGCACAGATCCACTAGGCGATGCAGCTTAAGAAAATGTTCCTCCAGGAGCATAAAGATTGCTTGTTGCATGGTGAATATAAGGTTCCACAGAATTGATAGTTGCTACCTGATTGCAATTCAGCACATATATAGTGCCGCGTAACGACAGGGTAGGAGTGTTCCTTGCCGGGGGGTATAGAGGAGGCCAAGGCCTCCGAGTAGTTCCGAGCACTGATGCCAGTAGCGATTTTGTCAGAATCTATCACATTTGTTGCTCTGTTAATAGTAGACTTCAGATCTGTATGACATTTGTATAGATGCTGCGATTATATGATGATATTATAAAAGTTCTTCCAAAAAGCCGGAGCAGCATGCAGAGATGCGACCAAACATGGCCACTGCCCGGAAGTCCCCCCCCTTTTTTTTTTTTAATATATATATATATGCTGCAGTGTTGGATCCCCCCTTAGCCCCAACCTCCCTGATCCCCCCCAAACAGCTCTCTAACCCTCCCCCTCTACCTATTTGCCGCCATCTGTCTGCCAGTACCTAGTTTGCTGAAAATAAGGCAATTTTTTTTTTTAAAAATGTAAGTACCCATTTTTTTCTGAAGTGTAGCTGCCCCCCCTCAATAACCTACCCTCTCCCCCTACCAGATCACTTCCCCCCCAACAGATCCCACAGAGGATACAGTTTATTGGCTCTCCTCCCTCCTCCCCCTCACTGTGACTCATCACCGGCCCTTTTTTTCCCCCTTGAACGCCTGTAGCATGGCATATCAGTCCCACCTACTCCCGCCCTCCTCCCGCCCCCTACAGCGATGGGCTGCCCACCCGCCTACCTCCTTACCCTCCCACCCACCAACGAACCGCTGTCCGATGGTTGCAAGGTATCTCTGCAAATCTGTTTCTGCAGTGCATGCAGAAATAGCGCAATCTAGCTATTTTGAGCGAGATAATGGCAGAGAAGCCCAGGACTGCAGTGACGTACAGGGTACGCCGCTAGTCCTTAGCGTCGTACAGATACGGCGCTGGTCATTAAGGGGTTAAAATTGCATGCTCTATCTCATGAAAGAAAATATTTGGGTTTAGTATCTCTTTAAATACTGGGAACACTCCTTTGCGAGACACACTGTTTTCAAGGTAAAAAAACCTAACTTATGGTCTTCTACTATAGGCATAACGGTACTGACAAAATTTCTTTGAGAATCTCACTAGCTTAGAAAATATAATCAAGCCTTTAGTTGTATAAATAAAATATGCTACATGCTTTTTTACTGTGGAATTGATTAATATTCTTTTAATTTTTTGTAAAATAACATTAATATGATTTATCGATTGACTTGTATAGTATATAAATAAATGTCCAATTAACACATTTAATACTTAGCAGAATACAGCTATTTAAAATGTGTGTCCAGAGCATTATTATATTGCACAGACAGTGACACCATGAACAATATTGTAACCTTTATAACCCTGTGCTATTGGGCGCAAATAATGTCTAATGCGCTATCCTAGACAACAAGAATACTTGGGATCTTACATTATTTGCTTCTTGATTGACGGCAACCTACCATGGTATTGTATTTTATATTTGAAACTACAATAATTCAAATATTATTTCCATTGACAAAAAATATACACACTAAATAAATTTCATGCATCTCCCTCTAATCATGGGCGCTGCCATTTTGGAACCGAAGTTACACTGCAGGTATCTGAAGGAGAGTTGCTGCACATTTACAATTAAATTATAATGTGCACATTCAGTAATCAGGCCTTGCTTTCTTTCAATATTTCTAAAACAAAGTTACTACTCTGTCATTGTTTGGATGGTGTTGGTCTGACTGTGATATTGCCTTAGGCAATTTATATCAATTCTCCCCCCTCATGCTGTATAAGTCCATGATCCTAGTGCTATGCAATTCATTTTATATATAATCTGAAGATTGTAGATGAAAACATGGATTTCTATTTCTTGTGACTGTATACCAAAAATAAACTGTACATAAGATTGAGAGTCATTACTTTAGATTAAGCTGCAAATAGCCTACTGCACCCCTTTCTATATCATGCAGCAGGACCATTATAGTGAAAATCACTTGCTCTAATTTGTTAGAGCATATTATTTTAACACTAGCGACCCTACAATGCTATGTTAAGCACATGGTTAAAGTACTACTATGGAGTCACATACACTGCAGGTTCAGAATGGACATGGCTACTGGCTCAATCAACAGTGGTAGACGCACAACCAGGCTGTGTGACTGCCACTGCTGACTAAGCGACTGGCAGTTTTTGCTCTGGGACCAGCAGTGGATTAAAGGGACATGAAACACAATTTTTTTCTTTCATAATTCAGATAAAGAATACATTTCTATATGTTATGCTTCATTATTTAGATATTCTTTGTTGAATAAATAGCAATGCACATGGGTGAGCCAATGACACAAGGCATCTATGTTCCGTCACCAATCAGCAGTTACTGTACCTATTTAGATATGCTTTTCAACAAATGATATAAAGAGATTTAGGCAAATCAGATAAGAGAAGTACATTTGAAAGTTGTTTAAATTTTTTTCTTTCATAATTCAAAAAGAGCATGCAAATTTAGTGTCCTTTTAAAAACATAAAGGGGTTGTTAGAGCATGTAATTTTCCCTCTATAAATAGGGTTGCCATATCGTCGCTTTAAGGGGGGTATATATGAAAAATACATATGTTAGCATTCTTATAATGGGATATTATTCAAACATTTCTTCATATAGCCGCTGACATATGTATTTTTGTAAGTGTCCTCCCTTAAAGTGGCAATATGGCAACCCTAATTATAGTGCCTCTAACTGCAAAAAAGTGCACCTACTACTGAGTGTGTTGAAGTGCAGGGCATTCTTCTCTTTACATTTATTAATGTGACATAAGTAGTGACTGTTTCTTAATTGTTTAGTGCTGCATAAGATTTGGCACAAATATACACATATTTACACATAAATATATATATATATATATATATATATATATGACATCTGGTTACTTTCGATTAGCGTAAAGGGCTACTGCGAGCTCACGGTAGCATTAAATTAGTACTTAGCTTGTAATCTAGCTCTGAATATGGACACTGATAAAATCAGGGCGGTACATGGTACATGCGCGTGGCATCCAATCATCGGCTGCGTTTACCTCAGGACCAGTAGTGCATTGCTGCTCCAGAGATAACTTTAACTAAGTGTTTGAAGCTGGTAAACACATAGGTTTGTACAAGTAAAAGTGCAATCATAACATGCTCTTGTAACTTAGAACGTTTTGTTATTGATGTTTTATGTCACTTTAAACTGAGTAATTATGTGCTCAAGTCTGGAATTTACCTAGCAGTTTTATGTACTGAAGAAACACAGTCCTTTTAAATATGGGTAATTGCCTATAAAACCTTTGCACAGACCGTTTAACAAATGCTGAAATTACTAAAGTAAAGAAGAGCTGCTTTTTAGTAAATAAATGTTATTGGCCACAGAAATGGAAACAAACTATTGTCAAGATTAATGTAAACTGAATGTATTTAGTAACTGGGTGGTCACTGTATTTTGTTAGCGCTCGCTCTGTTTTAATTAACCCTTTTGTTAACCACATTCCTATGAGTGCTGAATTTGAAACCAAACCCAGTTCTCTTAAAAGTTGGACTAAACAGTGAAATAAATACTGAGTGGATTAGTAGGAAAAATAGTTGATTCTCTGCAGCTGAAAAAACATTAGCAATTAGTTCCTAACTAGTTAACAGCTAATGTTCTCATTGTTTATTCAACTGGTTGCATAATAACTAACAGGCAAAATATCTGCACCAAAGCTTATAGTTTTTTTTGTGGACATCATTTATAAATAAAATAGTTAAAAAAAAGCTTATGAATTTGGTAAATAAGGATTTATAAATGGATTGCCACCTCGGCCATGCTTTCATGCACAATTATGAGTTACACATGCTGCAGGGTGTGCAGAGGGGAACATGAATTGCACCCCTGGACAACGCTATTCATGTTCCTCCCTGCACACCCTGCAGCATGTGTAACTCATAAATGTCCAGGAAAACATGGCCAAGGGAGATTAGATTTGTCTAAATTTCATCTAAAAGTTGGCCTTTTATAACATATTACATTTGTTTATAAACTGATGTTACTGTACTAATTATTTGTTATGCTTCTCACTGTCCACCAGTAAAGCTGTGGAAATTCCCTAAACAGCCAATGAGCTTTTTGTAAGCTTTGATGTTGAAATAACTTATTTTATTCATGGAAGAAATATTTTTTTTAGCATGTTTAATTAGAGTTCTTTCATATTCGTGAGGTTTCATTTGCATAAATATTCAATATTTAAGGTGTTAATGATAAAGCAGCCTGGTTTTAGCCAGCACTGGTCAGTACTGGTCAACAAACACGGATGCTCTGAAAGTGATGAAAAATAAGCAGATTTTGGGACCAAATAAAAATGTTTCATGTATATTTCTTACAAAATGTAATATATTTCTGATGTTCTCTCCAATGGGCATTGGGTGCTGGTATTGCTTGTGCTAATTCTTGGCTTGAGAATAATAATAATAATAATAATAATAATAATATTGTCATCATTTATATGTAAAGCACAGCAACAATCCTGTATGGCTGGGTTATAGAGAGTGATGCTGTTATTTAATGTTATTGCTATTTTCTTTGTAATCTTCTGTATATGAGCCAGGAGAAGCTAACTAGCCCTGTTAGTTTATAACATAAGTTTATATTACACTGGGCAGCATTGCATTAAACTCTCATACTGGTTGTTGCAACTTCCCATATACTTGATGTGTTACAGACAGAAAAAACGTTTTTTTTTATTGTGTCTCCATCCTGTTTGTGTCTTCATCTTGCTGCATTTTTATGCAGCCTGTATTGTCTTGCTCACCCAGCCCTTTGCCTTCCTATACTGTGCTTTCCCCTAGTTCTAACTGAATCCCAGCAGTGACTTCTTGGGTTCTGCTTAATCTTTACTAAAACAGTAAGATTTATGTCTGACTGCATTCAGATAGTGACTTCTGGATGATCCCAAAAATGCCTGGAGTGAGTTATTTCATTCTGGATCAAGGCCAATTTCCCCTTTTTATCTTTCTGCAAACAGTGCTCACTGGTGCAAGCTGTAGTTGTACACATCACTGGGGCAAGCTGTAGTTGTACACATCACTGGTGCAAGCTGTAGTTGTACACATCACTGGGGCAAGCTGTAGTTGTACACATCACTAGTGCAAGCTGTAGTTGTACACATCACTGGCGCAAGCTGTAGTTGTACACATCACTGGCGCAAGCTGTAGTTGTACACATCACTGGCGCAAGCTGTAGTTGTACACATCACTGGCGCAAGCTGTAGTTGTACACATCACTGGCGCAAGCTGTAGTTGTACACATCACTGGCGCAAGCTGTAGTTGTACACATCACTGGCGCAAGCTGTAGTTGTACACATCACTGGCGCAAGCTGTAGCTGTACACATCACTGGTGCAAGCTGTAGTTGTACACATCACTGGCGCAAGCTGTAGTTGTACACATCACTGGTGCAAGCTGTAGTTGTACACATCACTGGCGCAAGCTGTAGTTGTACACATCACTGGCGCAAGCTGTAGTTGTACACATCACTAGTGCAAGCTGTAGCTGTACACATCACTGGTGCAAGCTGTAGTTGTACACATCACTGGTGCAAGCTGTAGTTGTACACATCACTGGCGCAAGCTGTAGTTGTACACATCACTGGTGCAAGCTGTAGTTGTACACATCACTGGCGCAAGCTGTAGTTGTACACATCACTGGTGCAAGCTGTAGTTGTACACATCACTAGTGCAAGCTGTAGTTGTACACAAAACTGGTGCAAGCTGTAGTTGTACACATCACTAGTGCAAGCTGTAGTTGTACACATCACTGGCGCAAGCTGTAGTTGTACACATCACTGGTGCAAGCTGTAGTTGTACACATCACTGGCGCAAGCTGTAGTTGTACACATCACTGGCGCAAGCTGTAATTGTACACATCACTGGCGCAAGCTGTAGTTGTACACATCACTGGCGCAAGCTGTAATTGTACACATCACTGGCGCAAGCTGTAGTTGTACACATCACTGGCGCAAGCTGTAGCTGTACACATCACTAGTGCAAGCTGTAGCTGTACACATCACTGGTGCAAGCTGTAGTTGTACACATCACTGGCGCAAGCTGTAGTTGTACACATCACTGGCGCAAGCTGTAATTGTACACATCACTGGCGCAAGCTGTAGCTGTACACATCACTGGCGCAAGCTGTAGTTGTACACATCACTGGCGCAAGCTGTAGTTGTACACATCACTGGTGCAAGCTGTAATTGTACACATCACTAGTGCAAGCTGTAGCTGTACACATCACTGGTGCAAGCTGTAGTTGTACACATCACTGGTGCAAGCTGTAGTTGTACACATCACTGGCGCAAGCTGTAGCTGTACACATCACTGGCGCAAGCTGTAGTTGTACACATCACTGGCGCAAGCTGTAATTGTACACATCACTGGCGCAAGCTGTAGCTGTACACATCACTGGTGCAAGCTGTAATTGTACACATCACTGGTGCAAGCTGTAATTGTACACATCACTGGCGCAAGCTGTAGTTGTACACATCACTGGCGCAAGCTGTAGTTGTACACATCACTGGCGCAAGCTGTAGTTGTACACATCACTGGCGCAAGCTGTAGTTGTACACATCACTGGCGCAAGCTGTAGCTGTACACATCACTGGCGCAAGCTGTAGTTGTACACATCACTGGCGCAAGCTGTAGCTGTACACATCACTGGCGCAAGCTGTAGCTGTACACATCACTAGTGCAAGCTGTAGTTGTACACATCACTGGCGCAAGCTGTAGTTGTACACATCACTGGCGCAAGCTGTAGTTGTACACATCACTGGCGCAAGCTGTAGTTGTACACATCACTGGTGCAAGCTGTAATTGTACACATCACTGGCGCAAGCTGTAGCTGTACACATCACTGGCGCAAGCTGTAATTGTACACATCACTGGCGCAAGCTGTAGCTGTACACATCACTAGTGCAAGCTGTAGCTGTACACATCACTGGCGCAAGCTGTAGTTGTACACATCACTGGTGCAAGCTGTAATTGTACACATCACTGGCGCAAGCTGTAATTGTACACATCACTGGCGCAAGCTGTAATTGTACACATCACTGGCACAAGCTGTAGTTGTACACATCACTGGCGCAAGCTGTAGTTGTACACATCACTGGCGCAAGCTGTAGTTGTACACATCACTGGCGCAAGCTGTAGTTGTACACATCACTGGCGCAAGCTGTAGTTGTACACATCACTGGCGCAAGCTGTAGTTGTACACATCACTGGCGCAAGCTGTAGCTGTACACATCACTGGCGCAAGCTGTAATTGTACACATCACTGGTGCAAGCTGTAGTTGTACACATCACTGGTGCAAGCTGTAGTTGTACACATCACTGGCGCAAGCTGTAGTTGTACACATCACTGGCGCAAGCTGTAGTTGTACACATCACTGGTGCAAGCTGTAATTGTACACATCACTGGCGCAAGCTGTAGTTGTACACATCACTGGCGCAAGCTGTAATTGTACACATCACTGGCGCAAGCTGTAGTTGTACACATCACTGGCGCAAGCTGTAGTTGTACACATCACTGGCGCAAGCTGTAGTTGTACACATCACTGGCGCAAGCTGTAGCTGTACACATCACTGGCGCAAGCTGTAGTTGTACACATCACTGGCACAAGCTGTAATTGTACACATCACTGGCGCAAGCTGTAGCTGTACACATCACTGGCGCAAGCTGTAGTTGTACACATCACTGGCGCAAGCTGTAGTTGTACACATCACTGGCGCAAGCTGTAGTTGTACACATCACTGGCGCAAGCTTTAGTTGTACACATCATCAGTAAGCACGGCGGAAACATCCGTACAGCAACGCCAATTAATTTAATTCCCTGGACTTAATACCTTTCTTTGGGTGTGTGTGTGTGTATGGTGGGGGGGGGTTTAACCCCCAAATTAGGGCCAATAGATTAAATAATATCTGTTTTCTCATATATCCTTATTTAAGCACAAACTTGGTTCAGTGATACATCCATTATTGGATTCCTGGGGTGTCACATAAATGTGAAGATTATTTAGTGGGGCTGGGGTTCACAAATGTCACACAGTTCGTTGATGTCCCCACTAAGGAGTCCTATCCTTTATGACACTGTTCATATTGCAGTCTCTTTCAAAATACCCAAATCCTACAAGGGAAAAGCAGACTCTGGGCCTTGGTCAGACTCTACCCTTAGACTGTCTAATCTCAGGTCTGAGATCTCTTATTGAGCGTTGTGGTCCTAAACTTAAGATTCTCAGTGTTGTTGGATATAAATGGGTGTCCTAAATGAGAGAATTGAGAACCACTGGTCTTTTCAGCTCAGGCAGTTACTAAACTCTAGAGCAGAGAGAGTAGGATTTAGCCCCTATGATGATATGAAGTTTTTTGAAAAAAAAAATTTCAGCCATGTAAAGAAAAGCCTGTGAGTTATACAGGAATATTCTAATGCAATAATGTAATGATCTAATTGGGTTATGTGTTTTTTGTACTATATTAATTCTAGCAAACTGTGTATTTAACCCCCACATAGGGGTAAACACATAGGTAAAACACAGCTTGGGTGTCACAAACATTGCAGCACTAGAGCTCCTAGATTGTGTGACTCCTTTGAGATGGTTAAACACATACGGCTAGATTTAGAGTTTTGTTCGGTAACGACCCGCGTAGCTAACGCATGCTTTTTTTCCTCCGCACCTTTTAAATACCGCTGGTATTTAGAGTTCACAGAATGGCTGCGTTTTCAGTGCGTTAGGCTCCAAAAAAGGAGCGTAGAGCATAATTTACCTCCATTGCAACTCTCAATACCAGCGGTGCTTAAGTCTAACCCTAACCCTAACACCCCCCTAAGTTAAATATAATTTAAATCTAACAAAATAAATTAACTCTTATTAAATAAATTATTCCTATTTAAAGCTAAATACTTACCTGTAAAATAAACCCTAATATAGCTACAATATGAATAATAATTATATTATAGCTATTTTAGGATTTATATTTATTTTACAGGTAACTTTGTATTTATTTTAACCAGGTACAATAGCTATTAAATAGTTAAGAACTATTTAATAGATAAAATAGTTAAAATAATTACAAAAGTACCTGTAAAATAAATCCTAACCTAAGTTACAATTAAACCTAACACTACACTAGCAATAATTTTAAGCTAATTACACCTACTCTAAGCCCCCTAATAAAATAACAAAGCCCCCCAAAATAAAAAAATGCCCTACCCTATTCTAAAATTAAAATAGAAAAGCTCTTTTATCTTACCAGCCCTTAAAAGGGCCTTTTGTGGGGCATACCCCAAAGAATTCAGCTCTTTTGCCTGTAAAAAAAAACATACAATACCCCCCCAACATTACAACCCACCACCCACATACCCCTAATCTAACCAAAACCCCCCTTAAATAAACCTAACACTAAGCCCCTGAAGATCTTCCTACCTTGTCTTCACCATGCCAGGTATCACCGATCGCTCCAGGCTCCGAAATCTTCATCCAAGCCCAAGCGGGGGCTGGAGATCCATCATCCGGCTGAAGTCTTCTATAAAGCGGCGGCTGAAGAGGTCCAGAAGAGGCTCCAAAGTCTTCATGCTATCCGGGCAGAAGAGTAGATCTGGACCGGCAACCATCTTCTGCCAAGCGGTGACAAGCGGCTCCATGTTGAAGACCTCCGGCGCGGATCCATCCTCTTCTTGCAACGTCCTAAGTCCGAATGAAGGTTCCTTTAAATGACGTCATCCAAGATGGCGTCCCTCGAATTCCGATTGGCTGATAGGATTCTATCAGCAAATCGGAATTAAGGTAGGAAGAATCAGCCAATCAGATTGAGCTCGCATTCTATTGGCTGATCGGAACAGCTAATAGGATGCAAGCTCAATCTGATTGGCTGATTCAATCAGCCAATCAGATTTTCCCTACCTTAATTCCGATTGGCTGATAGAATCCTATCAGCCAATCGGAATTCGAGGGACGCCATCTTGGATGACGTCATTTAAAGGAACCTTCATTCAGACTTAGGACGTCGCAAGAAGAGGATGGATCCGCGCCGGAGGTCTTCAACATGGAGCCGCTTGTCACCGCTTGGAAGAAGATGGTTGCCGGTCCGGATCTACTCTTCTGCCCGGATAGCATGAAGACTTTGGAGCCTCTTCTGGACCTCTTCAGCCGTCGCTTGATAGAAGACTTCAGCCAGATGATGGATCTCCAGCCCCAGCTTGGGCTTGGATGAAGATTTCGGAGCATGGAGCGATCGGTGATACCTGGCATGGTGAAGACAAGGTAGGAAGATCTTCAGGGGCTTAGTGTTAGGTTTATTTAAGGGGGGTTTTGGTTAGATTAGGGGTATGTGGGTGGTGGGTTGTAATGTTGGGGGGGTATTGTATGTTTTTTTTTACAGGCAAAAGAGCTGAATTCTTTGGGGTATGCCCCGCAAAAGGCCCTTTTAAGGGCTGGTAAGGTAAAAGAGCTTTTCTATTTTAATTTTAGAATAGGGTAGGGCATTTTTTTTATTTTGGGGGGCTTTGTTATTTTATTAGGGGGCTTAGAGTAGGTGTAATTAGCTTAAAATTGTTGTAATATTTTTATTATGTTTTTAATTCATTTTTTTATTTTTTGTAACTTAGCTTTTTTTATTTTTTGTACTTTAGTTAGTTTATTTAATTGTATTTATTTGTAGGTATTTTATTTAATTTATTTATTGATAGTGTAGTGTTAGGTTTAATTGTAGATAATTGTAGGTATTTTATTTAATTAATTTATTGCTAGTGCAGTGTTAGGTTTAATTCTAACTTAGATTAGGATTTATTTTACAGGTAATTTTGTAATTATTTTAACTAGGTAGCTATTAAATAGTTATTAACTATTTAATAGCTATTGTACCTGGTTAAAATAAATACAAAGTTGCCTGTAAAATAAATATAAACCCTAAAATAGCTACAATATAATTATAATTTATATTGTAGCTATATTAGGGTTTATTTTACAGGTAAGTATTTAGCTTTAAATAGGAATAATTTATTTAATAAGAGTTAATTTATTTAGTTAGATTTAAATTATATTTAATTTAGGGGGGTGTTAGGGTTAGACTTAGCTTTAGGGGTTAATAAATTTATTAGAGTAGCGGTGAGGTCCGGTTGGTAGATTAGGGGTTAATACTTGAAGTTAGGTGTTGGCGATGTTAAGGAGGGCAGATTAGGGGTTAATACTATTTATTATAGGGTTATTGAGGCGGGAGTGAGGCGGATTAGGGGTTAATACATTTATTATAGTGGCGGTGAGGTCCGGTCGGCAGATTAGGGGTTAATAATTGTAGGTAGATGGAGGCGACGTTGGGGGCGGCAGATTAGGGGTTAATAAATATAATATAGGGGTCGGCGGTGTTAGGGGCAGCAGATTAGGGGTACATAGGGATAACGTAGGTGGCGGTGGTGTGCGGTCGGCAGATTAGGGGTTAAAAAATTTTAGTAGAGTGGCGGCGATGTGGGGGGACCTCGGTTTAGAGGTACATAGGTAGTTTATGGCTGTTAGTGTACTTTAGAGCACAGTAGTTAAGAGCTTTATGAACCGGCGTTAGCCCAGAAAGCTCTTAACTCCTGACTTTTTTCTGCGGCTGGAGTTTTGTCGTTAGATTTCTAATGCTCACTTCAGCCATGACTCTAAATACCGGCGTTAGAAAGATCCCATTGAAAAGATAGGATACGCAATTGACGTAAGAGGATCTGTGGTATGGAAAAGTCGCGGCTGGAAAGTGAGCGTTAGACCCTTTCCTGACTGACTCTAAATACCAGCGGGCGGTAAAAACCAGCGTTAGGAGCCTCTAACGCTGGTTTTGACGGCTAACGCCAAACTCTAAATCTAGGCGATAGTTTTATAGGATCATTAATGGAAAAATGGCTGTTCTGTTCTAGAAATGAGAGTGTAATATTTGCATTAGAAAGTCTCTTTAAACAGAAATACACTAGAGCAATAGTTTATTTAAAGGGTCATAGAAAGTGTTAATTTTTAATCTAGAAATGACGATTTAAAAAATAGAGAATTAAAAATGCTTTATAATTTTAAAAGGATTATGATGTCCCAAAGCTGAACAAACCTGTTTTGTTATTTTTATATTTATAGAATGATCATTACATCATGATTTCGATATAGCATATAATTTAAACAACTTTCCAATGTACTTCTATTATTTAATTTGCTTTGTTGTCTCGTTATCCTTTGTTTAAAAGTATACCTAGGTAGGCTTAGGAGCAGAATTGCACTACTAGGAGCCAGCTGCTGATTGGTGGCTGCACATATATGAATCTTGTCATTGGCTCAGATGTGTTCAACTAGCTCCTAGTAGTGCAGTACTGCTCCTTCAACAAAGTATAACAAGAGAATGAAGCACATTTTATAATTGAAGTAAATTGAAAAGTAATCTAGAACTGTAAGGTGTATCTGAATCATGAAAGAAACAAAATTGTGGTTCATGTCCCTTTAAGCATTACTAAAGCTCTACAGATTATGCACAAACATGAATTCATTATCAATAAAAGATTTTTACAAAATATTTACTTTCTATACAGGGTTAAAATGTATATTAATGGCCGTTCATATTCATGACTGAACATTTGACCTTTTCTTGTTCCTTTGAAGTTCCTCCCTGGTGTGAGTTCTGTAAAATGCAGGTTTTGTGAGGTAAACAAAGTGCTACTCCTTGCTTGTGTCCATATGGAACGTGTGGAGATAGTATGGGCACCTTATGTTCGGGCTCCATGTTCTCTTTAAATGCATATGTTCTCTTTTAAGTGGTTTATATTGGGATAATAACATATGGTGATAAAAAATAAAATGTAGACCATAATGGGCCTGAAAAGTCTTCACATATTAATAGATACAAAAGAAAATCAGGCAATAATAAATCTTGTGTTTTTAACTTTCATAAATAAATATATCACTATGGTAATAAGTCATTTTAATACAATGTATATTGAATGGGTGGAGCTCCATCAATTCCTTATGCAAGTGCACATATAAGTAGGGGGTCTCTGCCTAACCCCACAAATGTGCAATATATAGAACTCCCCAGCACTCCTTGTTCATGTCTGAAGGATAATGTCACCACCTATTTATCTGATTGTTCCACCATAATCTAAAATGTTAATTAAAGAGACACTAAAGTCAAAATTACATTTGCACAATTTAGATAAAGCATGTGATTTACAAAAATACATCTTCTTTCTAATATACTTCCATTATCAAAACGTGCACATTCTTTTTACATGCACACTTTCTGAGGCTCCAGCTCCTTCTGAGCATCTGCAAAACGTTTACTTATAGAGATGAGCATTTGGCAGCTTTGTTAGCTGATGTAGGCGGCCCCTCATTGCCTTCACTGTTTTCAGAGCTGGATTTATGCTTGTGAAAGATCACCACACTAAGATTTGTGCAAATCCAGATATTAGTGTGGTGATTTTTCACAAGCATAAATCCAGCTCTGAAAAGAGCCGAAGTCAACGAGGGTCCGCCTACTTCCACATTCAGCAGCTAACAAAGCTGCTGAATGCCCTTGTCTATATACATATATGCATTTTGTGATTGGCTGATTGCTGTCACATGGTACAGGGGGAGGGAAAATTGGATTAACTTTGAAATTTGCCAGACACATATTCTACTGCTCCTCATTTAAAATTCAAAATAAGTCCTTTTGCATTGTCTTTTTATTGTGCATCTCCCAATTATTCAATTCTTCTGTATTTGGTGGTCCTTGAAGTGCATCGATATTGTATAGTTTTGGATTTGGTTCTTTAAGGGAGACGACTGAATCCTTATATGGTGAATTTTGGAGTCAGCAGTTCCCAGGAAGGGGCAGGAGGTCAAGTTGGACCCAACAAGTGCAACATCATTATATTAAACAGCTCCTTTTGGGTTATTTATCTAACTTGAACCAATTGTAAATTTAAATATTTTTTTTTTTTTTTTTTACCAAGCCATGCTCTGTTAGCTTTTATTTAGTATATATTATACCTAGGATATAGGATAGAGCATACAGTTTTAAAATATCTTATAATTTACTTCCATTATCTAATTGTGCACAGTGTTTTTATATGTACACTTTTTAAGGAACCAGCTACTACTGAGCATATACCAGAGTTCAGTGTGTGTTTGTAATTGGCTCATATTTCTGTGATTGGCTGATGGCTGTCACATGATAGAGGCGGATGGCAATTTGAAACAGTTTTTAAAATTTGGCAGAAAAAAATACTAATTTAAAATTCAGAGTAAATGCTATTGGATAGTATTTTTATAATGCACTTGTTGACTATCCAATTCTACTGTATTTAATGGTCCATAAAGAAATTATAGATAATGCATAAGCTGTATTCTCTCCCATGTTCTTCATGTAAGCGATATAACAGTAAAACCTTTTCATGTGCATAGGGTTGCCAATTGCGCTCTATAAACATTTTGGACCACCTATAGGTGATAGGGTAAAGGGGTAGGCTGGTACCCCCAAAAGCTCATTCTTAGGCCCCACCCTTGATCTCACATGTATATTTTTCACAACTGAGCAGTCATTTTATCTCCTTGGTTGCCAGTAACATATACTTCAATACATAAAAAGCAAAGAGGCATAGAAGAGAAGTCTTTTTACATGTAGCAGACACTTATGGGTATTTTTGTATAGATTTTACTGGACAACCTTCTAAAATACTGGACTGTCCAACTGAATACTGGGCACCTGGCAACCAAATGTGCATGACAGGGGATAGTGCGTTTGGCAAAAAATTTTTTTTGCAAAAAAACACATTAAAGCATACTTAGGACAACAGAAAGGATGTATTAGCATTGTTCAATATGATCAGTAAGTGCCCAGTGACCTACTTATAGAGAGATACGATTGATTTAAACACCACACCACATCCCTGCCACTGGTATATGCAAAAAAAAAAATAGAGAATAGGGTCAGGAATTCCTCTACCATTTCCCTCCTCCCAGTATCAACATTGATTGGCCACATGTGGAGGAAAATTCTACTGTGAAATTAAATTTATGAGAGTTGCTTGGAACAGAATCAACAGACATGAATAATGCAATGCAGACAGGGTGTGAACTGTGAAAAACTGTATTATTAGTTGTTTTATTTAAATAAAAAAAATGGCGACGTGCTGCCATCTTGTGGTGAATATAGGAACTACATTCACTTAGAAAATTTGTATTACTTTTGTATCACGTATCAATATGACATTATATATTTACAAACCTCAGCATTTTACATAAACAAACACATTACTTTTATTAGAGTGAATCAGTTTAAAATATTGCTTTACACATATATAAGACCCTTTTTTGCACAGGAATTGAAAAAAAATTGCACTTAATGGAACATTATTTCGACATTCATTGTTTTGGGGGTGTATAATATG
The DNA here is from genome assembly GCF_027579735.1 of Bombina bombina. Lineage (NCBI taxonomy): Eukaryota > Metazoa > Chordata > Amphibia > Anura > Bombinatoridae > Bombina > Bombina bombina. The sequence goes on along the minus strand of NC_069499.1, from coordinate 512,671,931 downwards.
CTTTTTTTATTTTTACAATTTTTTAAAGTTAAATTTAAAATCATAAAAAAAATATTTTTAAAATAAAAAATATGCATTTCAGAATTTTAAGTATAAATATATTATGTATGTCAGTTTTGAGAGTATAAATTACTGAGAAACAGCTGCAAATCCTTACACCAACCTAGGGTTGCCACCTTGGCCATGTTTTTCCTGGACCCTTATGAGTTACACATGCTGCAGGGTGTGCAGTGAGGAACATGGATAGTGCTGTTCAGTGTCACTATTTGCGTGCTGTCCAGGGTTGAAGTTCATGTTCCTACCTGCACACTATTCAGCATGCATAACTCATGAGTCTCCAGGTAAACGTGGCTGAGGTGACAACCCTAAACCAACACCCCCCTTTCCCAAAAAATATAATCCAAAACATCCACCAAAATGAAATTATTTCCTTTGACTTCATTTTAAAATAGTTATTTAAATGTTAGTTTAGCGGAAGCTAATATTTATATTATTCTGAAATTGTCCACATTGTCCTGTATACATGTGTTTAGTTATAAAAACCTTTTTATTTATTTATTTCCAAAAAATGGAAAAATAATTATGGTTCTCAGTCAATTATGTTAAATAAAAAACTCCAATGATTATATTTAATAAAATACTGATAAAATATTATCCACTGCTTAATATTAATGTGCAATGCTTCCTTTTAAAAAAGAATATTTTGATTTTAAAGGAACTTAAAAGTCAAAGTTAATGTTTCATGGTTCAGAAACTTTATTTTGATAAATGTTACCTCTTTCTTTTGGTATCCTTTGATGAAAAGCATACACATGTATGCTTAACAGAAACAGTGCACTACTTGGACCTAGCTTGTTATTGTTAGCTGCACACATATGTATCTTGTTATTAACTTATCTGATGTGTGCAGCTAGGCGCAGTAATGTATTGTTGCTCTGCAGTTGACTAAATGTTTAATCCCTCTGCAGCTACTAGACACACAAAGATCTGCAATCAATCATAAATGCCAGGGTTAACTTGATCTGTTTGTCTCCTAGTCTGCATTGATCTAAGACCCACTTCATCCAAACCTGTTGTGCCTGGGACATCTTATTATTGCTAGATAATTAATTCCAAAAAGTGGACGTAATTAACAAGGGGGCTGGGTTTTTGACAAGACAAAGGAGAATTTAGGAATAGTAATAAGGAAAGGAGAATTTGATCAGATCTTCTTGGGGACCACATGCCAGCAACATCTGAAAAGGAGTTCCCACAAGATTGTGGAAAACATATCAGAGATATTAGTGAAAGAGTAGGTTTGTGTTGGTTTATTTTTCAAGAATTTTATCTTTGCATTTATTTTGTTTGTTTGTATGTCTTCTGTTTTTGGCAATTTGGCACTGTGTAGCTTGTACTTTTGTTATTAAAAATAGCAATAATCTAAATCTGTATTTGGGCTCTAATATATGAATTCACACTCTGTAGAGATAAGGTTACATTACCTAATTGTTAGTTGTGTGAATTATTGAGTTCCCAAGACACCCTTATTCAAAACCCTTGGTGGTGGCAGTTCCGTTAATCTGGGGTGGTGCATGTAGGATTTGGGGGTAAATTTGCTGTCCCTTTAGGTCCTTTTAGAGGTATAGGTGTAAGGGGAACCGGAAGCTGAGTGCTATTAACCCCTTCATGCCCACACTCTCCCCATAGTCAAGGCTGGGCAGATAGTCTTAGCCATCATATAAACAGTGCTCCTTTAGTAAAATCAAATATGTTAAATCAAAAAGAAACAAATTTAGTAAAAAAACTGGTAAACAAATTACTTGTTTTTTTGCAAAATGTTTGCTTAGAAATTCTCAGTTTAGCCTCTGCCTACAGCTAGAAGATATGGGAGCTGACATTTTGGCAACTTAGGTTGCATTCTGCCTGTTGTGAGCATGAGCAAATCTGATTCTCTATTTATCTAGTATTCACTTCATTCAAAACCAGCTCGTGTTATTCTAGAAGATTTATGACATCAAGCTAGATATGCCTTCCTGCAGAGGCCCCAGCCTCCTTGAAGGATCGTGACAGGAAGTAATGGACACTGCACAAATGAAGTTTAAAAATGAAATGAAAGGTAAAATCCATTTAAAATGATAATACATATTGTAGTGCTTTTTTTATTACAACAATGAAACAGACTGATTCCAGGGGCGTATTTAGGTTTTGTGCTGCCCTAGGCACTCAGAATCCTGCTACCCCCTCCCCCCCCCCCCCCCTGGATTTAGGTCATTTTTGGCCATTTCATTTTCGGTCAGGGAGTAATGTGACTTTTTTTTTTGGTGGAGCTGCAGTTTCAAAGCTTTATATTCTGTATTTTCAAGGTCAGCAGCAGTGGACTTTTTTATTGACTGCAGTGACTTATAGCTTCATAATAATGCACTACCAAACCAATCAATGCTTTTCTGTTAGTCTGTCACATTATTTGGGGTACAGACAATTAACAGCTATTCTATGATCACTTTAGTAAAGTTGCACTGTGATCACAAAAATGCTGCTTTCTAATATTTTATACAAATAACATATTTTCATTTTGTATAGCAGTACACTACTGCTATACAAATGAAAATATGTTATTTGTATGAAATAGGAGAAAGCAGCATTTTTGTGATGACAGTGCAACTAAAGTGATTATAGAATAGCTGTTAATTGTCTGGACTGGACTCCAAATAATGTGACAAACTAACAGAAAAGCATTGATTGGTTTGGTAATGCAATGCATTATTATGAAGCTATAAGTACAGAGAAACTGCATTTTTTTTGTTGTGTAGCAAATGATAAACATAAATTTTAAATGTTATTCAGCAGAGGCGTAACTAGAAACCACAGGGCCCAGGTGCAAGAATCTAAGAAGGGCCCCCCCCCCAAAAAAAAGATAATTTGATATATATCCTTTATATATATGTATATTATTAAATCCCAGAAAAAAAAGGTGAATCAGATTACATGTATGCAAAAGGAGGTACCCTGTGCCCAAAGTCTGTGAGATGGTCTGACCCCCTATTACTGTATATAGTGAGTCAGTGACACAGTCTGTAATCTGCCGGGGAGATGGCTGGCCTGACCCTACCCGCCCAGTACTTTATAAAGTGACCACAGTAGTCTGTGACATGGTCCAGCCCCCCCGTACTGTATATAGTGGTACTGTATAGACTGACACTGTTTACCCCCGCCCCCATGCTGTAGTAACAAGGTCTGTAATTTGCTGGTTCCACAAACATACACACACATACATACATACATACATGCATAAATACACACACAGTCACATACACACACACATACATGCATAAATACACACACAGTCACATACATACATACACACATACACAGACACACACACACATACATACATACACACACACCAATGGGTAAAACAGAAACACTAACCCCAGTAGTCAGAGACACTAGTGAAGCATCATGTTACACTCACATGATATTAGTGCAGGCAGTGGCAGGTCAACGTTTTTTATTGTAAAAAAAAATATATATTTTTTTTTTACAAGCTGGGCCCCCACCCTTGGGGGCCCAGTCGCAATTGCGACCTCTGCACCCTCTGTAGTTTCGCCCCTGTTATTCAGTTACTTCATGTTGTCTGACATTTTTATTTTTGTCAGCTTGCTGCATGTTCCACCCTCTGTGTTAGCAATTAGCAATCCTTAGAGTAACCAATCCATTGATATTTTTGTAAAAAAAAAAAAAAAAAAGCAGGACAAACAAGAAATATATTGTCTAGTAGTCTGTCTTCTGGACATGTAATGACAAAAAATGTGCCAAAAATAAAGTTCACTAGATACAGGGAGATTTTTGTAACGGGGAGAAGTGCTCTGCCTTTTTCATAAAAAACCCCAAAACAGAATTATATGAGGCCCCATTTTTAAGTTGATTATTCATTGATAAGTGATTACCATAAAAATTGTAAGCAGTGCACCTATATAATTTAATTTACTGTATAGAGTTAGCAGCACCAAATAATCCTTGTATAAACACACCACACAGACAATATGCCCCATATGTGAAAGATTGCAGAACTATTCTCTTTCACTTTCAACTTAGCGGTGAAACTCAGAGTAACAGGTCACTGTGCCGGCCGGGTCAACCCCCTCCTCACCAGTCCAGTCCTCTATGTTATGGCTCCGCTGACAATCCAATGTGATCCCAGGCAGTCACTCACTGAGTTGTCATCACTGCAGTCACTGTCACTAAGCCTAGTCCGTCCGTGTACTATCCGTCTGATTCTGTCTTACGGTCACCGCTAAGCCGCTTACCTCA